>NC_086198.1:28016219-28635219 GCF_035770615.1 Melospiza melodia melodia
CTCCTTCACTAACACTACTCACTCAGGATCCCCTGTTCAAACAAAAACTCCTCCTTCACTGTCTAAGAGGAGATTTGGCTGACCAAGGTCAGAATCAAGGTCAAGCCTTATACAAAGATGAAGGCTGAGAAAGAAACTCCTTATCTGGTGAGGCTTAAATGTAATTATTTTCTGTAATGTAACTAAATAAGTAGCAACTCAGACAGTTTTGGCTCATTTTCCTTTTAATGGACAGTGACTAATTTTTTTTTGGTGTGAGAAGGAGTTAAGTGCAGTTTCTCTACAGCAGTATGGTGCAAGAGTCTGACAGCTCCATCTTTTTCTCTGCTCTCTCCAATCCAACCGCCACCAGATTTTCAGAAAAGTATAATAATTTCAGAAAATTACTTACATGTGTCTTCCATCCTAAACTAATTATATTTCTTTTTAGAAGAAAGAACCAAAAAAGGGCTCAAGATTTAAATTTTTTTCTGTATGAATAACTCTGTATGTGACTTAAAATTAAAGCAAGTCTTTGAAATCAGTCATGCACTTTCACCTCTCAAGCCTTGCTTTGCAAGGGTATCATTATAATCAAATGAAGTGCAGCCATGTTTGGCAATTGCACTCTGGAAGACAGCAAAGCAAATAAAAAATATTTTGTCTTCCAATGTAGATATACTGGATATAGTAAATTTCTGTGCTGTCAGAATACTCTGGCTTGTGGTAGTAAACATTTGACATGGTACCATATTTTCAGCCACTTCTTTTACAAGACAATTGAAGATTGAATAATATACTGAAGGAGAAAACAATTTACTGCCAGGGTTAACTGTATTTTGTTTATTTTCAAATACTTTGATATCAGAGAATGGTATAAAAATGTTGCCTATACTTACTCCAGTGCTTTGATTACAGCCGAGTTATTTTAGCTACTGAAATCCATTTACAACCACAAGTCACTTTGTCGTTCCTCCAGGCATTCTTCATAAATACTTTTTATACAAAGCTGTGACTTTATTCAATGAGAGATTTGATTAGAATGGAAATAGGAAGGAACTCTCAGTTTAAAAAAAAAAGGTTATTTTCATATTTTATCTTGGTCATTTGTTTTCTTGTAATTTTGGTTAGGATACTAGATATAAATGAAATGCCGAGCATTTCCAACAATGCCTGGAGTTTCAACACCACCAGGAAATTAAACCAGATTTTATTGAGTTAAATCTGAAATTCATTGTGTGTTGGCATTAAACTTTTACAAAACTAATGGTGCAAACAGCACAACTTTAGGTTGTACATTTGCATAATGGCTCTGTTATCCACAGCACCATGGGATTCCCCACTTATCTCAGTTAGAAGTGCTGCAAATCAGAACAGACCATCTGAGAGTGTTATCTTAAACAAGTTGCAAATTCAGTCTCCAATATTTGGAGCTAAACTTTCTGAGATGGCTGCAACTCCACTTAAATCATGTGCAGGAATTCAATTACCTCCTTCTTCCCACCTGTTTTTATCAGAAATAAGAGATTGTCCAAGGGGTTGTGAATAACAACACTAAGATGTACATTAAAGTACTTTGTTATGCTGATGATGCAAATAATTTTTTATTATCCTGCACATAGTGTGAAATAAATTTGCTTGGACCTCCCTGCATTTAAGAATCTGTAAAGTAGGATATCATCTCATTATAAATTATAACAAGTTAGCTTGCATGCCACAGAATGGTGAAACAGAGGTAAGGGATTTGTTATTAACTCATTTATGGATGCTGAAGCACGCAGAACCCAGCAAGACAAGGCAGGTAAATTTAACTGCAACAAAAGTAAAAGAGAGTAGAGAGGAAATACATCCATGGAAATATTTTGTATGAATAGTACTGGAATTTCAGCTACACCTTCTGCTTATTTAAACATCATTACAGGACCATGGAGTTATTGCTGAAAGCTGCCTGCTCTGGAGTTGGAAGGAGACTGAGGTTTTGGTCATAGCATTCGTGTTAATAGTGTGCTACCTGTGCCAAGAAAGTGCAGCTTATTGCAAGTACTTGAAACAGATTATATAGAATATAACCCAGGCTAAAAACCCAGTCATGCAGACAACAAAATATTAGACTGAAAGATTAAATGGCATGTTAATTTCAAATGCATTTGTGAGACTTTCTGCTTTTGTTCATTATTTGCTTTAACAATGAAAGAGATGAACAGGGTGAAAAGGGAGCTGCTTTGTTTCCTTCAGACCAGAACAGATGCACATCAGATGCTACAGTCCTTTGTGTATAGAAATATATTGCAATCTGCAGCATTCCCAAGACAAAATGAACAAAATCAGCAGAGTTTCAGATTTTTTTTTGAACATTTAACTACTTGACTTGAAGTGTCTGTGGAACAGGTTTGCAGTAAAGCATGTTTCTGAGGCAGAAAGGAGTACCTGCAGTGTTAAGGCAGTCACAAGTGGGCAAGTACATTGATACCTGCTTTTGGTATCTGTTTTGCTAGCATTCCACATTAGAAAGCTTTCCAGCAGCGTCATAAAAAATATCCTCTGAGCCCCTTCTTGGGTAATAATTACACAGCCAGTGGTAAAAAGGACGTCAGTCTGAGTTTTAGAAGGCACAATTAATCAGTGCAACTCCATTACCTTCAGTGTTTTGTGGCAGTATCAGTAAATTAACTTACTTGTAATATCTCCTTTCAGAGAAAAAATACATTGAGTTCCATCTTCTAAAACAGAATAATTCTTATTATATTTCCTATGCTTCATACCATATTTGAACATCAGAAGTATTAGATAGAAAGACAAATGGCATTGGAGTAGACTAATGCACTTCAAACAAAAAAAATGCTTTGAAATTATATCTTCTCTGTATAAAATAAAGCAGATGATGCATCATTGGTGAAAGCAACTCCCAACCTGAGCAGGACAGAAAGGAGATGGAAAAAGGTGAGCTGGTGCATGGAAATATACAGAATGTTTCAAGTCAAAAGATGAAACAAGTCTTTAGGGAATCACAAACCCATGAGCAGCAAGCATTACTTGAGCAAAAAAGGCAACCAAGAGTGAAGTCATCTCATCTGCACTCCTGCAGAAAAAGTGTGGACAAGGCACAGAACTGTAACCTCCCTGGATCTGGGAATGTTTGGGTTCCAAGAGCAGATCACATGGACATTGCATGTGGGGCACTACTAGGAGTCCTTTATCTCCAGTGAAGTCTCCTGCACCATATCCATTTACAGCAGGGAAGGAGACTGAGCTGCAGGGATGTAACAGGAAACCCCTGCTGTAAGCTGGAGTGAGGTGAGAGGAAGTTAATGTGCACAACTCAAATGACTGCTGATTTGCTGATGGCTCATGTATTTTGTGTTTAAGATCTCCGTACAGGTTGCTTTGTTTCTTGATTTTTGCTCAAGAAAGAGAAAGGACAACTCTTAACCACAAAGGATTTGAGAATTAAAAAATACTTGCCCACAGAGTGAAATTTTGAAAGTGACTCCTTTTTTTGCCTTTTCCAAGCTACATCATAGACTGCTTTGGTGGTCCCTGGTTTTCTTTTGGCAAGTACCTCTCTTCTCAGTAATATCTTATGCATAGCAACACTCAAAGGACTCCAATTTAAGGCCCAACAAGAAAGAAAATCTTGGTTTTTCTTACTTGCCATCTATATGTACTTCTACCTCCCAAATTTGGGACCCTGCTCGTAAAAGACCAACCACTGCATTTGGCTTGGGTTTGCATTCACTTGGTCTGCTGGAATAATGTTAAGGACTGAATACCCAAAGTACACAGGCACATGTTTATTTACACAACTGCTGATCAGATCTCTTAAAAATATTTTCACAGTTTACATACAGAGAAGACTTAAATTAGAGGGCAGACCTCTCTGGCTAAACACTTCAGAAAATTTTGAGCTGATGTAGCTCCAATTCTCAGCCTTGTTCCACTACCCAGGTAAGTTTGTTGAATATTGTGACACTGACCAGCCTACTGTCAAAAAGTTTGATTCATATTAAAATTGAGTAATGTCATGTCAGCTTCTCTTTAGAATAAAGAAAAATTGCAATATTGGAACCTCTCAGGCTTTCTTAGAGAAAATACACTGCTCATTTTGGAATAAAGCAGCCCTACCAGTAGGGAGTATAAATCTACAAAACTATTTTAAAAAATACTAATATTTTTCTCCAGGAACAGATAAATTCTGCAAATTTTCAGCAATCTTCAGAGAAAATTATTTCAGTAAGTTATGTTTTTATTCCCAGTATTATAGAGCTTAAAAAATATGGGGTTTTTCCCCTCTGGTGATTTCATACCTAATGTATTCCCACAGTTATCTAGCAATGATAATTTCACTAAGATTAAAATAAGAAATGAAAAATATATTTTTTCATATTTTGTTTCCTGAGTGTGCAGAACATATGGCTAAATTTGTTTGTTTAAATCTCTGCCTGATAAGCCTTAGAGACAATGGGTCTATTTAAAAGTTGTAAAGGAAACAATTGATGCCAGAGAGTTTCCTGTAATAGAAGAGTGACTTCTCTCCAGTCACATTCAGCTAAGGGTTTGATCCAATAGTACAGCTTAACACTCTTAGGCTTCCTTTTAAACTGTCATACAAACCAGGTAAATTAGAGATAGATTTGATCATACTGAATTTGAGTACATTCCCCTGATTTTTTTTTTCCTATTAGTCTGCTGTCCTTGAAGTTTTCAGGGTACATCTCAATGGATTTTTGGTACATGAGGGTCAGAAAATATGCTGTGGACAAACATGTGCTTATATTTTTCTCAGTAAATAATGGCAATTTCCCAATTCTGACCTCAGGTAGACTGACTATGATATGTAGCAGAGGGGACTAAGTGTTATTTGTAGTTGTGCAAGAGCATAATCCAAGTAATAAAAGCACTCTGTTAATGACAACTTTTTTTTTTCTCTCCATCTTAAATTGGTAATGTGGTTATGATTTGCTGTCATGGCATGCTGTGTGATTTGGACATATCCCTCCAACATTTTTTGCATTCATGGTAAGTGTGCCTTCCCTATCACTATCATTTTCTCTTTCCATGCAATGGGACAAATTACATTGAGATGTGGACAATACAGTCAAATCCTAGCTCAAGAAAGAGAAAAAAATATCCATGTTTCTCACTAGATAAAAAGGTAATATTTTCAAAGTCTTCTTTTTTTTTTTTTTTTAGAGTTAGATTATTCTTAACACCAGTGGTGATAAAAGACAGACTATCTGGTGGGTGGCTATGTTTTCTTATCACCCAAACACTACATCACAGATTGTCCCTTTGAGACACCGAGCAATAACTTGAATTAGCAGACTTTCCTCTTGCCAGCTGTACAGTTCTGTCCCTGTTCATTGATGGCATGGAGTGCTGGGGCTAACTTTGAAAAGAAGGTGTTTGAAGTGCTCGTGGGCTTAATGATGCTATGAAGAGACATGCACCACATGCTGTTGCTTCAGTTCACCCTGCATTTCTCCCATCAATGGATTCAGCCAAAGTTGTGTGGATCTGATGATGCCTGATTGTAATTGACATAATAAGATGCATTCCGTGAGTGCAAAGCAGCTGGGTTTTAATTAGTCATGTGATAAGTAAGGATATGTGGTATATTTTGTGCTTGGGTTCTTAAAAACACAAGCTGCCAAACAAAAAGAATGAGATACAGTTTTTTTGGCTTTTAGGTGGCTCCTGCACATTAGGTAGTGTCGAGCCAGAGTGGCAACTTCAGAACAGCGGAGGCTACTCTAAAGATCACAACATTCTTATGCTCTGACTGCATTTGTACACACTAAATTTGCTTGCAAATGTAGCCTGAAATGCTGCTTGCGTGCAATGCCCTGTAATTTTTAAACATGCTGAGTAAAGATTTTATTTAAAAGCATAAAGTAGTGGTTCCACCATAAGGAAGTACTTTACAAAGAAGTCCTTTGAAATTTAAATAAGATAGTCTTCTACCAAACAATCTCCACAGTTGCAGAGAGAAAAGAGCATGTTTTAAATGTAAAAAAAAAAAATACAGGACTCGTTATGGAAAGTAGTAAAGTGAAAGTAGATTATTAACTACTGCTGTATGTAGCCAGAGGAAAACCTTCCAGAAGAGCAGGGGTCTGATTCCTTCTGACTGCCAGCTCTTCTGGAGGAAGAATGTGGGACTGGGAGCCAAAGCTTTACACCAAGTCAGTACTTTGCACCAAGTTTCCTGCATAAGCCTGAATATATCAAGTCATGCCTCAGCTTTTCTTTCTTTGAAATGTGGATAATTTTACTCTTCCATGTGTTGTGAGATTTAGCAAATCCCATATAGCCACTTGCTTTGAAAGCTTCAAGAGGAAGGAGTTGGATGCCAAAATATTATCAGGCATACATAAAAATATATAATTAGGACTATAAAGGCAGAATTGAAAATTAAGCAATTCATTAACACTTCACCCCAATTGTCAAGTGTTTCCTTCACAGGGATTAAAGGATGACCTGTCTCTGAGAAGTGAGAAACTTTTCCAAGGGCGTGTTTCTGTTACAAATTGTTTCCTGTCTCTGCTTGTTCTAAAAGTAATTTATGGCCAGAAGATACTAAAGAAATTTCTCTTTGGGGCTAATAACTTTTAGAAAATCTGTTTATGTTTCAAGTTGTGGAAATACATAGTACAAAAGAAGCATGAGGAGGACTGTCCATCACACTGCTCCACCTGCTTTGTATTTCAAAAATACTTTCCAGTTAACAAAGCAGTAAAACATTACTAAGAGAAGCAGTGTGACACAACAAACTGGAAGTTGGAAAGAATTGTCCAAAAATTATTACATAACTATATTAATCAATATAAATTTTTTAATCACCAAAATGTGAAACTTTCACAAGCTGTTAACATGCAATTCTCACAGAAGTCAGCTAGAGTGGCTGGCCTGTGATAAAATTTACCAGGATGAAGGGATGCCACTCACTCTGTGGGAGGAGTTCTCTTCTTCAAAAGTATTTCTTTCTTTTTAAAAGACTTTTTTTTTTAATCCATGAGAGCAAAACTAATTGATAATGACTAGCAAGCAAATAGTAAAATTACCGTGAAAGCTTGGTGTTAATAAGCAATTAAGAAAGCCAGATAAAATCCTGAAAAAAATGATTGCACAAATGCAAAAGCACTACTTATTATTGCTTATTATTCCAATAAAATTAAAAGCAATCTACTTCAGTGGGCAAAACTGTTTTAAAAGGTTCACTTTTAGGGCAAAACTCAGTCCCTTCAGTATGACAAAACAGCTTTTTACCTAGTCAAAACAAACTTATCAGATATCCCAGCACATAGCTTTTAAAAGCACAGTTTTGTACAATAACATTAAAAAGGTATATTAAAATAATCCTTATTATTACATAGGACACAAGACAGCTTTTTGGTCAAATTAGTTCACAGCTTTTTATGGCAAATGTGAATAGAAATATAAATTACAATGGTTTATAGAGTAAGTAGGTGTCACAGTAATTGTCACCTATAGTCAGATTATGGTCACTGTAACTTCAAAGCAAAACTGGACTAATTCCACAGATTTCAATATAATTATTCTGGAATAATTCTGGTGGAGAATTACTCCAGAACTCTTGTGGAGAATGATACCCTTAAGTGATTTTCAGACAGGCAGAAGAGATTTTTATGAGCACCATTACGGTGAGTACAATATTTCTATGTCATCTGATATATTTTCATATTTTTGTTTTCTTCAGACTCTTTGATAGCTCTTTAGAGGTTTATACAGGGATTCTACTTCTTTAATTCTGTTCTTGCTATGTTCTCTGGGAATCTATCTTCAAACTTCTTTTTGCTGGTTTTCCAAAGCATTTAATTACTTGACAAACATGTTTGCATCAGTCTATCTTATTATTATCTCTTCATCCATAGATATTTTTACCTTTACTGAAATATTTCATCACCTGTAATGTCAGATATTTGTTTATGTACCTTTGGCTGCTACTAGGAAATGCAAGGACCCTCGTATTGCTTCTGTAAAGATGGCATTGGCAGCATAAAAAAATCATGAAGAAAATATTGAGCACAATTTTCAGGACTCAAGAGTTTGTTACACTGTTGTTACAACCAGTGTCCCTGAATGAATGCTATCCATGAGAGAAAATTTTAAAAAAATCTTACAGATGTCAACAATCAGTGGTAAAAATGCTAGGAAAAAGAGGGTTGAGTTATGTTAATTTGGTTAGCTAACTTTTACTGAGTTTACCACCTTTTAAAGAAGAGCACTTCAACTACTACATTCAGTTCCCTTCCCTTCCGGTTAGATTCAACATCACCCATCTGAATATGCACTTATTTGCTAGTCAAAAATAGCAAAATCATGCAATCCTTAAAGATGAATATGAACAACTTGGTTTCCAGTCACTTCTGTCACCTTAGCAAAGTGGGATTTGATCAAGCAGAAAAAATTCATGTGTGTAGCCTGAGGAATTCCAACAGCTCGTGAAGAGTAATAAAGCTGTACACACACTGTAAATGTTGGACTGTTTGCCTGCAGAGAGCCACCTACTGAAACTGCCATTGTGCAACTTTCCTTGCATGAAACCAAACCCACAAACAAATTTGGGAATGACCCCCAAATCACAGAATTCACCACTAGGTAAGCAGCATTTCTTGTTGACCTGTGAGTACTGAAGATCACAGCCAAATAGAAAGCTGTCATTTGTACAAGTCACTCCTTCTCTGTTTGAGGGAACCATGGAGCTCTCAGCAGCAGTTGTGCTATCACTTGTACACAGGATGATGCCAAGTTGCATTGCAGCAAGAGGAATGAATTGATTGAAGACAAACACAATGCTTGTAGATGCTGGAGAGCTACAACAGAAGAATATTCAAAATCCACAATGCCTGGCCCTTACTATTTGGTCAGCAGAGAGTCATCAATTATAGAATTATAGAAATAATAGAAACACTACAATTTTGGGGAAAAAAAAATTTTTTTCTCTGTGCTCCCCTGTGCCCCTGGCAACTTGTCTAGACTTTGGTCTGTCCCTCCATACAATCTAGCTACTGTTGATGTGAGAGCCTTTTCTTCCAAACAGGCTGCAGTCTGGGACAGCCTTTGTGTATTCCTCAGCCTCGGTGACCCTTCATCTCATTTCAAATCTCAGATGAAGACAAGTCCTTTTCTCCTACTCTCCCTACACATTTTAATGTCTCTCTTCCGCTGCTCTGATTTAACTCTTCACTGTAATATTCCTGAACAAAACCTTCATTAAGATAGACTCCAAAATTAAATGCAGAGAGGACCAGTTTGAACAAGCAGTTTCTGTCTGGGCAAGATTGTTCTCTACTGTATATTTACTACTATTTCAACCAGTCTGGTTTTAAGTATCTAGAGCTAATTAGCTCCTGTAAATTAGATTTTCTTGAAGATTATCCTCAAGAGCTAAAAGTCTTGGTGTAAGAACTACTTTCCTAGTGAACTTCCTTTTTTTTTTTTTTTTTTTTTTCCTACAAGATACCCAAACTCCCAAATATATCTCAGGCCCCCTTTTTTGCGACCGTGCTGATATAGGGCCAACAGGAGCACTACAGACTTCACTGGCACTAGCCTACAAATAGATTTCATTGCAGATGGGGACTGAAAATACTTCCTCCCACTGGCACTGAGCCTCATCAAATGTTTGTAGGCAGCATTTTCCCTATCCCTTGATTATCATTTAGCCAAAGAATATAAAATGGCCAGTAGTTCTAAAGGGATCTGTGAATCAAGCTGCCAAAGTTCAGATACCACTTGTTCTGTACTTTTTGAAAATGAGGTCCCCATTTGTGCACCAAAACAGGGAAACACCCAAAATTAATTGTCGCTTTTGAAAATCCCAGACAGTCACTGTCCTGTCTTTAGATTTCCCAGAGATTTAATCTTTGTGGTAGCTATTTCCCTTTGCTGCTTCTTTCTGAACCCCTCACGTAATTTGCTTAGGATCTTTTAGATAATGTAAGGACAACGCCTAATACAGACAAACAGAAGGTGCTTTGTGGGCCAAGTGTGTGAATTACTGTCAGATGCACCTATGTTGGGTTTTTTTTTCTTTTTCCCTTTTATGGCTTCCATTAGTCACAAAGTTTGAATTGTCAGACTTAGTCTCCCTCTAAACTGACCTTTACATGCACACTGCAGCAGGCCACACAATTTTTGGTTCTCAGTAGCCCACACTCTTGAGCTTAAGGGATGATTCTGTCTGGTTTATGTACAGGTTTTGTCCTAGTACACAGTCAAGGTGTGGCCAGACATTCATCCCAAACCAGGAACTTGGAGATGCTCTTGAACCTCCCAGTTTAGGCATAGATAGAGACCCAACTTTGTATTAAGGAAGTTTCAACATAAACAGTAGGTAATATAAATTGGCTTTTTTTTTTTTCTTAAGCAAAGTTGCACTACATTAAACATAAGCTATAAGTAAATGATGCAAGATTTTGATGGTGGGGTAATTGGAGGACATTTACTTGCCAGATAATCTCTTCAGAGGAAAATTTAATGTTTGCAACTCTGGTTCGCATGGAAACTTCCTCGGAAGAGCTAAGGAAAAAGTCACACTCAGGAATCTCTTAAGCGCCGGAATGTCAATCTTTGCAGTAAATGTGTTGTGTTCACAACAAATCCAGAAGCACCCCACTGACAAAAGCCATTTCATTTTCCCACAGTGGAGGCATTCCAAGGCATCAGTCTTTGTGCACATGCTATGTCTTTCTTTTAGCCAGTGATGTAAAAAGTTTCCAAAGTTATGGCAATGTTTTCCATGTATTTGCATCCCTGTAAAATGCACAGTAGGTGAAGATGGTAATTATATTTTTCATTGATCCTAAGCTCCAAGTTTCCTTGTTGAAATGTTTAATTAAAAATATAATCAAATCGTCTAATGAGATAATTGTTAAGGCATTCACATACATTTGACAAGGCCAAGGAAAATGCTGTACCAAACAGATGCTCATTAGGAGAATGAAGACCAAGGAAATGAATCTTCTTTTGAGGAAAGTAAATTACAATCAAATTTACAGTCTTTTAAGGGAGATGACTCTCTGGGGTGGAGGCTTCTATATTCAGAGGTGTGTTCTAATACAAGTGTACAGTATTGCCTGGTTATGTATGTTGGGTTTTAACACATCCCCCAGTCCTGATTCATCCAGTCTGTTCCCTTGAGTTATTAATGCCCCTTTGCAAAAAATCATATTCCTACAAAGAATTCTTTCTGTGGCCTACCTTAAAAGTGAAGGCAGAATATGTAGTGGCATGACTTAGGGCCACTATGAATTGGTCTGAAGTGTGGAAACAGAGTCTTAAGATAAAACCTATTACAGATCATTAACATATATTAAAAACTCTCTTTCCGTGGGACAGTGACCTGTAGAAAGAGGAGGTGCCATAGAATGTATAGATGTACAGGGACCAAAATGAGCTGTTTCTGGAAATGTGGATACCAATACAGTCAGTTCACCTTAAAATCTAAGTAGATAGTTATCAACTTAAAGAACTTGTACTACAAGAAAATTATATTTAAATTACATAACTAACAACCTCTCAGATTACTGTAGCCTTTTACTATGGAAATTAGTTTTACTACTCATCTTTATTTTTGTTATGACTTACACAAAGTCCCTGACACTATTAGTTATGGCAGACTGACTTTTATGCTGAGTCCTTAATACTTTAGTTAATACAAAGCAATTGGTATTTCACTAGGAAACAGTTACAGTCAAACATTTTTATTTACTTTAAAGCAACTGTTTTCACAATGTTTTAACTCCTTTTTTTTTTCCAAACAGAAATTAATCTACCAGACTGTCATTCTGAAAGTTCATTTTCACACAGCCTGAATTTGGGGCCATATCTCTGGCGACATTATTCTTTGTGACTAAAAGTGCTATTTTGTAACTATTTTCTTCCACAGCATGGCACCACAGAGGAGGGAGCTCCTACAAAAACTCCAGAGGAAGTTTCCCCGCCAGGGAAGCTCCAACCCCAGTGCACAAGTGGGCACTGGGTTCCCACAGTGCATTTCACATTCAAATCGGAAAAAGAAGTCTTTAAAAAAAAAAAAAAAAAAAAAAAAAAAAAAAGGGCAACCCGCCCCAACTTTTCACCTCATGAAAGGGACCTTCTTCCCCTCACCAAAGTTTGTCTGACAGCTATGAACAATCGGTGTTTGAAAGTTTTGGCGTTAAGGCTTTTGTTCAAGTTTGCGGACCAAGACTTCCAGCTGAAGAGCCAAGGTCCGGGATCAGCCAGATCATCCCGGAGGGAAAAAAAAAAAAAAAAGGAAACAAAAGCAAAAAACCGCCTTTGGGGCTAAGAACGGGGCTGAAGTTCGCCCCCAGGAGAGCCGAGTCCCGAGTCAATCGTCAAGTGGCTGCGGAGCTGCAGCCGGACCCTGAGGGCGGGAAGGGGCCGGGGCCGGGGCCGGTCGGGGCGCGGAGGGAGCGGGCGGGGCCGGGCGTGTGTCGGCATCTTCCCCACCGCCCCGGGGGCGGGAGGGAGAGAGAGAGGGCGAGAGAGAGAGAGAGAAGGGAGAGACAGAGGGAGGGAGGGGAGGAAGGCGCGGCGCTCGGGGGCGGAGGGCGGTGCGCGCCGCCTCCCCGCGCTGCTGCTGGCGGCCCTGAGGGGCAGCGACCGGAGGAGCGGAGCGGGCAGCGGGAGCGCCGGGCCGGCGGGGCCGGGCGGCCGCGGTGCGAACCCGCAGGTACTGGGGCACGGCAGGGGCGGCTGCGGGCCGGCCGGGCACGGCGGGAGGGAGGGAATGCGGAGGGAAGGAGGGAGCCGCGGGGCGGGGAGCGCCGCCGCTCCCGCCCTCTCCGCGCCGGCTCTGGCGGCCGGCGGGGAGGAGATGCTGCTCCGCGCTCCCAGCACAGCCCTGCGCGGCCGCTCCGGGCGAAGCTCCGTGCTGCTCGGCTCCGTGGCCGCCCTGCGAGCGCGGACGGCGGCTCCAGAGCGGCGGTAGGTGCGAGGCAGCCATCCCGGCGGCGGCTCTCCCCGAGGGATGGGGACTCTCCCGGAGGGATGGCCGCCGGCGGGCGTGGGAGCGCCTGGCCTTGGCTCTCGGATCGCGGCGGGGCGAGGGAGAGGTGCGGAAAGGCCGCACGCAGCGGCGGGGGTGCCGGTGCTCCCAGCGGGACTCGCAGCCCCGGTGCCGTGGGGTCGGGCTGGGCGCTCGGCAGCTGCGGGACACGCTCTGCCGGCCCAGAAGGGCTCGGGTTTGCCTGCGCCGGCCAAACAAAGCAGCCCCCGCGGCTCTCGGACTTGTTAACAGAGAGGAAACTTTTTCCTCATTAACGTTTTTGAAGGAGCAGAAATGAAGGATAAATCTGTTGGCCAGTGATGAGAAATAGCGTAGGTTTCATTGGCTTTTTATCTCCTTGCAATCGACACCTCCGCAGACCGCAGGATAATCTCCCTCATATTCTAGATTGTGTCATTCTCTTTAAATTGCATGTTTAAAACAACAAAGGCAGTGACTTCATAGGGAACCGCCAGGAGCTGTTCCTTACCCCTCCTGTTTACTGGGGAAACATTTGGGAACCGGTTTGGTTTTGTAGGTAGGATCAGAAGTAAATGTAGGACATGGAAACTGTAAGGTTGGTTGCAGGTAATCTGTGTCTAGCCATCTTATTAAGGTGTGAGTTTTGGAGAAGGGAATATGAAAGCCTTTGCATGTGGAACTAGCTGGGGCAGTAACCGTGATCAGTTCCTGAAACCTTTTCAGGGAAGAGGAGGACGTGTTTTGTGAAACTGTGCAGCGAAACTGGGTCATAATGCACAGACATTTTCCCGAGGGTAGAACCTCGTGTGAGAAAGCTGTATATTGAATATATACATTCCGAGGTGTCATGACTCCCAGGTCATTAGTTTGGGCTCAGGTTGGTGAAATGGTGACATTTAGTGCCCATTCCAGAGCAGGACTGCTGTCACTGTTCACATCAGAGCATCAGGCCTCTGACTGAACGTCACCTGTGCAAGTTTGCCTTTGGATGGCCAGAAATAGGATCTAAAGACATTCCTGCAAGAGTTAGAATCTGCCATGATAGAGGTACAAATGAGAAAACAAACAGTTTGGGTCTTGTGCAAGAAATACTGATGAGGAAAGAGTAAATCTAGTCAGAGGATCTTTTGGTGGTGCAGTTACAACAGAATTTGCTACCACTCCTAGTGCTATCAATTGGACATATCTGTTCAGTTTCACATGCAGCAGATGTGTTTCACTTGGAGTGTCTTTTTTTTACCTGCCAACGAGCATGTCTTTCTATGAACAGTTCTAGAATTTAAGCAGTAATTAAAGGAAAGAAGAGAATGACAGCAAGAAAGAGAAAAATATACAGTCTAACTTTTAAAGATACTTTATTACTCATTTTTAACCTAACCGCCCTGTTGGTGAGTGGAAAGGCACATAATGTAGTTCTTCTATAATAGGACTATTTTTTTTCCTTTTACTCTGCATGATAAAAAAAAAGAACCTTATTTAGATCAGGGTTTTTATATTGATGTTTTTCCTAATCAGAGAGTGGTGGTTTTGGTTTTTTTTAAGTTGAAGGTACAGTCAAAGTAAACACTTTCAAATATACCAGATGTAAAAGGAGACAGGCTGTATCACAGGGTGTTGTTCTAACAGCTTAATTAAAAAAAAAAAAAACCCTCTTAATACCAAGACTGTTGTTGAGTGGAGTTGAAGGCTGTGAGAACCCCGGGCTCAAGGATATTTGAGTGGATGGAAGAGCGAGGAAGTATCTGTGTGAAAGGATTGGGCTGAATGTTAAAGCATTAGTGAGTACACTGTGTGTATTTTCACCAGGATAACAGAGGCTAGTGAAAGGATGTGACCCAATAGTATATTTACGGCTCCTGAGGCCTTTGAAAGTAAAAATGGACTGTGTGGATGAGTGGCAAACCACTGTGACTGCTCATCATGACCAGTGATAACCTGAGCATAGCACTGTAACTTGTGCGTAGCATTGGCGTTTTCAGTGCCTTGAAGGGAAGCACTGAAGAAGTCCAGGAAAGGGAGGGGATTCCATTCCTGAGAGTGGGAAGCTACCAGGGCAGAAATGTTACCTGTTCTGGTGGCAGGAAATTGTAGTGTGTTTGCTTTTGTTTTTTTCCTTTATGGTGGGATTTTTTCAGCCATATGGTTCATACAGACTGACTATCACAGAGAAGGCCTGAAAGTAAAAATGCAGTCTTTTAGCTGTTCACTTCTTAAAAAGCACAGCAGGGCAAATATTTTTATTTTTACATCTGGAACAGAAATTATTTGGCACATAACTATTTTTCTCCCAACCAAATGCAGGTATGAACAATAATAATTAGTGGTTGTATGGTACAATAAATCTTCAAAGTGCCTTCAAATCTTAATCAGCAAACCTTAATAGCATGCTATTCCTGCAAGGGAGGTAAGTAATTAGATAAAATGAGACTGGGCAGACTCTTAAATGGAGTTTATTGTTGAAGTGCTTGTCAGTTTCACAAAGCTCTTCTTTATCACTGAGGTCTCTGAATGCTGCCATACTTAAATGGCTTCAAATATTTATATGTTGGAATACACGACATCATGGCCCAGAGGGCCTTGTTAATATTGACATTCTCTTGTTCAAAGTTCTTCACAGTGAAGGACACCTTGTACTCAAGAGCCTCTGTAGTGGTTGTTCCAGAGCACCTGTGAAGACTTATTAACCTGAACAAGAGTAAGGTCAGCTCTTTAAGAGGAATGATTTTCCTTGGAAGGGTTTTCCAGTTTACTTGCATGATAAGCCTAGAACTTTTAGTCCACTGATGGTGAAACTCAAAGTGATTTTGCAAGATTTTGTTAAACCTAAGAACATTAAGTATTGTTGTATTTTTGGAAGGAGTGTTGGTTATCAGCTCAACACTCTTGTCACTTTTTGTCCCTCTGCTTACAGAAAAAAATGACTGGAATTTTACTGTTTCAAAGTGAGCTAGTCAGTGAGACTAAAAGATTGAAAAGCAAGTCCTGGTGTAGGGTGTCATGGTGCAGAAAATTTTGGTAAGCAGTTGCCCCAAGCTGTCACTTACATGGGACGAGCGTGGATGGAAAGCTGTGAATAGCAGGGTAAGTTAATGTTGTATGTCGCCAGTTAACTATTAATGAAATCTGTGCATCTGTAAAGAAGGGTGGAACTTCAGAAAGAAGTGTTTCCCAGCCCCACCTCCTCCTGAAGTACAGAGAAGGAAGCTGGCATTTACAGATGGGAAGGGCCCAAGACGACTCTTTGGTGCCGTTTTTATTTCATCTGGGCTTCTCTTTGTCCTCTGCCACTTAAATACCTGGTGAGGAACCAGGCATATTCTTTGTGCATCATTATCTATTCAAATGCTTTCATAAAAGGCAATTAATTGAGTAGGTTGCCTTGGGACAATGATATGCCCCGTGAATTTGCAGTCCAATTGGTTAGGATAGAGATCTGCTCCAGTTGTGACACTGTAGAAAGAAAAACAGACGTGGGAAGACTTTGTTCTCAGGGTTTCATCTGTCCTTTATCTTTTATGTGTAAATTTAATGTGCTGCAGAAATGTCTGCAAGTATCATGTCAAGAATTACAGGAGACCTGGTATTAAAACTGCTGATTTTTGATTGCTGGTATTTATGGGGAATACTGTAGTTTTGCAGGATGTTGAGTATTATTAAGGATTTATGCAGGTGCTAAGGTAATTAATGTCGGATTTAGGACTAGGTGCTGTGTTAGCTCTGGGTTTCTGCTTCGGGTGAGATGCAGATAAATTTGGTGAGATGGGGCACTTGGAAAAGAGACAAAAACTTTATCTCCTGTTTTGCAGGTAAAATTAAAGCTCAGGGAGAAGAACTGACTGACCTAAAAATGATGAAAATTTAGGTGCAGAAGTTTGAACTGAACACAAACCTCTTAATGAACTAATCTGATACTGTCAAAAGCATCATGCTTTTTTAGCAGACTTTGAGACTTTTAACTTCTGTCTGTTTCTGCCTTGTCAGCAGAAGGATATGGTTTTCTGGGGTATCATGGTTTCTTTATCCAACTCTGGCTACATTTTTGTGTGTATATGTGTTTCTTGGAGGTTGTCTTACTAAAGAGCATTTGTGTGTATCTGTGGGAGAAATATGGGTGGGAGCATTCTTTAGAGCTAGCTGAAATTTTTGAAAGTGAATCTGAAGATGGCTTTCATGTGGTGTTGACATCTTCTCTGAGTATTTCTATGTATTGTGGGTACTCAGGTATGTGCAGAGAGGTGCATTGGAAATGGTGTATCTGAAGTCTGGCTTATTTAGAAAAGTAGATCTGGAAGTGTTTATGAGTGACTTTTCTTGAGCAACGCTGTTGCAGGTGACTTATATTTGTGCTGTAAGCTTGGAATTGATGCTGAGCTTGTTACGAAACACCCTTGTTTATTTCTTAAGTAAAAGAATTTAAGAAGAGGCTTTTTCCTATCAAACTTTTCCTTGCAAGCCAGTTTTGTTTGTTGAGGGGAGAAGAATGTTAGAGCATACAAATGCCTGATGTTTTGATTTGCTTTTCATCATAGTGAAAGCTGGATAAATCAGTGGAAATACCAGGTTCTTGTGTGTTTCACATCCAGTTTGACAGCAGCTGTTAAAGCTTTTTTGGAAGCTATACATATACATCTGTAGATGTATAGAGGTGCAGCTGCTGTTCTCTAGCAGGCAGATGACAATAATCTTCCAGGCACACTCCAGGATATCCTTGTGTGTTGGAATCCTAGCACCATGCTGTGTGCTGTATGAAACTGACAATAAACACTAGTTCATTGCAGTAGCACAGTTGCAACAATGTTGTTGAAATTGTTGCAGTTTTGTTGACTTAAATGCTGTTTCAGAATTAGCATTGAAAGGCATAAAGATTTGTTAATGTAAATAATTTTTGTGTGAAGTTGCATGCTTGGAGATGGAAGGGTCTCTGAGTCTCATCTATGTTCTATAATGTCTTTACTTTTGTTCATGTCACAGCCAGTGTTCTAGCCATGTAGTGGGCTGGCCCTCAAAACCTGTTAGAGAAGGTTTAGAGAGAAAGAGAAGGTTTAGAAAACCTGTTAGAAGGTTAGAGAAAAACTCAAGGAACTGAGTGCAAAGGTTTTCTAAGTAATTGCTGAGTACAGACAGAGCAGGGTTTATCTCATGATCTCTAGGGGTATAGACACTCTTGTTTGCAGCTCCTTGTTTGCACAGGGGAATTGGTTCCCAGTGATTAATTTTATGCTTCAGATAAGGATTTTTCCCTTTTAATATTAATTTCTTCAGCATCTCAATAGCATGGGGATATTGCACTGTGTTTTTTCCAGTTCTCAGATAGATGTGAATGGCTACATGGAGGGCATAAAAACCCACCCTGTTAAACCTGTGACGCACATGGTTCCAGGGCTTTCTTAGGGTCACCAGGGAAAGGTAATAGGACTTGACTCATAAAACCTTGTCTGTTCTACCCTGTGGAACTTTCTTGTTGAAATATTAACTACAAAATTTCAAACTTGTAAGCAGCCTTATTTAGTGTTGAAATGTGTTCCATCTTTCTTGTTGGGACTGTTGACTTTTTCTGCTACCAACTTCTATATATTGTAATTTTAAAAAATGAAATAAATTATTAAAGACAGAGCTAAATTAAAGTCTGAAACTTCTGTTGTTAGAAATAGTTATGCTTCCTGGCAAAGTCATGCCTGGTTTAAATGGTGATAGATTTGGACTTGGATATTGCCTTAAGCAAACGAGAGGTGAAAAAAATGAAGCATGTGGATATTTAACCATGTCATACATAGATAGTCTAACTTTTCTACCTAGTTTGCTTATCAGGGTATCAGTGCTGTAAAATATCTTGCTGAATTTTCATCAAGGGCCAGCATTATGTTATTACTGATTTTACCCATTTCTCCCTTCACAGAATTAAGTGTTTCAGCAGAGAAAAGATAGAGAAGGGAAATGGAGCAGAAGTTTTGCCTTTTAGTACCTTTACTGTAAAGTCAGAAAATCCCCTCCTAGTGCTTAGGATTATGACAGTGGAATAATAGCTCTTTGCTCAAGTCAGTGCAAAAGCTGTATTTGCCTTCAATGAATTAACTTGGGAGTTTGGATCCCAGGCAAGCAAATGCTGGATAGGATGGTCCAAGTGCTGCTTTTATGCTTTGCTTTTAATGGCAGTGCTTGGAGAGACATCTCTGTAGTTTGTGTCACTGACTGAACAATTGTGTGGATAGGTTTATGTGGAGCTATCCTTCCAGCAGCCTAATTAAAGACTGTGTGGAACTTTCTTAAATGGGATGCTTCAACAGGTGATTATACTGGTTTCTCTTCAGAGGATTTGTGATGGTATGTCTTTCATTTTTGTCTGTCACCATTTTTTCATTGTATGTCAACATTTTTCAATGATTGAGATCATTTTCTGTTTGTTCTTCTGAAGCCAGTTTGCTTTCAACTTCTGTAACTCTTGAGATTGGACTTCTTCACATTCATTTGACATTTAGGAAATGAGAGAGTACTGCCTGTATGCGTACATTGTGCAGAGATTTATTTGTTAAGCTTCCTGTGCACTTTTTGGTAAAGGATTTATCTTGGGTAGGTTTCTAGAAGGAAAGGATTCTGTCCAGCCTTCACTGACTCTGTATTTTAGATTTTTTATGCATCTTCAATCATCTTTTGTGTTCTTAGACCAGTGCCTTGCACCTGAAGGGCTTTCCTCTTAACCATTAGAAACCGAGATTCAGAAACACCTGAACAAACATTCAGCTTATTAATTAGAAAACTGTACAGAAAGTGGCAGCAAAAAATAATAGTGCAGCTAATGAATCCACTGAAATATTAAAAATATATGCTGCAGTCTAGGGAAAACTTAAATTTTTATTATATTTTTCCATAAAAATAACTCGACATTTATGGTTGGTGTCTGAATTGATAGACCCTGAAGAGCAATGAGGCTCTCCCTACTAACTTCACTGGACATTTGAGTGGGATGAAAGTGGAGTGCAAATGCTATTGACATCCTTATTGATACGTAACATTGCAGTAGACAATGCAGTATATGTCTGTATGTCACTAAATTACAGTGCTCTGTACAAGATGAGCAGTTGAGGGCTGTCAAATGGCTTGTATCTGAAAAAGGAAGAAATTATTTTGCAAGGTAGCAAGAATACCTGTACAGCACCTGGAAAATTTTCACCTAGAAGGTCTAGCTTTTGCAAACTGTTAGAAAACCATTATTTTTTGGAGGAGCACACAGTCTGGAACAAAAGAAAGGTGGGGTAAAGAAGTGGGGGGGGAAAGAAAGAGTTGGGCTTGTTCAAGATGGGCTGGGACACCTTCAATTCCCTCTAGTTCAGATTTATGGGCTTTGCAAAAATGTCCTTATCTCATGTGCTGGTGGTGGAGGCTTCTGTGAGCTGAGGTTTCTTCCTCATAAAGATCGGGATGAGTTTTCAGGCCTTCGTAGCTGCAAGTACTTTTGGTGTTCCTAGCTTAGTGGTAATGTTTAAGGTCTTCAGGGGTTAATAATGACCTTATTTCTATCTTGTGGTTTTTCATTTGTTTGTTCTCTTGTTTTTTTGTAGGTTTTTTAGAACTGTTTATCCACTTACCCCTTTTTATTTGTAAGGTTGTTCAGACCCTTAAAATTAGAAGTTGGGGAAGTCTTGTTACAGTGATCTATTTAATAAGATTTGCAAGAAATATATGCTATAAGTTTCTCAGGAACTCCAAAACTTTAGACTTACATTTCCTGCAAGAGGTTTCTTCTGATGCTATAATCTGACAATGCTTAGCAATCAAGCTAATAGTAAAGAACCTTAAATTTTGAACAGCTTCTTTTTTTAGTGTGCTCTGTCACTGAATCCCTTGAATGACCTTAATAAAGAATTTGAAGATTATCTGATTATAAAAGATTTGCTAGCTGGCAGTGCTGAAAGTTTGTTTCATCAGAAATATAGACTCATTTATTGAGTGGCTTTGCAGTTAGGTTATCACATGTGTGGAGCAGCCAAATCAGCCTGGAGCTTTAAGCACATGGGCTAACACATAGAACTGAATTACTGAAATAGCTGTGCAAAGCTCCTTTATGTCAATTTAAAATGTGTGTGCTCACCATGATTGGCACAAGACTTGGGTGTTTCAGAAGTGTGATGCATTATAAAAATAGTATTTTTTTTAAATTACTCTTATTTTTAGAGGTTTTCTGATATTATTTTATCATGTTAGTTTGTTTCAATCTATTGCCAAACAGTTTTGGTAAGAATAATTTTTCTGGTTCTCCTTAATCCCTGATCCAGTTCTATCCTCTGTGTATTTGAGGAATATAGTGTGTAAAGGAAGAAAATTTTAAGCTGGGTTTTTGTAGTTTTGTCACAAAATACTAAGGAAAATCCTAAAAATTGTTTTATAATAACTTTGAAATTTTATATCCATGCAATGCCTTAAGAAGAGAAAATATTGACTATGCTGGAAGATTTATTGCTTATGTTGGAAGCAACCATGTTCTGTTCTTTTTGATAGCTGCAAACAATTACTGGTGTTTAGTAAAAGTCAGGCAACTTTGAGGCATGACTGGGTCCTTCAAGACCTTTAGCATGTTCTTTTCTAGTGAAATTTGAGAAGTAAGTTGCTGTCTTACAGCAAACAAAAGAAAATACTCTTTGTGAACTGCTTAATTGCAGCTGTGTTACTGGAACAAAATGTCATGTGGGGGGAAAGTGTAAATGTGCTCAGAAGGGGATTAGAGAAGTTAACAGAACAGAGACCATTAGTGACTATTAGATTTGACTGTGCAGCTTGAGCTCAGGAACTCAATAAACTGGTGATTGCCAGGAAAGGGGATGGGAGAGCTGGCCTGATCCAGTTTAGTACTTCTTGTATTAAACATTGCTGAAGTTTCTGAAACCACAGAAATGGGAAGCTCTTCCAAACTGAGAACTTCTTTAAACCCTAAAAAAAAAAAAAAAAGCCCAAAAGCTTCATAATAAATCTTTTGTGATCTGCCTCTGAAGCTCATGTGTGACCACATGGGCCTGACTTGATGTTCAGAGAAGAACAGCTGTCTGGTTCCAGCTGTAATTCCTTCCTGGTGTTTTCATCCTTTGTCTCTTGGAATCTCTATTCCCTTTTGTTCAGGTTGCTTAAGGAGGGAATAAATGATGGATGGTCAAGTTATCAGGGGAATTAATTTTCATGCATGTGACTCTAGAGTAGAAATAGCTGCTCAGGAAGAAAGGAGAAAAAGATAGGAGCACTTTGGTGATTGGTTAAGGTTGTACTTTTAGTTGTTGAACAGGAAAGTGAAAATGGTAAAATGGTAAAACATTTAAGTATACTGTCATTTTAAATGGCATCACATGAAAAGTACAACAAAAACCAACTTCTGGAGACACAAATATTTGGGTTCCTTTTACAGATGAGAAACATATTACTTAAGAAGGGAAGGACATGCTGTGTAAGAGGCATTTTTTTGTTCTTGCTTCCCTCAACATCAAATTCTTTTGCTCTGTTGATACTGCCATGTGTGCTGTGTGTGCTCTTTGGCCTTGCACAGAGTAGTTGAACAGAGCATTTTTCAATACAGAGCCCTTAGTTTTGTGATATTGTCAGACACTGAAGGAATTTGTGTCTTCAACTACTCAGTGAGCAGAACAGAATCAGCAAATTGAATTTAACGTGATGTGTGGCAATTTCCCTGGTGCTTGCACAGTGCAGAATATAGTTTGCAATGTTTTAGAAAATATTTTTGTACTTGACATTAACTGAACTCTTTGATATACACGTTAATTATCACTGATTCTGTCCCACCCATTGCCTTTGCTTTGAGAATATTAAAGAGCTGAAGATCACAGAATTTAACTTTTCACTGTAATATGAACTGCTGGTTGGGAAGTCTGCTGCTGATGCAAAATCAGCATGTTCTGCTTCCCTCTTCAGTGGTTTTGGAGAAATGGAAGAGAAACTATTGCCTGTCTAGACTTTAATAGGTTTATATATATATATATATATTTTATGTAGACAACATTCATTTCAAGGTTTATGATGTATTTTCAGTGATAGGCTATAAATGCCAGTTACAAAAAAAACTAACAACAAACAACACAAAGTTTGTGCCAAGAAGTAATATGCATCTAAAAAGCACGATTGCTTTTTACAATAGTTTTGGAACCTCAAAGTATAAAGTCTTCCAACTCTTTTCAAAGAATTTGTGGAATTCAGATTTTGCTGTGTGAAAAAACTCAGTCACCAGCAGGTGCCTGGGTAAATAAAGCAGCTGTAAAGTGTGTGTGACTTCTGGGTTGGGAAAGTTTGGGTTTCCTTCACCTTCCTTTTTTCCCCACTCCCATCTGCCAATGGGAGAAATTAGGGTTTTTTATTATCTGTTTGTAGACTGATGGTGTAAAATCAAGGGTGAAGCCTTACAGCAACCTCTATACAAGTAATTATTGTAAAAGATCCCTAGAAAATGGGAGAAGTCACTCATCAGCATGGTAGGAAGCAAAATCTTGGTTAATGTCAGCTGTCTTCAGTTAAATTTTTTGCCAAAGCTCAAAATTTTAATCTATATCTTTTAAAATGCAGGCTGTGAATGGTTCTATACATTTATTTCCCCTGAATAACTGGGTTAATAACTGAATAACTGGGTTAATATTCAGTGTCTAGGTACATGGATAAAAAAGGGTCAGTAGTGTAAAACCAAGTGGTAAAGCTATTTTTGGAGGAAAAAGTACTTTTCTTCTGGAATTGATTAGTAATAATCCACTGATTCCCATAATTTTGCCAGCAAGGCTTGGTATCTATAATGGTTTCTCAATTTTATTTTTCTTGTGTGAAAGTTTCTAATGTTCCTGACTGCTCCTTTGTCTGTTTTTCTTCCCTTGGCTAACACAGCCTGTGTGTGCTTTAGTGCAGGCGCACTCTCTGTTCTTCTCTCTCAGCTCTCTGATGAAGTCTTGGTTCCAGCTTTTGTGCACAGTGAGAACCCATGGATAACTTCCCACTGTAGACTAGGATAATACATTTTCCTGTCTCAAAGATTTCCATCTCAAGACTGTAAAATTTTGTTCCATCCCTCCTTTTTTTTATTTCCTCTTGCCTCTTTACACTAATACCAAATTGGGTTTTTCTGTAAGTGGTGAACTCCTGATGTCCTCATTGATTGCTGCTACTGCTTTTTCTCAGGTTAAGTGTGTATGCAACTTGAGGTAAACCAGTACAACTGGTCCAGTTTGATAAACTCTCATTCAAATTCAGTATTTTGTAAGCAAAGTTTATGGGAAGATGTTTTGAAACTATTGAAACATTTGAAAGTTTTGAAATCTGTTTCAGACTACTCTCCAAGTGGTGTTTTTTAAGTGTTACGTTTATGAATTTTCTATGTGATGTATCAATGAATAATCTCCAAAGTGTTTAGCTAGCAATAAAAGATAGAAATGGAAATTGAAGAGATTCAGCCCATGTTTTTTCCACACATTTGTGCACATTTTCTCATAGAAGCTGAATTTTTCCCTAGGGGCTAATGCCATTTGTATACTGAAAATGTAAGTAATACTTTTTAAATAATATACCAATTTTTTTCAATTTGCAAGAATAAATTTGAAATACTAAATTCAGGACTGGAAGAAAATTTGGATTGTTGTCTAAGCTCTAGACATACGTGGAAAGGATGAAAGTATTGTATGCAGACTAGATTATTTAAGACTTGAAGTTTTGAAGGGAGGGCATGGGGGTTTTTTTTCAGTGTCAGGTCTTTCTGTTTATTTTAGGTGGTTGTAGTTACTGTTTTCTTGGGTTTCCATGCAGTAACAGTTACAGAGTTAAGCTGTGGTACATGGTATCATCAAATTGATTGTGAAGGCAGCAAGGTTTGATGCATTTAACTGGTCTAATTCCCTTTGGGCCAATTGTATGAATAAAAGATTCAAGGATTGCTGTTATATTATCCTTCTATTCTCCTTTCACTTAATCCCTCTCTGGGCAATGGCTTCAGAGATTAATGTGACCTTCTGCTTGGTTCTGTTCCAATGCAGTAAATGTAATTTGTACATGGGCAGTACCTGTGTATGTCCTCAGTCTGACTAACTTTCCATTGCTATTTGTAGGAATGTTCTTCAAAGAAAAGAAAAGAAGGATGATGCTCTGAATCACTTCCCTCTCAGTTTCTAGGCCTGTAGAGGAAAAGTTTCTGCTAGTTTGCCTTTGTTATGCAACCCAAGGGTGTAATATGGAATTTTGTCCTTCTAATATGAATGTTTATCATCCAGACACAGTAAAACTTCCCAGAAATCTGTGTTTCTTTTTGGTGATAGCAGGCTTCATATTATGTCATGGGAGGAGGTGCTGCTGTCTTGTTTTTCCTGTTTTTTTGGCAATGCCATCTTCTGTAGCTTGTTCTGTCCTGTAATCTGTCCAAGTACCAAAACATTATGGAGTGCAGATAGTGATCAGATGGAGTTCTTTGTCTATTCTGGTGTGTGAAGCAAAATCAAATGTTACATTACTCGCTATCTGCCACAGTTCAGGCAGTCTGTATTGTGTGGAAGGTGTGCTGAGGAGTTATAGAAATCACCCTGGCAGGTTTTCATGCTGCTGTCAAATGATACTGAGACTTATGTTCTTTGTGGTGAGGATCTTTCTCTGCATTCCAAATCCCATTCACTTTCTTGGCTCAGAAACCATAAACTTGGTAAGCATTTGAAGCTGGGCAGAAATGGCAAGTAGGTGACTCTCTTGTGAAAGAGAAATGCCAAGTTTTCCCACCTAACAGGAGAAGGACTAATAATCACACCACCTTTGAGGGCAGTTAAGCCATGGAGAATATCGTGGCTGTAGGACTGAATAACTCATGCGTAACCACTGAATTTAAGATGAATCATAAATTGGGTGTGTGTTAGAAATTTGTTCAAGGGGCAGTATAGTCAATTTAACAATTGTTCAGTTGTAAACACATACTGAATCATGCAGTGTATAATTATATATTTTTCTGAAGTGTGAGGAGCAGAGTGGCAGGCTGAGGGACTCGAGTTAACTGGTCAGGTTCTGATTAACTCATATGATTTTGGCACAAAGCCATATGTGCTGTGTCAACTCATGTTTTGAAGGAAGATCATGATTTCCTAACCATAGGCATTCCAAGTCTTCAAGTGGCTTTGTCTACTAATTAATCTGGAGCTAAAACCTCCTAATTGCAGGATTTAAACTAGACAGTATAAGCTGCTCGGGAAGGTTTTGGCCTCCATAAAGAGCTCATTTAAAAAGCAAGTTTCCATGACCAAAAATCTTCATGTTTTATGTGGAATCTTTGAACTGATGGCTGTCTCTAGACATGCTGCTAAATAGTTGTCACACAGACCATACTGTTCTCAGTACTTGGTGTATACCACACCTAAAGAGTTGAGTGGGTGAAAAATAGGTAAAATTTGATGTATGCTGTCATTTGCAGGAAATGGATCAGCAATGGATGGTTGGATAAAGAAAATCTGTCTTTAAAATATTTCTTTTTCAGTATTTGCAAGATGGCTGTGGGTAATATGCTCAAAGACTCTGCTAATAATAGATTTAACAGAGAAGTCAAAGCACTGTGGAAATGCTGAAATATGAAATCACCAGCAGGAAATTGAGAATTTAGGGAAATCCTATAATGAGCCCGTAGGGAATAATATCCTAATGTAAAGCTTGTCTTCCATTTTCTGGGCAGTGGGTCTGTTTCCCAGCATGGAAGAGTACACAGCATATTTTCTGCTTGCTTTCAGATTTTTAAGTGTTCTGTAAATTGGTTACTGGTTGGGAGTGTATATGCAGAGACCAAGCACAGCCTTAGTCTTAGATTCATTTCTGTGTGCTTGGGTGTGATCACCTTGTGATGTGGAAACAGTTTCTGTGGGACAAGCTGGTATTAGGCAGAAAAAGAGATCTCCATGTTTGCACAGTGTGCATTTAACTTAGAGGTCTGGTATCTTCTGTATTATGGTTTAACCAAATACTGTTTGTGTAGGGTGTGTTGGACCTTACTGGTAGGTCACCTAAATTACATTACACAGACAGATTCTCAGTTACTGGGGGAAAAACTGAGATGTATCCTGTTCAAGGTAATTTCCAACAGTCTGCTTTTCAGCTCAGTATCACTGAAAGAGAAGTATCACTGAAAGAGAAATACCTTTCCTGTCATTTGAACAGCAATTAAATGCTTTCAAGAAATAGCAGTTGACTAGATTATTTTTTCCTCTGGAAAATGAGTTGCTTATGGAGAAAAGCAAGTGCTGTGAAGTCTCTTATGAGGACAGGGATTTTTAAAGATGATGGGTGCTTTTGAAGTTCTTTGCAGGACATGGTTGGTGCTGCTCTTGCAATACCCTGTGTCTGTCTGTGTGTGTAGAGTGAAGAGCTAGTTTCTGGACAGATGGAGGCCTCTTACTAGAGTTGCAGCCCATCTGCTGGTATCAAATCTGTTTTTCCAAATGCTTACAGAATCTTATTTAAATCTGCCTTGGCCAAAACCTTTAATAGGCTTTAGGGACCCTCTAACAAGGCTTTCAGGTGGTTCATGCTGATTCTCAAAATAGATCTGTGTTCCTGCCCATTTGTAGCCCTCTTTGTCCTTCAGGGCTTTTCTCCTGTCCTTCAGCAGAAACATAAACCAAAAGTGAAATATTTGGTCCATATGGAGTATATCCACGCACCCACAGATTTTATATGGATAGTGGGGAGCACATACATGTGTGGGGACATGCACACACTCTTTCTCAACACGAGTGGGCACTGTCAAAAGCACATCCTTCCTGAAGGCTGACAGACATAAAGTGCAGTGAGCCAGGTATGTAGGGGCATTTGCCAGTGCTTCTCATTTCCTTGGAATCATCTTTCCTTCATTTGAGGCAGCATGGACAAGTCAAATCCAGCCAGCTGCCTGTTCGGTGTCTCTGCCATTCCCTTGGAGTGTTCATATTTCCTGATGAGGCACCAAGGCATTGTCAGTTATGCTTCCCAACTGGAAGTGTATGAAGCTGCTTTATAAGATTAGTCACTGATTCCCCCTGCTTAAATCTTGGTAAAGGTTTTCACACCTAATAGGGGGATAACATATCACAGGCATTTAAAACTGTATTTTCATGCATATAAAAAAGTGAAAAATCTCACACCTTGTACCACCATGCCTGAATACAGAAGCTCTCTGTCCGAGAGCAAAATTACTTTTTTCTTCTGTTACAGACCAGTGAAGAAAATGCAGTAATCTTTGAATGAGACTTGATATTTGCTATTGTGTTTGAATTAGCATTTATTTCAACTTATGGGAAAGCTGAGCAAGAATCTCTCAGCTTCTGCTCTGGTCCTAGAAACACAGATTTTCTTGTGTGTACAGTTCTTCACAGCTGAAATGTAGGCCTTTGTTCCATCTTGTCTGTTTTTCAGTCTAGAAATTCAGACTTTCACAATAATAATTAGTCATCATTTGTGTGAATAATAGCTTTACTGCCAGACAGGTGAGTTCACAGATAAGATATCCATGGTGTTATCTATCTGCAGACCTTGTAATGTTCTGTTCCTTATGCCATATCTCCCTTTTCTTTCTTTTTTTTTTTTTTTCTCCCAGAAATGAACCTAAGAAATCATAACTGTCTGACAACTTTTTTTTTTTTCTGCTGCAACTTCTGTGTTGTAGAGCATATGTAATTGCTTAAGGAAATCTGAATTTTCCAGGAACTGGGAATATTACTTCTTTGAGCATCAAAGACTGAAGACTTGGTGCACAGTAGACCATCTTTCTCAGTAGATGATCTTTCTCCAGCAGTAATTATTTGGACTCATCAACTATTTTCACCAAGCCACAGGCAGAAAAAAACATGTGTGAGGAAGTAGTTCAGCTTAGGGCATTGGGTAGGAAAGTCATTGGGAGCCATTACAAATATTGGAGTTTTAGTAAGAACCAAGCAGCTGCAGAGGATGCTGGCTGGGTAGTAAATTTTCAATTGGTTGGATTTTTTTTTAATTTTCATGGCAAAACCCACACAAACATGCAAGTGCAGTTTAGTAGAAATGTGGTAAATGGGGTGATCCATGTGGGAGTTTGTCAGCTCTCAAACTGAATGTGTGCTTTAACAAAAGAATCCTGTTTTAGCAGTGCATCTCCTTTACCTGTATACACCTGAGGTGAAGCACTGCTGGAGGAATCAGATGCAGGTAGATGTCATTCAAACTTCATTCTGTTATTCAGCCAGTTTTATCTCTATTGTTGAATATTATTTCCTTTCCAGGCAGGACATGAGGTAGCTGTTAGTATGAATTGTTATCTGAATACCAGGGTTTTTTTCTGGTTGAGTACACAGGTCAGCAACTCTCTTTCTTCTTGTGGATGTGTAAGGATGCTGCTCTCAAATGAAGAACACAAACCTTATTTCTGAATCCATTGCATTCTTTACTAGTACCATACATGAGGTCATTTTTAACTATGGAAAAACTGCTTTGGTATGCCATAGTGGAATATCTTTTGTGCTAATTTCTTTTTCCAAATTGTCTGAAAGTCAAATATATGAGGCTGACAAAGATTGTTTTGCTCAGATCCACCTTTCTCCCATGAAAGGAAGAAATCTCAAGATCCAAGTGAACCATGCAGTTTACTCAACAGCCTAAAAGGCTATTTGTGGAAGGACTGGATGTGAATATATAGAATTAAAGTCAGGCTTTGAAATAATATATGGCAGGGTCAATCTTTACACTTCTTAAGAGTATGTTGACTTCTGTGTTATTTACCAATATGCTGCAAACCTAGCACTTTTCTTTATGACTAAGGTTGGTGGGTGCTAATGCTTCTTTTCTCCCCCCCAGTATTGTAGCCCATTAACTTATTATTTTTGTACCTGTCTGAAACACTTTCAAGTGCCACATCCAGGAAAATAGAGAACTCTTGGTCACTTGGCTTAATTTTTTGCTGGTCCAGTTGTGCTGCCTTTGTGACTCTGATTATTGCATTACTGCAAGGGGACAGCCTTACCAAGAAGAGGCATGTTTAAAGGAAGATACCATTCTCTGTTACTGAGACTGAAAGGATTCTGACAGAATCTGAGCCTTTTGGAACTAGAGAATTTGTCTGATGTAGTAAAAGTTATCACTTCATTATCATGGAGAGGTCTTAAGCTCAGCTTTTAAAAATCTGCTCTAAAGTAAGTTGATCCATTAGTGAAACTTATTGGTGGAGTCACCACCACCACTGAATTTCTTGTCTGTGGCAGTTTATATCTTGGTGTTAAATATTTGAGCATTAGTCTTCTCAAACATTGGGAACTGATTATGAATAATACTATAATATAGTTATAAATAATGTACTGAATGAAAAAGCATTACTGTACTAAGTCATTACCACTGCTTCCTTCCCTTGCTCACCAGAGCCCCAGTGTTTAATTTGTAGGCAGCTTTAGAATGTCACAGATGGTGGGAAGCACTACTTACAGACTTAGAATAATGCTTTCCAGTAGCTCCATGACATTTAAATCAGGTGCCTGCTACTATTTCTGCTCCCCTGACAAAAGCTTTCATTCCCTCTTCAGCTGTGCTGAGAGCTGAGTGACTAAGGACAGACTTCAGTGTCATGACCTTTTCCCAGTATGTGAGGAATGTGTGGCTCTGGAATGCAACAATGGAATAACTGCTGGACTGAAGCTGGAGGTGCCATTCTTAGTGCCTTTTGTCTGATAGACAGCACATCATCTCTCCATCCTGTAGCAAGATGCCTTTTTGCTTCTGGTTATTTCAGGTCATTAGAAGGGTTTAATTTGTTACGTGTGAATGAGGGTGTTACTGGCTCATGTGCTGTTTAAAAAGTGTCACTATAGCCAAGCTGCTTTGTAGTCCTGAAATTTCTTTTTTTTTTTTTTTCTAAAGCTTGCCTTAGTCACAGGTCTTCTGCTGCTACTTAGCAATTAAAATGAAAGTTTCAAGTATGAGAAATGCATCAAGGAGAGTGCCCTCTCCAAGGTGGAGCAGATCAACAGCAAAATAAGGGAGTTGCCCAAGAATCTTACACTAACAATTAAACAAAGAGAGGGATACAAGAATCATGCAACGATTTATGTGGATTAAGCTTACTTTGTAGTGATAATTATATGCTCTTCTGAATAAAATTTTAATATCAAATGTGAAACATCAGCTACCCTCATGTATAAAAAAGCATTCTGCAGTTGCCTAGAAAACATGACTTTCATGATCATTATATGCAATTTGGACTGGCTTTACTAGTTTGCCTAACATGAAGCTTCAGATAAACAAGTTTATCTGGTTCTGGTGATGGAGACAGGAGAGCAAAGGAGGGAGTCAACACTAACCCTAGCTTGTCTTCCGTTGTGTGTTCAGGCCAATGCCAAAAGCTGATTTCTTTCCACCTTCCAGGAAAGAAAGCAAGCACTTTTTGAGTCAAATAAACACTGCTTGTCCTGGAGGTGTGAGCCAAGATTCTCAGTATGTCACATTTTTCTGTCTTCCAGATCTGGGAATAGAATACTGATTTAAGGCTTTGGGAGGAGAAATGCTAACATCTCATCTGTTAATCTGTGTATGCTCACATAAAAGGCCAAGATTTATACTTCTGGGAGTGTTTCCATATTGTGTTTTCTCACAAATTGGAGCTGGTTTCTGTTCATTACTTAGGAGGTCTGAGCTCAAGCAGCAAGCTATCAGTTTGAAAAGGAAATGCAGTTTCAAAGAAATTTTCTTGGTATAGGTTGAGAATTTGCCCAGGAGCATGAGATTTTTGTTTTGCTGACATTTCATCCTGTCTGCTGTGGGAGAGAAAGAGGAGAACATGGAAAGAAAATATTTGAGTGGAAGAAGCTAATCTATTCCATAACAGGAAGAGGGGAGAAATACTTGGGTGGTAATACGAATCTCTGCTGTCCTCTCTAAAATGAAAGAGAAGGAATAGTGCTGTTATCAGGTCACAGGCTGAATGAAAAGCACCATGGGACTGTGGGATTTTTTCCCAAAAACTTTGATTTCTGGCAGCTCTTTAAATACTTTAAAAAAGAGGAGGGAAATGGTAGTTGGATCTTGTGGGGGCTGTGTCCCCCTCTTTGTATCTGTAGGAGAAATGAAAAAAGTGGATGTGACACAAGGGTTTGTTTCCTTATCCTTCAAGACAATAATTGAGAATAATGTGTAGTAATTAACTTGAGAGCAGGACTCTAAAAGAAAAAAAACTCTTTAAGCACAATTGACTTGATTAGCTTGTGTGTTTGACTTGATTGCATGCTTGACTTGACTATTTGCAAATAATGCCTTATTTTCTGGATAGCCTATGCAAATTGGACCTGCAGCTATAGGAAAACCACATTTTATGTGTGGATTTGAAAATAAGGTTTCAAAGACTACTGAAGTACAAGCTTTCTAACTTGGCTCCAGGGTTCTGCACTTCAGCCCAGTTTCAGCAACAGTATTATTGGGGATAAACTAATTGGTAGATGTAGTCCAGATCTTGTTTGGGGGTGTAAGATGTGGGCCAATGTAAATAAATAGCATAGATGCCAGGATTCTGAAATTACAGGGCATGGTAATGGCTCAAGGTGCTCGGGTTCTGAAATGGGAGAGACCAGACTCTGGAAAGTGTCCAGGTCTAGCCCCAGTTCAGTGTCACTGAGACTTGTGCCTCTCGAGTGCTTTTAGAAAGCACTTCGTGTTCAGTGAGTGCTGAATGGAAGTGTCAGCGTTTTATTTTCAGACAGCTAATCATGGCATGAGAAAGGTGAATTTTAAGAGGTTCTCTTGGATAGAATTGCCTTGTTAAATATACTTCTGCCTCCAGACATTTTTATCTCCAGAGGAAGAAGCCCTCTCCAAGGAGCTCTTGGCTCATCTGCTAAGAGAAAAGTCTCCTCAGAACCTGCCACCTTTTGCTCAAGTGTCCCTGTGGAGCAAGGGGGCAATATTGTCATATTCAGGCCAGTTAACAGTGTTTTACATGGGACAAATAAGGTGGCTTTTTTCTCTACAGAAAGTATTTTGTATGTATATAGCGCCTTCCTGCTCTCTCTTCTTTTTTTTTTTTTTTTTTTAATTTTATCAAATGATAAAAAATTAGTACCAGAATATTTTATGTGATCATTGAGAAATTCCAACAGATTTTGGTATTCTAGATCTTTTCACTGTTTCTTGCACATCTAAAAACACCTGCATAGTGTATGCCAGAGCAGCTGTTTTTCATGGCATCATATTCCTATGAAATATCAAGTGTGAGGTAGTGCAGGCATTTCAGTTAGCTGATGTTAAAGCACAGCTTTTGACTTAAAGTTTTTGTTCTGAAGTTACAACATTGGGGAAAAATGTTGATGCACAAGGTAAGGAAAAAAGCAAGGGGTATGTTACTAAAACCAAAACACCAAGTGTCAAGCACCAGTTAAGTTGATGCAATTTAGCCTTCTGACTTTTAGTCAGTTCCTAGGAACTTTTGGACAAAAATTACTGTATTACAGTCTTTAATAATCACTGTTATGGCAAAAGCTTCTTAATATTTTGGCTGGTGACAATTCAATAAAATTTGGAAAGAGTAGGACTTTAAAATTTTCCAAATTCTTCACTGCTGTTGGAAACCTTCAATCTCAAATTTCAAATTTAAAACATGTGAGGAGAAATGGTGGTGGTTGGGGTAAATGAGAATTCTGAGTGTTTAACTTTTGCATACATTAGCAATTAAAAAGTGAAGACTTTGAAAGTGGTAAGAATAAAAGTATATAGCCTGCAAACAGTTATTGTGACAGAATTACTCGGTGTGAGGGTCTGCTCCTGTTGTGCTTTCTGTCTTCCTTGGGACAGAGCAAGTGGAAGGCTGCCTCATGGGGTTGGCTCTGGCTGGATGTTCCATAAGTGGTGTGCTCTTAACATGGGTTGCTGGGACTTTAAAATGAGACTTTTTAAAGCCAGGAGGTCACTGAGCTTGTTTTGAGGCAAGAGGCAGAGCCCCATCCCACTCACTGGGGAGTGAGAGCTGTCTGTCTAGAGGGAGGAGCTGGCAGCTGCTCCTCATGAGGTAGGCAGGCTCTTTTCAAAAACTGTCTGAAATATGGGAGAGGCCTCTGGCTTAGGCAACACTTTTCCCCGTGACTGTGTTGCCTGCATGGCTTAGGGCTGAATGGTGCCAAGAAATTTGCACTCAGAGCTTGTTCATATAAATGATTTACACCTGAATTTACTCTCTTGTCCTGGAGCATAAAAGTTGCCTCCATACAATGCAACTCTCTTCCTGTGGCAATAGTATTCCTGTGTGGTCTGGAAGTAAATTCTGCCCCAGAACAAGCAGTCTGTCAGGTTCATGTCTATGCACCTCCAGTGCTAACTGGTTTAATTCGTCCACTGCCTTCCTACACTGTGCTGTGCTCTCTGCTGTGTGAATCTTCCTGTTTGGAGAGATGTCCTGTGGCTGTGATTTCATGTGAATTTTGGGTGTATGAGTACTCCATGCCCTAGCAGTTCGTGTGGAGTTCATGCACCTAACCCTGAGACTTGCCTGCTCCAATCCCATCTCCTTGTGGCCTCATACTAAGGTGCCATCATAATTCTGTCCCAAGAAAAGGGGAAGTGAACTCATCCTTGGAAGGTGCACCTTTCCATGTTCTTTAGCCTGTCCATCCCTTATTACAAGGAGTAAAAGGAACAGGGCACAGGATTCCAGATCTTGCTTTTCCTTGGATAAAGAGGAGACAGGGAGAGGACTTGTAGCAAAAAAATGGCTTGACATGAACCATGAGTCCACAGAGAACTTTACCAGTGCATCTAGATTTCTCAGCTGGTCACTGAAAGACACAGGGACTGCCAGGAGCATTGTTTTGATATGGTATTCTACAAAAACTTTAAATGCTTTTCTCTTAGAAAACTTATTCAATAGAATCCTTATATTGCAATTTATCATAATGTTTGGGTATTGCACAGAACCAAAAGCTTATGTATGAATCGAGCATTTAGGTTTCTGTAGTCACAAAGGACCACACACTATTGAGGGTTCACAGAATCTAAGGAGACAGCAAATTTGGAGTTGTGCATTGCAAACATCAGTATTCCTACAAATATCTTCTTGTGAAAAACATCTGAGACAGACAAACTGCTGGGGGAGAAATATGTATTGAGCCAGGCACTTCCACTGTCAGCTCCAAATGGGTGCCTGGCTGATGCCAGGTGGGCTGGACAGGTGGAGAAACCTGGCCTTGCATTTTTCTACCAGCAGCCTCACCCCAGCTCCCCTCAGCCAGTTCCTTGGTGCTAGGGAACCATTTTGTGGGATGTTCTTTAATCCTCATAACCAGCGTGTTGCTCTGCCCGTTGCTGAGACAGACAAGCACTGCAGCTTAAAGATAACTTTGAGGAAGAAAAGTCATGGAGGAAGTTACCAAAATGTTAGTGAAACAGATCTGCTTCAATGAGAATCCCACTCACATCCCAGCTTTTTGGCATTTTGCGTGTGGCTATGCTTGTAATGACTGGTTTTGTGACAGATTTTACTTGGGCTTTCAAAATCAGTTTGAAATAGTTTGGTTTTGTTGTGTTGTGTTTGATTTTCATTTGTCAAGCTCCTGTGTGTAAAATGCAAGCAGATCTTGTTGCTTGCCCTGCTGCAGCAGAGGCCTGGATGGCTGGGTGTGTGTATTCATGCTGCTTCCTACTGTGATCAAGGAATTGTTTGCTGTAGGATTCTTTTACTGTTGATGTAATGTGTTTGGGAGTTTGAGCAGACATGCTCATGGTCTCTGTTTTGTAGTTAAATAGGGAATTGGTTTATATCTGCTACAGAACAATCCACACTATTTAATCACAGCTGAAAGGATGCAGTGTTTTGCAGAATGGGGGGAAGGGGAGTGACAGAGAAGGATTTGGGGTGGGGAAGAGGGGATTGTTGTTCTTATGCTTGGCATTCTCCTTTTGAATATTTGTCACAGAAAGTTTTCGTTTGGAGTTCATGTATTTTGAGTTCCTAGGAGAAGATGAGGTCTTTTAATCTGAATAATCCAGATAGATTGATTTTAGATGTACCTACTGAAATTTGAGACAGGGCATGAAATCACAGAATTTTCTGAAACAGTGAGACCAGACACTCACTCTGTGCCTGGTGTACATGACTCTCATGCTGACTGGAAGCACATTTTTTTCTGGTTTTCCATCCATTTATTGCAGTTGGCCCCTACCTTGCCATTTTTCATGGTTTATTTATTTTTCTCTTTGGGACTTCAGATTTCATCTTTCTTTTAAATGTGATCTGAGTCTGCTTTCCCTTCCACTGTCTTTTGATGACAAGTTTTGAATATTAGTTCTTGAAAATATATCTGGCTTAGTAAATATACACAGTAATTGAATGCTACAAACTGGCAAATTGTGAAATAAGGAAAAATAAGCTATGCTGAAAAGCAGCTAGCAATATGTAATTTTTCAGTAGTGGGTTGGAATTCTAGGTGAAAAGGCTAGTATTTTAGCAAGTATTGTTTGGAATTCTAGGTGAAAAGGCTAGTATTTTAGCAAGTATTGTCAAATCCCATGTTTTCAGTTAGAAACTGCAGGATATGCAGCCTTTTATGTTGCCATTATATATGTTTAAGTTGGTTATCTGTAGTTAAAAACACATGGAAGGCATAAAGCTGCCTAGACAGTTGGGGAATTAAATATAGCCTGTAAGCCTGTTCCTCTTTAAATTTGTTAGGTTAGGATCCTACACCTGAGCCAGGATTGTATGGTGTGGTGGGGAGACTCTGGGTAGGTGATTTACAGGAAGGGGCAGGAGTTTCCAGCGGTACCATTGGGTCATCTGAAACTGTTGGTATCAGCTACTGGTCTCCAGACCATAAGCATTGCTTGTGGAACTCTATTTTCCATTTCCAGCAACAACTTTGGAGCATTTGAGACATATGACAAACTTACCAGTGATGAGTGACAGTACACCTTAGGCTCTTACTGCAGCTCACTGCCTCAAGATTTTATTCTCTGGGCTTTGGAGAGAAGCACACAGAGAAGCCAGTGCATCCTAATAAGAAATATAAATTGGCATGAGTGCTCAATCTGACAACATTCCATAGAAAGCTGGAATAATTAAGCAGACACATGGTGTATTTGCTCCTGAGCTTATCGAATGGATGAAGCTTTCCTTTGCCAGAATATTTAGGGATGCAATCTTCAGTTTTCAGATGGTTTTGGACAACAGAATATTATGTTGTTGTGTGGTGAAAATGGATTAGTTCTTTCAAAAAATAATGAAGCATAACCTTGTTTATCTGGGGAAAGAAATCTTTATTTGTTTTCTGGGGATGTAACATGTAGAGTGCTGTTAACAGTTTTAATTTGGATTTTAACTGCAAGGAGAAGCTGTTCCATAGCTACCTATCAGTTCCATAGCTATTTTGCTTGTGTGCATATTTGCTGGCAGTGGTCTCATAATATGGTTATGAGATGCTATCAATCAGCTATTAACAAGATCTTGACAGGTTTAAGTCATGAAGCTGTTGTTAGAAAAGGAAGCTCTTCCTCATTTTCTAGCAACAGCTTCATGACTTAAACCTGTCAAAATCTTGTTAATAGCTGATTTATTTTAATAAACCTGCAACTACTGATTGATATGTCATATTTATAAACAGCAAGCTCTTGCCTATGGTATGTGGATTAATGCTAGCTTGTTAAATTTATGGATGTAGAGCCTCTGATATTAATATGGATCATTATTTTCTTAACCTGAATTTTTCTGGAGTGAGTACTCAAAATTCTTCATTGCCATAGGGAACATTTTGTATTATTGATATTTGATGGGTTCTGCTAATGCTGGAGAATTTTTGTGACTGAGGGTTGAACATGGATTATTACTACTCGAATGCTGTATGCATGGAGAAGAAAAGATGTTATTTAGTCTCACATCAGTCTGTTTATTTCCCAGGTAACATGCATGTGTCACTAGCAGAGGCTCTGGAGGTTCGGGGGGGACCACTGCAAGAAGAGGAAATATGGGCTATTTTAAATCAAAGTGCAGAGAGCCTTCAAGAACTATTCAGAAAAGGTAAGCATTGTTTAAGACTGATAAATACAGTCTAACTGGAAACATCTTGGTTATATTAATGTGCTTTATAAGTAAACTGCCTTGTCCTTCTAGGCTCTAAATCCAAACAATACCTTGCTCCTAAGTTACCTCTGGGTCAGTGCCTCTCTGCACCACAGCCCAAAGGTTGTTTTCAGCCTTCACTTCATGTTCTGCCAGAACTTGTGACACATCCTAGTTCTTGTGGTGGTAACTTCAGTTATTTTAGACCCATTGGAGTGAGATGGAAACATAGGAAAAAAAAGTGATAAATAAGTCTGAGACCACTGGATCACTTTGGTACTGAAGTGGACATGGAAATGGGTACAGAACTGTGCAGTCATGACCAGTGTGTTCTGAAGAGATTTGCTCTCAAAGGTGAAAAACAGAAAACTTCACCAGTGGGCTAGGTATGATTCCCCAAAATGCAAGTGGCAGCACCTACCTATCTACTGAAGGAATGTGGTGCAGTCTTGTCTTCAAAGGAGTAGAAGTATTTCTTCTCCCTCCCCTCTCCCACCTCAGTAGGCGCCAAGCTCAGCATCTGCAACACTGCTAATAATACACATTTTAGCACTAGGTCTGAATAAGGAACTTTTCCCCTTCCTTATGTTTTCCTTTCTTTTCTTTATAATCTGCAAGTCCTTAAGGCCCATCCCTCCCTTTCTTTTTTAATAGCAATAAATGCTTAACCCACAGATTGAACTTCAGTAACATCTTTAACTTGTTCTCAGATAAAGTATATGTTGCCATGATGCATCCTAGTATTTCAGCACCTTTATGGGGGGGGATCATCCCCTTATAGCTAAGCATGCATATGTAAGCTTATTCAGTTTTATTAATGGTAAATCAAAGGCTCACAATTTGGAAATAGTCATTGTTTTGCCACATTAATATTCAAGGGGAAAATCTTTATTATTTGGGACAAAATATTTTGTATTTTTTGCAAGTATTTGATTTAGAATTTTATCAAGATTCAACATAGAAGTTGTTTTGGGCTGTTTTTTTAAGATTTGGTTTAGACAATCTATTGAATCAGACACTGCCTCTGTCTTATGCATTGCACAGCCTCTGAGAGTGGTCCCTGTTAGATGCTTCACAGGCTCCAGAGAAGGCAGATGTGGGCAGAAGCTGCCATATGGTGCCTGACCTCTAGTCACACTTCACTTAGCTTTACAAATAGGAATTTTATCAACTTCTCCAACATATTTTTTGCCAGGTGAATTATAGGTAATTTTGACATCCCATTCAAATTTACCTTTTTCCCTTTACCAGTGTTCTCACAGCCTATGTGTAGTAAAAAGCTTTCCTGATTAGGAGTGCTGAGTTTGTTGTTGCAGTTTGAGCAACTGACCTGTCCTGCTGATTCTCATACTGCAAGAAAAGGAAAGCTGGCATCTGCTTTCCTCTCTTTCACTCTTTGTTGTCTCTTAGAGACAGGAGAATTATTTCTTTTAAAAGGGCAGATTGTTAAGACCTTGACTTAAGAGGGATCTTGAATGATTAGAGGTTTGCTCTTGTAAACTTTACAGGAATTGACACGTGGAACTCCATCTTCTAATCCACCTGCAAGATCACAGTTGTATGAGCACATAGTAGTGGTTTCACTACTAATTTTCCACTTAAAACTTTATCCTAGGTCTAAATGTTTTTCTAGAAGGGCGTCTCCACTGGAAATGAGAGCTCACCCCTTCTTGTCCTGAGAGTATTGCAGAAAAGTTACCATAATCTCCATGAAGACTGCATGCCAGCATTGACAGTGAGAACACAGTCAGCCCTCCTTCAGAAGAACAAGTACTGAAAGATGAGAGCACAAACCAGAAATCTGCCCCAGGACTTCTGATATGTGTTTTTAAGGCAGGGGAATGTTTGCCAGCCAAGACTGGCTAAGGTGGCAGAAGCTTCTGATCTTACTTCCTATCCATGAAGACCAAAACACAAATTCAGATAAAAATCAGTGCCAGAAGAATCTGTCTCTTTTTTGGAGATGAAGGTGTTTTATTGAGTTGTTTTTCTGCTAGTTCAGCAAACCATTTTCAGTTGCATGCTATTAATTAGCCTGGGATATACCCTTTGGTAAAATGCACTTCAGGAGACACTCAAATGAAAGAGCTTTTCTGTGTAGCTAAGGTTGATAAAGGTAATCTAATTCCTCCCAGCAAGAGCTGGATAACCAGACAGTCTTTAATGAAGGTTGTCTTTTCTCAGGAAGCAATCTAGAAACTTTTTTTGTCATCTTGAATATCAGTTTCCATGCTGGGTTATGAAGGTGGCGTTGACATGCCGGAATAGAAAATGTGGTGGCTCCTCTAGGCTTGTCTGACTCAGTTTTGCTCTTTGTACCAAACAGAGGATTCTAAAGAAATCTTGTTTTCCTTGGTCAAATTTCAGGCCCATTTCTTCCATGCATTTGGTGTGGAAGAGCTATTTTATGGCAGAGAGTTTCCAGAATTCTTCAGAACTGACTGATCACTCCTGGGCAGAGGGAGCTAGGGCAAGCTTCTAGCTTCTGCAAGATGACAGCATGTTCAGCTTTGACCAGCTCTCAAAAGTGCTCTTCCTCCCTGTACAGCGTCCTGGAGTCCCTGAACACGCTGTTCTGTAACAAAAGATAAGCTTTGCTGAGTCTTCTTTAAATTTTTTATTAAAAAAAAATTAAATTAGGCATAAGGTTCAATGGTGTGTGCACCAGCTGTTTTGAAATGAGGGAATAGCCAACTTTTAAATTGCCATCTGTTGGCAGCCTCCTCACACCAGCCCAGGAACCAGAGACACTTAAAGGAGTTACCAGCCCAAGTAATCATTTATGTATGTGATCCTGGTAGAGTTTTGGTAGTTTGTCTCAAGTTGGGAATCTAGCTATCCCTCAGTCAACTGAGAACCTGTTTTTCAATTAATTTCTTACTTTAACTAGTTTCTGGAAATTAAAAAAAAAGTCTAGAACAAGCTTTTGTTACAGATTTGAGGACTTCTCAATATATAGAAGTTGTGCATGTCTTTTTGTGAGTCTATCTTCTTATCCATCAAAGCACTGAATAAGAGGAGCACAGGATGAAGATCCATTGTCTTCATGGTTAACTGCATATCAACATCACACCTTATTCTGCAACAGACACAGAAATGTGCATGTTTTTATCCCTCTTTGCATTTTCAGTTCTAACAGATGTTAAGCTTCTTAAAGATACTTCACACGTTTATTTCTAGCATTATAAAAAATGAAAGCTTAGATTAAAGTGCCCAGTTGGTAATCAGCAGTTTAGAAGATCAGCTCTGGTAGCTGTCTTGTCAGCAGCTTATAAGCTGTTAAATGAAGGAGAAAGGCAATCTGGGACTCAGTTGCAGACCTGACATCAGTTGCACTGGCAATGTTGAGATTAATCTGGAGATTTGAAAAGGCCGATACCAGACCTGCCCTTCTCTTACATCTGTTTAATTATCTGCAATAACTATTTTGTTGTTGAAAGGGTGTATCAGCTGTCTCAGACGTGCTCTATCTTGCACTCAGAACTCCATGAGGTCAAAGAAACAAGTCTTTGAAGTAATCTCAAATGTGAGTGTATAAGCATAAGGAGAATGCTGTGCTCGCTGCTGCTGAGAATTATAAAACAGGCGTCCCTCTAATTTGCTGGGTTTAACTGGAAAAGATTTATCTAAACTGGAAACTGGAAAAGCATTCGTATGTCACTTAGGCCACTCCTGTTCTAAAGTGTGTGTTGAGGATTCTGAAAATAATTGGACCTTAAACTTGGAGACATGTATCTAAAGGAAGGGGAAGAGAAGGGGGAAAGTGAGTCTGATATTAAAAAGACAGGTTGAGCAAAGAAGGAAAGTCTTTGCAAGTTGAATGTCTTGCAAATTTGCTTATGGGAAATTATTTATGTAAAGAAAAGTTATATCATCTGAAAGTGGATGTGAAGAAGCAAGATTATGGTTTTCAGGGACCTGTAAATCTCGTTGACAGTCAAACTCCTGGAGCTGCTTTGCTTGAGTAAGCGTAATGAAAAGAAGGCAGGCAAAGTGTGAAATGTGTTGATGGGGACTAGTGGTGAGTCCAGAGTAATCACGGACCTAGTTGGGATGGAGCAGGAAATGGATTGGTTTGGTTGACAAGAAGAAAAATGCAATAGGAAGGGGTAAAAACCCAAATCCTCGTTTCCCAGCTCGTCCTTGTGATAAATGATTGCTTTTCCCCTTTCCCAGTAGCTTTTGGAGAATGATTTTCCTTTTTTCATCATCTGCTGACATTTGTTCTTTCAGTTGCTGAGAAGGAGAGAGATTGGGCTTTTGTAATTTTATTGGGATTTTAAAAAATGTTTAGTTTCTATTCCTCATCTGCTCCTCCACCTCCACCCACCCTACTCCCAGCACAGAGGCTCAGTGACTCTGCACTCTTGGCAGAGCTCTGCTGATGTGGTCAGCACCACAGTGAAGTGCAGTGTGGTGTTTGACTGTGGGGCAGCTCAGGAGCAGAAACCGATCTCAGAAATGAATGGTTCACCCTGTTTCTTTCTCCAGTACCCTCAGGAAAGAGTGCATTTCAGTTTTCCAAGGGGCTCCGTGTCCCATCAGAGCTCTCCTATCCCTGTGTGCCAGAGGGAGCAGAGACGCTGCAGCGCTGCCTGCCCTGCGCAGCAGGCGTGCAGGGACACGCTGCACCAGCCCAAGGACGAGAGCATTTCCAGCACAAGTGGTCCTGGGTGCTGGCATCATCCTGCAGCATTCCTGGCCAGGCTGCAGGGCAGTCACTGCTCTGGCTGCCTCCAGCCTGGCCTGAGCGTACAAATATTCAGATTACTTGTCTCAGTGAGGGCTACGGAGGGAAACAAAGATGTGTGTTGAAAGCCTTGTGTATATTTTTGGGTTGTTCTGTGCTTTTCAGAGATTTGTGTGTGTTCTGTGCTAATGGCTGTAGCCTAAGAGAGAAGTGAGGGAAAAAGATCCTGAAGGACTGACTTGACTGTAGCTTGCGAATTCAAAATTACCTGGCATCAATAATGTAAAATAGATCCATTTCAAATATTTGTCTTCATGTTTCTTGGAATGTGGTGGGTCTTTTTGAGGCTATTTGTATGCTGTTAAAGCACATAAAGGATTCTTTTGCTCTCTCATTTGTTTGGCAGATGCTCTGTAGCTGAAGATTATTTCTGTTTTTATTGTGTTTAAAGCCAGTTCACTCTCTCTCTTTAAGTAAGACCACGCTATTTATCTCTATCTTGGCACTGCTTGAAATGCTGTGCTCTCACAAGTGTTTTGTTACCCACTTGCATAGTTCTGGAGTTAACTCATAAGGCTGGCAGCTCTAGCACAGTTGAAAGCCCAATGGATAGAAAATTGACCAGGAGCCATATCCTGAAATCCAGTGCCTTTAAAAAAGGGGGTTGAAATCCTTGGGTTTTTTTTTTTTTTTTGGTCATTTTCCTTGGTACTTTTAGGAGTATGTTACCCTTACTGCTCCTGTAAATGATTCTGAAAGCCTAAACAGAAGATGACATTAATATTATCACTGGAAAATAGGTTCTTTTGTTTTCCTATAGTTGCTGGCTGTTTGATGCATTGCATCTTCGCTACTTTTTTATCCATGGTGCAAAAACATTAGAGTAGTGTTACTAAAATGTATTTCCTTAGGTATAGCTACCTGGTTGTAGCTTGAGATAGTTATTTTGGTTTATGATGCATGCCTTAAGGAAGAAGCTGGAGAATTGTTTTATCCTCATCCTTCATAACAGTAGATGAGATTCCCTGGAGTTGGGATGTAGGCACTGTGGTCTGCTACAATAGTTATAAGCTACTGCAGGAGGAAGTTGAGAAAGTGTCAGTAAAATGAGCCTGGTGAAATCAGTCCTTTTTAAAAGTTCCTATTTATCACATTAATTTTACAGTCAGACTCTATGTCTATAGGGGACAAATACTCTAAAGTTTGTTGAAATTAGTATTGTGAAGACTTGAGAGTAATTTAGGGGGGTTAATTCTCAAAGCTAAATCAATTTTTTGTCTTAGTATGTTTCAGAATATGAAGAGTTTTTATGTATTTCAAGTGCTTGTTATATAAAATGTTAAATTAAGATTAAAGCCTCTACATTTCTTAAGGCTCCTGAGTTGGGACTCAAAAGGTGAAATCTTAAAATATTATAAGATGTTGGTTGTTTAGGGTTTTTATGTCAGTGGTGGATGCACACAGAAGGGGTGCAGAATCCAGTAGTTACCCACAGGACAATTTTTGAAAGTCTTAGGCCAACTAAGATAGTCTTCCTGAAAATATTTCTGGAAGCTTTGCTCTATAGTGTGTTATTTTCTTGTTACATATTATAGAATGGCCTGTCCATCTTTGTTTTTTTTGACATCTGAACTTGCTGCCACAGCAGCGACCAGCACTTACTCTGTTAGTTTCAGAGGAAGTGGGGTTAGAAAATGGAAGGACTTACTTGGGAGATCCTTTTACACCTGATACCTGCAAGCAGTAATTTAATACATTTCCTAGGAGATTAGAAATAATCTAGATTACAAGATAGTTCATCTGTCTAGGAACCAGCACTGTAGGAATATCCTGAGCTGGAGAATGGAAAATGTTAGTGGTGGTGTTAATGGAGGAAATTATTTTCCTGCTGGTTTTGCTTACTGTATCAAGGGAAAAGGATATATTGTTCAAAGGTGTGTTTCCTCAGGTCTTTGATACATTGTGTAGCAGAAGGCTATGAAAAAATAAAAGTTAACTTTTAGTTTTACTTAGTGAAATCTCACACCTCCTTCAGTGAAACTGGGTTGATTCAAGTAAAATATTTTGACTTAAGGAAATGGTCTTTTTTCTGTTTTGTTTAGGTTTTTTGGGGTTTTGTTTTTTTTTTTTTTTTTTTTGTTTTGTTTTGTTTTGTTTTTTTAGTTAGTTTGACTGCAGTATCATCAGACATCAAAAACCTAGCTGGCAAATTGCATATCTTGGTTACTTTTGGTTCTGCAATTTCAGTGCTTGCTTTGAAATGTTCAGGTATTTGTAATATTTTTTCACTTTAGGCTAAAAAGGACTTCTGTGCCCCAAAACTCTTTTGTTTTGTCCCCTTCTGTTAGCCACTCTAATGAGTATTTTCCTTCCCCACTAACTTTGTCTACTCTCTTCCAGGCAATTGCTGCTGCAGTAGTTCTATGTTAGAATAGGAGCAAACCCCATTGTAGGAATGGAGTTTGGGATGGAATTCCTGTTGTAGGAATTAGCCTTAATGACATGTGCACTGCAGAAAGGGAACATTTTATGTGTCAGCTGTAACATAAATGAAATAACATCAGGACAGGGGATTGTGAGTATTTTAGCAGGCTCTTCCTAAGCTTGCTGTTATGAGTAATAGTGAAGAATAGTCATAAAAGATAGGTGTTACTCCCCAGTGTGATTAAAATTGAGGTGGTTGTTGTGGTTATGAAACACCACAGGTGGAAAAGGAAGCATGAATCTATTCCACTAATAGTATGTAGGCTGATAATAAACTAACATCCAGCAAGGGCATCAAACAACATTGCTTCATTTTCAGGGTGGTTTTTGTTTTTCTTTCCCTTTTCAATTACAGCTGATCCTGCTGCTCTGGGATTCATCATTTCTCCATGGTCTCTCCTGTTGCTTCCATCTGGCAGTGTGTCATTTACTGATGAGAATGTGTCCCAACAAGACCTGCGAGCGTTCACAGCACCGGAGCTGCTGCAGAACCACTCGCTGTCATCCCTGTCAGACCTTGAGAAGGTACAGTGCCTCTTCCTTGGCAGACAGCTCTGGTGTTTTGTTGTTGATCCCTTCACAAAATAGCTTTAAACTGCCCTTTTTGTCTCCCCATGGTTTGTGATTCATGTAATTTCTTTTGTGAGGTGGGAGAGGTATCCTCCTACTTTGTTTTTTCTGGTTAAAGTGGAATAGTGATTATAGTTGTATGCAGTTGTGAGGAAGAGTCTGTACAAGCCCTGGCCACATACATACTTGGGCAATGGCTGCACAGAATTTCCATTTTTCCCATTAAACTCTTTCACAAGAGTAAATATTCAGACAGGTAAGGTTTGTGTATGGGGTCTCCTCCAGGTCACTGACAGGTACAGTCAAAATTATTACCCTCTCAGCTTTCTTGACAAGAATTTGTTCTGAATGGTAACACTTTCCTCAGGAAACCATTCTCTTGGCTTAGCCAAAGATATTTAGTGGTGGGAGTGAAAAGGAAGCTGAGCTATTTCTATCTCCTTGGCTTCCCTGGGTCAATAATCCTTAGAGGGGAGCTCGCCACAGACAGTGCTGTAATCTGGGAACAATTATGACACTTGGCAGTGTTCCTCCAGGAAGAAACAGCTCTTACTTCAGAGGAAAGTGGTATTGGCATGAGTTGCTGTTGTGTGCACAAGGACTATTAAAACGTGTTTCTGTGTTGAATATTTTGTTTCAGCAGCTTTTTATATGTAGTCCATTTTCTTCAGGGCTATATCACTGAACACCTACTGAATATCCACAGTACTCCCAAGCCTGTTAGGCATCCTTCTTGCCCTGCATATTGTCAAAATTAATGGTAAATAAAATATGTTTACAGTTTTGTCTGTGGCAAAACTATAAACAATTAGAAACCTAGGCTGAAAGTTCTGATAGAGAAGTAAAAATAACACTGACATCAATGAAGACTCAGGTTCAGTTATGTAGGATGCAGCTGCCAAATCCTGTAGTCATACTGTTGGATGGTTATTTGCTTTTAAGACGGACGACACTTTTGAAGACAGTGATGTTACCTCTAGTGCCAACTCTGCATGTACAAAGTGTACATTAATGTACAAAACTGACCTTTAAAAATGGCAGAAAAAATAGTTCTGAAGTGACAAGCTTGTGACCTTGGTCAGAGCTGATTGCATTCTTTGTTCTCTGCCAGTATTCAATATGCTACTTTTTCTCTTTTTGAAATAAATGGAGGACTGTTACTATGAAAAGCCATGCTGTGATGTTTCTTAATCTTTAGGAGGGAAGGACTCAGAGGGACCTCTGTGGCCTGTAAATGCCAGCGCAGAGTGTGTCAATAGGCCATGAGCAAAAGCTGGCACTCTGTGCATGTGCAGGGCTGATTAATCCCTGCTCATTTGGGCTGTGTGAATTTCTGCCCTGCTGTCAGCATAACCCTGCTGGCTGGATGGAAGGTGATCCACTTAGCTGCTGATGTGGAAGAAGGAAGCTCCCTGAAACATAGCTTTGTACAAGAACTGGTGTCATTTTATGGCTTTATTAGTTGAGGTTGGTGAGGGTGATAAATAGCTTATATGTGCACCCCTCTTTTCTTCACTGCTTCCCTTTGCATTCCTGTTACTCTCTATCAGGTGTACACTGGTTCTTTGTAAGGAATATGTTGACTTTGTGCTTCTTAGATCACAGCATCAGATCTTGCTTTGCTGACTGTGGTAAATTTTGACATGTTAAACTTTTTTTTTCTTCTGTCACAACCGGCTGTAATTCACTGAATTAATTTTGGAAATTGTTGGTGTTTTCCTTTTAGATTGTTCTACTAAAAGCTGCTGAAGGCAGAAAAACACCTTGTTTTTTAAGGCTTTGTGTCAGAAAGTGACAGGCTTACCTTTGCCTTTTCAGTTATGATTGTACTTGCTATTACAAATTAATAGTGTATTCAAGGAGAAATACTAAAAATAAATTATAGTCAGTAAAAAAATACCCCTTTTATTCCAAGGCACAGTCAGTTTGAGTCCAAAATATGTCTGAAGTAACTGCAAGCTTTTTGGAAATAGAGTAACCAAAGCATTCAAAATTAGAATGGAGATTGATTTGGGAAATTAATTTCATGTTGATCTATTTATTGGGGAACGTATTTTAAGTACAGTACAAACATTAATTAGAATTTTTGAATAAATGTTTTTATTTTGAAAGCTGTTTTCAGATGGATTAGTAGAGTAGCAAGTTTTAGTTAAGAGGACTGATTGCACATCTCATTTTTGGAAATATCTTTGGGTATTTTGAAGCTCAGAATCATAGAATGATGGAATACCCTGAATTGAAATGGATCCTCAAGGATCATCAAATCCAACTCCAGATTCCAAAGAGGGTAACCCAGAAATGTATCTGACTGTTGTCCTAATTTTTCTTGAATACTGACAGGCTTAGGACTATGAAAGTGTCTCTAATTAGAATTAACTAATTTTATAATAGTCTTTTTAATTGCTGTTCTTGCATTATTGGGGGACTGAAAGAGTTGGAGAACTTCCGTTTTTGCTTAGTTGGGGCTTTTTCTGGATTGGTTTTGTGTCTTTTGTGTTTTGTTGGCTTTTTCTGAAAAGGTTTTTTTGCATTCATTATTGCCATGAAAGCATATTCACCTTTTTCTGTGTAGCTGTGGTATATCTTAATATGTAAGAAATGCTTTGTAGCTTTTCAGTTGAAAGGCTAATGGAAAATAAAACAGATAGGGAGCAATTTTCTCAGTGTTTGAAAAAGAATGTTTCTGATTGGATAGGGCAGTGGTATTGACTTAGAACTCTTGATGCATTTTTCTGACTACTGTCCTAATCTGTTCAGATTTTTGTCAATTTATATATCTAGAATTTAAGTAAGATGTTTTGCTTTTAGTTGGTAAAGAGGCTGAAGAAGCTTATGTGAACTTTTAATTTGTTGCTGTCCTTGTAATTGTTGCTCATTGTCTTCAGAATTATTCAATATATTTGTTGCTTTAAGTACCATAAATAATACTAATAATATGGTATAACCAGTGTATATTATTTACAGTGTATGACCAGTGTATATTATTTACACAGTTTAGAAAAACTAAAACTGCTTTCTTTCTACACTTACCTGTTTTATTTTGACAGTCAAGCACATGCTGGCTCTGTAGATGTGCTCTTAATTCTGCAGTATTTAAAGGGTTTATTCCCTGTACTGATGGGTGTATTATGTTGAAGATATGTTAATTGTTAATTATATGTGTAATGGTTAATGTATTTTTACCTTCAAATATCAGTTATACGTTAAGGTACTGCTTTCAGTGTTTATATTCTTTTGTTCATTCCTTCTTTTTCCTTTGATCTCAATCTTTGTGATCCCTGCTTGAGTCATGCTGAGTCTGCCTTGCCTTCAGACACAGGTTTTAAGGATCCTTGGACACAACCATGCAGTGTTTACCCCACACAAGGCTGATTGTATGGATTACATGAGTTTCTGGCTTCAGTGTGAGATGAAAGCTTAAAACTGAGCAGAGAAGATGGGGGCACTGGTTGGATGCTGAATGTTTTGTAGCAGTAGGATTTGCTCCTCTTAACCTTATGTAAAGGAGAAGCGGGATGTGAAAGACAGCTGAGCTTAAATACTAGAAATGTATTTCTAAGCAAAGTGATGTTAAGTTAGTCGCTCGCCTTTAAGAAGTCTGCTTTGAATTCCAGTCTTGTTCCATGAGTTGACAGATATCTTGTGTCTTGTGGCAGGTCCATATCTATTCTCTTGGCATGGCACTCTTTTGGGGAGCTGATCATGAAGTTCCTCAAAGTCAGGTAAGTTTAGATTTGGTTTTCTTTAACATTGCGACTTCAGACTTGATGTTGTTTGACTGACTCTGCATTTGAGTTTGCATTGCTGGGTGTCATACTGAGACACTAAGGAGTAAGATGCCTTTCCCAGAATTTTACAGAATGGATCAGGTTGGAAAGGACCACAGTCGGTCCAACCTTCCTGCCCAAGCAGGGTCATCCCAGAGCACATGGCACAGGATTGCATCCAGATGGTTCAGTGAGGGAGACTCCACAGCTTCTCTGGGCAGTCTGTTCCAGTCACTGCCCAGTACAGAAGTTTCCTTTCCCATATTTGGAGCTTTTTCTTGTGAAGTCTGGTGTTGTCTTGCAGGGAGAAGGTGCTGATAGCACGTTTGTGTTAGTTTCCATGAAGATACATCTGGGCTGGTCTATCCTGTAATGCCACAGGCTGAAAGACAGTGGTTTAAGCTGCTGACAAAGGAGAAAATAAGTTGTTTTGGTTTAGGCTCATATAAAAATAAATATTGAAGTAACAATGTTGCTTTACACATAATAAACTTGTTCTCCACACTGCTGTAGATTCTGTGAGTCTGGATTTGGCACATATACATACTTACCTTTCACAATGGCCAAGAAAGGGTATGAATTTTGTGGAACAGGGAGTAGACTCTTGCTATTGATTTGTCAGTCAGTGCAGACACAGTTGCAGACTGCTTAGAGCTGAGTGTTATTGCTCAATGTGGTTATTTTACACACCCAGCAGAACTCTTAAACTGTCCTGCCAAAACTGACTGAAGATGAATGTGATTCATTATCTTCCTCAGTGCTCCTTCCCTGCCCCCAATTAAACTTTAATAAGTGAATATCTAGAATAGTCAAAATAAGGTGAAATGCTTCTGAAAAAGCATTTAATGATGGACTTGCAGCTGTGGGCGAAGCAATTTGTGGTTTGGATTTAGGTTTGTTCCTACTAGTTGATGTTGATGCTATATATAAGAGTAAGGAAGAAAATTTTGAAAGACTTCAGCATTTTAGGCATTTAGTTCCTAATATTTTCTTTAACAGAGTGGTAGTTGGGATCTCAGTTGTACTTACCTGGAAGTAGTTGCCTGAATGCAGCTAAGTGAGGTAGAAAACTTTGGAGCTCTGGCTATTTAGGGTTACCTGGTCATAATGCCTACTGTGCCTGTCCCAAAATCCCTAGAGTTTTCTTAGATACCAAGGCTTTTATCTTTCTTTGCTCTCCTGTCTTGTAGGAGATGAAAGGAGCAGTATTCAGCAGTAGTAGGAGAGTGCCTTTAAGTAGGTGACTTAAAGAAGGGAGGTGTTGAGAGGAATGTAGGCGTAAATTTTAGTCCCTGTTTTCTTTATTTCTTTCTTTGGTGTCAAGAGTGTGGCAGCAGTTTCTCAGTAATATGGTGGGAAGGCATGCTCTACCTACTAATGAAACAGTATTTCCCCAAAGACAATGTGGTGAGGGTATGCCTGGAAGGAATTTGCCTTTGGGACGTTGTCATGTGGATCCTGTGTCCTGTGGAGTTAGTGTTGGCAAAAGGACAATCTTGTGGATGGCATTACTATTGTGTATTAATTTGCATGTGCAAATTTTCCCTTTTTTTTTTTAAATATGTTTTCTGTATTTGTCTGCCTGTGTTGGTTAATGAGCTGCTTCTCTGCTGGAGTGTGGCTGAGCAGGAGATTCATATCTTATTCACATACATGATTTTTATTATTAGTTAGTACTGATAAGCAGATAGATGGGAAAAGCCTACATTAATTAAATCAGGGTGGTCCAGAATGCCTTTTTTATGGTTCAGCTTAAGAGTGCTCACACAGGGAAGATTGAAAGATTGCAATTGTTGGAAGCACTCTGTGATGCAAAAAGCCTGACAGTGTTTGTACTTTGTGGGTGACCACCCACTTTGGGAGAGCTGCAGATCAGAAAGCTCAGGTCCCAAGTGCCTGTGGCACCTGAGAACAAGTGTTATCACTGACTGCTGCATACCCTGGGGAGGGATATTCCACCTTCAGGGTGCTGCATTCACTGAACAACAGGGAGAGCAGAAAGACATCTGGATTTATTTTTTTAGACTGTATGGGTGTTGTCCTGCAGTTATGAAGTTCTGCTTTATTAAGCAGTGGCTTGGTTGTTTTATTCCTTCCTTTTTTGTTGATGCTGTTTGGTGATATCACTGGAATTTGGGAATTTGCTAACACATCTGCTGCAAAATATTGGAGAGGTGAGGAACTGCAGAAAATGACCACAGAAGATTGTACAAAATTATTGTTATGAGGTTTGAATTTTATATTTGTGAGCAGCAGAATGGTCAAAATTAAGGATTAAAACTTCCTCTGAACCTTTTCCCTTTTGCTTTATTTTCACTTATTCATTCAGTGTTTGAAAAAGTATTTGGCGTCCTCACCTTGCAGATCAGGCAGCTTGTTTAGGCCGGGTTGTTGTAGAGTAGGGGTTGAATTCAGAGGCTGAATGCTTCTCTCCTGTTCTACAGCCACTATTTTTTCACCTCCCAGGTGGTGACTTTCAAACTGACACTCAGGTAATGTAGGCAACTAGTCTCATGAATAGTTAATGTGCTTTGTTGAGTGTCCTTTGTTTCTGAGAGACCCCCAAGTCACTGTTAAAACTGATTCTGGTTTGTCACTAGCCCATCAAGCTTGGAGACCACCTGAACAGCATCCTGCTGGGCATGTGTGAGGATGTCATTTACGCCCGCGTGTCTGTACGGACCGTCCTGGATGCCTGCAGTGCCCACATAAGGAACAGCAACTGTGCCCCTTCCTTCTCCTATGTGAAGCAGTTGGTCAGGCTGGTTCTGGGAAGCCTGTCTGGGGTAAGTCTGTGTCAGCATCTGAGGCAACAATAGAGGTGAGCAGGAAGAGAGCAAAAGTGCTAATTCAGAGTCACTCTGCAGTCTTTCTTCCTCTTGTTTTGGTATGTTGCAATTTTGACAAGGATGAGTGATGAAAGGAGAGAACAGCTTCTGTCCCCATGTAGCAGTTTGTGCACTTGACAGTTCCTCCTGGAACATGCATTCATGAGTTTCTCAGGAGGTCATTTCGTGAACTTTCTTCATTGAAAAAAAAGTAGGGAGAAACAGGAGAACAAGGTGATGAACTGTAGGGCAAGGCTTAGACTTGTTGCTACTTGAAATGCTTCAGAAATTATTGCTGTAAGTTTACTTTAACTTGAAGTTATGCTTGACTTCTGGAGAGTTTCTTATTAACAGAAAGGAGGACTCTTTAGGCAGTGTGCCAATTCTCTTGCGCTTCTGCTCAGCTCTTGATTATGAGACTTGTGGAGGATTTTATTGTCTAAAAATGACCAAACTGTTTTTAGAAGTGAAAGAAATTGCATGAGCTCATCTTGCAAAGTTACTATTCCTGATGGGCAACTTCTCTCTTCACCCAAACCATTACAGCATAACTTCAGAATAGTTAAATAATTTTAAGTAAATCAAGGAAGACCATATATTGTCATAGAATCATAGAATGGTTTGGGTTAAAAGAGACCTTAAAGCTAGATGCAACCTCCCTGCGATGGTCAGGGATACCTTTTGCAAGACCAAATTGCTCAGAGCTCCATCCAGCCTGGCCTTGAACACTTCCAGGGAAAGGGCATCCACAACTTCCTTGGGCAACCTGTGCCAGTGCCTCACCACCCTCACAGTAAAGAATTTCCTAATAGCTAATCTAAATCTACTCTCAGTTTGAAGCCATTTTCCTTTGCCCTGTCACTACATGCCCTTGTAAATAGTTCCTTTCTATCTTTCTTGTAGGGTCCCTTCAGGTACTGGAAGGTCATAATTAGGTCACCCCAAGCCTTTTCTTCTCCAGCCTGAACAACCCCAATTCCCTCAGCCTGTCCTCATAGGAGAGGTGCTCCATCCCTCTAATCAGCTTGGTGTCCTTTCTCTGGATTCTTTACAGCAGGTCCCTGTAAATTAAAAATTGCTGTTTAGGGAGACAGCACTGAAATTCTTGAAAAATGTTTATTTGCTGATGCTTCCCTCACATTTTTTTAATAAAAAGGTATGATCTAATTGTTAGATAGTTTCTTCATATATCTGGTTTGGAAATGCTTGCAAAAAGCAAGAGGTCCCTGCATTTGTCTAACATTTGACAGCAGCTGATTATGCCAGGCCTCCAGAAATAGTGCTGAGCCTGAGATCCACAAAGCGTTGTCTAGCCTGTGAGGTATCTCTGTCAGTCCAGTGCTCCTCACTGTAGTGTCTGAAGTCTTGTGTAGTTGCCAAGTCTGTGGTTCAGTGAAATAAAAGGCTACAGGGCCTTCAGCAGTGGTGCTGTTAAAATAAAGATCCAAATTTTAAATCAGGCCACAAGCTATAGAAACAGCCACTCTGAGTAAATATTCTCCAAGTTGTTGATGGCCATTTCAGGGTAGCAAGTTTTCTGCTTTCCCTCCTCTTGTTCTTGTCAGCAGGCTTCCAGGGAGTCTGGGGTTAGGGTGGCAGACTGATCTAGACCAGCCTGCCCACGAAGTAACAGTGCTCCCAAGTACTTGTTCTGAAATCCAGTGCAGAGTTGAATCCAGCAAGTATGCTCCCAGTCTCCTGTCCATGCTGTTGATGAAGGAGTGGGACTAGAGTGGGACTAGCAGTCATCCAGGGCTGAACCTTTGCTTATTTCCTCTGCCAGTGACCTTTTTAATTCTGAATGTGTCACTGCACTGGCTTTGCAAGAAGACGAGGAAAAAACCTAGCTGAACAGAACCAAGAGTTAACAGAGCAATGACAGCATAGCTGTGCTGCTAGGTTTTTGTGCACCTTAACCAGCCAGCCCTGCTGGTTTTAATGTTCAATGCTCTGTATGTGTGTTGGAATTTTGTAAGTTAACAAGAAAATGGTATAAATTGTATAAATAATTTGCAGAGTGCAACTTATTATTCCACGGTTGGCATGCTCTAATCTTGATGGGCCTCATCAAAGGCTCCTGGGATCTTATCCCTGTAACTGTTCATTTGAAGCACAGCTGAGAGGTCCCATTTGAATGTTTTCATTTGCCACGTTAATATGCTTTGTGAAGGGCAATATAGCCCCAGGCTGATTCAGTCTGTTTCATGTTAACTGAGTTGTATTGTAACTGTCAAGTCTGCTTGATTTCTCCTTCCCTCCTGCTGTCCAGGTTACACTCCCACTATATGGAAGGATCTCACTAAGAATATTTTGTTGTAGCAAATAAACTCTTCTTTGAATGATTGTAGATGTGAAACTTTTTCCTAGGGAAGTAGTGATTTAAAAAAAAATAAGGTTAAGTGAAAAGTTAGTGGGAGTAAAAGGAACGACACGTGAAAGGAATGTGCCTGAGGGGCTGAAGAGGCTGCTCACAAATGGGTGCATGTGATCTGGCATGTGCAGTCGGTCCTGTGAGGGTACAAGACAGTTCTTCCTGTTATGCAGAAAACTCCTCAGTAGAACTAGGCAAGTTCTAGTCATGCTGTAATCATGGAAGATGGTTTTTGTGTGCTGCTGTCCCTTCAGTTTGCTGTAGGGGTGGAATGTGTTTAAATTCTGAACTTAATTCATTCTTAGTGGAAAAAAGGTAGATCAAATGTGTAGTTAAATAAAGCACACACTGTTCAAATATGGATAATTCGAGGGGATGTCTCACTGATGAATCAGTTCTTTATTGAAAAGTTTGAACTCCCATTCTGCACTTAACTCTTTGACACTGACTAATATTGTGCATTTACATAAAAACAATGCTTGTTTCATACTAATATGAGCTCTCCCAACATTTTAACTTTGTTACTGCCTTTTTTTGCAGATGGATCAGCTGTCTTGTAATGGAGATAGAAAATTGCAGCCAGACAGGAGCCAGGCTATTCGGGAGAGGCTGAGGGGAAAAGGGCTTCCCACAGGTAAGTGCTTCATTACAGCCCTGGGGAAGACCAGGTTTGGGCAGATTTTGCAAACAAAGAAATCAAATAGAGGAGGACTTGCTTACATTCACAGAACTCTGGTGGTTCAGTATCTAGCTAAAAGTTGGTGATGGTTTCAGGAAAATACTTGTCTTTTTTCAGTTCAGTCCTTATGGTGGGAACAGGTTTTAAAGGTTCTCAGCCAAATGTTTTGTTTCTGGAGAAAGGAGATTTCCAGCTGGAGGTTGGTCAGCTAGAGGAACAGGAAGCAGCTTTGCCTTGTTCTCTCTTTCCTGTGGACTCTGCTCCCTCATCATAGCTCCAATTGCACAAAACATCTCTTCCTGCATCCCAAGGAGCCCTAAACTGTTTTCCCTGCACACAAAGCTCTTTTGCTGCCTTTTTTTTTTTTTTTTCCTGAAGAGAAGTGGTATATATTCTATAACAGTTCTGCTTTGCTTTGATAGTGTGAGGTAGATATGGACACCGGGTAGAGTTGTACTTTACTTCAGGGAAGTAAGGAAAGAGGAAACTGGGAGACCAGGGAGGAGACAGATGGTTGCTGTTGGAGGAAAAAGGATAAAGTGATATAGGTTGAACGCTGATGTTTGCCATGACTTTTTGTTGTTTAAGATCACAGATGTTGTTTAGGGTCATTGGCAGCATCAGCAGCATCAGCTTTGTGCTAGGCTTTTCTGGCAAGAGGATGTATTCTTCCAAAAGGCTGGTCTCTAATTTTTCTGGAAGAATTGTGGAGCTGAGCAGGAACATTTCATAAGGCATCAGCTTGGACCAGTCTAAGTCAAAGATATGTTGCTGATGTGCTCAAGTTGCTCCTCTGTTCTTTGGCTTTGTGTCAAGCAACAATGCAGTGAAAAGCAGGAACTGAAATAACCCATGAAGTTGTCAGTGACAATATGAACTGCAGAAATTAGACACAAGTCTGTCAAGGGATTGGTAGTCTTCATTTATTGAGATATGTATATAATTTTTTTTAAGATGTGGCTAGATTATGCTACTGTTTGAAATAAAACACTTATGGCAGTCGTTGTCAGCCCTTCCCTTACAGCACTGTGTGTTTTAGGAACAGTTTCTGGTACAAGCTGTTTCTTATTTTCTGGCACAAATTCGCTGTTATGACAGCTTTCTCAGGGGCTTTGTTTTCTTACTGGTTCTTCTCTCTTTTCTTTTTTTTTTTTTTTCCCCAGAATATTTCTCTAGCATTAGAGAGATCTTTTAGAAAAACAGGGTTTGGAACTGGATCAATCTAGTTCCCTGGGTTCATAAACTGTGTCGTCTGCCTTTTCTGAATTTCTTAAGAGCTTTCTTAAAATAAATTCTTTCCCTGGTTCCCACTAATTTTAAGGTTTGAACCAGAATCTTATTTTTCTGGTTGTTAATTTGTTAATTCTTTAACTCTCTGCTTCCTAGTCTCCAGTGTTGTCCAATAAACATCACTGTTTCTTTATACACCTTTGTTCTTTTGCCAGTAGTACCCTATTCTATATTTTTTTCAAGAACTTTATTTAAGCATAATGCCTTAGTACCTCAAGTTTTTCATTTCTATGCCCTCTTTCCATCCCCTATTCTGCTTTTTATTCTGTAACCATAGTTAACTGTGTTTTGGTAATGATCAAAATATTTGAAAAGTTTTGGGGACATAGCAGGGTTGTCTTTCAAGTCTGTTCTCACTGCATTAGCAAACTCTGATTATTCTTTTCTTTGTTGTTTCTAGTTTTCTGTTCTCTAATACAACTGACCAGTCTTTTGCTGTTTTGTTATTCATTTTCGTAGAAAATCTTTAACTCTTTTTAAATGTTTGTGGTTTGAGGAATTTTGTTTTTCTGTCCATTTGTTTTCCTATCCCAACTGCATTTAAACTTTTCAGCAGATTTTTCTTTCTCCTGAAGTAATGCTTGTCCCCAGTGTCTTCATTATATCTTAACAAAAAACCTTTTGTTTTAGGTTCTACTAAATTTTGGAGATTGTTCTATTAGCTCCAGCCAATATCTTTGTGGCTTTCTGGGTCAGCATCAGGGTGAATAAGATGTAATGTCTGAAACTTCCTCTGAGGACTCTGTCTTTAACTCAGAGGAAGTAGACTAGATGATCCAATTGCTGTTTTTTTACCATATTCTCTAACTTGAAAAAAATGTCATGGGTAGAATGTTTTTTCCTCTTATTCTTGGAGACTGAGTCCACTTGGCTCAGCTGCTGTAAATCAGTAAGTTTAACAGAGAGTTTTAAGCAACCTTGGTCAAAGTTACTTTCTGAAAGAAAAGTTCTCTTTTTAGGCAACTTCATACTATCTGAAGAGTTCTAATTTAATAGAATCTTTACTCAAATAATATTTGTGAAATGAGAGAACCTGACAACCCCCAGACTACAAAGCTGGCTGAATAGTCCCCCCTTAACACCTGTTCCTGTGAAACTCATTGAAAGTGATTGCATGTGTAGAATGTTACAGAAAATGTGTGGCAGCCCAGGGAATAAATGTTTGTGCTTCACCCTTCCAGTGAAAACATTATTTTATCTGCATAATTCCAAGCTTGGTCTTGAAAGGTACAAGTTATTAATGAGATGCTCTTTTTTTCAATTCTTTTCAAGATGAGCTGTCAATGAGCACAACTGCTTTTCACTTACCTTGTAGGCTTTATGATATTTTGATATTATGGTTCTGTCTTCCCCCCATCCCTAGAAGCAGAAAATATTTTTCATGTTTTCTGATATTTGAGTCTCTATTATCATTTTAAAAAATGGAAATCACTCATTCATTTGTTTTATATGTTGCCTGACCTGCTTCCACTCCAACGTTTCCAATTTCTCTGTATCACTGTATCATTTATTTGTGGAACTAATTTTTCTTCTTTTCCTTAGAAGCTTTACTACCTTCTTAGCCTCTCCAAAACCTTTCCCAATTCTGCTTCTGTTATCAGTCAGTTTTCCTAGTATGCCTTAATAGCACCATCTTCTCTTTATTTTGATCTTTGATCCATTGCTTCATCTTCATTTTGCTGAGACCTCAGGGAATTGTAATATACAAAACAGAGCCCCTCAAATAACCAAACCAGTTCTTGCTGTTGTCAGTTCTGTTTTTACTGTCAGTTCTGATGTTAAGTTCACTGAGTCATGTATTTGGAAGTTAGTGAGGACCCAGTGAAATGGATGTCTGATACTAATGGGCAACAGCTTGCATTTGATTCAGGGAGATTCAGTGCTTGTTATTTCTTTTTCTGCAATGCTGTGCTGGTTTGCTGGTGCAAATTCAGTCAATAACAACACAGTGCAGCTGCCCTGGGAGCACAGCTGCAAATTTCAGGAAAAGTGAGCTACAGAATGTAGTGCTGATCAAATATAATCTCATAAATTGAGGAGCCACAAGTAGAAGGCCAGATGAAGGTTTTAGAAAAATGTTACAATTAAAAAAAAAAGCCTACAAAACCAGAACTGCTGAGGAAGGCACAAAGTCCTTTTTCCCTGATTTGTCGCTGTGCTGTTCTGCTGCTGTTTGTAGCTGAAATAAATGCCTCTTAGTCCAGTTGCAAATTGGCAAACATTTAATAGGTCAGTAAGCTACTAAGAGACAATTACAGTTTTGAACCTTCATCTTTCTAATGAGTTAGAAGTTCTGTGAGTCATCTTTTACCCTTTTCTCTGGTGTAACTGCCTCTGAGAACACATTTTGGGTCAAGTTTAGCACTGGGATGATTGGAAGGAGCGAGGTTGGTGCACATAAGAATATGTATAACTTTCCTAGTCATTTCTCTAGTGTATTATTAGTAAAGTAAATACAGTGAGCAGCAATCTTTGCTGGAAAGGACAGAGGACTTGTCTGATGTTCACTGAGGTGAAGTTCTCTTGAGTTGTTGTGAAAATCTTAGAATTCATGTTGAATAGAATAGCTGTCATATGGAGAAAAAAGCAGCATAAGGGGAATGTAATTTCTTGTGAACGTTATAGTATTGGAAAGTTACTGGGAGAGTGTAACTTAAAATAAATCGTGCTGCTAAGTCATGCTAAGTTCATGAACACAAGAGATGGTTCAGTAAGAGAGATGTGCTTCTCATTGGAGAGTAGCCAACTAATGCCTTAGATACTTGCAGTCTTTGTAAAATGATAAGATTTTTCCTTTATTTGAATTTCATTATTATTAGGATCAATTTTCTATACCATGTTAATCCACAATTATAATTGCCAGGAATTTCAAAACATTTATCCTAAGTTAACAATATTTTCACCTCACATGTTTAAATCAAATATTTTGCTCACCTTATGTAACCAGCTTCGATATTTTCAGCTATTCATTTCCATCTCTTTGTCTTCAAGATAATTATTAAATTAATAAACAGCTTTGTGTTAATATTCTCCCCAGTTAATTTTTTTTTGGTCTCTTCCATGACTCACTTTCTGTGGCTATCTTGGTGAATGAGTTTTACAGCAGGGTTGCTGCAGAAGTAATTTATTGTAAATTAATATTACAGAATATTTGGTTTTAGTCAAGTCATATTCGGAACACAGTGTTTAGGAACTGACTGAGCCAGCAGAAATAAAAGCAGTAAGACCTGTCATGAGTCATCTGAACCAATGAGTTACTTAATTTTTGTACTTAAAAACGCCTTAGACCTCAAAAGAGTTCTTACATCAAGAATTATATGTGAAAGTTACTTAATTGGCTTCATAAAGTTCTTTTGGTGTGACAAAAGATTTAATAGCTGTCAAACTCTTCCAAACATAAAGCAAGAATTAATTCACTCTGTTACTCTTTGCCACAATTTATCTTCGAAAAGGATGTTTCAAAGATAAATGTTATGGCTATTTAATGCTCACTTGAAATCTCCCTAACTTGTACTTGCCTGGAAACCTGCTTCCCAGCCATCAAATACCTGAAATTGTGCACCTTGTGTGTTTGTTTGCAAAGTTCTAATTTAAGTTGATGATCCATGACCACCAAGGGCAGATCTTTGCTGGAGATATTTCATCTTCTAAAGGGATGCAGCTAATAGGTGTTTTGGCTTTCCTGCCATGAGGATCCCTGATTTTAACTTGACTTTTACAATGTGGTAAACTGTCGCAAGTCCAATTCATATATTATAATATTACAGTTGTATTCTGACCTTTTTCTCTGCCAAAAATATGTGCCACATGAATGAAGGCTTGAATATCATTTCGATTCACCTTAACTGTACACAATAGGAAATATTTGGAAATAGTGATTAAAATTGTGGATGTTGGTCAACTCCCTGTTTAATTAGACTGTATGCACTATCAGGTGTAACAAAAATGGTAGGTGTTGTAAACTGAATGAAAAATGCTAAGTGCAGCTGCTTTTGATTTTAACAATGTTTTACTGTTTGATTAGTACTCTCCATAATATGAACAAAAAACTCAAATAAATGAAAATGTGCCCTTTTTGCTCTTGATCCAAGGAAGCTGACTGCGCATTATGTTTTCATTCCTGATCTGGGTGAAAATACAACTTTTGGTCTATAAAGAAACACTTGATGGTGATTACCTCCATGTGCAAACTGAAGTAGCTTAAACATTATCTTGATAAATACAGACACACAGACTTAAATTATCAAAAACTGCAGCACAAACTTCTTTCCATTTTCTTGAAAGTCTGTCATCTGTAAATCTGTTAAATATACTATTTTTACTTTTTTCTTTATTTCCCCTGACTCCTCAGTTCCAGATAAAAAAAAGAACTGAGTAGGTGGAGAATAACTTCCAGAGTTCAGCAAAACCAAATGAAAGCCAGATGAAGATTTCTTGTTGAAAGAAAAAAAAAAAGATTTTATTCTTTTTCACTTCTAAAGCCATGCCTGTTTTCTTCCAATAAGTGTTTCTGTTTTCATCTAGTAGTACTGGTGGTTGGCATTGGTGGAGATCTTTAAATTTAGGTATAATTTCTCCAGGTATAGGGAGCTTTCAGCCTGGTGCTACTGGAAATGTTTCCAGAGCAGTGCTGAGGACAAACTCAGAACTTTGAAGCCAAAACAAGAGCAGACGCAAGGATCAGTGAGGAAACCAATCTAGAGATGCCAAATGCTGTCTCTGTGCAGAAAAGCAGCTGTATCAATGAGCTTCTCTTGGGATACACAAAAATCCAGAAAGGGAGTAGCTAGGTGGATGTTCTCCCTACTTGGTTGAGAAATGTACCCAAAAAACCCTGACCCATAAAGCTGAGTGGGAAAGAGGAATGGTTGCCTTTTCTTGCAGAGGTGCCTAGGAAGGGAAGAGGTAAAATGTTGCATTTATGAAATATGAAGTGCTGCTTGGCAAAGCTCACTACCACTGTTCTGAAAACGATTCCTGGTCTTTTGAGCTCTTTGGTGTTTTTTGATAGAAGAGCTGTCAGTCCAAAGCAGAATGCAAATTTTTATATAGGATTTATAATTTGGCAATATATAGTGCATTCAACAATCCTTGTGTCCAGTTCAATTCTTCCTTCACAGAGAATACATTGTTTAGGAATATTTCCATCTGAAACTTGGATTTTTCTCAACAATTTAGAAGGGAAAAGAAAAGAGGGGGTGCCATTCCTAGCAGTCAACCCACAGGCCACATCTGGCTCTGTTGTCTTCTGTTTGGCTTTTAGTCTGCTCCAAAGGGATTGCAAACCCAACTCCTCCATCAGCTACCCACTCATATTTTAGAAACTAACCGCATTGTCTGGGGAGAAAGAGGTTTTTTCTATTACTTTGTTTTCTGCACAAAGATGGCGTGGGAGATGTTTTTTAAACTCCTGTATAATAATTTCCTCTCTTGAGACCTTCCAATCTGGCAGAGATGGTGTGTGTGGTGTTCTCATGCACATGTGGGCAGTCTTTCCCTGCTCCCCCCCCCAGCCCCTCTTCCTAACCACCCCTCACTCCCATATGTGTGCATCTATGTACATCCACAAGTCAAAATCCATAACAGAGTTGTTCTGTTTTGTGCAAACTAAAGGAAGGGGCAGGCAGAAAGACTTTAAAGAAAATTGAGTTGGGTTTAGGCAGCAAAAACAGATAGACAGTGTGTGATAGTACCAACAGTATTTGTGCTTACTTAATATTAATTGCCTGTATGATCAGGCTGGTACACAAGTAATAGCAGACAGACTGGATTTAGTTAGACAACAGCTCTCTCTCAGAGGAAAATCAACCAGATTACTGTCAGCCTGAGTGAAAGATGGTCTGTGAATGACACTGGTGTAAAAGGGTGTAGATACATTCATAGCTGGAAACACCAAAGGAAGAAGGAAGCAGATCTATGGTTATTTACCAAATGTAGCATCTGGCAGTTGAAGGTGTGTGTGGAAAACTGGAGTTTCATTTTAGCACCACAAGGGAATTTAATCATGAACTCCTGGTGATTAATTGCTATTTTTATTGTATATGTTCCCTCACTATATATTATACACTGGAATCATACAGTTACTGTAATTGCATTTGAATTATTTACAGTAATTATAAATAATTGCACTAATGTAACATCAAGTGGAGGATAAACACCTGAGGGCGATATGAGGAATCAAGAACCCATACACTCTTCAAATGAGCAAGGAGGAGAGTCTCAACAGAGAAGGAACTGGGGAAGGGGAAAGTATTCCTTTTGAAGTTGCTTAATGCTGCAGCATTTTAGTATCTTAATTGCCAATGGCTTGTTCTGTCACCCTCACTGACAAACAGGGAGGCACTGCTCTGTCCTGTTGCACACCTGGGTAACTGAAGCCTGGAATATCTCTGTGTGGTCTCAGGTGGTGTAATTAATGTCTCCAGTCGAGCCAAGATACTTGGGATAGGTCTCCAGAGTTTTCACTACAAATACAAACTTTTTTTTTTTTTTAAAGGGGAAGGTTGTAGAATGAGTGTTGCATTATAAAGACATACAAGTTCCCTTATGCAGGTTCCTTTTGATCATTAGTTAGATATTTATTCCTTATATATAGATTTTTGCTAGTGATGCTTTCCTTCACTTTTCCACACATTTGATTATAAAAGCTGGGGAGGGGAGGGGAAAGCTGAAGAATAAATCACATATTGACTTACGAATTTGGACTTGAGCGTGCCATTCAACTGAAAAGCCACGTGTTTAAGAAGGAATATTATTATATTATTCCAGTCTGCTCTGTTTTGGAGGTGTACTGTTTTTTTGAATCTGGATACATGAGCCTTGTGCTGAAAGAGACTTCCTGCAGTCATTTAGGACTCTTGATCCAAGTAGTGCTGAGGTAGTGGAGGAAGTCCAGGATTAAAAAAGTGAAAATACCTTAATAGTTGATCGTGTGACTTACAAAGTCTATAATAGTACTTCAAAAAAGGAAGAAGGGATGAGGACAGATTTACCTTATTAAAAACAGAAATATTGGCTTGGACTGATTGCCTAATCCAATTTTACTACTGGTATTTGCACTTGAGTTACTTCTGTGTTGAGAAGTCTTGCCCTTGATCCCTCTTTGCTCTGGTGCTAAAAGCAGCACACAGTTTTGGCTGGGATAAAGTACAGGTCTCAAAGTTCTCTATTGCTGCTTTGTTTCAGTTTGCCATCTCCAGATACCCAGGCTGTGCATTCCTTGCCCTAAAGTCTCATTTTTTCCGCTTCTCTGAGGATGATTTTTAACCAGCTCATGTTGGCACTGTCAGTCAGTTTGGGCAGAGCTTGTTGAAACAACGTCATGTAGAGAGGGATGGGTTTTGCAGAGGTGGGAAGAATTGGCAAGGCTGATAAAAAGCAGAAGTGGCAATGGGGAGAGTAATAAAGGACAGATGAAAGACTTCCAAGAGAATTTTACAGTCTCAAGCCTGAATGTTGAGGCCAGCTGTACATTCATTTTGGTACTATGTAGAAATCTCTCCCTGACTGCAGATCTGAGTGGATCTGAGTTAGACCTGTAGAGTGGAAGAGCAGTGTGGAAGTGGAACACCTCCTGCACTACTTTGTGGCAGGACAGCTCATCTCCTGCCTCATAATGCCCTTGGCTGTCTGAGTGGCACTTCCCTAGCCACTGTCCATGAGACAGTGCTTGTGGCCTTCACTTTTCTTGTTGGGGGAGCCCCAATGGGTGGGAAGTAGAGAGCATCTCTGGCGTGCTCAGGCAAAGGAGCTTGGGTCTTCAGTGCTTCTGTGCAGACAGGAAATAGCTTCTGGTATATCCAAGTGCACAGCTTTGGTGAGGAGGATGCTTCTTGCCCCCAGCACTCTTTTTCACTGACAGGGCTCTGTAGCTGCAGTTCTCACCAGCCCACAGCAAGAGAGGGTTGTGTCTCTGGAATGCTGTGGTGAGGATACCCACAGGTGCCGAAAGTACCTTGTGACTCTTTGCATTCGATCCTGCAACAGGATCAGTGTGCAGAGACCCAAATGATCTTTTGAAGCAGGAATGTTCTTCTGAGTCATGACTGATGCTGTAGCGAGTAATCCTGTGTGCATAGCTGTGGTAGTGCATAGGAGTTGCAGCTGCCTGCTTCTCTTGGTTTTTTTCTGCTTTGTTTGCCGTTGTTTTGTTCAGTAAGGACCCTGGATGTAAATGCTTTCAGTGTTAAAGAAGTGGGTGTTTGGGGTTTTTTTACAGTGTGTAGAGGAGGTTGTTTTGGTTTTTTCCGGCCTAAAATTATCCTGGAACTCTCATTACTGGGGAGGATTCTCAAAGCTCCTTTTGATTTGTGTTCCTGTTGGCCTTCTTAAAAAGCCAACTGCAGTGTTTAGTTTTTTTGTCTGACAAATGACTGAGTTAAAATCCTCAGGAATGTTTGTCCTTGGTGCTTGTACATGAATGTGAAGTACATGTTTGCAGAGTGGGTACCATCCCTCTGCTTTAGATGGGTAGTGGGAACTCCACAATGAACGCTTATTTTTAAAAGGCTTTTTTGTGTGTGAATTATACATAGTTCACCAGCCTTAGGATGATATATAGTCTGAGAATAAGGTAATAATGTAATATTTACTTGACCACAAAGATAATTATGTTTAGTTTCATATTAAAGCTATCTTTGTAAAATACAAAATGAGGCATCAGATCCTTTTAGAAGATTAGTGTGTTCTCACTGGCAAAAGTGTTATTTATTTTCTTGGCTAGAGCATGTGGGAATTGTGTGTGATTTCTTACAGGACACCTTTAGACAATCCAAACCCTAACATTTTATCATCATGTGTTTGCATGGTGGTAAGAAGCAAGGGACTACTTGACTGCATTCGGCTTGAGTCTTGCTGGTTTTGATTGTTAGTTAAATATCACAGAAATAAAAACTACAAACTAAAAGCACAGCCCTTCTTGAAGAAGTATATCAGAGTTGAAAGATGTTTACACCTTTAAAAGCCATAAGCTTTTAAGGCATTAGCGACTACATTTCCAAACATCCCTAAAGCATTCTGTGAAATTCTGTTTGGAAGGATAACACTCTAGATAAAGATCATCAGGAGCCTGCTGTGCAAGTGGGGCAGTTAATTTCAATCGATGCAGGCAGGACTGTGTAGCATTCTTTAAGAGTAGTAGATACAGCACAGGGATTGCTTTGTACTCATGACTGCTGGCTTTTGCAGTGAAATCTTCAAGACTGCTCCTTCTTAAAGAATGTACATGGGAATATCACCATAAAGATGGAGCTAGCTCTAAGGAGGGCATCAGTCACATGCCATGCTGACTCCACCTGGGAAAAAACTTCTTGGTTACCATGATATGATATTCTTCAGAGACCACATATTTCATTGATATGGTTCCACCTCTGGCAGTTTCTTTTATTCTGGAAGTAATTTCATGAGAAGGGAGAAGGAGAAACGAAACTTCCTAAGTATTGGCAGATCTATCTATTAGTGAAACTCAAAGGGTGCAGACTCATAGAATCATTTTAACCCTAGAATCTTTGTTGGTTTCAGAGTATTTGCCAGGAGATACTGTAGTCACCAAAATTAGTCATTAGAGGAAGATCCAGGATTTTTATAATTCCTAAGTACACAGTCATTCTTTTCTTGCTGCTGACTCTATTGCAGGGCATCTGTAAATCTGTAGAACAGACCTGGACTTGTTATTAAAACCTGTAGGCGGTGTATTTGGGTGTGAGAGGAATGGCTGATTTCAGATTGATTATTAAGTAGTATTTTTGGTGATAGTCCAGGCTATTTTGAAAGCGAAACTAATGAGAAAACAACTTTCAGCAAGTATGTGACAGTTTGGGGGTTTTTACTGTTAATACAGAATTCTAACAGGCCTTATTTTTTTCTTGAGCTTTTTAGAAATAAAAGAAATAAAATGGCCATTATGTATTGAGCATTTGTATTTCTGTCTTTGTTGACTGAGGGAGCAGCCTTCTCAATGCTTTGTGTGGCAAAACCAGTGCCCAAGCGTGTGTTCATCATACACTCTGACTAATTTGTGTTGGACTCCTGTGTATTAGGTAGAAAATTACATGTATGAAATGTCTCCTCATTCCAGGAAAACCACTGACGGTTGATGCGCCTGATGGACACAGAGCTCACTTCTCTCAACAGACCACCCTTAACAAAGGACTTAGCAAGTCTATGGGATTTCTGTCCATCAGAGGAACACGAGACGAGGAAGAGTTTTTCCAGGGCATTTCTGCAGATTACAGTTCGGGTCAGGAAGATGTTTTCTGTCCTCATAGGTGTAAAACCAGTGAGCTTGAGAAAAAAGGTCACCTTCACACAGATGTCCCTCCCAAACGGAAAATATGGGCTTCTTCCACAGATTTGCTTTGCACTACTGACAAGGCAGCTGAGAGGGACCATGCTGGAGGCCCTCACAGGCACAGCCATCAGGGTGAAACATTTACAGTAAGGACTTCTACTGCTGCCAGGAACAAGGAAGCAAGGTACTCTGATGGGAGCATAGCACTGGATGTCTTCGGACCACAGAAGCTGGACCAAACACGCCACATGCCTGAGACATCAACTTCTGCAGCAATATCAAGTGCCTTTGACAGGATAAGAGAGAGACAGAAGAAGTTGCAGCTTCTGAGGGAAGCTATGAATGTAGAAGGTTAGTGAAGCTTTGATTTTCTCAGTGTTCCACTCATCGAACAAAGATTTCTCATTATTATAAAGTTGAGGTCTCTTGTTGCAGCTCTTGAAACAGCCGAGGGCTTTGCTTCATCTCTTTTTTACATGAAGTGAAGTCAGTAATCTGTTGTCAATGAAGATAAATTGGTTGTCCAGGTTGCTCACTCAGAATAGTTGATCTCTAACCAGTGTCAAGCTCATCAATTACAATTAGGAAAAAAAAAAAGCTGGTAACAGCCAATTGTCAAGCAATTTTCCTTAAAGGAAAATTCTCATCCCCAGCTATTAGAGATGGATTATGCCCCTGAGGAAAGGCAGAATTTCATCTCCAGATCTCTGTTTTTGTGCTGTATAACTCTGGACTTAAGCCCTTAAATATGAATTTTTTTTGGCCTTGTGTTCAGATCTTCACTTCAGTGGGAGCGCTTCACACAAGTTCCATCAGTTTATTAAAAAATGCATGGGGGAGGAACAAGTCTTTGTAATTGTTGTGGGTAAAGTTATAAAATTACCTTGATGCAGAACCTTCTGGAACTGGAACTACATGTTTTATTTTCTTTGATTTTGTGGGGTGATTTTCAGGGACTGTAAGTTTGAGACAGTTGGATAGAAACGGAGAGCAGAGCTGGATCCTGCTTGTGCTGGGCCAGAAAGCCTCACTTGGTCATCCAAGGTGTGTGCTGCAAGAGCTGTATGTATAGAACTGGCTCAGGCATTTACTCAAAAACTGGTGAGTTAGCATGCCTGTTGTGTGACAGGAGTAACTGGGAAAACACACCCTACCTTGACTTCCTTCTTCTGCCTGGGATGTAAACACCTCCATATTAAGGAGAGAGGATAAAGCTTTTTGTCAAGGTTGAATTTCTGAAAATGCCCGCTCATGCCCTTTATAGCCAGCTTGGGACATGCTTGTATTGCAATTAGCACGGGAAGCTGATCCTCTCCTGTGCATGTGAGCCTTTTGTTCCAGAAAGGAGGAGTGATACTGAAATGGCATCGGCAGGTTAAAAAGCTGCTGTGATTTCTGTACAGCTGGAGTTCTCCTGTGCTATCAGATCAGCATCTTCCAATGAGGAGATGAGGGTCACGTTATCACTGAAGAAATGAATACAGATGAAAGCAACACTGTAGAGTTACCATTGTTTATCTTTATAGAAGTTTATTATCTGTTGTTATCTATCAGGATGTCTGATGAGGGAAGCTTGGTTGGCTTTGGTTTAAGATGAAATCAAATCAAATCATGGACCCTGAAATCAACAGGGTCCATCTCAAGTTTATGAGTCAACTGGGATCGCTGGGGATAGGCAGCTGACAGAGTTTAAGAGGAGGCCACTCCCAGCATTGGGAAAGCTCAATAGCCTTGTTGTTCAGGAGTGCAGCTTTGTGCAGGTTTGTGTTGCATAAGAGCAAAACCAAAAGCATGGCCAAACCCATTGATGAGCAATGGCTTTATCATTCTCATTCGGGCAGATTGGGAGATGGCAGAAAACAAAACATGCCCGTGCCTTGCAAACTGAGATCGGTCAGATGTGTGAAACTACTCAGTTCATAAGGGGAATGGGTGAAAGTGCAGTCAAAGTAAACTGGGGAATGGGCCTTAATAGTCACAGAGGCTGAGTGACAAACTTGTACAGGGAAGACTGAGGCAGTAGCCAATGACTCACTGCCCATCCTTCTGAATTACTTGCTAGGAAAAAAGAAAAGACACTTTCTCAACAGGTAGCTGAGTTTCGGAGTTTTCTATTTTCAAGGAAGGTGTGTTTCACTCTTGAAGGTGGGAGTGTGTGCTTGACTGTTATATTTTAGGCTCTCAATTGTTCAATTTCTTTGGTCAGTTAACTACTTAAAGAAAATCTTTTGGACCAGAAACTAGTTGTGAATGTGAATTTTTAATGAGCCAGTTTAAAGGAGTATTCTAGGAAGATGGATGATGAATGCTTTTTCATATAGGAGTTAGCTGCTGTTATGTCTTTTAGGGCTTGAGAAACCAGACTGGAAGTATCTATTCTGCCTTAGCAAGCAAATTCACCAAAGTCTTAATACATAAAGTCTGCTGGTCTGTTAAGACTTCTTTCCCTTTTAATTTTTTTGTTCCATACTGATCCTCATCTTGCATTTTTTTTACATGAGACATGTCTCTTAAGATCTTTTGTAAAAAGTCTATTGCCAGTTTCATCTGTCAAAGAAATGAAAAATACAGTCTTGAGTTTTTGTGTGTTACTGTTGTATGTAATTTTGAAGTACTTAGTAGGTAGACAGATATTTCCACATTCAACACTATCAAGTGTCGATGTGTGTGGAATTACTCTTCTGACCAGAGCAGCTGAGAGGCATGAGTGAAAAAGAGAGAAGGAGAATAACTAACTTCAAAAGTTCATGCACTTCGGAATAAGAGTTCAGTTCAGTTTGGAGGGGGAGGAATGGGCAAGGAGTCATGGGAAATAGGGTTATGGTTGGGCAGCAGAGGAGAGACAGTCTGCCTTCTCTTTGGTAGGTCTGGGGATATTTTCAGTTCAGTTGAGCCCAGGTCTAGGTTACAGCTAAGCCTGTGTAAATTTTATTAAGCCTCTGCTTTTGGCTGTATGCATTGTTTTTCCATTTTTGAATTGTGAAGTGACATTGGACTCTCTGTGAGTTGAACTTGGCGAGATAAAACTTCCCTCCTCAAACTACAAAGGAATTTAAGCGACATATGACTTATTTTTCTTTACCTTACTTTGGGTTAAGCTGGAAAACTTTTCTGCTTTTCATAAAACCTTAAGGAGCTGACTGCCTTGGAAAAAGAACATGTTCTTATGCACAGGCTCTGGTTTGCCAAGCTTTCACTCAGAACAGATTTTTACAATCTAAATTATAAACTCATGAAAAGCAGAGTTTATAGTGGAAAGAATGACAGAGCTTTAATTACAGCTGTGCTGTGGTACTTTGTAGTGAGCTGCAGACCATCTAAATTGCACTATAATATACTGTTACAACATTTCAGATTTAGCCTCAAAAGGCTTCCAAGGACCATGTCCTTGTGACTGCCTTGCTCTTGAACTTGCTGGCTTATGTTAATCTGCTGTACAGTTTCAGGGTTGAGGTTGTTTATCTCTTCTATACTGAAGATGATTGTTTATGATTAGGTGCCATTTAGCCAGATGGGGCAAGGCCAAGTGTCGGCTATTTGACTTATGGTGTAGCCAATTCTGATCACTAATAAGAGACTCTAAAAGTATGTGTTAATTTTGCCAAGACAGTAAGTTCTCCACCTTTGCCCTTTTCTTCATTCTTGTTTTGTTATGGAGGTTTTGTGACCTTAGAATTTATTAGAGTTAAGAAGTTGTTAGGTGTTAAACCCAAACATCTTACCTGTACCCAGAGAGCAGGTTTTGTTTTTAGTGTTCTTTTGAAAATCAGAAATTGTTGCCTGGCACCTGCTGATAGTGTCCTATTTCTTTCAGAGAGAAAATAGCAATCTTTTACATTTTGCAAGCTTGCATTGCAGCTCAAGAGTGTGAAGGTGTCACCTGTTCCCCCATGCTCCAGGTTTTTTTTGCACTCAAGTTTTCCTATCCTAGGCCTGCCTGCCAATGGCTCAGTAGCAAGGCACAAGGCTGTGAGAGGGTAATGGTAGCCTTGTCTGAACCTCTCCTTTTGCTTAGGCAGCTCCTCCCCCCACTCTTTGTTTTGAGTGAATGCATAATTCAAAGTGAAAGGATTTATGTGTTACTTGAGTGAATGAGTATCCTTTTTTACTTTTTTTTAAACACAGTGTTGTTTATGAGGATGTTGTGAGATACATGAGGGAGCATAAAGCTTGCCCATGCCCTTGTGGAATACAGGAAAACAAAACCAGAGTAGTAATATAGCTGGCTGTGGGTTGAAATAGCATACAGGGCAAAAAAAGATGGGAGGATACTGAAAAAGTTGATCTTGCCGAAGTTCTGGAATGCTGAATCCAGGGGTGGGGAAATGGGGGTGGTTTGGGAAAATTCTCAAGCCTTTGCTAAATGTTTTTGCAGTTGGGAACCATGTGAATTCCAGACCCACAAGTTGTGTTTATTCCTCTCTATTTCTACCTTTATTTTTTTTCCAACAAAAAACCCCAATTATTAAGTCCTCAGATTTTATGGTTTTTGTCCAATTATTGTTCTTGCTTCATAGAGTCAGCAGGAAGTGGCAGTAATAGTCTATATTTCTAGAGAAGAGTCTTTTCCTCCTAAGTCGTCTTCCATGTGTTTATCTCATGAAACTTCTCATTAGCCACCTTGAAGACTCATTTGGACCCCATTTATGAAATTTCCATGTTATGACAGCCTGTGTTTAGCTGGGAAGGTTGCAGTTAAAGATTACAGTTATGGATACTCTAAAGGCCTGGATTTTAGGCACTCTCTTAGTTTAAAGGTGCGTTTTTGAATAAGGGAAAATTTCTGCAGGTAATCAGGTAGCTGTTGGTAGCAAATGTATCCCAGTAGATTAAGCCCCAGAAGTTTGAATTTGGGAATTTCTGTAGAAGTGGGTTAAATGGGAGATTTGATTTAGGGGGGGAAAAGTGCATAGTTGCATTACAAACTTAGCACTGTGACATCATTGAAGTGCACATTCTTCCTTTTTCTATTGAATTCTGTGTTCTGGGTTTCTGAGTTCACTGTGGGCCATTCCAGTCATGCACAATGGCACATCTGTGAAGGCAAAGGAAGGGGCAGTTTGCACATGTCTCGGTGGTGCTGCAGTGTGATTTAAATTCATTTGTGACAAAATAGATTCTCATGTGGTTGGTGTGTCCAGTAGAACAATATTCAGAAATAATTTTAATGAATCTGAGAGGTAGGATAATGGACTGATGCTATTTTGGTTAGAGAACTCCAGCTGTTGATTTTACTGGGACAAGAGATGCTGGCTTTTCAAGGAAGAAAGTATTTGTGGGATATCTGTAAAATACAAGTACTATGGCATCAGCAGCTATTACTTTGTTTTGTGTTTCACAGCTTAACATTGGGTAGTAAACCAGCTCTAACAATTGCATAATTGCACAGCAGAATGGCATCTGCTTTATCTCATCTATCGATCTTTCAGCAGCTCACACAATCTGAGATTGTCAATTTCTAGTCAATACATTGCATTCTCAGTTGGATAAAGCATTTAAATTAAAACAGGCAAACAACTTCGTTAGACAAACTCTGTCTGGGCCTGTGTTAGTTTACATACCTTATCCCAATGGCATGATCCAGATCCAGAAAACAGGGGTGTCTCTCTAAATACAGGACTCTTGAGTTCCTACCAGACCCTTGTGCTGTTATTGTTAATCTCTCTGTTTTCCTTTCCAGCCTAGCACTAGAGATGTGAGTTCTCTGCAGTTTTCCAAGGCTACATTTTTCTACATTAGATTACATCTAATCTAAGGTACATTAGGTCCTGCCAGGCCCTCAGCACCAGATGGAGCTCCCTGGGGGATGCCTGGGTAGCTGCTGACTTGGACTGCATGTGCAGTACAGCTTTCTCATGTGGAATGTGAGTGGTGGAGACCTTGCAAGTTAGAATGAGCTTGCCCCCCTGGAAGTCTGAATGGGATAGCTTCCTTTGTCAGTTGTTGGATGTGGATCCCTACCAGGAATTTGAACTGGATCTCGATGTCCTTCCTGTTAAACCTATACTGGCTTGAATAAGATAGTTCAAGTTTTCTTAGATGAAAAGAGAAAAAGGAAAAGCAAACATGAAGCTCCTTTATTGATTTAACTCATGGGAAAGAAGTGAGTCCCAGCTTCTCCTGAAGGACAGTTAATGTGTTTTAAGTGGTGTTATAGTACCACTCTCCTGTAATAGGCACCCACCAGCAAACTTCAAAGGGCAAACGAGAGCTCTCTCCCTGTCACGAAACCGTCGGTTTAATTCTGCTGCCTTCTCTGTGCCGCCAGAAATAATTCTGTAATGATGTGTATTTGAAAACCTGGGTATCTGATGTGACTGGTGTTCAGGATAATGAAATTCCAAGCTGAATGTGGTTCTCTGATTTCTGTTGAAGTTGGCTGAGGTGAGGCTCTCTGTTAGTGACTTGTCTGGGCTTGCGGGTCTCGCCTTGTGTAAATAGCGTGTTTTGTTATTTCATGCTGCACGAAGTGCCTGGGAGGTTAGGCTCTGCTGGTTTTGATAGGGAACTTGAAAAAGCACAAAGACAGACTCTCCAACTTGTAATGCATCATCTACCTTTGCATCATGCTTATTTCACTTGTTAGTACAAATTCTGTATATTCATTTTAGTTACAAACTCTTAAAACGTGCTTAAGCTCATGGTTTTTTTCTATTAAGGAATGAAATCGTTCAAAGTGTTCTGGTAACAGATGTAATCTAAACAGTGAAATGTTAAGGAAGGTAACTGATACAATTGTTTTTGCTACAATATGCTTGGTGTTTATAGAAGTGAAATCAGTTCTGAAGTCTCTCTTCAGTCACCAAAAATTTTTAAAAACACAAACCAAAAACCCCAAGAAAATAAGACAGCAAACCAAGGCCATTCAGAATTCCCAGGGAAAATTGTAAATATGGGAGATAAGTTGTTTTATTGTAGTCTCTAGCCTTTGTTGTCATTTTTCAGCTCCTTCCCAGCCAGACAGTTTGTCTAGAAGTTTGTCTTTACTTTTGGAACTTCTGTATGAAAAGCTAAACTTTAATTTGATCCCAGAACTGGGACTTGTGACCTTTGGAAGGCAATTCTTAATTAGAAGCTTAGCTTGGACATGATCCAAGTGCCTTCTTTGAAGTTAAATTCTAATATGATACATTAGAATTGAGGAGAACTTGCTGGAGGAGAGAGCATAAATTATTTGGATGACTATGCAAGCATATAGATAGAATATTCTCAATATTTACATTTTAATGGAGTATTTGCAGGTCTGCAGTGCATATTCTGCCTGTGCCCTGGAAAAAGGCACTTGGTTAACAGGGGGTGCAGTGCTGGAGGGATGTGTAGGAGGTGTACTCAGATGTTTGTGTAGGCCAGCAGAGAACTGGAAGGAAGATGCCCCAGCAGCAAACAGTTCCACATCTGTATGTGTTTTCTCTAAACTGAGCAAAATGGATGTAAATCTAGAGGATTTACATGAAATTTCAGGATGTAGCTTCTTAATTGCCTTGAAACTTTGCCTGATAGCCCAGCATGGAAAGGCTGTGGAATGCTTCCAGCAGATGAAAATAATACATTTGCTTGTGTTCTTGGGTTAAGTTGTGTGGTCTTGATTAGGGAGAAGGATGTGGCAAGACAGGAGTGTGGTCCTCTCTCCAGCTCTACTTGTGAGTAGGTTTGAGCCTTATTGGGCCTTATGTGAGGATCTGTGACAACATTGAGATAAACACTGTGTGGAAATTTTGCTTTTTGTTTCTTGGTTCATGGACTTCTTGGCCTACAGCATGGCACCAGCCCCTGCTAATAGGATGAGTCAGGAGAAATCAAACACCCTGCAGAGTCCCATAGCATGCCACCACCTACAAACACTTGTCTCATGGTTTAACTGCATATTTCTGTTTTATCATGGGTTTGGTGTTTTCAAAATTCAATGTCTCAAAGAACCAGAATGGAGCCATAATTTGTGTGCAATTTGAGAAGCCCTGGCTGCTGACTAAGTGGAAAAAAATAAGTCTGTTTAAAATCTCACGTCATTTTTTATTGTTCCCTCTCCATCATCTTGCTTCAAAGTCAGTTCAGCAGACTTGAAAAACCTACAGCTAATAAAACTACTGGGAAACAAGAGGTCTGGTTTTAGTTAAACACTTCAGTACTGCAGCTCCAGTGCTGTGTGTGGATTGATGCCTCACTTAAGGGCTAGGAGCATTTTGAAAACACATCTCCAAAAGCTACCCGCTGAATTTGGTTTTTATTTCCCATGGTAGGCAAGTAATTGCTAGACTGGGGGCAGATTTCTTTGTTGTAAAATCTACCACATTGAAAGTAGCCATCGTGGAAGATTGAAGCAATCTCACTGCTCCCACACAGCCCCAGTGGATTCTTTTCATCTTGCTGTAGGCCCATACTGTTCCTTTCTGAGAGTTGAATGGCAAAATGTTCTTTGGATAAATTGGGTTTTATCCTGCTAAACTGTGCTACTGTGATGGGCTGGTGAGACCTGTTGGTTTCATGAGTTGATTTGTAGCTTTGCTTACCTTTCCCAGTTTTCTTAAAGATTCCCAACACAGCTCAAGTGAATTGGGTAAAAACGGGGGGAATAAAGGCTTTTAAAGAGGAAGGTTTTGGAAACAGTCCAAAATGAACACGAACAAACTTTAGTTCTTGGAGTACTGCATTATCTTACTTCTTTTCATGCTTCTTTCCTATTTTGAATTTTTCCTACTTGTGTAGGAATTCTGTATGAGTCGTGTTGTTGAATAACCCGTCATCTGACCTAACAGAAGTTAAGCAGCAGGTTTATTGGTCCCTCAGAATTTTTCACCACATTTTGTTTTCTGGGTGTGAAAAGTTGGAACTTCTGATTTCCTTGCTGCAGCCTCCAGAAACATCTGCTCATGTGTTCCCCATTTTGTATTCTTGCATTGCATGTTCCTTCCTTCCTTCTATATCACTGCTTTTGTTTTCAAAAACATTAACTATAGTCAGACTAGAAACAGCCTTCTGCAAATGAGGACACCTGAGGTTTTTTGTCTCCTTTTGACAGTGAAGCATTGGTATTCCCAAGATGTAGAGAATCTTTTTGTGTGTGTGTGTTCTGCTTTAATGCACATTCTGTGTATGGTTGTTGGCTTGTGCTTAGGAGAGTTCTGGGAGATGGTTGCAAATGTCAAGTACATACCCCCTTCTGTGGAGTCCTTTGCTCCTGTATGTTATTTATATAATCCCCTGAGAGTAGGAACTGAGACTGCTGTATTGATTTCTCATCACATCAGTTTAGCTGTTCTGGTTAATTAAATATCCTCTAGGGGCTTACTAATTGATTGTTAATCATATTTTGTGGATGTCAGAGATGAGCTGAATTATAATTTTCCAGTGCTTGCTTTATCTCTCTGGATATTTTTCTTTTCACATCATAAAGGAGCCAGGGACTGAGTTTGGTGATTGCTTTTTACATGTAAGAGGTGCACACCAAACACTTGCACCTGGTTTGTTTGTGCAGGAGGGATCTGTTTTTGTCTTGGGTCTCAAAGGGTATTTTAAATACCAGTTTTAACTTGGAAGTGATGTTGAGGGAGATTCAGAGGAGGTGGCTGCATTGGGATAGTCAGAGCAGCCAGGCTGACCACAGAACCCTCAGGCCATGGGAACAGAATGGGACTGCCCAGCATCCCCTGGGTGTTTGCTTTTAGATTCCATAGCCACAGGCATTTTAAAATGGTTTGAAAATATTTTTTAAAAATTCAAATGTTTGTGTTTGATTTTTACATCATGACTGTTGCGTTCTTCTTCTGTCTGACACCTTGGTTTAAACTTTCAGAGCCTTTGAGAAGGTACAAATCTTATCACAGCGATGTTTATAGTACTTCAAGTGAAAGTCCATCTGTTATTTCTTCAGAACCAGATTTCAGGCAAGGTAAGACCTATGTTTAAAAACCAACCAACCAACCAACCAACCAACCAAAAACCCAAAGAAACAAAAAAACCTAAAGAAAAAACTTCGAGATGAAAACCAGACCACAAAAGCCTTTAGTAGGAGTTTTGATAATTGTCCTGATACGAAGTTCTAAGAGGATGAAATTACATGATGTACGGATCAGCATAATGTGCAGTCTCTTCAGAAATAAGTTTGACGTGAGGCACTCTGAGAGGGAACTTGGTAGGAAAAGCTGGAAATAATTAACTTTTTACTAGAAGTGTTGTTTTTTAAATAACAGAAAATGCTGCGGAAAAATGATGGAGTTGTTGTTAGCACACAGTAACAGTGAATTACAAAAGCTTCATGTGGGACCTCCATAATATAATTATATCAGTGGGATTTATTATGAGGGTTAAGTGGTTTATAATTTATATGCCAAGGATTTCAGTGTAATGCTAAAGTACTACACAATAGAGGCTGTTAGTAAGATAAATTTAAGTAGTTTATATTAAATCAATCACTTGAAAAAACAGGAGATGATACGAAAGATTGTTTGGTGATGTATGGCAGGAAGAATCATCTTTGCAGAATCATTATAAAAAATGGAGACAAACCATTTGGTGAAAATTAGGAAAGAAAACAATAGTTAGGAAGCTGAAATATAGCTGTGCTATATGTGTTCTGTATGCACAGAATTCCAGCCCAGCCTCCATGTTCTCACTGCTCTCTCAACCTCCTTTGTCATTGTCTGTCCTTGTGCTTACTGAGCCAGGAGCCTGAGGAGCAGTAACAAGTTCTGAGGCTCCTGTAATTTCCCTTTGCTTGCTTGCAATTTGGAACAGACGGTTTATGTGTTCTGGTCCAAAGTCAACAACTCCTAAGTTTGTACAGGCAAGATAGAGCTGCCTTCTGCTGCCTTCTGGTAGAAGTATATCTGGGCTCGGTGAAATGACTGTAACAAAAAACCTATTTCTAAATCAATGTGGCTTTAGTGTGTTCTGCAGGAGCTCTCCTGCCAGCTCTGTTTGCTGAGGGTACAGTAAGAGGGGGAAGTGAAGTACTGTGCAAAATCAAGCTCAGCATGTGGCATCTCAGGTGCTGCCACAGGAAGATCTCCCAGCAAAAGCTGTGATTTTACAAAGAGAATCACAGGTTAATGTATTGCCAAAAGGAAAAACAAACTATAAATTATAATGAGGAGTCAGATTCCAGGGATAATAATTAGAAGTTCAGATACTGCCTTCTTAGCTCCTTTTTATGTACTGGATGCATAGGTAACTAGCTGCTCTCTTTCTGCTCTGAGTAGTTTTGTATGATGTCTCTGCCATGTTTGTCTCAACTCATGGCTGACAAAAAAGATATGTTTCCTTGGGAAGGGGTCTATAAAATTTTGTGAAGTTTTATTGTGTTTTCTTTTAGGCCTTCCTTAGTATTCTTCTTCAAAGGTCTATCAGCTATTTTTGTTGGGGTAAAACTGTAAGGTAGCTCTGAAAACTGAAATCAACTTCATAATGTTAATTTGTTTCATACTGTGGTGCCATTGTGCAGAACAGATAAATTCGATTCCTTCTGAGTAATCTCATATGACTGATAAATCCTTGAGGTTTAGATGGGATTACTCTGTGTGCTTTGTTGTCCAAGGTATTAATTTGTCTTTTGGTTTGCTAGTGAGAAGAAATGAAGTTTTCAAGAGAGATGATGCCAGTGGTGTGTTATCAGGTGCTGATGATATCTCCACATCAAGTCAACCTAATTCTCAGAGAACAAGGTAAACCCTTTGAAAACAATATGGCTTTTTCTTTATCAAAGAATGTATTCTAAATCTGCAGGTGAAGTTTTTCACTCCCATCCCTGCTTCTGGTTAAGACTATAAAAACAAGGCATGTAATACTTGAATGAGAATAGTGTTTCAGAATTAAATATTGCACTCAGAAGTAAAAGTCTCTTGATGCTCTGTAATGCAGAGATAAGTTGGGTGCGCACATTTAGTTCCCATGTTTAATGGAGACTGGGTTGAGCTCAGGTTGTTATAACTGTCAGAAGGTCAGAGGCTGTTCTGCATGGAAATATTTAATTACTTTTAAATCATACTTTTCCAGAACAAAGTTTTTGAAATTAATGATATTAATACAGATTTATTCGTGGGGTTTTTTTTTAATTAATAACAAAATGGAAGCATGCGTATTTCCTTGAAATACGTCAAAAGCAATACATTTGGTTTGGTTGTTTAGACAAAAGCTTTAGCTCATGTTTTTGTGTTTGGATTCATTTTTTAATACCTCAGCACATACTAAGCAGGCCAATTCAGCAACAGTTTATGCTTTTTGAAAATTACTTTGCTGAGTAGTGTATTCAAATACAGCACCCATATGAGTTTCATTTTTCCAATGCCATTCACCAGTACAGCTTTAAAAAGTAGGTTCTTTGAAACTTTGAACATCACCTTTGATACAGCATTTTTTTAATACAGCAGAAGCATATCTTGCCATATCTGTTACATTTTGCGGATGGTTCCCCTCTAAAGGTTTGAAAAGTTTTACTGACATTGACTTTCTGGATTTAAAAGTTTCTCTGGTCTCTGCCAGATACTTAATCACCTTGGAAGATTTCATCAAAATTATGCACATAATTTTTGAAGCAAGGGGTAAAAAATAAAGGCACATCTCTTTCTTCCCTTCTTCCCTCATCACATCACAGAAACAAAGCCTTCCCTTGGCGGCTTTTTGCTTTGTATGCTGTAGATCAGCAGAAATAATGCTGCTGTGCTCAATATTCAAGGATATTTATATGTTTTTGGCATATGTTGGAGGAGAATCCTGCTCTATCCTATTAAAGAAACTTGGAAGTGTGTGAAGATTTGGCCTGTCTTGGGTAATGTGACACTGCTGGTGAATGTGTCCTTAAAGCAAAGGGTAAATAGGTCTTAGAGCCATGCTGTGAACATGGAGATGAAAATAAGTGAGAGTCTGCTCCTTGCAACATATTGTGTACCAAAAGTGGATCTGGTTGAGGCAGGGTCTCAAAAGAACTGCATCTCAGGGCAGGTGAGCACGAGAAGAGCTCCTTGGAGGTCATACAGCTTTTGGTTGCCTCATTTGGTGAATTAGTTTCCTTACTACCTGCACTTTGCCTGAGAAATGCAGAGTCTCTAAAAACCTGTATATTGGCATTTCTGGCAGGGAAGAAGTGATTGGGTGCAGCTTAACTGAGTCCACACAGTTTTGTGTTTTGTTGTCAGGAGTATGATATCTGTGTGATGCTGTATGTGTTAGTGGTGTCCAAGCACTCATGGGAATCCTGCCTGTCTTCACATAATGTATGTGCTTTTATAGCAGGCTTCTAAGGGTTACTGGTTTATATTCCATGTAACCCTGATAAAGAACTGTACATTTTTTACTTTGTGTTTCATGCTGTTTTAGCACCACACTAAAAGGGCAAATCAGATTATTGCCACTGTATGTACAGAAGCAATATATAGATTTCTTAACTTATTTGCCTTTTTTTTTTTTTTTTACTTTGTTGAAAACTGCTAAGTCAACCTTCCTGCTTTGCCTGGAACCCAGGAAATTGCCCATTCAGCACCGTAGTTATGCTTCCAAATAAACCTGCAGTAATTTGTGGATGCTGATAGAGAGCTTTTGTTTCTATTTACGAAGTATTTCAGAAACAGAAAGTAGTATGTGGTATGTAAATGAGTCACATTGTAAGTGAGTCATTGTTGTAAATGAATCAGGCCTATTATGCAAGTGAAAATGCTGAGGTGAAGCAGCACATAGTTTCTCATGGTTTGTTTAACATTATGTTATATTACTCTGTTAAGACTGGTACCTTTAATGGATGTAATTTGTATATGAGTGAAATCAAGAAGGAAAATATGTTTTGCAAGCACAGCATAGACTTACCTGCTGTACTTAGCAATGGAATGAATTTTGCATGTATGCAACTATTCAGTATTTTTAGTATTTTTTAAAATCTCCTGTATCCTTGACCTTCACTCTGATGCCACTGCACTTGCACAAAAATATCATGGTAGGGTACCACAGGTAGTTATTTACTGATTTTCATAATTGTTCACCCATTTTTATAGGTGAAGAAGTTTGGGTTTTTCTTAATCTAACTACCAGACAGTACATATATCCAAGATAAAAACAAAAGACTGCCAGCTAGTTTTACTAGCTTTTTTTGCAGACCTACTGAGAAACAGGACAGCAGCCACAAGCAGAATTCAGTCCTGTACTAATACTTAGATTATACCTCCATTACTAATGTGAGTTGAATAGAAAACAGTGCTCTCTCTTACTACAGCAGTTCATAAAAGATTCCAGTGCTAACAAGTGTACAAGGAATTACATCCAAGATGGTAGTTAGGTAAATGGGGGATTTCTAAGAAAATAACTTAATATTTTTATCCAGGACATTGCATGTTGCTGCTCTAAGATGTCCTGTTTTGCAACGACCATGGCTTTTATAGATTGAAAAAGGTCAATCTATAAAAAGTAAAAGTGGTGATAACAAGTAGTTATCAAAGTAAAAGTGGTGATAACAAGTAGTTCCAAGGTGCAGGATCTCAGAGTTTATATGCTTTGGCTGGCCATTTGATTCCACAGTTTGGGGAAGTATATGCAACTTAATCCTTTACTTAAATTCCATCAGCACTTGAGAGCACGTTTCAGTGTCTCTCTTGCATTCAAGAGACACCAACTGTCCTTCAGTACATATTCATTTTACTGCTCCTGTGGCCTATTCTTAGAGCCAGTCTGTTTAATTACCCACAGAATTATCCTGATAAAATTGAGTTGTAAAGCAAACAGGAAGATTTGGATTTGAGGGAGGTTGCTTTTACAAGAAGCAGCAGAGTTCAGAGTTATCAGAAGATGCAGTTTGTGCTGTTGGGTGGGCATGCCCTGATGTTAAATTAGCAGGAGCTGTAAATATTCAGAATTACCCTTCTTGTGCTCTGTGACTGTTGTTATCCTTTAAGCTTCTTGGAATGCATTCCTTGTGGCAATGGCTTGTGTCTTGTTTCCTCTCTGCTTCTTATATTCCTTGGGTTTTTTCCTTTTTTACTTCTGATTTCTTTTTCTTCCTTTACTATTTCTTCCTTTTTCTCTCTAGGAGCAGCAGCTGACATGGATCTCTTCCTTCTGTTGCCTTTTCCTTCCAGTAGATTTCATTTTCATACCCTTCCTGCCTTACCAAAAGGCATCCATCTTTCTCAGTCTATTCCTGACCTTCCCACTGCACTAATCATTAGGGAATGCCTACCTGCTTCCCTTCTTCCAACTTCCTTCTCTGATCCAATACCTGCTAATTTCTTGGTAAGTACACCAGGTGAAGAGAGAATTCACTTCCCTTTTTTTTTTTTCCAAGTGTCAGCCTTCCAGGTTTGTGGTCCCCTGCCATCTGCAGGTTAATAAGCAGCTGTGAGGTTCTGGTTTGCAGTCAGACACTGATGAAAATACAGAGTAGAGTAGCAGCCAAGTATTTGTCTGATGAAGCACCACACAAAACACACTTCTGTGATGTTATCTGTTAGGAATGTAATTTAGACTCTTGACTCTTTTTTTTTTTTTTTTTTTCTTCCAGTAATAACATTTGCATATTCAGAACTTCAGGAATGAGTTCTCCTCATTTCAGCAGTATTTCCTTTTCTGTAGGAGAGATGCATTCCTTGTCATGGAACCTAAAGACTGAAACATGTTGCTCTCTCCCCATCAAAACTGGCAGTCTGACCAAGCCAGAGTTCATTTTACTGACCCAGGATGCTGAAATGTGCACATTTATGTTTGGTGATAGTGCTTATGTACTAAGACAGGAAAACTTGTAAACCCTTAGGTTTTTGAGCTTCCTCCAGGGACACCCCACGCCCACCCCAATTTTATGAGAAATTAATACATGTCAACAGAGATGATAAAAGCAACCTAGTGATAAAAACTTCTCATTGCTACTGTTGCACAGGACTGTATGTTTTTTAAAAAAACAAGATATTTTTCTGCAGTAGGTGTTTTCACAGTAGCAAGTTTTTAGATAGAGCCAGTTGCAACATGTCTTTTTCAAATGTCTTTGATAATTCATAGATATTTATGTTCAGAAAGTGTTTGTTTTTGTTTTATTTCAGAGCCCATCCTTAGACCTTGATCTGAAGGGTACTTGTGGGTGTATTTAACTTAGCGTTTTGTCAATATTCCCATATATGTCAATCCTAACAAGTTTCCTCACGGTGAAATCTAAGCATGTGCACATGTGTTGGCAGGTCTGAGGCCTTTTCTCATTTCTTTGTCCCTTTAGGTGCATGGTATTCAGTCTTTTGTAGGAGAAAAAAATAAAAAAAAAAACACCCAGAGGAAGAAGAAGGGAAATAAATGCTGTGAAAGCCCTGGCCAGGGGAAAGGCTTACATTAATACATTTGTGCCATAACTGCTCAGTGTCTCCCCTGAAATTCTCTTCGAGGAATGTAGCATTGTTCTCTTATATTTAACTCTTCTTATTTTAAGGCAGGTTTTGTATGCTAACCAATGACACTTTAGTATTAAAAGTATTTGTGTTAGCTAGTAATGTTGTAAAAAGAGGAAAATAAAATTTGAAATCAGATCCAGTTTAATAAGTGGAGGCAGGTGTAATGTCTGGGACAGGTGCCTTTTTCTCTTAGCTTATTAACAGATCTGTCACTCATCAAACATATCTTTAGGCTGTCCTAGGAAGTAGGTATATAAATGTAAGGTATTTTTAAGAAGTCTGTATGTTACTTTACTACAAAGGGCCCTGTGTCACTCAGTGCACAATTACTCTCTATTTTTGTACATTTCTAAACCTGACTGCAATGATACACAGGCTTCTAAAGATTTTCTATGCTTTTTCATGTTATTCATTACTCAGTTTGGGTGGTATGCTTAACACTCAGTTCAGAATTGCCAAAAAATGGACTTTTTTCATGAAAGCCACTTTAGTTTCCCCTGTCCGTTTTTGTTTAAGAATTGCCTCGGTGTAGTTATGTTAACAGGGGGAGAACATTGCTTTTTCTTGGTTTAGGATTTCTACAGAAGGCTCAGTTGGGTTTTGTTTAGTTTGGGGTTTGAAGGTGTTTTTCTGTAAGTGTGGGGCAGAAAGAAGGCGAGTGAAGTTGGTGGGGTGGTTTTTTTTGTCTTTTTTTTGCCTTTTTTTTTGGTCTGGTTTGGTTGGTTTGTTTTTGTTTTTTTTTTTTTTTAATTTCTCAGTTGTTCACATTTCCTAACCAGCTATTTTATTTTTCAAGTAAAAAATGGCTTTTGTTTACCCAAACAGTACGTGAATTTCTTTCCTTATGTAAAGAATAAAACTTTGGGGATGTTTGGGATCAATACTTGCAGAAAAGAAATTGCAGATATGTTGCTGTGTTTTCTTTAAATACTGATGCAATTTTTGTTTGTTTTTCTCATTTTTTCCCTTCAGATTATAAATTTAGATACTAATTTAGTCATTGGGGTGACTGTATATCAGCCAGGCCATTCTTGGGAATTTAAAAAAAATGAACTATTTTCAGCAAAATAAGATTATGGAAACATTAGTGTGTGATATTTAGAATACTTTAGTATATAGGATGTTATGACATAAACATTTTTATATAAATATTTCAAGCCATACTACTTCTCAGGAGAAATCAGGGAATAAATATCAGGCCCATGCAAGCCTAAATTGTTGAAGCAATATTTACTTAGAGAAAGTACACTATTATGTCAGTTTTTTCTTTAATGACATGTTTTTGAGCATGCCTTTTTCACAGTCCCCACATGAACACAAAAATTAAGATATTTGCAAAGCATTAATACTTCTCTTCTTCTGGTGCATCTACTAATTTTGCACTAATTCACTCGGTTTGTAGTTGAGTATTTTTTTCAGACTGCAGCTGAGCCTTTATTTTCATGTGAACAACTGAGGCAGTTCTGCAGGCAGCTGCAGAAAGCTGGTGTGTTATTTTCTGCAGTGCTGGATTGCTGCACAGAGGTAACCTCCTGGCTGCCAAATAAATGTGTTCAATGTAGCATTGGCTGGCTGGTGTTTGTGCTGTGTGTTCCCACCTGGGGATGTGCTTAAAGCAGCAGAATGTCCTAGGCATGGCTGCTGATGTGTCACCCTCTCTGACCCTCCTGCAGGCAGCATGAAGCACCATTTGAAGGCAAGCTGATAAGCCAAGAGGTTATGCTGAAGCGGCAGGAAGAAGAAATGATGCAACTGCAAGCCAGGATGGCTCTGAGGCAGTCCCGGCCTAACCTCTACCCTGGGGATGCAATTAGATCCTCAATGCTTGACATCACCAGAGACCCACTGAGGGAAATAGCCCTGGAAACAGCCATGACACAAAGGAAACTGAGGGTAATACCCTGAGCTCAGGTGTACTCTTGTTTTCATTGAAACACAGCGGTGTCCTGACTGAAACTCTGGTATGTGGGATTCATAAACTGGGTCCTGTAATAAACAGTCATCAGGAGATGAAATACCAGGTGTGTGGGGTTGGCCTACTTTCACAGGGTAAAACTTCTGAGATTTTGTGGCATTAGTGGCTACAGAGCCTAAAGTGGCATCAAGAGGTGCTAAAACAGACAGCAAGGCTTGACAATTGCATCAATTAAACAGTATAGCATACTAACAAAGGCAAGGCATAGCTTTCCTCCTCTGTTCTGTGGTGTTTTCAGCCACTTCATTTGCAATTCTCTTCATGGAATGTGGATGTGCCCTGCCAGCATCAGAGGTTATTAAATGAACAAGCTGGGAAGGTGAAGAGAGAGAGCATTCATTTGCCTCATAAGTTCGTCCTGTGCAAATCCCCTTTGCTTTCCCAGCTGTCTTGGTATGTGGATGAAATAGGGAGTTGCACACAAATGGGGAAACAGAGGTAAACAGAGTGTCTGATGTGTAGAATAGATGATGGCTTGATGCCCTCTGCTGCTGCTTTCCATGAACTGGATATTTTTAATTTTTTTTTTAAGTAAGGATGGGAAAACTTGAAGCAAGACTTAGGCACTGGTTGCCCTAATGCAGGGTAATAACTCCTGTATCTGCCTCCAGTCCATCCCATTAAGATGAGTTGGCTCATGTAGGCTTTAGCTAACCAGGTTGGTTCCCCTCTCTGTCCCCCAACCCTTAAGAGGTTTTTGTGAAGATGTTTTGCATATAATACAGACTAGGTAGCAGGTAATTGCCAAATTTTAGCCTTTGGTCCCTCTTTTGCATTTGCAGGGTGGGAGTTAACTGTGCCCCACACTGTTGTCCCAGCAACACAATGTTCATTCATACTCTGTTGTGATTTGCAGAATTTCTTTGGCCCAGAGTTTGTGAAAATGACGATTGAGCCGTTCATCTCCTTGGATCTCCCGAAGTCTATCCTGGTAAGAAAAAGGCTGTTGAGCCATCTGTGTCAGGGGAAGTGTGTTAAACAAACAAATGTGTTTTTATCACAAGTGTGAATGTTGAGAGATTTCATTTCACAAAATGCAGACTAAGAAGGGCAAGAGTGATGACACCAGGAGAAAAGTAAATGTGATGCTTTTGAGTGGGCAGAAGCTGGAGCTGACCTGTGATACCAAAACAATATGTAAAGATGTCTTTGATATGGTTGTTGCCCATATTGGCTTGGTAGAGCATCACTTCTTTGGATTGGCTACTTTAAGAGGTAAGAATAACTGCTAAATTATTTCTTCTGCCCTAATTCCATATTTCCTTTAAGAGATATTGTGCTTATTAAGTCGTTGTTAGTCAGTGGAAAGGTTTGTTGTTCAATGCTGTTTCAGAGTTATAAATCTGGTCTTTATCCTCCATCTGGTGCAAATACTTGGTTTTCATGTTTTTACTCTTGTGCTTCTCTTTGATGTTTGTGGCAGACAATGAGTTTTTCTTCGTGGATCCTGACATAAAGCTAAGTAAAGTAGCTCCAGAAGGATGGAAAGAAGAACCAAAGAAGAAGAACAAGCCTCCTGTCAACTTCACTTTGTTTTTTCGCATAAAGTTTTTTGTGGATGATGTCAGTCTCATACAGTGAGTGTATGAAATTTTTTATAGCCCCTTAAGCCCTACATTTATGGACAGAAATTGGGTATTAATCTGTACTGCAGTACCAAAGGTGGTGTGTGGGTTTTTTTCATGGTTTTGTTTTATATTCCTGTTCTAGGCACACGCTGACATGTCACCAGTACTACCTGCAGCTGAGGAAGGACATCCTAGAAGACAGGATGCATTGTGATGATGAGACAGCTTTGTTATTAGCATCCTTAGCTCTCCAAGCTGAGTATGGAGATTACCAGGCAGAGGTACATCATCAATTTCACCTTTGATCTTGTTGAGCTATGATCTTGCTGCTTCATTAAAGACCGGACTGTGCTCTGCCACATGTGCTCTGCAGCTCTGACCCAGACTGGAAGCTCAGCTGATATGCTCTATGTTCTTGGCAGGTTTTACTGTGAGCAGGTGTTCCTAAAGTCTAACACAGTTGCAGAATCTGGGTGTTAAAGCCTTTTTTTTTTTTTTTTTTAGTGGAACTATAGTCAGGCTTGAATATGGAGAAACTGATATGAAATAAAGCTGTGGGTCAAGATGGAGATTGTGATTCCCTCCCCTTACTCAGAATCTTGTGATTCTCTGAGTTGTAATGTACAGTTGTTTGTAAAAATGAATGTTTGTGCTTCAGTTGTGCTCATAGGGCATGGAAGTATGTGGAGGTGCCATCACAAAAATGTTTTGTGTTGCAGGTGCACGGCTTGTCCTATTTCAGAGTAGAACACTATGTCCCAGCAAGAGTGATAGAGAAACTGGATCTGTCCTACATCAAGGAAGAGCTGCCAAAACTGCACAGCACTTACGTGGGTGCCTCTGAAAAAGAGACAGAGTTAGAATTTCTGAAGGTAAGTGGGCAGCAGATGGCTTCCTTCATCTGTGCCTTAAAAATTCTCTTGTTGGAACGTGAGTGCATGGACTTCAAGTGAAAGCACAGTAAAACAACTCAGGCTCTGAATGACACTGAAAGGAAGAAAGCTGAAAAGATTTTGTCCAAAGGACACATCATAACAAGCCAAAAGAAATTGTATCAGATGGGAAGTTCGCTCACTGTTTTCCAATCAGTAGTCTTAGCTCAAGCTAACTAAAAGCAACTGCTGATCCTGTGTTTGCTCTAAAGGAAGCAGTGTTTATGAGGCAGCACACCCTGTATTCCCCATGTCTTTTGTGCTTTCTGTAGAGGGGAAAAAGTTTGTAAATTACAAAAAAGATTTGTTACAGCTAGTACTTTGTGTGATCCTTGGTATGAAGCAAGCCAGAAGTACTGCCAAGGAGAATTTTTTGTGCAGGTTCTATGTAAGATGATAGGAAGGCCATTATCCATGGATATATTTGGATTATTGTAAAAGGACCCATTGAGAAATCTAATTATGTTGTTTGCTCGTGGGATAATAATCAGGTTCTCCCTTGATCAAAATGATTTCAGGGAGTGAAGGATTGCTGTTGAAACACCAAATAATCATTACACTGTAATTCCACAGCCACACTTCAGTTCCACCATCTCTGAGTAGGTGATGGAAAAGGCACTCAGCTTTGTCCATTGCTGTCCATTGTCTGTTGCTCATTTTACAGAAGTGTTCTTGTTACTTAGCCACAGAGAACAAAGCAGGAGACAGGATCCTGGCTAAAACCTAGCCTGGCTTGGGGGTGTGTTGGGGGGAGCAGTTAGATTCCCTTGTTTGATTCATTCCATCAGTCCCTTACACCAGTACTGAAGAGACAACAGGGGTGAATAACTGGGAGTGCAAAGTGAGTGACACTGCATAGGATACCTTAATATGGTCACAGAATTGCAGTGTTAATTTAATTCTGCTTTTAAAAAATATGTGAAGAACAAGTGCATCTGGCTAGTCACAGTTCCTTGCTAAAAACTGCTTTGTGCAAGTTTGATTTACTGGCATGTGTTCTCTGTGCTTTCCCTGTTTGATTTTAATAAACATTGGGTTCATTTGCTGTAGTCTGGCAGGTCAAAGGTACCACCAAGTCTTAAAACCCTCAGCTGCTGTAAACTGTAAGTAAGTGGAATCACCAGGCAGAGATTCTTTTGCTAAAATCTGTACATTTATATGCACATGTAAACCTTTATAGAGAGATATATAATATTCATATAGTGCTGTGGAAGCTTGTAATGGCCCTAAATTTGTACTCATAGAAGTCTCATTGCGTTGATCTGTGCAGTTGTGTCAGAGGCTCACAGAATATGGGGTTCACCTTCATCACGTGCTGCCTGAGAAGAAATCCCAAACAGGAATCCTTCTGGGAGTGTGCTGCAAAGGAGTTGTCATTTTTGAAGTTCACAATGGTGCCCGAACACCTGTGCTGCGCTTCCCATGGAGAGAGACAAAGAAAATATCCTTCAGTGTGAGTTGGTCTCTTTTCCTCTGTGTGTGCACATCTGTATTTGTGTCTCCAGTTACTGTGAGGTTTTTGTTGGTTATTTTTGCAAATTAAGCTGCTGCTTTACAGCATAGTACTGTGTTTTGCATGGCTGTCATATTATGGGATTGAAATAGGAGTTTTCATGTCTTGAAGCTTGCATGGACAAGCATAGTGAAGGAGCACCAGAATGAGAATCCTGCATTAGAGGACTGGGTGCAGGCAAATGCCGGTACTCAGTATAATTAGGAGATGCACCTATGTTGCTTTCAATTTATATTTCCAAGAGTAATTAAGTTAAATGATAAAAGATAACAGGCTGACACTTGATCTGGACAACACCAGCCAACTTGAGTGGGTACACCATAATCTGGTGATCATGTGTCAGTTTTTAATGAAGCATTGGCTTCAAATGCTTAACTTTATATAGGTATTGAAAACAGCACTTCTAATTCTGTCTGACACTTTATTGAAAAGCTACAGCCCATTTCATCTCTGAGATGGTTTTAACTAGAATGAATAAATTCAAGTTTAAAGATTACTGAAAATATAAGTTCAAGACCTGGAACATTAACTGAGAGATTTGGTAATTAGATCAGCATTTAGTTATTTTTCTCTTAAATGGCAGCATGCCTTGCGACTTTCTCAGGGTGTTTGAAAACCCTATCTTGCAAAATGTAATAGTTCTGGTTGTCATTACTCAGCACTAACAGTAACAGAGACAGATTAAATAATAATAAAGCACCTTCTCATCTAGCCCAGGAGTAGCTTTAAAGGGCTACTTTATAAATCTCATATTACCTTTGACTCCTATTTTAATAGAAATCTCTTTCATCCATGCATTTTGCTTCAGGAAAGTTTGAATGCTGTAACTGTGCACAAGCAAATGCAGAATTCTTTGTAGGCTAAAAGAAATAATTTGTCTTTGACTTTTTTCTTTCTCCATTGTGTAGAAGAAGAAAATAACTTTGCAGAACACATCAGATGGCATCAAGCATGCCTTTCAGACTGACAATAGCAAGACTTGCCAGTACCTTTTGCATCTCTGCTCTTCCCAGCATAAGTTCCAGCTACAGATGAGAACCAGACAGAGCAACCAAGACACTCAGGACATTGGTAAGGACTGTGATGCTGTGTTAGGTTTTATTAGCAATCTATATGTATTTTTGTATGGAAGAAAACTGAACTGGAGCTTCAGTAATTGTGTTGAGTATTGTGTGTGTGTAGATCTACATTTGGAGGGTTTATACTATGAAGAAACCCTACTAGCTAAGCTTGTTTAGATTTTTTTAAGGGGTGGGAAAGGAGTTGGGAGAACACAGAAAGGCTGGCACACAGCAGCTGCTCTAAACTAAAAGGAATCTAAAAACAGGTCATTAAAAGTACTTTCCTCTTTAATTAAATAAAGGCTTTTGCCTTTTCTTTCAGAAGTATCTTGAAAGTATTTCAATAACAGGACTTTTACCTTTTGCTTAATGTGAAAGGGATTGGTTTAATAAAGTGGAATTAATGGTGTGATCGTGGGAGTGCAAGTAAAGTAGGGGACATTCCATGATGCTCCATCTCTAAGCTGTGGATACAGCTGTCTTTATTTTGCTTAATGTTGGGTGGACCTGGTAAAGAACAACATGCATACTAATCTTTCCTTCATAGTTCCCGTTTCCTTCATAACTTGTGTGCATAACAGAAAAATGTAAAGGCATTATTTTTAGTTAAAAAATACTAATTGGAAAATGTAGTCAGTGAAAAAACCCTCTGAATGAATTTCTTCACTGTTTGGAGCAGAGCTCAGTTGGCTGGCTGGCCTTCAGCGTGGTCTGGAAGTGCTGTTTTGGTCAGTCTGCCTGCTCATGCTCTCTTTGTTCCCTGTTATCTGTCTGCATTCCAATTGCTGTTAATCCAGACTTCCACCAGTGTAGCTGGGATGAAGTTTGACCACATTGCTGTGGATATTGTGATCTCTAATTTAAAATAAAAAGAAAAGAAAAGAGGAGGGGTGAGAGTGGGAAAAGGCATGTGGCAACTATCCAGCTTTTCTTCTGTTCTGCTGGGCTCAGCCAGCTTCAGGCAAAGAAATAAGACCAAGTGACTTAAAGCCTTTTTACCATTCTCTGATTTAGAGTTTGCTTATCCTGAATTGCAGAGAAAAACAATACAGGAAGGGCTTTCTTGGCTTGGCAAACTTGGTTGCTCTTAACAGATGGCGTATGTGTTGTGCTGTGGGAGTCTGAGAAACAATAGTTTGCTTCTGTACAGTGCAGATCACTTGGAAATCAGAGGTCCCAGATTCCACCAATCACTTGTAATCAGAAGCAAACAAATCAGCATTATAATTAACTCCAGCACACTGATTATTAAAAGTAAAAACAATTAAACCAAAAAATTTGCTCTTGTCATAACTTTGCTGGATCTAAATCAAACCCTTAATATGCCAGTAAAAACTGGTAGTTAGAAGCACTCAGCAAAATAGTAAAGAAAAGGACATACATAACACTAAAGAAAAGGGCATTCTGGATTCCAGAAAGGGCATATGGAAAAACAAAAAAAAAAAAAAAGAAAAAGAAATGAAGGTTAAGTCAGCCTTACAGATGATGAGTTTTGAGCATATGAGAATTTTCAGTTACAGGATTGGTAGAAGGTTTGAAAAGCCTAATGCCTACTAATGCCTATGTAATATAGGTAATGGTGTGAAAGTATTCATCTGAAATCCATAGAAATTCTGTTTGATGTTCTCAGAGGGTAAATACAATATCCAGAGAAGAGATCTCAGCTCATTTTATTAGGGTACTCTTCCCCATGATGGTAACACAGCAAGTGCAGCTGTCATTGATGCCTTCTGTCAGAGTCAGGAAATTGGGATTTGTGGATTTCTGGTCTGATTGGGCAAAATCATTTTCTGTAGCTTATCTGGTCTGGTGGCTGTAGCTAGAAGAGGTGTTTGGTGTGGATAAGGAAGTGGTAGTTGTATACTAATTCACCTGATGAAAGGACAGAAAAACACACCTTCCACAACTAAATCTTCACCATCTCTATGCCTGTTACAGAGGAAGCTTGAGTTACTGTGGCAGTTAATTCCTGCCTGAGCTATTGGAGGCAGTAAAGTCTATTGGAATGGCAGGACTGAGGCTGCATTTGTCAGATACACTCTTTTCTAAATGCCACAGTATTTACCATTAAACCTAATGGGTGATGTGTACCAAAAAAGTGTAATTTTCCCTTTGACTTACAGTGCAGCTTCCTAAAGCAGCTTGTTTGCTACATGTATATAGGGTTACAACCTCCCTCTGGTTAACCCTAAATCAGAAATATATATGGCAGTTGAGGATTGCTTTTCCTGAGACTTCCCTGTGAACTGACTCCAAGACATCAGTGAAGTTTATGAAAGGTCCAGGTGGCCTGATTTCCTTTAAAGTCTCTGAACAGCCAACCAGTTGCCACAGCTTATCAGGTTGCTGTGTGAGAGCCAAGCCACAGTGTGCTAGCCTTAGGAGGCTGTTAGGGTAATAGAAAGGAGCCCTGCTCAGCTTTGCTCTGAATTAAGAGGGGTTTAGGCTAAGATGTATTATCATGAATTTGCTTTCAGCTAAGAACATCCACCCAGACAGTTCCCACGACTCAGCTGACAGTAATTTAATTACAGCCCAAGACTTGTTTCTCACTGCTGCTTAAGGGAATCCTTGCTAATGAGTCCAAAAGTCTGGCAAACCCCAGTCAACACTTTCTGTTTTGTGCTAGGCTGTTTGTGGCAGGGAGGGCCTTAAGTGCACCTGAGTGCACTGGTGCTCTGTATCTGGGCAGAGATGCTGCCAAGCCCTCATGGCCTTGCAGCTGTGCTGTAAATGTGGAGAGGCTCACACCAAGAAAATAAAGCAATGGATGGATGGAAGTTTGGTAGCATCTGATAGTGTGTACATAGGGGAGACCTATTTGTTCAAATCCTGGAGAAGACTTTTATTAAAGGAAGACGTAGTGATCCAGGTCACTTGGCCTGAGGATATTATTTGTTTTGCAGAAGGAGATGATGTGTCTGTGTCTAAGGCACTGCTGCCTGACAGGGAATATGAGTTTTCATGCTAATAAGAGGATAAATATTCAGTGGTTTTGGACTTTGGGCTAGTGTAGTGTCATGAACTCCAGACTTTGCTTCCTGAGCAAACCCCATGGTGGGTGATTGTATATCTCTGCTGAGCACCTCGAGAAAATACTTTTTGTGTGAGCTGGTTGTTTGAAAAGCATGCTTTGCACAAGGTGGTCACACTAGCTCTAGTGAATAACTTACATTGTTTGGGTTTTGTTGGTTTGTTGTTTTTTCAAATTTCCACAGAAAGGGCTTCATTTAGGAGCCTGAACCTTCATGCAGACTCTGTCAAAGGCTTCAACATGGGCCGAGCCATCAGCACTGGCAGCCTGGCCAGCAGCACTCTGAACAGACTCGCTGTCCGACCCCTGTCTGTCCAGGCAGAGATCCTGAAGAGACTGTCCTGCTCTGAGCTCTCGCTCTTCCAGCCACTTCCTGGCTCTGCAAGGGACAAGAACGAGAAGAGTCCATGGGAGGAAAGACCCAGAGTTATGAGCAAGTCGTTTCATGATCTGAGCCAGAGTCACATCTCTGTTTACCCCCCGAGGAAAAATGTTATTACTGCTTTTGACTCTTCCCCCAAAAAAATAGAAGATATCATGGGAAGGGTCTTTCAGCAAATGCCAAAATTTGATACTGGATCAGCAACGGGAGCATTAAAACCAAGCAAGTAAGAGTCTCTCTGACCACCCTGCAGTATCTTTGTGTACAGTCAATGTACATTTTGCATCAGTTTTGATTTATTATTCATGCCATTATTTTATTACATTGATCCTTCCCTCTCCCAACTTCCTCTTCCCTCTGTCTGGTTCCCCTTCTCTCCTTCTCCCCTTTAAGTTCAAAATCTCATGCAGGTTTAAGTAGAAGCCCTGAAAGAAAGAAAAATGAATCAGACTCATCATCCATTGAAGATACCGGTCAAGCCTATGTTGTAGGTCAGCATGCAAAAAAATAATATTACTGTATTTACTAACAAACTTCTTAAATTGCTTTGGGGGTAATGATTTGATATATTTGATATATTTATTAACTGATGGTAATATTCTGATTTAAAAGTGGGAGCAGAGTATCACATGTGAAAGCAATCCAGGCCATTATTGCGGTGAATCCAAAAAATCGTCCTTTGGTCAGCACCAGTCTTTGCACAGAGGTGTAATGTAAAAGCTGTAGCAGAAAACAGCTTCCAGGTTATCACTTCAGGGTGCCATTTGGTTATATGTGTCTTTTAATAATTTGCTAATCTTCATAGTCTGTTTGTGAAGGCTGAACTTTTTTAGTGTTTTTTGTGGAAAGGATGTAGAGAGTGTTTTTTTTGGAAATGACCGTTTGGCATCAGCTGGTGATTGGCTAGTGCCTCTAAGTAGTAGCTCCACACTTGGGAGTTTTTTCTTCTATTTTTGGGGCTTTTTTTCAGATATAATAAATTAGTTAAATATTTTTTGCAGTACACTGGGTGTTTTACAAAAACACTTTTGTATTGAGGTAAGCCAGATGCACTTACCCCCTTTTCTTAGCAAGGATTGGAGTTCACACAAGTAGTCTTACTATTAACTAAAAGAGAGAGCTCATATTAAAAAAAAAAAAAAAAGACAAACAAAAACATTCAAAGCAGCTAAATAGACTTAAACACTGGGTTATTAAACATGAATGTTTAATATCTCTGTATTACCAGTTTCTGGTTCCAGAAGGTTCCCTGTTATAACAACAGAAACTATAATGCCTGAAATATTTGCAGCCTTAGCTGCTGGTTGGCTTTCCTGTAGTTACAGGACATCAGAAAAAGTTGAAGATGGTTAAGTATCTGGGGATGGGGTCATTATAAACAAACTAAAAAAAGGCAAAAAAAGCAGTGTGGGACATCCCACATCTGCCCCCAGTGCATTTGGAACCAGGACTGACTTGGGAATGATGCATTTTCAGTGCTGAGAGCATAAATGCTGAGGAGTGAGATGAGGTGTGCAGTTCTGTGGTGACTGATTGCAGCCATTTACTCTGTACCTTTAGTTTTGTGATTAATATGATCATGTGCTTGCCCATAATCATCTGGGCAGCAGTTCTGGTGAGGGTTTTAGCCACATGTCAGAAAGTCCTGCTGGATCACACTGCCTGTGCTGAGGGACATAGGTTCTTTGCATGGTGAAACACATCAGATGGGTTCATAGGTTTGGAGAAGGCCAGGGCTGCTTTATTAAAAAGCTTGAATTATCTTCCCTCATTTACTTTCATGTATTTGTACATGTATTATTTCATCCTCTTTAAAGTAGGACCACATTTACTTGGCTGTGATAATTTCAAAGAAAGCATGATTCAATAAGCAAACAATTTTAAGTAGTAGTTCAAATTGCTTATTACAGCAGCAGCTTATTTGTTCCTTTACAAAATCTTAGAAGAGTCCTGTTGTGTTGGCTTATTAGGTTCAGCATATTCAATATCCAATATTGTTGGAAAATTTAGTCTTTGACTTCATTGCTCAAGATCCATTACTTTGATCTGAAGTTAACCATGGTCATAAAGGCCAAACCTCTGTCCTTCCTTTAATTCATTGCCTTTGCATGAGCTACCATCTATCTGAATCTTAAAATACAACTAGAGCACATGAGTAATTTGGATTTGCTAATACAAAGCTAGTTTTATGTTTATTCATTCTTAAAAGAAGTAGTTTGCTATTGTGAATGAGCTTATGTGAACTGTGTAAAGACTGAAACAATTCTTGGTAGCTTTTTTATTTAAAAAAAATTATTATAACAGTGTCTAATACTTCCATGCATGTCACAGGTGTTAGCATGAATACTTCAGAAAATCTTCTGTCATCAGCAGCACATAAAGAGAGTGGTAAGTTGATAAGTAATTAATTCAGTCCGTTTGTCACTTGCAAATGCTTCACTGTTCCACCTGTACAGTGCCTTTGGTATTCTTGAGTGCCTCTGCCAGTTAGCTAGATAGGACCTTTTTCTATTATTTCCATTCCTATTATTTATTTTGGATTGCTTCTTGGGGGAGGTTTAGACATCTGTATGTGATATTTTTCAGGTATGAAAGTGAAGCACTTGAAGGGTGCTCTTTCCTACCAGAATCAAGCTCTTGAAAGCTCATTTCCCTTATTTAGGAGGTTACTGCTTCTGTGCTTTCTTTTTACTTCTTTCACTCTTTAGGCGTGATGTGTTTTTGAGGGAGAAAAAACTCCTTTTCTGGGTGATGTGCAGCCTGCTGCACTCTCCTGCATCACTTCTTCTGTGCTTGTACCAGTGTGTGGAGCTCATTAGGTTTCTGCAGTTGTGAATTGCCTCTTCCACTTAGGGCAAAAGTATCCCAGGCACTCCTGGACCAAATGAATGTCTTCTCTAGGAAGCAAATCCATGAGCTCAGACTTGCACTATGTTGGTGTTTCCTGAAGTTTCAGGAGATTTGGCTTGTTTATTTGTTTGTGTTTCGTCTTGTTTGCTTGTGGGATGGGATTTTTTTGTTGGTGTTTGTTAGTGGGGGTTTTTTCTTCACAAAATTATTGTCCTTGAGTCTCTTAAATGCCTGGGTCTACTTCAGCCTGATGGGAAGCCTCAGGTGTCAGAGTTGTATTGTGAGGATGCTCAAATTTTAGAAGAGGTGGAATCAGCAGCCTGTGGAGTTGCAAATGAGGAAGTAAATTAAAGCAAGAGAAGTTTTAGTAGATGTTTTTAATTTTGGTTGTTTTTTAATGAAGAGACACCATTAAGAGAACTTATTGAGTAACCTTTCAGTAATTCCATATGACCCTCAGTTTCAATTTTACCAATGTGTTTGCATCCTCCCTACCTATGAGCAGAGCACATAAACAGAGATCTAAACATTTTCCTGAACTGAGACTAAGGACATTAAAGATTCTAGGACTCAATTATGTTGTCCCTCCATGAGGCTGTGCCAGCTGCTTTTCTTAGGAGGAGTAAAAGATTTTTAAGTGCTGAAGATGGAAGTGGGTTAGAAGGGTTATAGAGGTTTTTTTCTGTGTTTAGCCATGGCTTAGAAGATGAAAGTTGAACCAACTAGATCAAAACAGCTTTTCAAGTTATCAGAGAAGTAATATTTTTTTAATGGAACAGAACTTTAAAGTAAACCTGAAGCAAGTGTTGAGGTAGTGTCTGATCATGAAATGTTGGCTTTACAGTTGACTCTCTTCAAACAACACAGAACAGAGTTGCCACACCAGAGAGAGAGATCACTTTAGTGAACTTGAAAAAGGATGAAAAGCTTGGCTTAGGTAAGTGGCTTTAAAATTGCTGTTGACATGTATTTCTATAAGCCAAAAACAAAATAAAATTTTCTGGTCTGTGTTTAAGCATTTATTGTAGAACTGAGCAAAGCAGTGCAGGCAGTAGCTGGATTTTGAAGGCTTTGAAAATGCAGTTTCTGTGATGTTAAGCAAGTCTGTTTTTCAGTTTTTCCATATAAGTGTAGGATAATATTAATATTGTGAACTAGTCATCCTTGAAGTTGGCCTTTTAAGTTTATCTCTGTGCTCAGTATAGAATTTTGTCTCTGTGGAACCTCACGGCTTTGAGCTGTGACAAATGCTTTAAATGAATGCTTTTCTAAAAAACAAGACACAATAAAAGCATTATGTGCTAATTGTGGAGTGTTTTGCTTATTCCTGTAATATCAGATGGAACACTGATTTGATGTTTAAGGAGCCTGGGAGACGAGATATTTGCATTACATTTCTTCCTCTGCCACTGAGTTTTTTGCATAAGCCCACATAATTTTTCCCTGTATGAGTAATGAAAATTTTATGTCAGTGTTGTGCTTTAGGAAAACTCTCCAAAGTGTCCTTAAGGACATTGTTCGGTCATTCAAAATGAGATTGTAGTGTAATTTTGAGAGGGGAAAAAAGCCTAAAAGACAGTAATACTTAGTGTTTACACTGCACAGTAATGTATAAGTTGAGCAGAAATGAAAAAAAAAATCAAAGAAATGTACTATCTCTCCTCTTTCTTCCCCATGTAATTTATGGTAGTTTGCTGTTTAAGCTGGAATAGAGAAGACCTGATATCTTCTGCTTTTTTTTTTTTCCCTCTGGAACATTTGTCCCAGGTTTATGTAGTAGAATGAACAGAAATAGATTAGAAGCCTCAAAATAAGACAGAGATATTGAAAACTCAGATCTTAAGAACAGGGTCAGACTTCTTTGTGAAACATCAAACAATGGAGAAAACCAGAAATTTTTATGTGATAGAAAACAATTTTTATCTGCTCAGTTAATGTCCATTTCATGTCACCTGTTTGTGTGTTTCTCTTGCCAGAGTTGTCTTCTGTAGCCTTTGCTGGAGTGTCCTGAACAGACAGACAAAGTCTAAATCAGTGCTTAAAACAAGAGTATACAATAAAGCTTTATCAAAAAGCTTTGCTGTCTGTTTCCATGCAGATTTAAATTTGAGGTGTCTGGGGTTTCTTGCTTTACATTTATTAGAATGACTAAGCTTTTGTTTGTTCTAGAAGATGGACTTGTGTTAAGTTACATGGTGATCACTGACATTTTTCCTGCTTTGGGCCTTTTCTTCCTAGGCTTTCAAATAGTTGGTGGAGAGAAGACAGGGAAACTTGATCTGGGAATTTTTATTCATTCAGTTATTCCTGGAGGGCCAGCTGATTTGGAAGGGACTCTAAAACCAGGTGAATAGCATAAAATTCCATCTATGGCTCTGGGTATTACAGTCCTTACAATAGTGACCTTCAGTCACCTTCCAGACAATTTCTGAAAACTAGTGATGCTTCTTTCTTAGACTATACAAAAACAACTATCTTACAAATCAATGTAAAAATTATAAAGCTTGAAGTAGCAGAAAGTTGAAGTTATATATAAAGATAAGGGCTTTATTTTCCATTGTCTGTCTTGCAGATGCGTTGTAATTTAAAGTTTTTAAAATTCAGTGTACTTACTTTATTTTTTAAATTTTAAATTTTTAAGTTTTGAAGTTATAAAAAGTGAAATGGAACCATATATAACCATAACTGTAGTGGGGGGGAGGAGAAAATTCTTTTTTTTTTCATTCTCATCTTAGCCTGTGTCTTTAACTGAACTGCATATTGCTCATTTAACTTCTGATTTCTATTTTTTCTTTTTTGTTATACAGTAAAAGAGAAGGTAGAAATTGGAACATGTAAAGATTTGGCAGGTTTAAAAATAGGAAATATAACCAGTTTTTGTGGTGTGGTTTGGGATTTGGCTTTTTTTTTTTTTTTTCATGATTGGAGTTCCCTATTCCAGCATCACTTGAAGTTTAGTAATTTTTAATCTGTGTATTGTGTAGTTGTCAGACCTGTACTCCACTTTGTCACTGATGGGTAAAAATGTAGGTGTTGGACTGTATCTGAACAACCCCTTTTGTGCAGGGCACCGCCTCATATCCATAAACAGCACCAGTTTGGAAGGTGTCAGCCAGCATGCAGCCTTGGAAATCCTGGAGAACGCTCCTGAGGATGTGACACTTGTCATCTCCCAGCCCAAGGACAGGCTGTCCAAAGGTAGGGAGGGAACTGCAGTCTCCCCTGTGAGCAACCCCAGCTAGCTGGGAATTGTGTTTAGGGACAGGATAGAGAGGAGGTGTGTGAGGGTATCCACTGGGGTATCCAAAGGTAGGGAGGGAACTGCAGTCTCCCCTGTGAGCAACCCCAGCTAGCTGGGAATTGTGTTTAGGGACAAGATAGAGAGGAGGTGTGTGAGGGTATCCACTGGGGGGGTACAGTGTGAGCAGTGAGCTTCCTGCGGGATATCTGGGTGTGTGAAACCTTCCTGGGCTGTAAGCTGAGAAAAGGGTGTCGTGCTGCAGATAAGCTGATGCCTGTCTTGTCTCCTGCTTTGCAGCATCGTCTAACACTGCTCAGATCAGTAATGGAGCCAGGGGTTACTTGAGGCGGCCCTCCTCAGTGCAGGACACCGAGGCAGAGTCCTCTTCCGAGGAGCACAGCCGGTGCCGCGCTCACCAGAGGCCTGTTTCAGGCAGCCTCTCCGGACTGTCCAAGCGGGATGGGAGCGTGAGCTCCCAGGATTCCCGGACCGAGAGCGCCAGCCTGTCCCAGGGCCAGCCCACCTTGGGCAAACGTGCCAGTGGCAGAGCCCAGCAGAATGTTCAGCATCACAGCGAGCCCCAGGCTGGGCCCTCGAAAGCCCTCGAGAAGAGGAGATCCTCATCGGACAGTGCTCGAGTGAAAAGTAAAAGGCCCGGGGTGGTGGAGCCTGTGGAGTATTCTGACCGAGGGGATTCTGACATGGATGAAGCAACCTACTCCAGCAGTCAGGAGCAGCAGCCAGCTAAAAAGGCATAGTGGCTTTCATATGAATATTTCCCATCAGTGTGAGAGTGGGATTGGTAGCTGTCTCTGGGTGTCAGGATGTGAGGGAGGAGCAGCCTGGCCTAGCCTGCAGCTAATGCCAGTAGATGATTTCTAATAGCATGGTGATTTTGTGCAAAATAAATGGAGAAAATCACTTCTGTAACTTGGAACAACTTTCCAGCTTTCCAATGTCACAAGATGTGTCTTATTAGAGGCAGATTGTGCTTTGGGATGAACCTACAGTGCACTTCCTGAGGCTGTAGGAAACCTCCTTTCAATTCTGTGTGTTTGTCCAATATGTTCATAACCTAGTGACCACTCCTAGAGGTAAGTTTATTCACTTGTCAGATAAATGAAGTTTTTCCTCAAGGAAAGTAGGAGTGGTACATCTGGAGTGGGTAGCAGCAGAATTCATTGTCTTCTGGGATTGATCTAATCCTTGAAAAACTGCTCTTGTGCATTAAAATTCAGCAGTGAGTCATGCTCTTGTGCAGACACAGATGCTGTGTCACCTTTCCAAAAGGGCACAATCACAAGTACTGCAAATTTGTTTCCAACTTGCAGTGATTCCTCTGTTCATCTGATGGAGGTTATTCAATTAAATTGTGGCAGCTCATGCTAATTAATCCAACAGACTCTAGGCTGCTGTACTGCTGAGGTACTGCAGTTTCAGTGTTCTGCACCCGGCTCACTTAGACTGTAAAGACTTGGCTGCTAAAGGTCAAGCATATTTGTGTGCTAAACCTGTTCAATGGCAGGAATGGAAAGAGTTGAAGCAGTGAGCCTTGAGTGTTATTAATTGTTACTTTGCCAGGTGGACTCCTTCTGGCTGTGTCTGACTCAAACCCCCACCCTTTAGGGTCTTAGCTAAAAGCATCTGTTCCAAAGGCAAAAGGCAAATCATTGTCTCTTTTTGTTTTGTTTGTTTCTTTCTCTCTCTCTTTTTCTTTTTTTTTTTTTTTTTGTAAATAAAGGATTCTTCCTCATCGAATACAGCAATCAAAGTGAATTCTAAAAAGGTTTCTACAACACTTCTTAAACCTGGAGATATCTTTGAGGTTGAACTAGCAAAAAAAGATAACGGCTTGGGAATAAGTGTCACGGTACTGTTTGACAAGGTTTTTAGATGTTTTCTCTTTTTTCTCTACTCCCAGCAACCCATTAAATTACAAGGAAGCAAAATATTTTCTGGAATCACTTTAATTTATAGATTTATTGATGTGTAGTTAATCTTACCAAAGCTGAAAAGTAATACTATTAATTTATATCCATTTTTTTGTCATCTGACCCTTAAGTAATTCTTGTTTTTTGTTTTATGGTGGAGCCCCAAAGCCCTAATAGACTCTTATCACAGATGCTGCTTTGTGAGTACAAAAGGCAAGATGGTCTTTGTCCCTTGCTACCTAACCTTGTGGCAGATTTGCAAGGAAGGAAGGGAGACCCTCCCAGATTGGCACAATGGGCAGTGGAAGCAGTAGTGTTATTTAAGGGTACCTGTGCACGCTCAGTCACATTCACCATGTTCAGTGTTCTCCCTCTGCTGGAGAAAAGGCAGAAAGCAAAAAACTGCATAAACCCAAATGAGACCTGGATGACACTGCTTTCTTGCAATATGAGTCAAAACCATATTTTTTAAGACTGATATCTCTTCAGGCTATAAGATTTTGAAAGTAGTTTTATATTTAGGGCCTGTCATTCTGCAGAGTGGCAGTTCAGGGGAGAGAATGATTTACATACATCTTCCACTGTATCTGTTCCTGTGTTAAAATATACATTTTAATGTATTTTAATATTCAGCTATTTTTGGTGGAGGAATGATTTGGAAGCCTAGTGCTGTTTCCATATATATGGCTAGAACTGTAAGAAGAGCAGAAGGAAATTCTGTTATTTTGGCATCCCAGTCTATTCAAAGTCATGTTCCATTGCTTGAGAGAGTTGGAGGAGCAGTGGTGGAGCAGGAGTTGGTTATTGAGTAGCACCTGACCTGAATGCACTGGCTTTGTAGAGATGCTAAAAGATGCCAGCCAATGCAGAGATTTCCCTTGAGAGGTGACCAGGTGTTGTCTTCACTGCCCTTTGCTTTTCCAGCCCCCATTCTGCCCCTTCATTGTTTTGCTGTGCAGTGGTGGTGAGGAGAGGTGTGCAGTTACTTGTGGGTTACCTGGGCGCTTTGGGAGTGAGCATTACCACACTGTTGGTCTTCCTCTTCCCTCCAAGTCTGTGGAGCACAGTGAGCTAGAATCACACAATGGTTTAGGATGGAGGGGACAATTAAAGACCATCTAGTCCTACCCTCTCTGCAATCAGCAGAAAAGCCAAGGCCCCCCAAAAACAGTGTCAGTTCAGCCTGAGCAGCTTAGACCTTCAAACTTGTCTGAACTGAGAGAAAGCAGTGCTCCTTAATCTCCTGTTACATCAGAGAAGTTGTGTTGGAGTAGGACACTGCATGGTTGTGCATCTCCTGCTTTGGCATGCTGTGCTCTTGCACATCTCTGAGCTTTGGTGTGCATGCAAGCATGTGAAGTCCAACAAAATGCAGACATGTTTCTGCTGAAGGACATTTGTTTGTGTTTTGTGCATTTGCATTGTGATGCATTGTGTTTTTTACAGTCTTCCCACCCCAACTTCATTCGTAGCAAATTGCATGACTGCACAGAACATGCTTGATGTAACATTTTGGTTTTGATAGTTCCTCTGGTTTTTCTACATGCCAGTAGCCCAAATGCTTCCTAAGAACAGTTTTCCTTGTGTCACACTGTGTTTAATTACTAAGTATTCTAACTGCAAAAAGACTAACAATCCAATTTTTATTTTCTGTTTAGGGTGGTGTAAATACTAGCATAAGGCATGGTGGTATTTATGTGAAAGCAATAATTCCCAAGGGAGCAGCTGAAGCAGATGGCAGAATAGAAAAAGGTAGGATTTCCATTCTTTCAGTGGGGACTCTTAATGTGGAAAAAGGGCAGAGGACTGTCTGGGGGGGACTTGACAATATCCTGTGGCCTGGAAACTAGCACTCTGTTTGCCTCCTGTCCTTGCACGTTTTTCACTGGGAAGAAGAACTATTTTTCCAAGCTGTTGCAGTTGTCATTTTAAATATTGCCTTGATAGCTAATTCTGCAGGTGAAGATTAAAAAACTAATGTAGAGCAACTGCAGAACCAGCAATGCTGAGGCTGTGGAAGGGAAAAATAGGAGATAACTTGTGGGATTTTTGTTCTCTAAAGCAGCCTATGTTAATGGAGAATGCTTCTCTGTTCCAGGCACAGAGAGAGAGGGCTTTGTGTTATTTGTGGCCCTCTTGCTTGGCACGCCTGGCAACTCAATACAGAAAATGCTGTAATTGTTATGGCTCTTCTTGTTAGTAAGCCAGGCCACATTCTCCACTGAAGTGAGCATTCCTGCTGTAGACTAAGATTTGTTTTGAATAAAGAGTCTGAGCTTTCTGGCAGGCTGTCACTCTGATGGTTAATACTAGTTTTGACATGGGATTATCCCACAGAATCATTAGATTGGAAATGACCTTTGATTTGAACCATATAGTTTATTTGCAAAGTTCTCTTCCTGACTCAGAACATGGAAGGGAGGGAGAATTTCCTGAATTAACTGTCCTTGTTAGCTCAAACTTGAAAGTTTCTGTGCATCATAGATGTTTTATAGGTGATGCTCTGCCTACTTTTTCTTAAATTATTAATGTAGGTGACCGTGTGCTCTCTGTCAATGGGATCAGTTTGGAAGGAGCTACCCATAAGCAAGCTGTTGAAACCCTGAGAAACACAGGCCAGGTGAGTGGCTGCTGCTTCTACTCCTGTCTGTGGTGAACCAGTTGAGAAAAGAGGTGAAGGAACCTCAAGACTGGAATTCTCCCCAGTGTTGTTGTGGTTATTTTAGATTTGATTTCTAGGACTCCATGGCTTCCTGGCACACCTGAAAATAGTCTATGAGTGTACACATTCAGAACTGCTGAGAACTGCTATTTGTGTTCACTTTATAAAATGCTTTTAACTTAATTCCCTGTACAAATGTGCAAGTGACACTATCTTTGACACCTCTTAACACCCTCACAACTTTATAGGAAGAATACCCTTTCTTACTGTATTGGCAAATGTCTTGCAAGTCCATTGTGTATTTTGGAGGTTGTCATTTAACAGCCCTTAAAAAATAAGGAGTAATTGGAGGACATATATGGGGAGGGGAGTATCTATAACACTTGCTGCTGTAAAAGTTTGGACCCTGAGAAGTTAGAAGGAAACACACACTCTAGACTGTGCTATCTCTGTTGCCAGTTAACTGGAGAATGTTTCATCTCTTTAGGTGGTGCACCTGCTGTTGGAAAAGGGTCAGCTTTCAGGGGCTAAGGCTCATGCTCCAGTGACACCACAGTGCACGCTCCCATGCCAGGTGGGGCAGTGTGAGCCACAGGAGAAGCCAGCAACAGATTCTTCAAATGCCAAAGATTACAGCTTTGTCACTGCAGGTCAGCTCCCGCAGAACAATTGTCTTAACTGTCAAAGCATCCTGTAGTTTCATAAGATTTTCTTTACTTCTTAGAATGGAAATGGAGTGGAAATGGCTATACCAAGCCCTTGCACATAATGCAGTCTCTTTCTTTTTGTGCTGTTGTGTTTCTTTTTAACACTTCCTTTCACATCTTGGTTACTTTGTTTAACTACTGTTCACTTTTTGCTCTCTCACTGTTTCATGTTCTTTCCCAGTGTCACCTTAGATGCCAAGGCTGTAGCACGATTGGAGTTAGGGGGTGCCGCTAAGGGGTGCCAAGGAGAATTTAGATATTTATATATAAAGAGTGCTTCTGGGTCCTGCAGCTCCTGTCTTAGAAGAGAGAAGACATCAAGAGCTACATGAAGATAGAAGGGTTTGTGCCCCTGACTAGAGGTTGACATAATTCAGCCTCTCCTGCTAGTGATTTGTGCAGGTGAAGGGAAGCCTACCCAAATGGCAGAACCCCTGCAGATACCTTTGGGTCTTCTTGCATGGGCTCTGTCCTGTCTGCCAGGAGCTCCAGCTCACTAGTCAGTGGCTGGAAAGGTTGTGTCACTCTGTGCTTTAAAAGGTTCCTTAATGGACTTCCTAGGGAACAGTCCTTTGGAGACACTCTGCCTTCCTGCACTTTGATGTTGTCAGGCCAAGCAAGTCAACTCAGAAGTTGTGATCAGCTTTTTGTCGTCTGTAACCTGGAGGGTTTTTTTGGGTAACACTTGTGTTCAACCCAGTAAAAGAACCATGTGAGGGAGAGATTGCACGTTGTCATGTCTGGAATATGAGCACCAGACGCTCTTTCCATGGCCATGTGCAATAGGAAATAATAAGTTAATTGTGGAAACCCAGGGCACCAGAATATTTTTCTGTCTGCTCTGGGGTGTCCTGACCCCCAGGGGAACACTGACTTTGGCCCTCATTCATGGAGAAAGTTTCCTAGACTTCAAGATAGACTAGAATCCACAAAAGTGTGAAATAGATTATAGAGAGTAGTGTAGGTGTATCACTTGGTGAGAAATTTAGTATAGAAGCAAGATGGAGGGCACAGGGTGTCATCCTGGGTTTCTTCTTCATGTTTCTTCTTCCTCCGCCTTCATGGATTTGAGTGGCATTTTGTAATTGGGCAGAAAAGTCCACATTGCAGGCTTTTGGGGATCAGTTATTGGGTGAAAAGGGAAAATAATCTAGGTGTCAGCTCTTAATTGGATAGTTTAGTCTTAAAAGACCTTGTAACAAGAGACTGTTAGCCATTTTGTGCCTTCCAAAGAAAAGCTGCTGAACTCACAGTAGTGAGACTGTTTTACTGATAAGAAATAATAAACACTTGAGTCCAAACATGAACTGCCGTCTCAAGTGTCTTCAACCCAGACCCAGAGGAACCCACAGCTGCTACACCACAGTTCATGTTTCTTTTACAGAGAACACATTTGAGGTGAAACTCCTGAAGAACAGCTCAGGCCTCGGGTTCAGTTTCTGCCGTGAGGACAGCCTGACCCCGGAGCAGCTGGGCTCGACGATTGTGCGGGTGAAGAAGCTCTTCCCTGGGCAGCCAGCCGCAGAGAGCGGGCAGATTGAGATCGGGGACGTCATCCTGAAGGTGAACGGGGCCTCCCTGAAGGGCTTGTCCCAGCAGGTTTGTACCCATAGTAGTGAAACTGATACTGTGGTAGCCCTGCTAGTCTGCATCTGACAGTGAATCCCTCTGTGGCCACAGGAAGTCATCTCTGCTCTGAGGGGAACATCTCCAGAGGTCTCTCTTCTCCTTTGCCGGCCACCATCTGGAATACTACCAGACATTGACCCTTCGTTGCTGGTAAGGTGTCTGGAATGGGATTTTTTTAAACATTATTTGCTGTTTAAGGTTCATTTATTCGATCTGGTGGGTGGGTGGGTAAGTTCCATCTGCATTAATCCATCTGCAAGATGCAAATGGAATAATGGGGAGAGTGCTCACAGAAATGTGGTTCTTGGAATGAATCCCTTAGGAGTGCACTGTTAAAGGAATGTATGGCTTCAAAAGCTTTTTTCCTCCATTTTGCAACCTAAGGCATGAGAAATTGGTTTAACACAGTGTTTCTGGAGCAGAGATTTCTTTACCTAATGTTTTGAAGTTGGTATCAGATAAAAATTGGATATTTCTGTGAAGGATATTCTGCAAAACACCGATTTGGTGTTGATGTATGTAAAAACAGGGAAAATGTTGTCATATTTACCTTCTGGAAATTAGAGGTGTCCCAAAGAATATTTTCAAAATGGCCCAGTAAATAAATTGAAAGACCAGAAGACCACTTTAGGATACTTGAAGAAGTGGAAATGAAATGTGTTTCAACAAAAGAGAGTGTACAGGACAAATTGCCTGAAAATTAGGATTTCCATAATAGGAAAGTGTAAAACTAATGGAGACAGGTCTTCAATTTAATTTCCCCAGGGAATTCATCACAGCACTAAGCCTGCCAGAGTTCCAGAAGCGTTTGGACATTGCTCTATGGCACAGGGTGTGATTCCTGAGACTGTCCTGTGCAGGGCCAGGAATTAGGCTTGGATGATCCTTGTGGGTCTCTTCCATCTCAGGAATGTTCTTGGGAATATGTGACAATTGGCAAATTGTTATTCATTCTAGTAGTGGTTAATAACTTGGTTAACAGTCACCATTTGGCATAAATTATCTTAGTTTTTGTAGTCTGTTACAGTTGCTATTTGGTTGACCACTTCTCTGTTTCCCTCCTCTGTGAGGTTGGTTTGACTTCAGTAGCTCTGTGAGCCTCAGCTTCTGGTTGGAAGGGATTTCATAGTACTTGCATAGAACACTGCTGGGCATAGTTTAAAAGTGTCTGTCAGTAGGCTTTCTGAAGCTAAAGTACTTTTGTTTTTTGTTTTCCTTAAATGAATTTAAATGTTTTTAGCAGCGTAAGTTTCAGAATTTTGCGCGCTTTGTCTTGGCCAAGTTGCATTGAACTTTTTGGAACTCTGCTATGATGTGTTTCAACAGTTTAGTCAGTAGCCACTGACTCCTTGTTTTTTGGTAATTTTATGCAGTCTTTGAAACTTTCTTTTGTCGTCAGAACTGGATAATTATGAATTAAATGCTTTTGCTCTTGTAGACCCCCATCCATTCGCCCCAACAAGTTTTTCCTGAGGTCAGCAGAGAAGTTTCTGGTCCATCAAATAGAGAACAAGGCGACAGCTCAGATGAAAATGAAACTACTGATCTGAGCAAGAAAAGGCTAAAATCTCCCTCCAGAAGAGACAGCTACAGCGACAGCAGCAGAAGTGGTGATGAGGAGGTGATGGAGTCAGTGGCCCAGGTGGGCCTGGGCTGGAGTTCAGCGCTGTACCAGGGCTCAGGGGAAGCTGAGGCACGGGCACAGGCTCAGTATGAGGCACACCCTGCCCAGAGGGATGCTGTCCGCACCATCCTGTACCCTGATCAGGAGGCTCCCGGCAAGGCAGAGCTGGAGGACAGGTATGCTGCTGATAATGATCCTCATCATCCTGCAGAAATGTTTATAAATGTAGTTCATTGGACCTATTCATAGAAATGCTTCTCTTGGTTTGCTTTTTACATCTGCATAAAGTCAGCATCGGTTCATATATTAATTTATGAATGACAGCCACATCGTACTTACTGCTGTTTTTCCTTTTTTTTTCTGCTTTATCTGTAGTGATCTGCCTTTGGATTTGCCAGTGATCCCAACCTGTAGAACTGTGCCTGATGTTACCACATCCATGTTAATAAATGACTGTTATGCAACTCCTGTCTCTGAGCTGACTTCACACCTGGGAGAAATAGATTCATTACTCACCCAGCTGGAAAAAAATGCTGAAGAATATGAGCCAGTAATACACTGTTTCTGTCTTTCAGGAGCCTAAATGTCCTGCTATGGTTGTTTTAGTCGTGATTTTGAGAGTGGATAGAAATTAGGCACATTAATTTACAAGTGGGATAGCTGTAGGTTATACTTGCACTACTCTGGGTGTGTGCCTAATAAATGGCACATACATTGCCATTTGTAATCAGTGGCAGCTGCTCATATCAGTGTCTGCAGGCATTTTCTGCAGTGTGGGCTCTTGAAGAGTTGATGCATGTTCCCCTGTGGATGTGGAGGCATCCATGTGTACATAGGTGGATGTGTGTATGTCCATTTCATGGGTCATTTCATCCTGGAAACCTTGGCATTAAATATTTACCTACCTCTCAACTGTGTACTCAAAGGAAGCTTAAATGGCAGACATCTTGCTTCTGCTCTTTTAGTTTTAGATGGTTGTTCAGAGGTCAGAGAATAAATTGAGGCATCAAGGGCATCAGGAGACCCTATTCTTTGCTGCATTTATAAATATGAATCCCAGACTTTCTGCTGTGCTGCAGGATGGAGCCTATTTTTGAGGCTCTTCTGAGAAAGTTTTTGATACCACAGAAATGTCTTGTGTATCTAAGGGACTTCCATATCATCACATAATCTGTTCAAATATTGAAAAAAATTTAAATTGAGTCTTGATACATCCCAGTTGTGAGGGTCTTCCATGTTATAGGTAGCCAATACTCCATTTTGACAAGAAACTGTATTTTTCTTAGTCCCTTCTTCAGAAGTTTTTCTCCATCCTTCCTGGTGCTCTGTGATTTTTTTTTTGTGCAAATCAGACAGATCCATATCTTTCAAATCAAAATTAATGCAAATTAAAGTGGGCAAAACATGTGCATGTGTTCAGTTTCCAGATAAGCTCTATGGTATCGTGTCTCACTGTAGCAAAATATGCTCATTTATTTTGTTCTGAATAATTACGGATGTGTTGAGATGTTTAAAAATACAAAGCCTTTCTTATATATGGCACCTAGATTAAGATAAAATAAGGTATGAATTTTGATGTGTGCCTTCAAAATTTTGTTTAATTCATAGACTTTGGGCCCCATGTTATTTCCATGTAAAACATTATTTGGTTCTGTCTTGAACTCATTAGAGATACTTATTTGAAGCATTTAAGCTGAGCCTGATAAGAAATGTTGTTCCAGGCTTATGTCACACTTAAATCAGTAGGTAAATGCATTGTCTTAAATTCAGTAAAATGTTCTTATTTCTTCTGATTGCCTGTTAGTAAGGTGCTGTTTTGTCCCCCTAGGAAGTGGAGCTCAGAGTGACTCTGACCAAGTCAGACAAGGGCAGCCTGGGTTTCACAGTGACCAAAGGTAACGACAGTGTTGGCTGCTACGTGCATGACATTGTTCAGGATCCTGCCAAAAGCGACGGGAGACTGCGGCCTGGGGACCGACTCATAAAAGTGAGAGAATTCACCTTTTCATGTACAGGGATTGCACAAAATGGACAACTTTGAGTCAAAAAAAAAATAAAAAAAAAAGGAACTGTGTTGTGTAGGCCAAGTCAAATGTGGTTAAAGGACTAAGATAGCACCTTCTGAGAGACATGATTCAATGGCACTTGAGAACAGCAATGTTCCTTCCTTCTTCCTCAGTAATGCTGTCTTACTTGTGGCCTAACACAGACACCTGTGTTGCTTTGTTCCTTGCAGGTGAATGACATTGATGTCACCAACATGAGCCATACTGATGCTGTCAACTTCCTGCGAGCTGCCCCCAGGACTGTCAGATTAGTGCTGGGGCGTGTTCTGGAGTTACCAAAGATGCCAGTGTTGCCTCATTTGCTGCCTGACATTACACTGATGTGCCATAAGGAGGAGCTAGGTAACATGGAATTAATCTGCTTTTTGCCCTAAAGAAAAACCTTCCCCTTTAGTTACAAAGAAACCTTGATTTTTAATTGTTTTCCCCTTCTTTCCCTGCAAAGGTTTGTCCTTATCAGGAGGCCATGACAGCCTTTATCAAGCTGTGTATATTAGTGACATTCTTCCCAAATCAGTTGCTGCCAGAGAGGAGAGTCTCCATGTACTAGATATTATCCATTACATTAATGGAGTAAGCACACAAGGAATGACTCTGAAAGAAGCCAAAAGAATGCTGGAAACATGCCTCCCAACAGTGGTGCTCAAAGCAACCAGGTGTGTTCTGGAAGCAGATGCTTCCTTGTACTTTTTGTTTTTCTTGCATGATTGTATGAGTGTATCTGAGAGTGTATGAGTAAAACCTGTTCCTGGTGTGTCAGGAAATTCACCACGTGTTACTGAGGACTGACTCTATGGAAAGGGTCTGTAAATTCACAGCTTTTGTGCTGCAGTGGAGCACAAGGGTATGTGGTACTTGCTGTGCTTTGTGCTTCTTGGGTGCACAAGGCTGTGTCCAGCTATGAGCTACAAGTGTTCAAATAGGCCCCTTGCAATCCAGGAGGAATTAGTCAGAGACCTGCTGTGGCACTTAGACACCCACAGGTCAGTGAGGATGGATGGGATTCATCCAAGGATGTGCAAGGAGCTGGCAGGAGAGCTTACCAAGCCACTCTCCATCGTTTGTCATCAGTCCTGGCTCACCAGGGAGGTCCCAGGTGACTGCAGTGTGACCAGTGTGACACCCATCTGCAGGATGCAGGGAGCTACAGGCCTATAGGCCTGACCTCAGTGCTGGGGGAGGTTATAGAACAGATCACCTTGAGTGACCACACAGCATGTACAGAACAAAGGGATCAGGCCCAGCCAGCAGGGATTCAGGAAAGCCAGGTCCTGCCTGGCCCACCTGATCTACTTTCATGATGGGCTCCCCATCTGGTGGATAAGGGAAAGGCTGTGGATGTGTCAGCTGGATTGAGTGAAGTCTCTGATGCTGTCTCCCACAGCACTCCTGGAGAAGCTGGCAGCCCATGCCTTGGGGAGATGCTCCTCACTGGGTTGAAACCTGGCTGGAGTGAGACAGTGATGGTGAATGGTGCTAGTGGGGTTTCCCCAGAGCTCAGTGTTGGGGCCAGTCCAGTTCCATTTCTTTATTGATGATTTGGAAGAGGGGTTGGACGCGTCCTCACTCAGTTTGCAAGTGACACCAAGCTGGTTGGGAATGATTAGCAGTTTTACCAGTAGTGCTGCTTACTTCAATATCTGTTGCTTACTGTGATTTACTTATTTTTTAATAAATATTCCTGTAAATATTTCTTTCCACAGAGATGGTCATGCAGTGTTCCCAAAATCCAAAAGCCCAGAGAACTCAAGTCCATGGCCAATGAAAGCTAATGGTAAGATTTCTGTGCTTACTCATAGCAAGTGAAATTCACCTGTTTATAAAAATTGAGGAACTGATATGGACCAGAAGAGACTATCCTAGTCCAGCTTTTTGTGATCAGCTCCAACAGGAGTTTGCTTGATCTTTCCTCTAAAAGCTCCATGAAAAGAGATTCACCAATAGTGTTTTTATGATATCATCTCTTGTGTAGTTTAGTAATTCTCTCTAATATAGAGCAAAAGGGTTCCTTTGAAGAAGGACCCAAGTGTCAGATAATATTTAAAAAAAAAACGTAGTCAATGACAGATGTTTCTGGGGCTGTATCTCATACTTTTTGAGGAAAAGGGAATCAACACTATCTCAAAGGTGCATGTTTCCACTGTAAGTTGTTAAACTTTTTATCAACGTTTCTCTTTGCTTTGAGTTGGTTACTTGTATTAGCATTCATGCTTTCTGATCACATTAAACAGAACATTCAAAAAGCCATTATATGAAGTGTAGTCATTCAGACAGAATTTTGGCAATGCACAGAAACCAGGCAGAAATGCTACTCATGTTGTAATGTAGCATTAAATAATACTTGCTTCTTTTGTAAAAATAATCACTGGGAGCTAATTTAATTTCAGAGAAAAAGTTGTTGTTTTTCCCACATTTTTTTAGGTTGTTCCTGTGGTGATCCCTGTGACAAAACAGAGAAGTCAACTGATGCTTATGGGCCCAAGGTAAATGCTCCTCTCTTGTGCCTGTTACCATTAACCAGAGAAAAGGATCTGCTTCAAACACTTCTAAAATTAAATAAATGAATGAAACAATCTAGTGATCAAAGTATACAAACCCACTATTATCAATTGACATGAATAAGCAGTGATCATAATAAAAATGCAAGTTTTTTAAATTTATCTGCGCTTTCTTTTGGCACTGCTTTGTTGAAAAGGAAATTGTCTTATGAAAAGGATGTAAGGCTATCATCCAGAATACTCCATTCAGCCCACAGTTTCTGCAGATGCTTTCATATTATATTTGCTAGGTGGTTTTCTTTCTTTTTTCCCCCCTTAGTTTTTCCATAGAAATGCTGTTGTAATGGGACCAAAAATACTGAATCTTGCATACATTTTATAGGGATTAAAGTAATGTTAAGTACTACCACATGTTCTATTGTAAAAGCTGCTGCTTCATCAGCATGTGGGTTTTTTTCTTATTTCCTTGATTTTGTTTTATTTGCTCGTCATGTGAAACTTCCCACCCATCACCCAAATATCTCAGATGATATGAATAGAGGTTTTTATTTGTTGCTGAGGAGAGGTGAGAACTTTTTAGTGGTTGTTTGCTGCTTCAACAAACTGCCAGGCTCTTTAATAGTTAATTTGTAACAATTTGTTGATTGTTCTTTGCTTCCTCAGGTCAATGGCAATGGCATCCTGGGACCTTCTCAGGGAAATACAGAAAACAATATCCATCACACAAAAGCACTAATGAACTTCTCAGGGGCAGAAGATGCACCTTCCCTTGGATTTACCAACCAGATGTCAGATTTCCCTAAACACATTGACAAATCAGGTAAGAGGGGGTGAGATGGGCACTGTGTCATTCTGTCTTTATTGTACCAGTGCAAGAGAATCATGGCATGGTTGAATATGCTGAAATAAGCAAATGTTAGGCTGGCAGTCTCTTTTAGAAGATCATTTCCAAGTCTTGTGCATTGCTTTATGGGAGTTAGTTGATGTTGAAAGTGGATTTATAGAAATTGGATTTTGTGTTAGAAATAAAGGAAGGCCATGGTAACAGCTAGAAATAATGCCTTGTGTCTGACCCTTTACATTAGTTTTTGCAAACCATTCTGTACTGGGAAAACTTGTCATTTTGCACTGTTTGCCTTCAGGAGCAGAGGTTCCAGATGATGAGTATTATGATGAAGATGACCACAATGAAGTTGTCCAGTATCTGTTGGATGTTGTAGATGAGGAAGCCCAGAATCTCTTAAATCAGAATAATGCTACTTCAGAGGCTCAGAGTCTTCTACATCTCAAGAAGGCTGCATCAGAAAATCACCTGCCAGGTAATGTGAGCCATTAAAAAAAACATCACAGACAGCAAAACACTGAAACAAGGTGCCAAGTAAGCAGCTGATTTGTCGACAGGGGAAGTTGATTGACTTTGATTTGATATCTGAACTGGAAGTTTCCCAAGTTGAACACAGACAAATAGTTGCTGATTACTGTGAATTCAAGATGCAATGTAATAAGTGAGGTTCTGGTTTGAAAAAATCTGAATTTTGCTTTAAGTAATTTGGGAAAATTATTCCTATTGTAGAGTTGTCCCTTGAGTGAAATTACTATTGTTTGGATACCTGGTCCTGCAGATGCAGTCATGTTGGTGTGCTGAAGCATTTCAGCATTTCATTGACTTCAGATTCCACAACTTGGAAATGTGTTGAGATCTCTCAAAACCAAACAATTCACCAACTTTTGTCTATTTTAGAAAGATTGGCTCTTTTTCAGTACCTCATTCTGACTGTACACATTTTTCTTGCTTCATTCCATCTCCTCACTTTTACTTGTTATTAACTCAAATGTAGTGAGGGAGTAGGGTTTGTAGTTCCTTTGTGGGGTCACACTCTGTATGCATGCTCCAAACCTTCAAGCAAGATGCTTGCTGCTTCTGTAGAGATTCCTTCTATAACTCAATATACACCTTTCAAAATTGTAATTATTTCAGGTCATGACTACAAGGGTTATTGTCATTGGTCATTGAAGTCAGGGATCACGGAGGTTCTGGCTGTGCCAGGATCTCAGCTAAGGAATATCATTGGAGCTCCAGTACTCCAAATTTCCTGTAGGCTGTCCTTTGTGACTGAAGATGAATTGAATTCATAGGGTATGGCAGCAGGGTGCTTCCACAGCAGAGAGATACAAGTCAGATTTTATCTGGCATGTCCTAATTACATTTTGTTAATGCAAAGAGTGAGTAGAATCCTGGTTTGGACCTACTGCTGGTCTAAATCCAACTGAATTGCAGAAAAACCACTGGCAGGGATAATGTGGTAACTCAGTAGCTGCAGCCTGTCCATCAGTTATGCTGTGACACAGATATTCTGTGCAAACAACCTCACATAACATGGCAGCTGTGCCAGTTGTCAAAAAAAGAAACCTAAAGTCTGTTTATCCTATACAGTAAGAACTCTTTTCAACACTCTGGTAGCAAAGAGCCTCAAAATGTGTTTCTTGGTTATTCTGGCACCTGTATTCCCTGTCTGGTGCCAGACAGGTGGAACAGGATTCACATCTGTGAGAGGGTGGCTCCTGGGCATTTTCTGGTGTGTTTATGGTGTACCCCCGGTTTTCCTTTTCAGCAGAGATGAATGGAAGGGTGACAGAAGATAAGTCTGAGGACACAGACTGTGATGGGTCATCTTTACCTGAAGATTTTTCAGAGGTAGGATGGCAAGAAGCTGGCAAGTGCTCTTTCAGTTTTTTTCCTTATTAGCATAGAATTGGTGGTAATAACATGATATGTCCTTTAAATGATAGCATCACTGTAGGTAGTAGCTTTAAATGATGTGTAAACATTTATTTTTAAATAGCGTATAATTATAAATTACCTATGTAAGAGAACAAAGCTTAAAGTTATTTTACACTATCATATGAAGTCCATCAGCTTTTTTTTTCAAAAAGAGTGGTAATAAAACTACTTTATTAATGCTACTTCAGCTTTTTAATCTAAAAGATTTCAGTGACTCCTGCTCAAAGAAGGGAAGTGGTCACAGTGAAAATTAATGCCATGTAGACCTTACTGTCCAAAATGTGAAAATATGGATTTAAAATTTCTTCTCCTGCTGCTTTTTGCTAGGATAAGTTCATTAGCTTGAATAACTTCTCTATGTGGTTTACTCTATGTTATTGTGTGTCCTGGTTTACATCAGTCACTGGAAGCCTGGGTTTTGTCTCTTGTTTCAAATCAGCAGAACTCTGTCTCTCCAGCACATCCTGCCTCTTGCAGCTTTCTGTCCAGTTAGTAGAGCTGAAAATCAGATTAGGAATCTGGCTCTGTGTCAATGTGCTCTAGGGAGAGCCATGAGTAAAATTGTCCCAGTATGGCAGTGGAAAAGCAAGTTGGCCTAAAAAGTAGAAATTATTTTGTAGAGTTGTTCTTGAAAGAAGGATGCAAATGCCTTCCTTTGCACTGCAGAGTCTTCATTGTCTGCTGAGGAAGGTGTGAATAGGAGTTTGTGTCATTTAGAGGTGTGTTCCATATCCACACTATAGGAACTGTGGCTTGACAGCTCTGAGGCAGAAGTTTTCACTATCTAGCTTAGCTCATAAAGGGTTTCTAAGTATTAGAAACAAAAAAAGCCAGCTGGGGGAAACTTAGGTGACTCTGCTGCTGCTGAGAGTCAGGAGTGATGTTAATATAGCTTTTTGGCCTTGTTACAGTAGAGTATCTTTCCAAGTGCTCAGTGTTCTCGTCCTCTGTTATTTTGGGTTAATGAGATGTCTAAAAGAGGAAAGTCTTCCATTATGTGCTGCTTTGAACTTAGTACCCTTCAGAAATATTCTCAGTAATTGTTAATTGTTTAAAACTTGCAGCATGTGAATGTTGTAACTATGTCTTTTAATGTGTTTTGAAATGCATCTTCTTCTAGGCAACACATGTAAATGGCTGTGAAGACTATTGTGAAGTAAAAGCTGTGCCAGAAAGGTAAAATTTCTTTTCTAGTGTTGGTTGAAAGCAAACCCATGAAGTCTGGAAGTCTGAAGTGTAATATGTTGGAATGAGAAAAAACAACAACAAAAAAATCAAGAAGCCACCCCCAAAACAAACCTAATAAAATATCTGTGCAACGGCTTGTTGAATTGTTCTCTTGGTCTGTTCCTTGCTTTAAAAGTTGTAATTTTCCTGAATACTAGTCAGCTTTATGTGGTTTACTACACCCTACTTTTGTCTGTTCCTTTCATATGTTGTTGTAGCAAGTAGCTGGACTGTGTTCAGATGTCTCCAAATAACATAATTTACATTGTGCTAACAACTGGGTATTTGGATGTGAAGAAAACACTCAATCAATGCTGTCTTCAGTTTAAATCTATACAACCTTTATTAGTGTTACATATTCTGGTTTTAGACTACTGCAACTCAAGTGTAGAATTCCTCTGCTCCATCAGCACCCATTTGGGTGCCTGGGGCTTACTGTTTTTTCCGTGGAGCATGAAGCATATGACTGACCAAGTTACCAGCTAGTTGTCCCGTTGAGCCACTTTGAACTTTATATATTCCCAAGGTTGTTTTTCTTGTTGAAATAATTTTAGTCCAAGTGAAATTTCAATGAAAATGTATATGGTTTTATGTTGTTAAGCTTATGAGAAGTTTGGGATTGAGACTTGGCGGCGTTATGACCTAAAATACTTAATCCATTCATCAATATCTTCAACAAAGCTAGAAAAATTGCAATTGAAAATAGATACTCAAGTGTAGTGAATTGTGTGAGTGGTACAAATCTGCTATTGGATGCTATTTAATTGCTTAGCCTTTGAAAAATAATTGCAGTGGTAGTTATTACTAGATTTGTATATTCCTGGCTCTTTTTCCACTGTTAAATTTTTAAGATCCCCTTTGGGGATGTAAAAAAGAAAACCAGGGGGGAAAAAAGGTTTTTGAGATCACTGGTGTAGGGGTCCAGTCCAGAAATAATTGTAGCTATAAATTACTTTCTGGTGGGGCTTGTTTGTTGTTTTTTTTTTTTTAACTAGGTGGCAAATGTGTTGGTTCTAGGTGTTATTTCTTACTTCCTTACCTTGTCCTCTCATAGGTCCCCTCCACAGCCTTCCCTGAGCCAGGCAGATGAGGAGGAGATCACGTGGGGAAGCGACGAGCTGCCCATCGAATCAGTCAGCCAGGAGCGTGTGAATAAAGGCAAGGACATTTTACATTATCACTGGGAAACTTCAGGGTCACTTTATAGAAACAGAAGTGAATTTTGAGATGTCCTGGGTATGTTTTGAGGGTGTCAGTGTGGGTATAAGGGGGATTCAAACAGCTCAGCAATGCACTGGGAAGGATCTCTACATTTTTATGTAGTAAGTGTGTGGGAGTTAATAGGAACAAGTATTGGCAATGTTGTGTCTGTAGTTGTAGAAAGCTAGGACTAGCTGCAATACTTCCTTCCTCAGTATCTGTCTCACTATCAGTATCAGCTCACTTAGTATCAGCTCACTCAGCTGTAACAATAAATATATGTTTGACTGTGATTAGATTGATACATCATGTGTTTCACATACCAGCTACCCCATGCTCAGATCAGGCACTACTTTTTTATCTCGCCTGTCATTCTTCCAGTGCTGCTTAGTGTGGCAGAGTGGCATCTGTACAGTTTGATGTGTTTGGCAGCTAGCATTAGAAATGTTAGTTCCTGAAATTCATATACAGCAGTCCTTTGCATTCATTTGAAGAAGAAAGGATAATCCATGTGATACTTCAGACTAAGTCAGTATGTTTAGGACGCTTCTAATTGCAGTACCAGAGAGATTCTTGGTTTATGAATTTTGTTGTGCTTCAGAGAAGCACTGAAGGCCTGATGGGAGGCAAACTGTATTGGAAAAAAAATGTCCTTCCAAGAGACAATTGTAAGATGTGCTGTATACGTGTTGAGTATTAGTGCTAAAAACAAGTCACAGCCTGTAATGTGGAGAGTTCTGAATTATCCCTGTGCATGTCCATCCATTTTTGTAGGTTATTGTGTGAAGAACTTACATTTAAAATGCACTTGAAGTTTGTTTCAATGTACTTATTGGAAGTTCAGGAAAATACTCCCTTTAGTTACTGGATTTATCAGAGCTGATTTTGTGTCTTACTGGTTTTGCTAGTTAATTTGTTTTGCCTGCCAAACTAAGAGGAGAGCAGTGTTCTCTCTGTGTATGGGTGCATTCAGGAGAAAACAGCAACATGCAAATCCAGCTGTGAGCTTCAGTTTATGTTTCCCTGGTTTTAGCTATTTATTTATATTTTATATCTTCTGCTAGATTTCCCCCTAGTGACAAATGAAGAGATCTCTGCACTCCCTATTGTGAATGTGCTCCCTGGAGGCAAATATTCAGGAGCCAAATTGAAGTCAGTGATCAGGATGTTGCGTGGATTGCTGGAACAGGGAGTCCCTTCTAAAGAGATCGAAGTGAGTAACTGTTTGTCCTCTAAAGTCCTTTCTCCCAGTATGAAACAAAAATAGAATGGCTGGATCATCACAGCCTTGAATTCCATAGCTCTTTAATTGGAAGCTCAAAAGAGATGAAAAGACTTGACACCAAAGACTTCTCTCCCTTCTCCTACAAGCTGCTGAGAGATGAGATTAGTTTGAATTCAGTTCATAAGTGCTTTTTGCATCATTCTTGTTTCTGGTAAATTACCAAGTGAATATAATGTAAACAGGCATAGACAAGGACTGTAAAGTCCAGCTACTGAATGTGAAATCAGTTTTTTCAAAGTCTTAAGTCAGCCATGTTACATGATTTTTTTCTTTTTTGAGAGAATGAGATTAAATATTTATTGATAGTTACAGGATTTGATTTTTTTTTTTTTTGTTGTTGATTTCATTTTCTTGGCTGTGTAAAAGATTCTTTCCTGTGACTGCATTATTTTGCATGTCCATGTTAGGATTTGATTTTAAATTATTCTGTTTGTTAATGACTTGATAACATAACCACTCTTGCTATTATTACCAACCAGTGTTTCCTAATGCAAATGCACATAATTGCTTCTTTTCAGAACCTCCAGGAATTAAAACCTCTGGATCAGTGCTTGATTGGACAAGCAAAGGAGAACAGGAGAAAGAACAGATATAAAAACATACTTCCTTGTAAGTCCTAACTCATTTGAAATTCACAGTTGACATTCTGTCACCACCTGTATGGTCAGATGGATTGGATCAGAGGTGGCATGGTTTGATTCCTAATCTTAGTAAGGATTATAGCAAGCATTTATGAAGCACTTTAAGATCAGTGAACAATATACTACTATGCTGTGGTAGGTGGGGATGGATGTTCACAGATTTTTCAGTTGTTTTAGCAGATCCCATGTCTTAAATGATGTATACATGTAGAATCAGAGAAGGTTCTTTCAGTTTTACCCATGCAGAATTGGAAAAACAGACATGTGTACTATTGTCAGTAAATTTCCTGCCATAAAATTCTGCTTGTTAGGTGTTGAGAAGTAAGAACTTACAGAGGTTAGTTCTATGTAAGGAAAAACTCAACCTCTGTTTTTCAGAGTTGCTGCAGTTCAAATTGCTTATCCCACCTGTCTGCTGATTTATATTTCTCCTGCAGACATCTTTTTCTTTATTACAAGCACTGATTAGTGTCCTAAATTAAGTGTTTAAATGATTTATTTATGCTAAAGCAAGCTGTGGAAGCATCAGTGGAGATAAGTGCTGTGTGAGTGTGTAAGGCTCAGCCTGTACTGTGTGAGGGTGAGATGATGTGCACAGCTAACATGAGGTCTCTCTGTTTGTGGGGGTGACAGATGACACCACCAGAGTCCCTCTCGGGGTGGAAGGTGGATACATCAATGCCAGCTTCATCCGCATGCCCGTGGGGAGCGAGGAGTTTGTTTACATTGCCTGCCAAGGACCTCTTCCTACTACCGTGGCAGATTTCTGGCAAATGGTTTGGGAGCAAAACTGTACTGTGATTGCCATGATGACTCAGGAGGTCGAGGGAGAAAAGATAAAGTGTCAGCGTTACTGGCCAGATGTGCTCAATAAAACCACCATGATCAATGACAGACTGCGCCTCGCTCTTGTGAGACTGCAGCAGCTGAAGGGCTTCATCATCAGGGTGCTGGAGCTCGAAGAGATTCAGGTGAGTGAATCTAATTCTGCATACTTAGAGTTTTTTCTGAGTGTTGCCATATTATCCTTATACTTCTGCTTTTCCTGCTTTCACTTGCATTGTCTACATCAAGAGGCAACCCAGGGCTTCTCCTCTTTGCCCAATGATCATTACTGGGCAGCTGTTCCTCGTGGCAGCTTGTGCTGCTTTGTGACCTTTACAGGAGAAGGCATTTGGGCCAAGCTATGATTTAATTATACTAATAAGACTCTAAATTTTGGTCCCCATTGGCCACAGAAACATATGTAGGGATATTAATTCAATAATAATTCAGCCTGGCTGGTTGACTCCTCTGTGTGATCAGCTCAGTCTGCACAGTGAACCTTACACTTTTAAATTACTTACTGGTTATTTCCAGTTTAGCTCTTGCTGTATTGAATTACAAAGCACCTTCACTGGGCAAATCCCTCTGTTCTGAGACTTTTCTTTGGGAACTCCGTTTCTTTCTTTTCATTCTTGCCACATGCCAAGCGGTGGTGTTGTTTTTGGCCCTCAGACAGGTGAAGTGCGGCACATTTCCCACCTGAACTTCGTGGCCTGGCCTGACCACGACACGCCCTCGCAGCCGGACGATCTGCTCACCTTCATCTCGTACATGAGGCACGTGCACAAGGCAGGACCCATCATCACCCACTGCAGCGCGGGCATCGGCAGGTCGGGCACCCTCATCTGCATAGACGTGGTCCTGGGTCTCATCAGCAGAGACCTCGATGTGAGTATCCCAGGAGATGGCCATGGGGTGCTCCTGACCTGCAGGAAGTGTGTGCCACTGAATCCATGCAATCTCTTAAAGAGTGTGCTGTGCTGTTGGCAGTGCTGTGTTTCTTTGCTGGTGATCCCAGATGGGGAGAGCTCTGATATCCAGTGGGTTAGCTCAGGGAACCTCAGCAGCCAGGTGCCACTTGAAGTATGTTGCAAGGTCATCTGCTACCATAGTGGACTTCTGGCACATGGCATGGGAAAAATGGTATTGCCATGATGACTTGGGCAATTGGTGGAAGGAGTTGAGTTTTCCAGCACAACCAGGGATTGCTTTCTAGGGTGATCCACAGGAGGGTGCTAGCTTCCTTATGTTTGTGTCCCTTGGCAGCCTGGGGTAGCAAAACTGTGGTGAATTTCTAAAGAAGGTGAGCTATGTCATGCTTAGCTCAGTGGAGTTTCTAAGCTTCCTCTGAATGTCTGAAACTCTCTTTTCTGCATGCTTAAAGCAAAAGAGCCTGTGTCCAGAAAGAACACAAGAAAAGGGGGGAGTGTCAGATGTAGGGCCACATCCAGATTGCTCTGGTTAACCAGCACACGCTGGTTATCTACCAGGCAGACATAGGCTGTAGTGAATTATTTGTTTCATTACTGATGTACCTAATTCTATTCCCTGGTTTGATGTTCCTTTGTTCTTCATGTCTGTCTTTTTTGAGTGTTTAACTTGTGTTTGTTTTGGCAGTTCGACATCTCAGACCTGGTGCGCACCATGCGCCTGCAGAGACACGGAATGGTTCAGACAGAGGTGGGTCTGCATTCCCCAGGCACTCACTGAACCACCCGAAGTGCCAGAGAGCTTTGTGATGCACATAGCAATTGTCTTTGTGCACTATAATGTGACATTTGTGTCACAAGAATTGGATCAGATGAGTAGCAGGTTGTATTTAACATTTATAAACACAATCTATTTTTAACATGCTGTATTGATTTGATCTGTGTTTAAAAAAAAAAAAAATGAGTTTTCATCTTCAAAAGCATGTGTTCATAGAGGAGGTCAGCTAAGCATTTTTGGTTTCAAGTTGCATTATAAACTGAAGAGAAGCCCTAACTGTAGCTGCTGTGAATCAATGACATGTCTTGAGATCTCTTTTGGTGATATACTCATCCAGAAGTTCAATCTTTTAGGAATAATCTGGATCTAGAGCTAATTAACTTTAGACATGGTCATCACAAGGTCTTGTTAAAATCTGCACTTTTTCTTTGAATGGGAAGGAAAAGTGAAGTCATAGTTTAAAAAAAAAAAGAAACCTGAAATCAAATAAGCAAACTATCAGCCCCATGCCCACCTCACACCTCAAAACATCTACCAGCCCCCACACCTCTGTCACTCAGATTAAGGAAAGAAGTTCCACTGTCCTCTGAGTTCTGTATTAGTTGGCATTGAAATTCACTTGCTGTCTTCATTTCTGCTTACATGAAGTGCCTAGTCTCCTTTTGGTGCTTTTGGTGTGAAAGAAAGCTAAATGTCCCATATGAAAGATAGTTAGTGGCAGAAGAGTGTCTGTATTTGCTTTAAGTTGAGGTTGCATATTTTTCCACTGTGGCCTTTTTGTTTGTTTGGAGTTTTTTTGTTTTGTTTTGTTTTTTGGGGTCTTTTGTTTTCTTTGGGATTTGGTGATGGTGGTTTTATTTAAGAGTATAATTAGTATTGAAAGTACTGTACAACTGTGAAGTGCAAGTGGGAGCGCTTAGGTGTGCAGGCATTTTTCACATGTTCTGTAATTTCCTTTTCCTTATAGGATCAGTACATTTTCTGCTATCAAGTTGTCCTTTATGTCCTGAACAAACTCCAGGATGAAGAAAACCAGAGAGACAAATAAAATACTGAAGCAGAAGTGCATTTAAAATAAGGAAGCAAGGAGATTGAGAGGCTTTGGAGCATTTTATTTGTCTTGCCAATAGTTTTCTAATCCCTTTCTTCAGTTGCTGTCCAATGCCTTTTCTATGAAGTCTCTCCATCATTCCTAATAAGGTACATAGTTTTAAGGAAAAGGGATAGCTCATACAATACCACTATTATCTTCAGCCCCATGGATGCACATGTGAGATTTTTGTATAACAATATTTAATAAAGCTGCATTTTTTGCAGCTTCCTTAATATGTCGTGAAAGACAGAAATAAAAATATTTTAATTTAAAAAGAAAAATTAAGAAGAAGAAAAAAAGTAATCCTATATTACTTCCTGCAGTTCTGCAACTGTTTTGGGGTATTTGTTTCTTTCAGGGTGGGGAAGTGGGAGGGATGAAGCAGTATTTTTATCTTGTAAACTTTATTACAAAGACCTTTTACTAGTCTCTTTTGAAAGCTTGTTCATGGCACAGAATTTTTGCCCTTCTAGTACAATTAGAGCTATTTTATAGAGGGTATCTTGAAATCAGCATTTAAGCTTTAAGAGATGCCTGTTAGCATAAGGATAGTAGTGAATGTTAACTGTATCACAGTTAATAATGTTTACTTCATAGAATTTTATGTATATATTTATATACTTTTACACAAAAAAAAGCTGAATTATTGGGTGTCTAACCTTATAATTGATTAGGCATCTCTACTCTGTAAATAAAAATATACCTAATGTACACTGATCAGTGGGTCTGGGTGTTTTTGTGTCCTTGTGACTGATTTTTCTTGGCCTTCCATGGCATTATTCTTTGTGTTTGCTGCCCCTAAGACATAAAGTTTACACTTTAATTTTTCAGTGTCCTTCTGTTCTCCAGTATCTGTTTAAAAAATCTGGCAGAATCTGTGGGCTCATTCCTGAAGACTTTCCACACTATGGTGAAGGGTTTCTTTTCCCTCCCTCCTTGTTTTCCAGCCCACCTGGGCAGTGAGACCACACCATGTTTTTAGGGGGTGTGTTTGCCCTGCTACAGCAGGGTTCTGACAACAGTGTAACCTGCTCTGCTTACTCTGCCCCCAGGCTTGAGGTTGGAGGCAAGATACCAGATTCTAAGTAGCTCTGTGGTTTAGTGGTACTGTAAACAGTCAAAACTATTCTGATAGAAAATTTTCATTTTAAGCTCTGTGGGAGCCTTGGATGGTGAATAAATGCCAGCAGTCTCAAGTGGTCATTTGAGGGCTAGGGCAATATTCCTGTCCCAATAGTCCTTGACATAACTGAAGCTTTTGTGCTATCAGAAAGGGTGTAAGAGTGCTAGTTTAACAGCATTCTGCATTGAAGTGGTGGAAGTAAGTTCAGAGGCTGGTTATTATTCAAGGTTTTGACTCTTTAAAGTAGTAGCCTACAGTGTTCCAGTGTCCCAAAACTGAGGTGACCATTGCCTTGCAAGGGCATGACTTAAAAAAGGAAAGAGCCTTTTCCACTTTTCAGTAATACTCTGTATTTTATTCCCTCCAGCATAACAGCAAAATTGTGCGTCTTACAGAGCACCATAGTTTGAGGAAGGAAAATCAATTCTGTGTAGATAGAAGCAGAGGTAAATTGATTAGCCATGTTGGCAGTATACCTATGTGAAGGAGATATAAATTGAAGACAGAAGATTTTCAAGACAACAGTTGTATACAGGCAAAGTAAGTAAACACAGCTAGTTAATACACTGCAGCTGCTTTAACATAAATAGTGAGTTCAGAGGGTTTGGGCATGTCTGGGTGTTAGAAACAAAAGAAAGTGTTATGGTAACCAGACAGCATGGTTAAGGCAGTTAAATTCTTCTTTTAAATGTTTTCAGGTACATGCCAAACAATGTAGAAACAGGAACAGATATTGTATAACACCCTGCAGGTACAGCACAAACAGCTTGCTTCAGATTACAGCTTATGGGAAACATAGATCAGTAAACAACTCCAGATTTTGCTGCTTGTCCTCACTGATATGTGATGAGCTGTGGTATGGTGCATTATACCCAACTTCCTTTGAATGGTGGACACACAAAAAAGCAGAGGATAACTAACTTGACCAAATCTCCCCTTCTTCAAAAAAAGGACAAACACACACACAGAAACAAAGAAAGCAGAGGTCTGCACCAAAAAAAAAAAAAAAAAACAAAAACAAAAACACATGGACACACAAAGTATTCAGGTGTTACTGAGAAATCATGCATGTATGGTGAAAGGTGACATTTGGCCTCTTTTGAGAAGTGCTCTGAATTTCCTTGGGTTTTTGTCTCAGTGCTGAGGTATAGAATATTGAATAAAGATTGAATGCTCTCTAGTCTGACACTTGCTGAGGACACTGGAAGATTGTCTGTTTTCTGGTAAGCAGGTGGAACTTCTCCTCTGTGACACCTGGTGTGGTCACTTTGGTTGAAACAGACCCCACACCTCAAAACTCATTATAGAAAAATGGATGTGCTTATGCTGTGGGATGGCTTAAACTTGGTTTCTGTGGAAAATCTGGTTGGAAATATATTCATCTTATTCTTCAAATGATTAGATTACTTAAAATCCTTATGCCCTCTTTGAAGAAATGAGAAGTAAAATTATTAAGCAGCCTAGTTCCTTGAAAGGAATATTGCTGTGTGCTTTCTTACTATGCTGACTATATATGATTTGCAGGGGCAAAAAATCTTGAGAGGCTTTTTTTTTTGTTTGGAACTGGGATGCCTTGCTGAGTAAGCATCCAGGACATGCTCCAGCTGAAAGGGATTTTCCTTTATATAGGTATCTGATTTTTAGCAGGAAGTGTACCAGACTAGGGAAAAAACTGACATTTAATCCATTATAGTTGTAATTAAAGAACTGACCCTGTGTATTAACCCAAGAGAGAAAGAATCCTTTTGTTTTTCCAGCCAGAATTAGCTGACAGAAGCACAAATGCTTTGCCACACAAGCAACCCTGTGCCATTAGTAGTTTATCATATCCTAGTTTTCCTTGCTGGTCTTTGCCTGCAAGAGAAGGGCAACAAAGGAGGGATTCCTGTTGCTCTTTGGAAACTGTTTTGAGGGTTCATTGCTTTTGTTACTTGAATGCTTCTGAACAGCTTGTTTCCTTACAACTGAAGTCCTTCTAAAACTACCTGTGCAGGGAATAAAAGAACCATCATCTGGGGGGGAAGTTTGAATTTGTGACATCCACTGATCGATAAGTCATCAGGGCAATGACTTGGGGCAAACATCAAATGGCTTGTGGATATTGGCACAGCTGAAGGGGAGAATCTGTCCTGTGCTGCCTTCTCAGTGCAGCTGATCTCAGGAGTAAACTCAGGAAAATGTTACTCAGCATTTAAGCAGCTTCAAGAGGGCTGTATAGCAAGGGTTCTGAATATTAAGAGCGTTCATTCACCAAATATTCATTCAGAGAATGACATTCTCCTGGCTGGGCAAAGTGGCAAATAAATGAATGAACAAGCCAGCAGAGAAGAAAAGGCCAACTCAACACTGGGAAAGAAAATGCTGACAAAAAGGGGCTGATACAAATTAATGCTGTATTGGATATACTGAAAAGACAATGAAGGGCAGACTTACACATACATGATGAGATAACAAGCTCCCATGACACGTGGTTCTGAGCAGTGATTGCTGCAAACGAGCACAGCCACTGGGTTGGAATTGGAGGTAAACTGAACTTCTGGATTCTGTCTTTTGGAAAATTCCTTCTGGAGTTCCTATTCAATTTCAAGTAGCCTGTCCAGTGGAGTTTTGACTGATGAAGGTGTTATATTTGACAGTGGTGAATCTATCACATCCTCTGGGCATTGGAGAATTTGTGGAGTGGGATGTTTCACACCAGCCTCTCCCATGAGCGAGTGAGGATGAAAATGACCATTTGTGTCTGAAATTTTGGCCTATATAGATCTCTTGCTAATACCCATCTTGGTCCATCCAGTTTGTGTCAGCTTCTGATAAAATTAATAATAGCCACCATGGAAAGAAAATCTTGTATTGCTGTGGACATGATGACTGAATTTCCACTGCTGCTTTGGGTAAACAAACAACAAAAAAAGGCAGAACAACACCACATCCTGTGGCTGACATTCAGACCTCAGTTTGAGCATTGCTTCTTGGACTTAATTCCTAGTGTTTTGTGTTGGCCAGCCCAGTGGGCTCTGCAGGGAGCTTTGCTTCTTAATGAGATGTTAGGAAAAGGGTGGTTGGTTTTGTTTTATTGAAGTGCTGGAAAGATCTTGCTGGCTGTGAGAACATGACTTGAAGGATAAATCACTGGGCCGGGAGTCGATTTAATTGCTAATTTCCTCAAGTGGGTTCTAGGAAATGAATTTCATCTTCCTTGTACTGTGATGACCTCCATAGTCAAAAATTTTCTGTGGTAGGGCTCTGACTGTACAATAGCCAGATTCCCAAACAAATTATTATCTCTAAACAAGTTTACTTGGTCACAGATGTATCCTGGTATTCAGTAACAAGGAGCTTGTATGGTCTGTTTTGCCTTCTCAGCTCTATTAAAGCCAGATATTCCTGCACTGTCCTCAAAAACAGATACATGGGGATATCCAATTAAAACTCCCTTTCCTTGAAGCCTTGTCAGAGGTGGAACTCAAAGCTTCAGTAAAGGAACTTGATTTTGGTTCCACCTCTAACATTGCTTTCAGACCAAGCCCACTGAAATTGGAGAGTGCTGAGTATTTGGTGTGTAACATCTCTCTGTCTCCTTGAGGTGGGTAAGCCAAATTTGATGTGCTGAGCAAGTCTGCAGAAGCCTTCTGGAAGCTGGATAGGGTTAGAAAATAAAGCAAGAGAATTCTTGGCCATGCACTGTAGAACGGGGTCACTTTCTCCACAGCTCCTTTAGCACTTGTCAAGGAAATAAATTTTCACTTGTCAAACATTTGTGGGTTTAAAAATACCCTGGCCTTGAGTGGTAATGTGCTGGGTAGTGCAGCAGAACTTTCCTTGCATTTCCTTGTATCTCCTGCGTGTAACCTACTGCTGGATAGAGAATGAACACGTCCCATAAGGCAGGGTCCCACAGTTGTGGGTTTCCTGTGTTCAAATCTGTCCTGAGATTCTGCAGTGTTCAGTACAGTCCTAGAATGTGACAAGGCTTTTTTAAAGTTAGTTCTTCTAACAAGGAATAGTAATGTCTCAAAGAACAGTGACCTCTGACCTGGTAATTAAAATAACTGGTCTGGGTCATCTTGATGCATCCAGGAAAAAAATGTTCATTTGCACTAAATTAAATTATAAAGTAAGGTCAATTCTATTTATCCCCTCAATATCTTCAACAGGTGCTGAATGCTCTGAAGCAGAGGTGACACTGCCTGGCTCCTCCTAAAGCTGAATTTTGATATAATGACACAAAGGCTGTGTTCCCTGTTCTTCTATGAAAAGATAATCATGCTGATGCTACAGATAACAGGTTGTCAGGAGGTGTTTCCTCAATGGTAGTGTTCCTAGAGCACTGCCAGTCTTCCCATCAGCACAATCTGCTTATGCTACCCAGTCCCATACTGGAAATAATTCCCTGAAGCACAGCTACCTGCTTTGCTTTTCTCAGGGAATCATAAATCACTGGCAAACAAGGTTAGATTTAGGCAGGAGTTTTGTGAGCCCTGCAAGGTTGTCCATTCATATGATAATTATTCTGTATTCATCCTCTTTTTGTAACCTGCTTTTTTATGCACAGCTGCATTTTTTTCCCAGCAGAGCTTAAATTTTGTTTTGTTTGTTTCAAATCCCTGTATTGCTGTAAGCATTCGGCAATTCTGTCTGCTGTGATAAGTCCTTACCATGACTGCTTTGTGCTCCCAGCAGCTCAGGCTACTTGTCTTGGGCCTTTTGGTCCTGGGAATTTGGATATAAACTCCTTGTCCAGTGATGTGTAGCCCTGGCATGTTGATGGTTGCTTTAGAAATCAGTGTTTTCTCAGCAGAGAATTCAACAGAAATATTTGCCTAAGTGGGATTTGTGTGTCCAGCCACATGGGTGTACTACTAAGGAGGGTTGCCTTATTTACCTCAAGAACACTTACGTTCTTCACCCCCAAATCACTTTATCTTTTTTCTTTCTCTTTTTATTACTCTCTTGTGAGAGAGACATTATTTACATGTCTCTTGGGTGACCAGTGACATGGTTTATGGCACATAGGGATAATGCAATCTTTAGAACTTGTTTTCTGAATTTGGGCATGGTATCAGAGGCTCCTGGAGGTACAATAACTTTCTTTTGCACTCCAAGGTTGTGGAACTGGGCAGAAAACAAGTGCAGCCAAGGGAAACACGTAGGTACCTTATCATTCAAGACCTCCTGGCTTCCCTTGCACAATTTATTGTGCAGTTTGTGTCATGTTGTCCAGTTGTCTAATTCACTTAATTTTTTGAGGTTTGCCAGTGTTCTTGACCCTAGGTAAGAGCACAAATCAGCACCTGACACAAGAAATTTTTCATATTATGTATGTGGAGAGGTAGATTATGTTACATTCCAGTTAATTTTTGTAAAAATTCACCTTAGAGTCCACAGGAGCTCAGCATAGCTGAAAGAGGTGAATGGAAAGAGGTGACTTCCACAAAGGGCATTTCAAAATGTTCCACTTCCTCTGGAACATAAAGTTGCCTCACTCACTGTGTATGAATCAGCTCATCCAGGAGTGGAATCCAAAAGGGAATTGTGCCGAGCAATCATAATTCTAACGAAGCCATTACGAAGGGTCTAGTCAAAGTGAAATGTATATTTAAAAACATCCTCTGTCTAGCTCTTACTTTTGTCTTTCAAGCAGGTTCTGTGACCTTACACTTGTCCTTGCTGAACTTCATAGGGTTCATGTTAGCCCAAGTAACCCAGAGTACCCACTCTTCCAGCCTGTCCAGGTCTTCCTGCAGGGTGAGTCTTTCTTCCCAAGTGCCTGTTTCCCACTTGCCAAACCTCCCCAGGGTGCCCTTGGTCCCATCACGCCGATCACTTGTGAGGATATTAAACAGTTTGGACCCCACTTGTGACAGGTCACCAGCCTGAAGAGGAGCTGTTTACCAGCACCTCCTGGGTGCTTCCAGCCAGCCAGTTCCCCACCCACTGCAAGCACCACTTGTCTAGACCATAATGTGTCTGTCTGTGCAGGAGGAGGCTGTGGAAAACCATTTGGAAATCCCTGCAGAAATCCAGGTAAACAATCCAACCACCTGCCCCACCTGGACTGAGCAGTTCCTCTGCCATAGAAGGTGATCAGCTCTGTCAAGCATGATTTGCCCTTTGGTGAATCCATCCTAGCTTTTCCCAATCACCTGCTTAATTTTCCTTGTGGTAGGCTCAGGAGGATTTCTTCAGTAACTCTCCCAGGAAATGAAGCATAACTTGGTGGGAAAAGCATTTGTAACTTGGGGGAATACATCAGGTTACTGCCCACACATCAACAAATCCATGGGGCATCAGTGTGGTAGAAAACCTGACTCTGTCAAAAGCATTTGCAAAACTTGTAGACTGTTTAGTAAAATCTAGATTTTACTGCTGGCTTTCACATGCTTCCTAGCTGTGTTAAGATGAGTTGGCAGCAGAGCAGGCTTTCCCACACCCTGTTCAGTCATGTGTGCGTGCATTTCCATCTGCCCATGTTGTTACAGTGTGAGGTCTGTGCTTCAGCTGAGGAAACTCCTCCTTCTGTGGCTGCAGAACGGCTGTCTGATGGTCCCTCACCTGGTGTTAAAGCCATGACCTAGAGCTCAGCTGCTTCATCTAATCATCAAAGCACCTGTGCTCCTGTTTTGTATCAGTTGCTCTAAGTGGGTTGGTTCATGAGGCTTCACATAAAGCTCCTGTAGCCTGGACCCCTGCCAGAAGTCATTTTACTCAATCAGGAGCGTGGCATGCTGTAAATGAATGTCACAAAATGAAATGTAAACATTTTCTGTCCTATTTCTTCTTGTTTGAGACTTTGCTTTAGCTGAGGTGATCTTGCATTTAATTAATCAAGGCTTCTTTAACATGTTTCCAGGCAGGATTTGCTTCTTCCAAGGTCTTTGTAGAACATGACTGCACAGCACACCCATGGGCCAGGCCAGATCTCGTGACAATGATGTTAATGCCACCAGTTCTGCTCTACTGTGAACCAATGACAAGTTTGGGGCAGAGAGGATGGTGAGAAATAGGTGGTGGCCATTGTGAGTGAGCAGCATTGTAGGAGTGAGTTCACCTCCTTTGTATGGACCAAAGCAAGGGGAATTTTTTTTTTAATTTACTGTGATGAGCCAAACTGGTGCTAATTGTGTAGTGACTGAAACTTAGCTGTGTCTGAGGACCCTACAAGGTGGAACTGACCCTACAGTGACATGAGGAGCTTAATTGCTACAAGATCCTTCTCTTCCCTCCTGGCTTCCTGAACATTGCTTTGAATTTTTACCCAGTACTGCATTTATAGCTGTCTTTTTAATGCTTGCTTTTTCTCTTCTCCCCTTTTCATGAATGTTGACATTCATTGGAGGCCTCTTTGGTTGTCTAAAGGGAAGGCCCTAACAGCACATTTATTCTTTAAGCTGAGCAAAACATCCTGGAGCCAGTAGCAGTAGCTTCGTTTGTCATGCTCTTGGCTAAGTCTGAAGTTCTCTGTAGGAGCTGACCCGAAATGCATCAGAAGAGAAATGGGAATGGAAATGGGAGAAGGGAAAAATGGATCTCTTGGTTCTCCCTTTCTTAGCTGCATATGATGCACATGTTTGGCTTGTATGTTCAGGAGCACTGTTGGTGACTGCCAGTTGGACATTCCAGGCTCTCTGCCTAGCATGTCCCTGAAGATCTCAAGCCAGTGTCCCTCATCCAGTTGCAGTTGGGTTCCCTGTGAGGAGTTCTGAAGAGCTCAGCAGAGATGCTGGCTTTGGCAGCTGCTGGTCCTTTGAAAAACCTGCCATGAGAGCCAACATCATATGGCAGCTTCCACTGCCTTGCAGTTCTAGACAGGCGATTGCTAAATCTGGTTTGTTGTTTCTTGACAGTTAAGGCAAAATTCTGCAAACATTCATCATGATCCACTGATGAGTGTGTGTGGCTCTAAGAGGTCTCTCTGAAACCAAAAGGAGTGTTTACAGGAGAATTCCCAGCATTCACAAGCTTTTCCTGAACTCAGCTTCTCAAGCTGCGCATTTGATGCAAAGATTGTGCCTCACCCTATCAGTATTGGGAATTGTGTGTGGAAAAAGCTGTCAACCTAGTACACATCAAAACTTCAAATGATTTCCTGCCTCAGGTAAGCAATCTGTTCTTTAGGTTCCATCTCACCTTCCTGTTGTGTAGTATTTCACTGAACATAATCATAGCTAAATAATGATTTAGAATGCTAGGGAGAATCTAGGGATTCACACAACTCTGAAAATCTCTGTGGGTGTGTTGGGGGCGAGTATTCTGTGTTTTAATTTTGCAGCACAAAATTGTTTTGGAGAGTTAATTTAAAATGGAGATTTCAGATGTAACACACTCAAACCTAAATGCAGAGTGTGCACCCACAGGAGGCACACATCGAGGGAGGAAATAAATGTTTGGATATCATTTTTTGTTCACTTAGCAATTACTGGAATGACTTGCTGCTTTGGAAACAGAAGATTTTTCATGTTTGCTTGCTTAACTTTCCCCTTTTCCCAGTGTTGACTCCAAGAAAGCATTTTGCATTGACCTTTTCAACTGTTGAAGCAAGGCTTGGGTGGCATCTATTGTGTACAATGCTGCTCTTTTGTAAAAGAGATGTTGAATATCTGCTTTTTCTCTTATAGAGAAGCTGACCCAAACTGAGCCTTTAAAATGGAATTTACAGACATGCAGAACAGTGGCAATAACTAGGAATTAATTTGTTGAAATCTTGGCTTCCCAGGTGCTGTGACAAATTTTGGAACTGTTTAAACAAAATAAACCCCCCCTCAATGCTAGAAGCATAACCACTGCATGGAAGGAGGTTTAAATCCAACCAAAAAATTTATGCCTTTTGTAACTTGAATCTGTTAAAAAATTATCAGTGCTGGACACTGGGTCTCAGTGGTACCCTCATGCAGATGTAATGCTTAGGGTACAGTGTTTGCAGGAACAATTCTTTGGAAGTTTGGACAATGAGGGTTTTATACACATATAACTTGCAAAATTTATTATTCTTTTCCTGCCCAACCCTCCCAAGGATAATTTTTATGCAGTTTACATTTGTTTCTCATTTAGATTTTAACAGCTGCCAGTGTGCTCTACACTTGTACCACCTGCTATCACTCTCCAAAGTACATCTAAATTCTTTTTTTTGGCAATACATCTGCAAGGAATGAACCTTATCTTGTGAAAGTTCATGGGCGTTATGGAACATTTTAAGGCATTGTGAGTGATAAGTGAGCAATGCCAAGTAAGATGATGGAAATTGCTCCTGTTGGCTGCCAAAAGCTAGTAGGGCGTAGCCTCTAGTACAGTCTGGTGCCTGCAGGAAGGTGGTTTCTTTTTAAAATCTGTTTTCTTCAATTCAGATATTGAAAGATGAAGGCTTGTTTTCCTCTTCTCTCAGAAAAGTTTGATTCCTAACATCTGCAGAGCAATTACTTGCATAACAGACTGTACCCAAGTTAGTCTTCTTTCTTAAAGTCAACATATACTTTTGGCTGTATTCTTCCCTACCCCTTTTTTCAGTTTTGTACTCAGCTGTTTCTTTCCTTTGCCCCGCAGCTCCTCTGTGCAGGTGGTAAGACCTCAGTGCAGCTACACAGTGTGTGTAAGCCCCAGTGAAATGCAAGTGCTTTCCAGGATTTGCCCAGCAAGGATGTGCTCCTGGCAGTCAGCTTTGCTTCTGGAAAGTGCTAAGGTTAAGGAGGTGCAATAAAACAAGTCTAGAGGGAAGTGCTTTGCTGAATCAGGGTTAGCAGAGAGTTTTGCTGCCTCAGCCTTCTTCAGACTCATCATTTCTCACAGCTTCATTTACCTTGTTGAACTGGTTTTTGTGTGTGCTTGCCTGGATGGGTTTCTGAGTTTTGCTCACTTTCCAACTCAGCTTTGGAGGCAGGAGTTTGAGGATGAGATTAACAAACTCCTTCAAATATGTGGAACTCTTGAAACCCTGTGCATTAGGGTTGTACCCCTTGCTTTACAGCACCAACACACACATCTGCAGTGTGTCTGGCTCTTTGCCTACCCGTGGGCAAAGACACGTGAGAATCAAGTCCTTGGCAGGTTTGTGTAGGGTTTGGGATTGCCAGAACACAAGCAGCTCTGCAGGTGTGCAGCCTCTGGCTCTCCGTAGGGGCAGCAGAGGGATGCAAGGCAGAAATGCACTGACAGCCAGAGGGGCTCAGGGGTCAGGGATTGTTCCACCGGGCTGGGGCAGCAGAGCCTCTATGGAGCACAGTCCTTGCCTCCTGACCCGCTGCAGAAGTGCCCTTTGCAAATGAAAGGCCACCCACGGCTCCCTCAGGCCGGGAAACACAATATCCACTGGACCCTTTTCACCTCCAACTGCGAGGGACTCATCAGGGCAATAAACGGCAGGGGTAAGATGGATTCCTTGTCAACAGCGCCGGGAGAACACATGGTAATTAAAGGACAGCAGGGACTCCTGGAGAGTGAAGGTAAGGGGGTGTGTCTGTTTAAAAACCTGATGCAGTGCGCTGCAGTGAGGTGTTTTGAACAGCAACAGTGGTAAGGGCATGGATCTGACCTATTTCTGTGTAAAAACAAATAACATGTTTTACTCTACAGCAAATGTGTTTCAGGAAACCTTACTGACCATGTCTTTATTCTAATGATTTTACTATTGCTTGGTATGTGCTCCTTCTTCATTGGTACTCCATGCCTGATTGTTTCACAATGCCACAAGCTTCTGGCATTTGTCCCACAAGCTTAATGAATTATCATACCTTTATTAGGATTATGTCATTTTTTTTTTTTTGGTTTTTTTTTTTTTTCTGGAGTTAAGGGATGCTGCATTCCCCTTCCTGAACCAACACCTGGGTATGGCCAGCACTGTTAGTGGTGAGCAAAGTGATCCCATCTTCCTTCTACAGGGTCTGCTGTAGATGTTGTGGGTAAATTTTGTGGCAATGTATCAGTGTCTGCACCTTATCTGGAAATAATGTTGCTTGAAACTTCTGGGTCTTTTTTTTTTTTTTTTCCTATTGAAATATCCTTCTGAACAACATGTCCAGGTACAGGTAGGTCTATAAGCAGGTGAGAGGGGAATTAAAAGAAACATAATGTACCCAGAGCCTGTGATTTACCACTGATGCCTGAGGGTGGAAGTTTGGCTTTTTCAGGAGTTCAGAATTAAGTAAAAATGGCATCCAGGCTGTCTGCACACCTTTGTTTGTTTTTTGGTTGGATTTGCATTTATGTGAAGTGTTTAAATCACAAACTTCATCTCTGGAGAACTCCATTCTCATCCAATGCATAGGCAGATACAAATGGATCTTCAAATATTATATACAGCTTAAATGGCATTTGGAATTATGATCACCTGTAGGAAGCCTTTCCTGATAGTTTTTTAAAACTAGAGAGCTCAGTGGTGCATTTCTGAGCTTATGATGAGCTCAAGAGTACAAAGAGCTTATTTTATTGATTTGGGTTTTTTGCATTTTTCTTAAGGGAGACATTTTCCTTCATTTGCAATACATCCTACAAAGGCAATGTAAGAAAAGAGGACACTTGCATAGCTGATCGGTGAATAAACCAGGTGAGAAAAGCTGATTTTGGAAACAAACTGAAGGAGGAGCCAACAGGTGGCAGGACCCATTCTGACAGAAAGCTTTCCTTGGAGAAACACTGATTTGTCAGATGTGCAAGTGCTTTTGAAGGGGGGCAGGTAGAAAACTGCTAGAAACTTTGGGTGAAAGCAAACAATTTTTTCTTCCTGGAGAAAGCTCAGCTGTTGTGGAAAATCTAGAGAATATTTTTCTCTGTTATATTTTGTTCTGCCTGAAAGAGCTGATATGAATTTTATTTAATCTCCGAGGAGATAGCTCAGACTTGAGATTCCCATAAAGGTTATCTGGAATAGGAAAACAATCAAGTACAAACCCTCCTCCTGGTATCTCCCGAGTACTTTGACACAAACTGTGCTTTAAACCAGAAAAGTAGGAGGAACATAATGTTGTTGCAGTGTCGGTAGAAACCTTAGCCATACACAGTCGAGGAGAAATTTGAGGGGATCTCGGATGGATGTTTTTTTGCCTGCTGAGTTCTTGGTTAATTCCTAGTTAAGAGCAGTTGCAGGAGTAGTTTGCTTCTATAATTGTGCCAAGAAACACCCAGAGCAAAGGACAGGTATTGCTGCTTTCCGAGCGCGTCTGCCAACCGCGGCCAGGAGCGCAGCCCGGCAGAAGTTGCATAACCAGCTCCATGTGCCATAACAAACCCTTCCCCAAAGGTTCTCAGCCTGCAATTCCAGCTCCGGCTCCAGCAGCGTGCTCAGGATTTCCTCCGCCGTACCTGCGGGGATACCTGGGATGCGTGTCTGCTGTCTGCAGCTGGGCTCTGTGCTCGCTTCGAAGATTTGGAAACTCCCGAAATTTTGAAAAATTCGTGCCATTTTAGTCTGTCTTTCTAAAACCAAGCCCTCCCCTCCCCCATACAAATAATAATGATGATAATGATAATAAAATAATAAACCCCAAATAAACCAGTAGATAAGCGAAGCAGACGCCGCCGGAGCAGCCGCGGGGCCGTGGCGGAGGGCAGGGGCCGGCTGCCGGCGCAGCCCCGGCCCGTGCCGCCCGGCCCGTGCCCTTTCGGCCCGTTCGCCTCAGGAGGGGTCCGGGCCGGGCCCGGCCCTCCCGCCGCCCGCCGGGCCAGGCCGGGCCGTACCACGAGCGCTCGGCCGGGCAGGGGGAGGCGGGCGCGGGGCGGGCGCGGGGCTCACACTGCCACCGGTCCTGCCGCCCCGGGCACCGCGGCGACACCGAGCGGGGCCGCGGCCCGAGCGAACGGCGGCACCGGGCCTCGCCGGCTGCGGGCCGGAGCGGGGCCGTCCCCCGGGGCCGGGCGGGCCCCCCTCCCTAGCGGCGGCCGGGGGAGGGCCGGGCGCCCGGATGTCGATCAAAATGAGCGAGCCCCAGCCCTGCGCCGGCCGCCCGGGCGGGGGGAGCCGCGGCGCGGCGGCACCGGGCACCGGCGGGGAGGCGGCCGGCACATGGGACGGCGGGCTTGGGCAGCGGGATAGAGCCTGGACAGCTGCGGACGGAGCTCATGGATAGAGGACGTTTGGCAGGATAACCCCGCGATGGCTGCCCAGTCGAGGTACGGCACTAAATAACTTTGGTGGCGCCCTGTGCATCTGGCTTGGAGCTGGGTTTGTGATGCCCTGGCTCCTGCCCAGGCTCAGCTGGCTGTGGGGCTTTACCCCGAGCCCCGGGTGGGTTTTGTCCTTGCGTTTTGTTCACCGCCGTGCCCGCTCCCTCCTCCCGGCGTAAACTTTCTTCCAGCAGGAAAAGCAAAGTCTTAATTGCTCCCCGTCAAATCTCTCCCGGTTAAAACAAGTTAAAAGCTCCTTGAAACCGATTTCCTTCTCCCCGGTGGACTTGTCTGCTTAAAAGCTCTTTGAAATTGATTCTCTTCTCGCGTGTATTTGTTCCTGTTCGCCCCTAACCAGCCCGGCGTGAGGGGTCTCTGTCACTGCCTCCAGCACTGGCTCAGAAGCTGGGGAATGGTTCTGCTGGGATGGCGAGTGGGCAGGGGGAAGCAGGCTGTGTCTGCTGGGTAGCTGTGAGCGTAGAAAATGCTAGGTTACACTTTCTAGGTATGGTTACAACAGAGAAGGGTACGGGAATGAGTTACTTAGTTGCTGTCAGGGAGCAAAATTCAAGCGAAAACGCCGATCTTGGGTAAATACTTTTCAGCTGGGGTTTTAAAGAAGCAGCATTTTGCCTGCTCTTGGGGGAGTTGGGGAGTGTCCTGCCTGAAGTTAATTTCACACTCAGCATGGGGGAGGCAGCTTTTCTTAAGCAGTAGTACTTGATAGAGCAGTGCTATTTAAGGTACCTGTTAAATGCCTTTTAGCGTTTACGATGCCTTAATGGGGATTTCAGAAATGCCAAAGAGAGAAATTCATTTTTACTCTTTAGTCCCACACCAATCAGGCACCCTGCTCCCCTTTCCTGCAGGCAGGAAAAAAGAAATTAAAATGGTGGTGTATCTTACACATAAGTTTGGCACTCACGGTGCATTTTCACAGTGGTGCCTTTCTGCAGGTCTGAAGCCAAGAGCTGGCTTTAAATTACAAACTGGAGAAGGACAGAGCCCTGCGGTTTGGGGAAGAAGCAGGGGAAGATTGATTGCTTGGTTAACAGCTGAGCTCTTCTCCAGCTTCCATGGCCTGCTCTCCCAATACTGGGACTATTTTGCATAAAGAGTACTTAACAAAAAGGTAAAGATTGAGTTTCTAGCATCTTTTTTTTTTTTTCCTTTGTATCATCCCTTTGCATGATTTACTGACCTGCATTATCAGCGTTGCTGTAATAGGACCGCATGCTGGATGCAGCATAAATCCTAGGGATGCTGGCTGGCCCTGGAGCTTGGCTTGGCTCCAAGGCCAGGGACATGCCTGATGTCTCAGAGGTCGCACAGCCATTCTGCTGGGTGGCAGGAGGCCACGGGGGAGCCGGGTCCCAGCAGTACCCCCAGCTTCAGCCAGCTGGCCAGGAAAGGGCAGAGTGGTGCTGGGGCCAGGGAGCCACATCCCTGACCCCTAAGGTGAATGGTGCAGAGAACCAAGTGTTACAGGCTGAGTGGCTCAGGCTGAAGGCAGGAAAATGGTCCAAGGGCTGGGACTGTGGGGCTGGATTCTGCAGGGCAGGTGGAAGGACCGTGCCCCACACCTGACATTTGAGACAGACATGGGGACGAGACATGCACCTGCATTCTGTACCCTCCTTCCTTCTCCATCCTGTGTGCTAGCTTTTGCTTCTGTCACAATGCTGTGAGGTGCTCAAGCTGTAAAACTGTGTCAGAGAATTTCAGCACAGTGAGTACAGAGGTTACTCTGTATGCCTGAAGATCAGTGTTAAGATCTCTGATTATTGTTTGTTTTAAGGCATTTAAAGAGAGCAGGAGTGCATATGAGCAGCAGAAATGAGTCTGTAGGACAGAGATTGCATTTGCCAGACGGCCTGTGATCTTTCTGTTTCCGTGGCATAGATCTGCAGGGGTATCCAGCCCATTTAAAAAAAAAATGTGCTTTGTGGGTATGTAGAAGCTTTTATTCAATAGTAAAGATGAGTTAATATTCACAATAAATAATTTTTATTATTTATAAAAATAATAAAATTATTTATCCCATGCAGAACTCTGCTGCATGGGACTGAGAAGCCACATGTCTCCAGAATTCATTTTGCCAAAACATGTCATAGGGTTTACTCTGCAAGGCATCTGACAAAAGAAATGGGTGAGCTTTCTGTGTTTATTTGTGCTTTGCAAAAAATACAGGCAATTTTTGCAAGCTCAGTAAATTACTGATGAGGTGGTGTGATACTGAGCTCAGTAGTGGTTTGTGTATCACTCTGTGCGAGGCCTTCAGGCTCTCGTCCATCTGCTCACGTTTTCTATTTCTCACATGCTGTTTGCTTTAGCTAGCGAAAGTGATGTGACACAGGGGAGGATGCTTGTTTGGAAACAAGAAAATCCAGCATCCTTTCCTCAGCTTCAGTGCTGTGATCCTCAGCAGCTCACCTGGCATTTGGGCTTCACAGTTTTGAAGGGTGGAAGGGTAGGGAAAACAAGGTGATGAAACCTACCTGTTGCTGCTCCTTAGTATTTTAAAAGTTGTAGTGGTGATAACTGAGGAACTGATGTGCTAATGGATGCCACAACATTCTTTAAAATCATGATCTTAAGCTTACATCTGGAGCTATTAGCTGGAGAAACCATCCTCCAGTTAGCTTTTTTTTGTGTATAATGTGGGGTTGTGGGGGTTTTTTAAGTTGCTCGCTGAGCTGCAGGTTTGCAGCTGCAGCTTTCTGTGTGCTCCCTTCTGGAGGGCACAGATGATCTGATGCCTGTGGTGTCCCCAGGCAACAGGGCTTGTGTCAGGTTTTTGTGGTGTATTCAGCGACTTGTGAGCAGAAGCAGAGCTGATCTGAATAAGGACAAATTTAGTTGCTTGTCGACTGTGGTGTGATGTTCATCGTGTGCCATTCAGCTGCTCTGGGAATATGGCAGGACCCTTGGGAGGAGACTGACAGAGCCCATCATTTCTGCTTCTTTCTTCATTAAAATACCTGCTCTGATGCAGCAATTGCAAGCTGAGGATCTTTAGATGAATATCTGCCTCTTTTTCTTTAAGAGGCAGGCTGCTTATCTCAGGCTGCTTGAGGTCATTTAAAATTGTCTGTAGGTGCTGTTGGTTACATTTATTTACAGTAGGAGGATAAACAAAATACTTTGTTGTTTTGGATGCTAAGCATTTTGGATTGTCTTATCTATAACTTGCTTTTCAGTGTGGTCGTGGTTAGCATCATTTCTGGTGTGCAGAACCAATGCAATTTTCAAATCTTTGGGCATAGGTGAATACAGTACACAGTCAGAGCAACATGAAACCTGAGTGTTGTGCTGTCATCCCTGCTGGGCTCATGCTGCTCTTTCTCCTGCGCCAGCCCTGCAGGGAAGGGTAATGATGGGCAGCAACCTGGGAAACCCCCTGTTTCCACCCCCTAAAGCCAAGTTGTACCAGCTAAACACACAAGAGTCTTGAGAGGAGACTGTACTGCCCGTTCTGGTAGAAAAAAGGTGGTGCTTTGCAGAAATAAAATGTGGGTTTATCTATATTTAAAAGACAGTAAATTCTGAAGAGAGTAAAGCTGCGACTTTTCCCTGAGGAGAAGCTACTTTGAGTGATGCAGCTTTAGTTCATTCCGTGTCATTTCACAGCTTTCCAGGCCAGATGTAAGGACACTTTTCATAACTTGTTTGTTTCATGGGTCCTGTTGGTACAAGCAAATGCCAGTATTGCCTGGTGATGCTGGGTTCCAGTCAGCTGATGGAGGTCAAGAAGGGCTGAAACAATATCTTGTTGGAGTTTACTTGTCTATTGAAAGCTAAAACATCCCACAAAACCCTGTTGGTTTTGCTTGCTACAACCCCTGCCTAGAAATACAGACCTATTTTCTCCAGAACCAGATGTCTGGATGGTCTATGGCATGTTTTGTGGGCTGCTGGGGATTTGCAGTTTGCAGTTCCTTATTGCCTGGACTTTCTGAGCATGGAGTTGCTCTGAGGCAGACCTGCAGCTGAAACACTGCCACACAGAAGACAGAGATGCTCACAGGGAAGGGAATTTTTTCAGGTTGGTTTGGTTTTATTAGCAGGGGATATTCCAATTTGCAATAGGCCATTGAAAATTTTGAAGTACATTTGTCATGGCATACTTGAGCTGGTATACAAGGGGATGTTTCCTTAGGTCATGTAATTTTCCTGTGTCTGAATCTGTGTTACAAAGAGAGGCCTCTTCTCACAGCTTTTTATGAGAAAATCATTTGCTAGTACAACTGCAAGATGCAGCATGAAGAGCAGGAAACAAGCTTTTAATGAGGTGCATAAATTCTCCTCAGCACTTTTCTTCTGAGAGGAGCCATAGTGAATGATACATGAAGCTTTTAAATGCCTTTAAAATAGAATAGAAAAGGTGTCCCCTTGAAGTTATGTGGGAATGCTACAATGGCATTGTTTTCCGTGAGGTGGAGGGCAGTGAAGTGAGGAAGAGTGCAAGGTGTCATCCTAGGGCCTGGCTTTGGTGCTGGATGGTTGGGGGTGCAGAGTTTGCTTAGCTGGCATGACAAAAGAGTTACTGTAGAGATGCACCAGCCTCGAAAAAATAGAGAAAGTATTTTTCTGTTCAGTCTTGAACACAGCCTGGAGCTTTTTCCCCCCTGTGGTATGTTATAGTGGAAAATGTACTGGCTATTTTATGTTTTGCAGTTTTGGCTGCTGCAGTTCATCTGTGTCCATGATAAAAAAGAGAAGAGTGTGGGACTGGCTGGGGCAATTATCACTCCCAAATGAGGTGTTACCATAGTAGATTAAGATAGAGCTGCCTCTCCAGCAGAATGCTTTTGTGGAGAATAGACAAGAGGTGCTGCGTGTGCTAGGAGAAGATTTTCCACAGTGGCCTATTCATAGGTAATTCAGGGAAGTGAAGTTGAATTCTCTATCAGTACAGAATCAAGCAGCTGTGGAAAGTGGTGAGAGGTAGAACTCTTGTAGCCCATCTTCCCTCTCAGCTGTGGTGGCTGCTGTGTGCAGAGCCAGCCCCCAGCTCAGCTCTTTTGCTGCTGAGGTGCAGAAGTTGTTTATCACCCTATTGAACTGCATGGCTTTTTAAAGAGTGCATTTCTTTTGCTGCCTTTTTCTTGTATCGGAAGGAGGAGGTGGCAAACGGGGAGAAAGAGCAGGTGTGTGGGCACAAAACTGCATTTGAGAAGTTGCTCTGCTCCTGTTAATGCTTCAGAATTGTCAAGCTGAGGTATCTAGGCACACTTGATTAGGCAACCTTCGTCACAAATGCTTCAGGAAGATGTTTGACTTCTGGATTAGTTTGGGCGTAGATGTTGTTTGTAGAATTGTCATTTTCTTCAGTTGTTCTGAGTGTTTATTGTACTAGCAACCTAAAGTTTTCCTTTACTGTTGTTCTTGCAATGTTACCATCAGGTTAAGAGAAAATAATGTCCCTGCTGTAATTTTTAGAGAAAGTTCAACAAGCAAATTGTTAATGGTTAACCTCAGAGACAACAGCAAAACTCATTTTCAGAACTGCAAGAACTGTGGGTTTCATTTCTGTACTTGCAAATAAAAAAAAAAGGCAACAAAAACCAACCCCCAAAACTCATCAAAAAATAACAAACCACAAAAACCTATATCACCAGTTCAACCAAAACCTGAGTAAGAAGTATTTTAAAAAGAAACAAAAGAGGAAACTCTTGAGCGTATGGTAGTATTTTTATTCTGTATATCTTTGCTTCTTAGAATAGTGTATAAGCTGTAAGCAGCAAGGGATGTATTCAGCAGTGATGATCAGCTCCTTCATGGCAGGGTGTTTAGCAGGTGGTGTGTGCATGTGAGGTGTGTGAGAAGCTCCAGTGCACGTGCCTCCTCCCTGAGCTGAGCTGTGGGCACTGCATTTTGAAATACAGCTGTCTGCTTGCATCTGAAATGGAAAGGAATTATTAAACTGTGGAGCAGTAAAGGGATATTTACATCTCTGGAGAATTGGAGACGTGATAAGAAATTGCTTTTGGGTTTTTTGTTCTTCTGCAGTTTGTAAGGTTTTGCTTAAAAAGATATTACTGGCATAATTAATCTTTTCAAGCAGAGCTCAGAAACTCTCCCTTGTAACTGGTATGCAGCTATTTCTCAATATTCCTCTCCCCCCGTAGGCTATTTTGGAAAAATCATCCTAATCTGAAGGCAGGGAATATTCTGGCAGTTTAGAAGTGCTTTGATGACATTCTTCTCTTTTCCCTGTCCCCAAAGCCCTCGGCAGAACAAGCTGTTCTAGGAAAAGTTGTTTTCCTGATGTCAGTAAACCTGTGGCGCTGCTGAGAACAGGCTGTCAGTCTAGAGATCTTTTTCTTCTTAGCTTTACTAAAATAACATGTGCTAACAGAAAGAGAGCCTGGTCTGTCCCTCTGTGCTGCAGAGCAGGGAGCTTTGCTTGGATTTTTAGAAGACTCCCTTAGAATTGCCACTACCTGGAAGCTGCCATGTGTGTCTGTCTGTCTGTCACTGCAGACCTTCTTTACTGTGAAAAGTGCTGGCACAGCTGAAAGGCAGCAAGTGCACTGCAGAGGTGAGATAACTGTGCTGGCCCAAGTGTGAGCTCCATGATACTGGTGAAGGAGGCTGCTTTTTCTGGCTTATGGCTTCTGGGAGGATGGCTGTGGCATGGTGGGTGCAAGCTGTGCTGGCCAAAGAGCTCTTCTGGACCACTGTGTCTCCCTTCTTTGCTGAGACCCTGCAGCTCCCTTGCAGCAGAGTGCTCAGCTTTATCCAGCAGTTAACTTTTAATTGGTCATTGGTTTGATTTTTGGGTTTCTGATTTAATGCATGACATTCTGTAGCTTTCATTCTGGAAGCAAGATGAACAAGTGCCTTAATATTTAAAAGGAATGTGATCACTTTGCTGAGGTTTTGGAACACTGTAGGTGATCTTTATCTGTTTGCAAACCCCTATCCATTTTACATAGACTGGCTTCAGCAAACTATTAACAGGCTCTCTTTGCTTAGCTGGGTTTGTGGCCCTCTGTAGAGGAAATGCCTAGTTCTGTGTAATGCACTACCGGGGTAAAAAAACTAGTCCTAGAGCATAAGAACATTCTCTGCAATCACCCATACTGGGGAGAGAGAAAAATAGGTAAAATCATGTGCTGTTCTTTGAGAAGGTCTAATCTGCTTTTAGAAACACTGTAATAATGAGATCTATTATTCAGGGACCTGGGATACTTCTGCCATTGCAGAAGTTGACTTGCACAATGAGGAATTGAGAACAATAGACCTAAATTGACTGGGAAAATTCAGTAACTCAGTGTTTTACATATGAAAAAAGACTTGGTCATTTAGTGAATTAAGTGGCACAAAGCTTTCCCTTGCAGCTCTCTATTTATTTGTAATCAAAATGAAGATGGGAGAAGAAAGCCAAGGATGGGAGAAGAAAAAACATTAGCAGCTTCAGTCTAGAATTTCCCTCTGAAGATGCCTTTAACTATTTGCTGTTGTTCCCTATTCCTTCCAAACCAGTTCCAAGCTCTTAGTGGGTAGGTGGGATGACTTCAGCTTTGATTTGGTTCCAAGTGAGCCAGTCCCAAAGTGGAGTTTCTGTACCTACCTGAGCATGTCACTGATGAGTATTGCTGTTGTTTGGTGCCATGGTGCACTGACAGTGCAGCTCTGCACAAGTGGGACCACAGTGGAGTAAAACAGATGGATGAAATTGTCAGTCTGCAGAAATTGATAACATTAAAACTTGGCTCCCAAGCTGGTTCTTCCATTACTTAAACATGTGAATCGGTCTGGTTCTTAATGATTTGGAAAGGGTGTTTTCTTTTCAAGTCAGTTAAGTAAACTGGATGAACTGACTGACAGTAAATAGGTACACATTCCTTTTTCCTGCATGTTTGGAGGGACAGACAGAATTTATGTGCAGGGAACCTATTGCTGTTTCTTCCTCTTGCAATATAGACAGCTGATGTAGTGTGGCACTGTGTTTCACAGCCAGAACCTCCTTCTGTACTTCTGGAATAAATGAAAGCAGTTTGTAATTATTGCACAATCTGGTAATTGCAACCAAAACCTTCTTGGGATCTGGTTTGGCAACTGTATTGGTGTGTGTTGATGTTGTTTTACTATTTGAACAACTTGTGAGAGAATTGTGAAAACTGAGGAGCTGAGCGTATTAAACAAACCCTACCAAAACACCCCAAATCAAAGAAGATATTGACCACACACACACACAACCCCTCATCCTGCAATGCTTATAAACTCAGATGCAGTCTGGGTTAATTTTTAAATCTAATGAACATTTAGCTGACATTCTGTCCTTTAGACTGAACATTGGCCACATACTGTGGTTTCAGTTCTTACCTAGAACTGACTTTCCTGTCTGTGCTGTACTTGGTTATAAAGAGACACGTATGGAGCTCACAGTGTCTTAGCCAGGGGTCCTGTGTTCAGTACTGTTTCCACTCAGCTCCCTTAACAGTGCTTATTCCTGTAACTTTCTGATTTGGCCATCATTTGTGCCAGTCAAAACAGTAGAAATAGGAGAAAAGGTCCTATTTTCAACTATAGCAGGAGAAAACATCAAAATCCTGTTTGAAAATATCCCCCCTGTCCCCATGGAAAAGTCTGATAGAAATGCCGTATAAAAGAAGGTGTTGTGAAGAAAACTCTCTTCTGTGTCCCATCCCCATCTTCTGGGCTATTTCTTCTTCACTTCCCTGTTCCTTTGTTCATCGATTAAATATCAAGTTAATGGTTTCCTTTTGTAAAAATTGCTTCCTTGAAAGTGGGCCATCTCCTCCCTGGCAGCCTAATGACGGAAAAGTACAGATGATATTGATATAAGCTGTGTTTACTTTAATGTAACAACTTGAAAGGCTGTTTGTGTACAGTAATCTGCCAAGTGAATAATGGCTTGGTTTTACTTGTTCAATATTTCTTTCTTTCCCCTAGAGAGGGGGAGGTCTGAACAACCAGTAGCAGTTGCTGAGGTTAATAAGATACATTTAAAAGGTCTTTAATTAAGCCATGCAGTTTTCTTGGAAGGCCCTTGAACTATTCTTTCACCCCTTCCTCTTCTGTTTCACGTGGGTGAGTGCAAATGAGATGGGAGTGCAAGGGAGGTGCAGGCACTGCCTAGATACAGATCTAGGATCCTGCTTACACACAGCTGAGTCTCAATGGAAAGTAGAAACCAGAGGAGGATTGAAATGGTTTGTGTGAGTTCAGCTGGCCAAGGGTGTGCTGAAAGCTGAGGTAGTGGCGAGAATTGATGTGCCAGGGCTCAGCAGGGTGAACACACAAGGTGTTGTTACAGCTGCTGCTCCAAATTTTATTGGTTCCTCTGGGTTTCTCTATGCTGTTCTCATCTGGGGCCAAATTGTAGCCTTCAGCTTGTGCACTGGGTTCCAGCTGGTCTACCCCTTCCATATCTTTCGAGAGACTTAAACTGTGTATTATAAGGCAATGTTGTACTTTAGTGAAAAGAGGAATTTATGCTGGTATCTAATTTTCTATTTTCCTTTGGCTTTTAAGTTTTCAAGTCCACTTCAAAAGGGTGTTCCTGGTAAAGAGCTCTGCTTGAGCTTGTGCTCAAAAAGAATTCTTGACCTGGAGCTTTTACACTGAGAATGGGTTTTGCATGTGTAAAAGCAAGGGCTCAAAATGGATTCCTGATTCACAGCTTGAAACTGAGAAGTGACAGAAAAAGAGATGTAGAAAAGGGAGGGATATTAACCTTACAATTTCCTGTGTTCTTTCCCTGTTGTATGCATTACTACAAGCTCCACATTTCTAAGCAGGGTTGTTAAGTGAAAAAATGGGGAGTTAAGGCACCATTTGCTAGTTGGGAAGGATTCTAAGAGCTGTTCTGAGGATTAATGGAAGTTTCAAGAAGAATAGAAAAATGTATAAATAGTGAGACTCTTTCCTTACTCCCTTTTTTCAAGTGGCTTCCAGAAATACTTATGGCAAGTTTTGCTTTGCAGAATTTTACTCTTTTTCAGCCTGTGTTTCAGTCACTGTTTAACCAAGAAATTGGGCAAGATGGAAAAGTTACTGAATGTGTTAAAAAGTGTGTGTGGAGAATGTTATCCCGTGGTTCCAAATTACTGTGATCAACTTGCATTTTCTTGAAAATACTTAGCTTTCTACAGCTGGCTTGGCTGGATGTTACCTGGGTTATGCGAGGTGTCAGCTGCTGTTGGGGGTGTTGCTCATTCTGTTTGTGGATGTTTCATGAATGAATTTCGGGGCCAGCCAGAGAGTACAGAGAGATGAAGCAATCCTGAGTCAGCGCATCCCTGTGACGCTGCGGGAAGCTGGCTGCTGGCACACGGGTTATGGAGGGGCTTTCTGTGCTTGGCACTGGGTGTAGCTCTGGGCAGACACTCGGGGGTGAGGAAAAGTCCAGCAGCCTGCATGTAAGAATGGAACACCTTCTGCAGGAGCTCGGTGCAGTGGTTCCTGTAGAGCATCTGCTCTGTCCCTCGGTGAGCAGAGCACAGACCTCCTGCTTCATCCTGAGGGCAGGGAGTGGCTGTTGTTCGGATCAAGTGTGGGAGGGCAGGGATGAGGAACCCCGGGGAGAGGCAGTGCTGATTCATTCTCCTTGCAAGTCTGTTGCCACCATGGTGTTGAGGGCAGGAACTCATTGGCTGCTGCCATGAAAATACTGGTAAGGGCTTGGAAGGGCGTTATCAGAGAAGGTGGTTTATTCCCTGGAAGTGCCCTGAGTCACCACTGAGTGAACAGAATGCTGGATGTGCCTGGTGAAACTCCTCACGTGTATTTCTGAGGCATTTTGGTGGGATTTTCCAGCATTGGTCACAAGCTTGGTGTGAAATCACCACAGTCATTGCCTGGGCAGATGTGACTTCCTTTGGCTCTCAGGTTTTGCTCCTTGAAGAGGTGGTCAGTTTTTATGGAAGTAGAACTTCCTTGACATTTTTTGCTCTGCTCCTAGAGGTACAAGAAATGATGCTGTGTTTACAGAGGAATGCACCCACTCCTGGCCAGGTGTCTGGCCAGGGACTCTTCCCCAGTTCCACCCAATCTCTTGGCAGCAGTCACTCCCCCAACTCCTGATGCCCCCCGGTGATGCTGCCCATGTGCAGTCATGCTGCCTGTCCTGTCCCTGGTTTGGGGATCCTGCCTAAGAGGAGGGTCTCTGTGGATCCATGAGCCCCTCCTGCCCATCCTGGGCTGCTTCACTGGGCTCTGCCTGGCAGGCATCAGCTCATGAGGCTCCTGCTGTTGCATGAAGTTGTTTGCTCAATTGTTTAACAAAGTGCTTTTAATGGAAACATAAAACCGGATAGAAATACAAAGCCTAATGGAATAATCTCTTAATTGCAGTGCTGTAAATGACTTTTCAGCACATGATTACTGTACTTCTAGGGGGAACAGCAAGGAGGAAAGAAATTGAATATTGAATGAAAGACACTAAACACTTCAGCTGCTAAGAATGATGATTTATTGCCAGTCTGAGCATCGGGCTAAGCAGGGCAAATAAACTGACAATAGTAAGTGCTTTTGGAGGTAGGAATTGCCTCATTCAGGGTATTCACTGTATGCAACATGTAAATTCTACCAGGATAAAAGCACAAAGAGTGATTAATTAATAGTGGCGAGATACTCATGCATGCAGTGTCCTTAGGCAACCCAGAAAAAGTATTAATCAGCACATTACCCAATTATTGGCAGATAACTCCTGGTATGTAGTAGTTTGCTACTTCAGCTAGAAAATCCATTGTCCCTCTGCCTCCCTGTAAAAATCATGGGGTTGCTGTGTTACGTGGTTCACAAAAAATACCTCATGTTTTTAGGCAGCCAAGGAGATGTGGTACATTGACCATGATCATGTCAATGATAATGCCTTTCAAGATACAGTAGTCCTTGGAGAAACTCTGTCCACCCTTCAGATGTCTTACCTAGGTTAGGAGCAGCAGGTGAAACAGCTATTAGCTGGGTATTGAGCTGGCTGTGGATGTGGTGTACAGCTGTGTGCTTTCCAGAGTAGGGCATGGTTAGCAGGGAGCGCGTTCTCCAGGAGCACTCAGGTGCTGCTCAGGGAGGCGAGGTAAGTGCTTTGGAATTGGCCTTGCTGGTTCTCAGCAGCACTCCTCTTTCCCGAGGTGTAGTTCCTTGTACATGCAGTTCCTGGATTCCCGGTGCTGCCTTAGGCAAGGATGCCCGAGCTCACCTGCCTGCAGAAGCCCCTGTGCTGCTCTGGCCTTTCCTGGCACGCCCGGGACCTGCCCGGTGCCCGCTGGGCTCTGCCAGGCGCACACAGAGGCAGACCCAGCACCGGCCTTGCAGCAGGCAGCTCAGGGATTTGCGGTGTTTGCAGTGGCCTCGGCAGTGCCAGAGCCTGCTGCTGTCCCGTGGGAACGGGAGCTGGCTGTTGGTTTGGTGCGAGCCACAGGGTGATGTTCCCACTGCCTGCATGCAAATGTGGCTAATGGTGCTGGAGCTGAGCACTTGCCTGCTTCCAGCACCAAGGGAAAACAGGTGCTTTTTAAACAGAGGTGCCCGTGGTGAAAATGTGGCTTGTGTTTGTTTTGGTTTGTTTTTTTTATTAGTTGTTTTGGTTTGTTTTTTGTTTTTTTCATTGGAAAAAACAGAAATATGTTGAGTAATTGTGTACAGAATTGCAGTGGGAGAGTATTTGTATCCAGTTTATTATTATTCTTTAAAGGGATAGCTTTTTGTAGTTGCTAAAAGTAACAGCTTATGTAAACGTTCTTAAAAAGTAGGAAAAAGGAGAGATAAGATACTTCAGAGTGTATTTTGGAGGGGTATATGCTTTGCAGTGTGCATTAAGCATGCATCAGTACCTGCCTAATGCACCCTGTCATGGATTATTGCTCTTGCTTAGATTGAACACTTGCCAAGTTCTTTCAGAATGACAATGAGCTGCTTTGTTCAGGCTGATGATTCGATTGCAGTTTGAAACTCCAGCACAGAGAGGTAGTCAGCTACAGAGCATGTGCACCTCTTAATAAAATGGAAAAAGAGATACAAACCATAGGAAAGTTAGCAGGCCCTTCTGTGTATAGATGAAAAAAATTAGAAAATACTTCTTGAATAATTAGAATCTGGCAGAGAATGCAGGAAAGGTTTTTAAATAGGCTTTTCAGCATATAAACAGATCTTTTCAACAAACATTTCTAATCTCGTTATGCTTCTACGTAGTCCTTGCTATGCAGATAAGACTTGTCCAACCTGTTACTTGGTACATGCTGTTATGTAAGTGAAAAACTCAAAAGGATAGGAAACCTTTCTTTCATGCATGATGTGTTTGCTGCTGATTTCTATGAAAGTATGAAAGAATTTATCTCTTTCATATTTTTAAACTTTTCTTAATCTCAATTTAGTTACAGTACTATTGCTATGTATGTAAACTATATAATAGGTTGCAGGGGATTAAAGATTCAGGAGGCAGAGTTGCACATATCCATATTTCTGAGACAGTTTCAAATGCTCATATTTGCAGGTTTTGCTTTTGATATGCCTCACAGCAAATTAAACCACTGATAGCATTTGATGTGGAGTTTATTCTTTAAACAGCTTCAGGTTTGCAGTCGGGAAAGGAGCAAGTTCTCAGGCTGATGTTACATTTTACACGCCGGGCTTTGAGCTGTCAGCTCCAGGAGCCTGTGCTGGCCCTCAGCTGGGATGGCCACAGAGGGAAGAAAGGAGGACCCTTTGGACTGTGCAGGAAATCTGAGGTGAAAGGCTCTTGGGCTCTGCAGAGCTCTCAGTGCCAGCCCTTTCAAGCTGTCTGACAGCATTTACAACAAGCTGGATGGAGTCAGCTCTTTAAGAAACAGGGGTTTGGGGATGGCTGAAGGGAGCCAAGCTCAGCTGAGCTGTGTGTGAAGTGAGAATGTGGCAGTATGTGTAGGCTGTGGCACCTGTGGGCCACATGGCAGAGTGACTGATGGAATAGGAGCTGCTTGTCAGAGCAGGGACAAGGTCAGCTGATAGCAGGCTCCTGGGGAAAAACCAGTGATATATTCACTTGGCCAGATGTGCAGGGATGGTAGCTGTGTGGGGAAAAGTGTTATGTGAGAAGGGATTTAAAATGCACACACATGAAGCAGCTGCTCACTAAACATTTCGGGTTTTCTTCTACAAACTGTGTATCTTGTTGAAATTCTTTTTTTACTGTGGTGGAGAACAGTAATGTTGGGGGTTTTTTAGCGGCATTTAGGAAATTCTATAAAATCAATGAACAAAAGGCATGTCCACTTGAATAATTTTAATGTAGTCCTAAAATAGAAAATTTACTGCTTTTGACTTCCTGCACATGCAGTAAGCATTTCAGTATCCTCTCAAAGAACTAAGGCAGTAAAATAGATGGTAAGATTTCAATCTTTGATTTAACTTGAAAAATTATTTAACATAGAAAATTAACCATTCATTTTCTGAAATTTAACAGCTGCTATCACCTGGATTGTTATTTTTCTTTTTTTTACATTGCTGTAACTTGCTTTTTATCTTAAGGCCTTTTAGCTGAGAGTTCTTTCAAAGCTTTATCATTTTTATGAGGATACTGGAGAAACTGTAACTGGGTTGGAGAGGACCATTGGGCTTTGCTTGACTTGAGTATTTCTGTGCTACATGAGGAATAAAATATTTGGATATCAGGTGGGAATAAACAGTAGGTCTCAGCAAGCATGGCTTAATTTCCTATAACCACTAAGGTGGAAATATGTGTGAACCAAAATGTTGCAATTGTGTGAAAAAATGAATCAAAATAGGTCTGGGAAATTAATATGAAAGGTAAAAATGCTTTTTGATGATCACTTAATTATTTGGTTCCTTTTCAGATAGTACTAGTTTGCAACAGCCTTTTTACCTAATCTCTCATGATTTGCCAGTAAAGAACATTGTTTTAGAGCATACTTTAAAGAAATAGAAACCTGATTTCATTTTTGCATTCTGCTTTTTGTGCATTACTACTGCAAACACACAGTTCTCTTGCTGCCTTTAAATCTATTGATTTTATTGAACAACAAGAACAGCAAAAAAGGAATTTCAAGGCAAAACCAAATTAACAGGTAGGATAGGTTTTATATAAGGTAGAATGTAGGTTGTACCCTATGCATTTTCCCAGGCAAGCCTCCAGCAGTTCATCCCAGGTGCTGGATTCCTGCCATTGAGATGAGGAATTCAGAGGCAGATGGGTACACTGGGAGATTTCATGCACCACTTCACTGAAGAAAGCCTTCAGACTGCTCGGGCAGCAGCTGATAACCACTTCTGACTATTCAAGTGTGCCTTGTCAGCGTTAGAGACACTGATATTTTGCTGCTGGTGGGTGAGTTAATAAAATATCACCATCCTGCCTCTGTTTCCACTGGGGAACACCTTCTCCCCGTGCTGGGCAGTTGTGCACACGTGTACATGCTCTGAAAGGATTGCTGCTCACCATGTGGTGGTTACCCTGCTCCTGTGCTCATGTTGCTGATTTAAAGAGCCCTGCCAGAAAGATTTGGCTTAGAGATAACAGCTGAAACCGGGCACTGAAGTGCAGAGTACTGGAGGATCTGGCCAAGCTTAACAAAACTTGAGATTTGGCATTCTTCCACCGATTTTACTTCAATCACATCATTTTCCTGAGCTGGGGTTTGTAAGACAATGAGTTAAATTTGTTTACATGTCTCAGGCTGACTTAAACAATCAGGAGAAATGCATGATGTTTTTTATTGTAAGTGACATGCAGATAATCAAGAGGAAGAAGCACTGTGGGAGGGAGTAATGCTGCAGGGCAGCCCATTCGCAAGTAGTGAGAGGTGTTCCAGGTGCTGTTGATCCTGGTGGAGAGCAGAATGTGTCAAGCTGAGTCTCTGACGGGTCTACTCACCTTAATTTTTCTTGCTGCCTGCCTACTACCTGAACACTGACTTAACCCAAATCGCCCCCGTGCTGCTCTGACACGGCCACGGGTGAGTTCACGTCTTCACGCTCTGTTCCCGGCGGTTGCCAAGTGCTTTACCTCCGTTTTCATAAAGAAGTGCAGCTCGCAGCAAGCTGCAGGTGCTGCAGAGGCAGGGAAGGTGCCTGGAACAGTTGTGCAACAGTGGCTGGGGCACAGGGCTGGTGACCCTGCTGTGCCAGCAGCCCTGCGCTCGCCCTCTGGCAAGTCGGGAATAATGCCAGGTTGCATTTTGTGGATGAGAGACTCCGTGACTGCAACTGGCTTTTAAATCCATAAAAATGGGGAAAGGTCACTTCTGAGAAAATCGTGGGTGAGTCAAAGTCCTCGCTCGGTTGGAGCAGGATCTGCTCAGCAGGGAATGCCGATTCTCCGTGGAAGCGGATTCTCAGACAAAGGCAGGATGTAGCAGGCTGTCAGAGGGATCTGGGTGTACCAGCTGAGCCTGGCCAGATTGGCCCTGGCTCCTCTGTGCGAGGAGGCACTTGGGGCTGTGTGAAAATGTTTGCTCAGCTGTGCAACAGAGCACTGTAAGTGATTTAGAGGCAAACTGATGCTTGCCATTTTGATTCAGAGAGTGAAGTTTAGAATAACTTATTTTTCACTGTCACCTCTGCAAAATAAACCCATCGGGGCAGCTGTTTTATCAGTATCCTGACAAAGGTAACTTTCTGATCCTTGCTGATGAGGTGAGAAGGCTCCTCTTGCTTGCAAATGCTGCTCACAGGGAAGTTCAGTCTCGTCACGGTTGGGTCACCGCAATCAAGGCTGCCTGGTGTGCAGCCATGAGAGGGCTCTTAAAATCTGGGGAACTCGTCCTGGACTCGGGTCCCGTCCGAGACTGCGCTTCTAGAGCTGCTCCACCAGCTGCAGCCAAGGCGCCAGCAGCTTGGATTCTTTCTTGCATGCCCGATCCCTGAAATAGCGCCGGAGTTGCGGATCTTTACTCACCTCCCCACAAAGACACGCATGCCTTCGGGGCTGAATGGCAGTCAGAGCGCTCACGTGGCTGCAGGAAATCCTGGGATGTGTGCCTGAGCCTGCCGCGTACAGAACGCCTTGCACAGGCCAAGTGGTCAGGATTTTTCATTGCACATACCCGGTGATTTAAATTTTTCACATTTCCTGCTTTGCCTGCCACATCCAGAACAAACAAAGCCTTAAATTCATCAACTCCTTGTCTGCTTTCCTTGTAATTACACTTCACACAATCACACCTTCTTAAAAGTCCTTCTAATATATTTGCATTTAAATGGAGAATGACAGCTTTCGTGTTACCCGTCTAACTTATAATTAACACCTTTTCTGACTGTTCTGTTAACGTCACCTGCATGGGGAGAGGCTGAAAGCCTGGGTTACTTGGGAGACTTCATTTCTGCAGCAAAACAAGTGCAGACGCTGCCTCTTGGTTTGTGCAGGTCTTCGGCTATGGCACCATAGTTATGTGCTCTATAATTGTCACATTTTTTCAGATTTCCTTAGTTGCTGTTGTACGTGGCAGTTTATGACCAAATAATAGATTTTAAACATTTCAGGGTGTGAGGGAAAGTCCAAGTCATGAACTTTTCACTTGTTTGCCTCTTGGGTAGGCACAAAAAAGGTTGTTACTGTCAGATATTTACATCTTTTGACAAATCTGTTTTTTCCTCTTTTGAGACTTCAGTGATTCCTGGACCACGGGCTGAGAAATCTTGGAGTGTGTTTTTAAGTGCAAAGCCATTTGCGCTGGGGTTTAAGTTGAGTCTATGAAGGATCTGTCATGTTTGAAGAACATCTGAGAGTTCCCAGTTCCTGCAAAAGTCGCTGGGCGCTGCAGGGGCTCAGTTCTTAGGAAAAGATCAGGCTTACTCCTGGGAACTGCTTGATGATCAAAGGCCTATTGATGCTGAAAGGAAGCAAAAGCCTTTTAATGGCTGAGTAATGAATATAATTTTAAACTTGGCAACAGTGGGAGGAAACAAATAAGTAAGAATTTGAACCCAAAGATTACCATAGGAGAGGCTGAGTGAGAAGATGATTAATGTTACAAAAGTAGAACTTTTTTTTTTTCTTCTGGCAAAGGCCAACTTAGCTTCTACTTAAACAAAGTGGCAGCTCCATTCTGCCTGTTACAACATCCCAGCCTTCTCTGCTTAATTTTTTTTTTTTTTTTTTTTTTTGGTGTAACCTAGGGGGCAATGTGTTTAAAACATAAAAAGAGGTGTATTCAGGGTAATTTTTAAATACGCTTTGAAGGAAAGGTTGCAGCAATGCTGCATTTTATTGGAATGCATTTTTTTGTCCAAAATTTTTTGACAGGAGGTTTCTTACAGTCATTGTAGATAAACAGGTGGGCTGTGAGGCCTTGATCTCTTGCTCAGTGGGTCTGATGCCTCTGTCATACAGTGAGTAAACAGGGCTGGATAGATGTGATGAGTTGAAGGAGCTAGAGGAAGAAAAATCTTGAAAAGCTAATTCCAATTCATATCACTTCAGTGTGAAGATATGTGTTTTTGGGAAGCATGTACCAAAGCTGATTGATGATGATGATGCAGAAAATGATTGACTAACTGTACCATCTGTTGTACTTCTACCCTATGTTTTTTTCTTACCACTTGTGTGTGTTCAAACTGTATATTTTCTGAGAAATAGTGTTTGATGTGAAACAGAACTTAAAAGATTTGGCAAGTCACAACTTGTCGATGTCTCCATAAAGGAAAAGGAAGCAAAGGTTAGGACAGGGAGTTTTGGATGCTGTTTGGTATTAGCTGTAGTGTTGTCCTTCCATCTGCTTGTGTTGCACTCACTGTCAGGCTGTGTAGGTGATACCAGCATGAGAGCTGAGCACAGCTGTGATGCTCAGGAGCTTTCTGTGCCATGACTTTATCCATGCTTCTTTTCAGGCTGATGGGCTGATAAAAGAAACTGCATATTTAATCTTTGCAGATGTATCTTGGCTCTATAAATTGTAGTAATTTTTCTGTGGAGATTTTAATAGGAACTGAGCTGGGGTGCTGCAGGAAGGCTGCTGTGATGCATCCTTGTGATCTGTTTAATTGTTTTCAGGGGTGATGTGTCTTACCTTAAGCAAAAATATGTCTCTCAATCATGATTAGCATTTTCTCACATTAAATAAGAGTCAATGTTAATAACAAAACAGTTTAAATAAATTTATATTTTCCTGCAATTGTACTAAAATGAAATGTTGTGTCTCAGTGTTTCAGAAGAAGAGGTTCTGCATGTTGAGAGGGAAGTGTTCTCTGTGTGTTTGCTTTTTAGCCTTTTTCCACGTTCCTTCCTTGCTCCTGGATAAGTCCATTTGGGAGCCAGTACTATATCTTATTACAATTAAAGCAAATTTTTATTTTCATTTCATTTTCACTTGGAGAACACAGGGGACATAAGGGGCACAATTTCTTCCTGCACTAATCTATTTTTTGAAAATGTTGTCATGGCCTGGATTGTCACATATCAGCATTTGAACCTATGTAGTAAGGGCTGGCATGTCGCTGAGAGCGGCTTCAGAGCACGTCAGCATTGTATGGCTTGTTACAGACCCAAGTCTGGGTGATGTTGCGGATCAGGGCGTGTGCTGCTGAACTTCCTGAACCAAATCCCTTATTATGGGAGCCAGTGCTGCTTTGAGCCTAGCAGAATTCTACTGAATTCTACAGAATTCAGCACTATTTGGGGTTTTTTTGGGGGTGGGGGTGATCTGTGCATGTATCCCCTAACTCCCAGGCTCCCATGTGCTTGGTGTGTTGGTGCCATGCCTCGAGGTTCATTTGCAAACCAGTAAGGAAGAGCTTGGGGGGTGGTTTTGAGGTTTCTCTTGAGTTCTCATTCTGGGAAAATCTGAGTGTCAGAGCTGTGACTCTGAAGAGGTTCCTGAGGAGCAGGAGTTGGGGTTCTCCCGCAGCTTTGGCAGTGGCAGGGCTGGGGCAGTGCGTGTGTGAGGGGCGCCTTGCCGGAGCCTGGCAGACGGCGTCTCCGCGTGGGTTTCCTTGCTGGCGCCTGGCAGGACACGGAGACCTCCTCTCCTCCTGGCACGGGGCCACTCAGGGCCTGAGCTGACCGTGCTTCTCAGAGGCTTTCTGCCTGGCTTCCTGACTCTTGACCTTAGGGAGCTGCCCTGTGAGTTACAGCATAGCCCAGGTTTTCAAAAGGTTTTTGTGACACGTATACGATAAAATAGAACTGGAAGGGGTTTTAGTTGTTGTCTTCAGGCAGTTTAAGGTCTTGTCTGCAGCTTCAAGAGGGGAAGGTTGCTGCTTTCAACTGCATTATTAAATTTGTAGCTACTTAGTGTTTTTTCCCCTTATCCTTCTGCTTTTGAAACTGTAGCTCCTTCTGTTAGTGAAACTGGAGGAAGACTCGGAATGAAAATTACATTGACCCGATTCTGACAGGGAGGCAGAGGGTGGGTGGTGACCCCCAGCAGCAAAGGGGAGGGGAGTGACCCCTGGCCTGGCTGCAGGGGCAGCTGGCTGTGCATGGCCAGCAGCCTGGGCCATGGTACCCTGTGAGGGTATTGAATACTGAGCAGTGCCCGGTGCTCCCGTACCTGTGTGAGCCCCCCTGTCTGCTGGGAGGGTCCTGAGCTGAAACCTTTGTCTCCTCTTAAACCTCCAGGAACTGGCACTATGGCAGATAGGCAGTGTCCCTGCCCTTCCCCTCTACCCCCCCTCCACACTCTTTAGAAAGAATTTATTGCTGGGAAGAGAGCTTGGGGTCAAGGAAGGTTCAGGGGAAGAAAAGGCCTTTAGAGGTATTACAGCTGCTGTCTTTGCAGCAAGCAGCACATAAGTTGCTTTACATTCAGTGACAGGGTACATATAGGAAACATAGCTACTTGTCATCATAAATATTATTGTTGTGAGAGATTCAAGTGGTTTAGGGTTTTCCTTTTGTTTGAATGTAATCAGAACCTCTGAGCAAAACAACTTGATTACTTGAGTTTGGGTGCTTGCCAGCCTAGAAATAGAAGGACATCCGTAATCCACATGGATGTAAGCACAGTATTTTAGTAAAAAGCAATTTTCAGGGTCATAATATGTGGCCTGCCTTTTTGTGAAATACATTCACTTTAAAAAATCATTTGCAAGCATACCATTTTAGATAGCAAATCTAGCCTATATTAGATAGCAAACCTAGCAAATATTGCTTCAAGTTTGCCTTATAATTTTTCCTAAGATTTTGTATTTTGCAGTTGGTGTTTCCCTCACCTGACAGCACAAAGCTTTTCTGGCACACACAGTGTAACTGCCCAGCTAACTGCTTATAGATAGGAAATTGCTGACATGCAAAATTACATCAGATGTACAGGGGAAATAGTTCTATTATACAGTTTATTACAGAAGGATTGTAGGTATTTACTGAAGCAGTGGTCAGTGATTCCTGCTTTCTTCTTTTTTCTTTTATGAATGTTTAAAATTGTTTGCAGGAGTAGGGTACATAGCTATTACTGGACGCTTCTGTTTTGCTATATTTGGAAACAGTTTGACACTAGCAAAGTTGGAAACTATGCTAAACGTGCACAGTCTAACCCCTGAATATGTTTTTCTGCCTTAGTGGTACAAGTGCATCCTTACTGCAGTTCCGTATATAGAAATTTGCCATCTGTCAGCATCATTTTCCAGAGCTCCCATTGAGTCAGGAAACCCCCTCTGCAGCAGTCAGACCTCTTGGTAAACTGCTAGCAAAGCCAGTCCTCTGCCTCTCGTCTAGGGATGATTAAACTTTCAGAGGGTGGCTATTGGTGTAACATTTGGGAAGATGTCACTGGTGGGGAGGACAAGGCTCTTCCCTTGCAAAGTGGGCACTTGAGAATTGGCGAGTATGAAGAAAAATATAGGAATTGTATGTATACTGTAGACTGTGCAGTAGGGTAGAAATAAGGCAGGAGAGAGATGCCTGCATGCTTTTCCTTCCCCACTGTCTATAAAGATTTGAGCAAGAGATTCCCTTGTTTTGCAGTAGAATTTCAGAGGCAAGGTGTAGTTTAAAGGGTCTGGCTTGCCTTGAAGTCCTTCTGCTGTGCATGTGGCACAGGTTTATTGGTGCTTTGGTGTGGGGCTGGTGGAGTTGAGTGCATGCAGATGTGGTTGAGGAGGAACAGGGGGATTTGACCTGGTGTTTTCTGAGTTTCTGAGACCTTTCTAAATATGTTTGTGTAATTGCTTTAAATGCAGCTGCTTGGATTTCCTGGTGAGCAGCTTTCAAGCCTGTTTATTGCCAAGCAACATTGCCTTGTTTTTTGTCAGATAGATAAAGTTTGTTCTTTGAAAGTGGCAACACCTTCAAAATAATGGATTCTTTTACTCCTCAGTGAAGAGTTGGGGTGTAAGTCTGAACAACAAGAATGTTAGTTTTTCACAGTTATTGTTGCAAATGGATTTGCCAGCTGGTGTGCTTGTCACCCCCACTGACTGCTCCTCAATTTGCTTCACAATGAAATGGATGGATAGCTTTTTCCTTCCCACTGTTCTTGAAGGATGGTATCAGGAATAGAAATCACTGAGAAGGATGCATATACCTTGTGTGCCACATTACTGTGTTGTGCAGCAAATTCTTGATATAACTGATTTGTCAGCTGTAACTATCCCATGGATTTCAAGGTTGCTTTGGATGTAAGCTATTGTCTGAAACCAGGTTTTCTGTACAGAGTAGACACTTGTTGATAACACTGGTGTGCCGTGATAATCATCCTTCCTTTCTCTTCTTCCTGAAGCTTGTGCAACGAGGACAGAAACTTGCTGCGGATTCGAGAGAAAGAGAGACGGAGTCAGGAGGTTCTGGAAGACAAAAAACAGTTCTCTGAGAAAACTCCCCTCTTTGCAGAACCCTACAAGGTAATGGTACGGGGGGCTGGGAGGGGAAGAGAAGAGGAGAGAGGGCTGGGGTAGAAGAGGAGAGCTGTGGCTCTGCATAGGGTGTTAGCAGACTTGAGCATGGTAAATACAAACACAGCATCTTCCCATCTGCTTAGTTTCAATTCCTCAGAGAATGTGCTTGAATCTCAGTTGGTTGTGCAGGAGCAGTATGGACTTTGGCCTGGCCTCCTGTAGTTTGAGGGAGGGTGCCCAGGAGTAGCTTGGCTGCCTGTCTGTCTGCAGCTGTGGGTGTAACAAATGAATCTGATGTTAGCACATCTGGAGGCTCCAGATGCACCAAGCTTGGCTTGATAGTGGCTCAAGCAGTCCCATCTGCTTTGGAGACATTTGCAGGATCAAGATGAGCTTACCTTACTTCGCTCATGGTGATGTGTGGTGCTTAAGTTAAGATCCTGAAGAATGTCTCTTCCTGAGCTGGATCTCTTGGGGGGCTTTTGAAATGTTCACCTCTTTGTTCTTCTGTTGCAGACTAATAAAGGAGATGAGTTGTCAAGCCGAATTCAGAACATGCTGGGCAATTATGAGGAGGTCAAGGAGTTCATGAGCAACAAATCTTGTCAAAACCTTATAGGGATTCCAAAGAGCGTTGCCCCTCAGTTTGCCCCCGGGCCGCCTGAGAAGGCCATCCGTACATTGCCATCTTCATTCCAGCACCTGACCCGCCGTCCACCCGTGGGACCCATGGCTGTACCCCCTCGCCCTCCAAGCCACTCCAGCCACTACCCAAAGGCACAGCCAGGAACAGAGCCAGCTTTGGGTTTGCACAGCAAGAGCCGCAGCTCGGCCAGCGCTCGCAGCCACGGCCCCGAGCACAGCCGCGGGGGCCGAGACGCGCAGGCGGGTTTTCCCCACAGCCACCATGGCAAGCCTGGCAGCGGGGAAGGTCGGGCTCACAGCCTGCAGGCCTCCCCTCTGGCACTTTCCCCCTTCCTGCCATGTTTGTTGTCTTCTCCCGTGGCACCCCTGTCACCTCTACATTCCAGCCAGCATATCAATTCCAGGTCACAGAACAGCAGCAAAAGTCATGGGTCAACCTACAGTCAAACCAAATCATTACAGGACTTGGTGACGGGATCACAGGAGAAGGAAAGTCGGGACAGCCCAGCCGTTACCTTGACCAGCACCACTCAGCCTTCCTCTCAGACTTTTCCCCCTTCTTTGACATCAAAAGCCAGTGCAATGCAGCAGAAACCAACTGCCTATGTCAGACCCATGGATGGCCAAGATCAGGCATCATTTGAATCCCTGGAGCTCAAACCTCTTCTGGAGGAATACCATGAAGGACCCAATGACGATGTCTCGGATTTGAAGGCCAAAGTTAAAGCTGAACTATCCAAGTTGGAAACCCTCTCTGAGCCCAAGGAAGAGACTGATGAAGATCTGTCAGATTTGAAGGCAAAAGCCAAAGTAGAACTATCCAAATTCGAAACCCCTTCTGAGCCCATAGAGGTGAGTGCAATTTTTGGGCATGTCTGTTGGAGCAGGGTAAGTTTGGCTGTGGGAGAACAGGTCATCAAACAGCAGTGACTGCCAGAAGCAGGGGTGACTGTGTGTTTGGAACGTGCATTTCGAGGTTGACCTGGGTGTAAGATACCTGTTTGAATAGTCAAAATGTGACACTTCCTGTGATTTTCCTGTTGTTTTCTCAGTGAGGCTACAGCAGGTTTTATAGCTTGAACTTGCCTCTGCGCCCATAATTTTTGTTTTCCTCTAATGCTTGTTGAAAAGAAGGGGGAAATGATATGGTGAGAAGATCAAGTGTTGATGCAGAGTGTCAGGACTCAGTGGTGGTGGGTGGAGGCCCTAGATCCTCACTGAATATGAATAGCCAGCAGTGCAGTAGATTCTGTGGTCACCTGGCTTTTGTGACTGGGAACGGCAAAGATTCTCCTCTGTAAGTTTGTAAAATTTCACTGTAGACCCACAGGAAAGTATGACTTGATATTGCTGGTTTCCTTGTTGTACTCCATCTGTTTTTGCTGACCCAATGCCACCTCTCTGGTTTGTCATGTGGGATGGAGGCAGAAAGCTGGTAAAGCCACGGGAGAGGAGGAGCAGCTTTGTACATGTGTTGTTCAGCAAATGCAGCTCCTTTTCCTGTGCCCACTGAAGCCCAGTTTCAGCTGTGCCAAGGGACCAGCACGCTGACTCTGCCAGCCTTGGGACTTGGCCTCCTGTGAGCTCAAAGGCACTTGGTTCCCTGGTACATTTTGGGGATTTACTGTGCTCATCCTTCAGCCCTGATGTTGTTGCTATGCCCTATGGGATGTAGGAACCCATGGTCCTAAAGCAGCTGGGCAAGGAGGGTTTCAGAGATTTTCAATTTGTATTTTGCCACCTCTGTAATGAAAAGAAAGAGTGTGGGTGCAGTCTGTTTTTCATGGAAAAGGGTGTGGATCAGCTGCAAATGGCTGTAGGCAGTATCTTGTGGGAAATGAGAGGAAGCTGTCAAAATGACAGCGCTGAGAAGTTGTGAAAATACTTTCATGCTGAGAGACTTTATTTGCTACCAAGTAGGTTTGGCATTGCACATCACACCTCAAAACAGGAAGTTCACTGAGGTCACATTACCTTATTTGCTTAACCAGATTTTACTCCTGGGAGAAAAAGAAAGCAGTGCAGGGCATCACCTTCTACATTATCTTATTTTCTCATCTGCATTATTGTCTTATTTGTTTTCCCATCCCCGTGCTTCTTCTGTCATCTCATGTAACTCTGGTTTAATACGGATTTTGATAGTGCAGCATTGTATATGGTGCTGTGTGCTGAATGAGACCTTTTTCTCACTTTCTGTTGAGCACATGAGTCTGAGTCCAAATGCCCATGAAAATCCTACAGCTGCCAGTGCAGGAGTAGCATTGCTCATGCTCCTTCTGTTTCATCTGTGGCAAAGTAGGAATGCAGTAAAAAGGGAATTGAAGATAACAAAAAAAAAATGTTTTTGCACAGGCCAGGACCGTGGTTTTAATTATATGCTTAGTCCATTTTGAAGCTGATAGAGGAATCTTTTTTTGTGAATATGCTGAATGATCCTGCTTTACAGTAGGGATCTTTGGGCTGTGGCCCCTGATTGTTTTCTGTGCATAGGCAGGCAGGAATAGAGGCATTTTGGATAATGGCTCTGTAAGCTCTAGTGAAAAATACATTACTTTGATTTCTGCTTTTTTTCAGTCTTGTCATTGTCACATTTGCTTACTTCTGTTTGGTCTCAGTGATGAGCATCTCTTTGGTAATAGAGCCCTCCAGGGCTGAAGCCTGGAGGGAGAAGAGGAAGAACCAGTGAGGTGGCACCCCTGGGTATATGGCCTGTGTGCTGGATGTCCTGTTCAAGAGAGGCTGCTTGGGGGTCTGTTGGCTGGAAGGTTGTCCCCCTCTTTCGTTCCTGGTGAAACAGGAGCTGTGGGGAGGCTCCTGCCCTGCAACGACCCTGACAGTGAATAGTTCTAGACTAGCAGAAACTCTGTTGTTCTTCCCTCTTCCCTGAACGGTTTGGCCCCACTTTACTGAACAGCCACATGCCAAATACAGTTTTTCCTGTGCTCTCCCTTGACATGACTTAGGAAAGCCATTTCCTCAACATGTGTTCTGGTTAATTGAATTTCTAAGGCATGTTTCACCTGCAGCTGTGAATTCATTATTGACAGCTCCTACTCCTGGGAACACTGAAAAGTTCAGCCTCCCAGGCCAAATAGACATGCAGTTTCACTGCAGAGTGAATGAATCCACAGTGGATAACCGTGCAGTGACTCACTTTGCATTCACAGAGACACTGAGCAGCTCTTTCCCCTCTTCCCCAAATCAAAGCCTTCACTTTCAAATGTCATCACTGTTGCTTTAATGTGTCTTCCCAAATTTGCTGTGAGAAGATTTAAAAATATAGCACAAGTGTAGAAGCTTGGATGTATCCCTTCTCTTCATGTGCCAGGTTTTTCCTCTTCTCCAGCACCTAAACAAAGGTGCTTTTAAAGCCATTCTCTCCCTCTCCATGTCTCTAGGAGGGCTGCAGCACCAACAAAGACCCTTGTATTGCCTCCATTGACACAGACTGTGATGTGTGAAAGGGAATCAGTTTGACAGCAGGGGAAGAAGCAGCCAGGCTGTTTTGAGGGAGAGTGTTTATAAGTCTTCAAGCATTATTAAGGACATAATGTATGGAGGAATGTACAGCCCTTGATGCTCATTGAAGGTTTGGCTTTGTTTTCCCAAAATTTTTGGGGGTATTAGGGTATCCTTCTACCTGGTGTAATGAGGCCTCATCAGGCTCTCCTGCCTGTGAACTGGGAAGCAAAAAGGGAAGCAGCCAATTTAGAACCCCTCAGCAACAATGAAGCAGCCCAGATGTGTAAAGTCATTTTGGTAACACTGTATTATCCTTGTGTACAAGTTGCTGTCATTGAGCTGTGTTTTCCTCAGTAAACATTTATCAGTGTTCACCAATTAAAATGTGGTTGTTATATAGTAAATAGGAATTACTAAATACCTATGAAGATGTTTGGATGGCAAATATAAAAAGTCTGTTCTAGGTAAATAATATTTCACTGGACTTCTCTTCATGGCATCTGAGTTTTTCTACTGGCAGAAGCTGTCAGACAGATGAACCCTGTAAAGTAGAAATAAATACGTTGTTTTAATTCTGCATAATTTCCAAATGAAAAATTTTAAAGACACACGTAGCACTGTTGGCCTTATATAATGAATACACAGTAGTCAGCATTAAGCTACTGTCATCTTCCTCCCAATCTTTTATGTATTTCTCATTTACTGAATAGAAGGAGACTGTGTTTTGTTTGGGGGGGGAGGTTTCCCTCACCTCTTGTATTCCTTTTTTGACTATTTTATTTTCCTTGCTTTGCACCAGGACAAGTAACAAGGTGTTACTTCTGTGTCGCCTCTGCTGCCCTTTTTATAATCTGAAGTGCCTCAGGTGATTGGAGAAGGGTTTTCATGCTTCCCCACAGGCATTGTGTCAATTTGTCTTGCTGCTGGTGTGTGACTGCTAAAGAAGCAGATCAAACATTGTTGCTTTTTCTGACTGTTTTGGATACAAAAAGTTGTAAAGGCAAAAAAAGTAAGCTTCAACCTCACCATAAGAGCTGACAGTGTCATTTTTGGTAGGCTTCCCTAACAAATTGCATGTAAATATATGAAGCTGTGCAGTCCAAGGCCTTTCCCACAAGTCTTGGGCATTGTGGTGTGTGCCGAAATGAATTGCAGCCAGAGGAAGGTTTACTGTGGGATTCTCTGCTGCTCATTGTCATACCAAGTGCCCAAAGACAAATTCTTTCACTTGGGTCTTCTCCATGTTCCCTTTTGGCTCTCAGACGTGAAAGCAGTTGGTACTTTTTATGCTCTTACATTATTTTAATTTCTTGTTCCCCTCATTCACTGGGTTGCAGGTACATCCATGGGCAATGACCTTGGTTGCTGCCTCTTGGGATGGTTGCATGGACCACAGGCAGACTGAGGGTTTGACTAGTGGTTATGAGGTCAAGATAGCACACAGCTTTTGCATTTTTAAATGCACATTTTGGCTTCTCCTCTTTTTCCCTCAGATGATGAGCATGCAATATCTTAGGAGAAGTGACAGTCAATCCCAGTTGACAGGAAAGAATTATATGTCAGTGCTGTGTTTTGGGTTTTTCAGCTAAACCAAGCCAGAGTGTGCGGCTGTAGTTATGTAAACAGAAAAAGCTACTTGTATTTGATTTAATAGGTCAGTCCCACTGGATGCAAAAGAGAATTTTCCCTTGTGTGCATCTTCTTTGGAAGAAGCCACATTTTCTATCCAGGCTTGAAATAAACCAGCAATAAAATGCCAAAGTAGCTCTGATGGCTCACGCGAATCATCCTCCACCAACCTCTCTGTAGATTTCTGAAACACTCCGTGCTGTTTCTTGCACAAGTGGAAAGTGCCAAAGGGACAGATGTTGCCAATTTGAACTGTACAGGGGGAAGGCAAATATTGCTAAGCAACCGAGTGCTTGAGAGAATTTTTCGGAGAGGAGCCAAGGGAGTTATGTCTGGGAGCGCCTGCAGCTTCTCGTGGCTCGGTGTGAGGGAAGAGATTAAAAGTTCTTTCCTGTCAGGGCTGACGCCGCCAGCACAAAAGACACCATAACCTATTGACACTGATTAGGGCTGACAAGGCAATGTATGAAAACAGGAAATCTGCCCTGCCATGTGGGAAGGCAGTAAGACATGTTCAGAGAGGTAAGTGCAGCACACAGCTGGTGCCAGGGTGGGGTCAGCAGTTGGCTTCAGCGGGACCAGGTGGAACCCAGGCAGGCACCCAGCCCCGTGAAGTCCAGGGGAGGCTGTGTCTGGGTCTGCCTTTCACATCTGACTGGGAGCAGGTCGCTGAAGGACGGGCTGGCAGGGAGAGGGGGGTGTTTCCAGTGAGTCTTGTAATAATTGCAGGCTGCCTCACGTAAATGGAGTTAACTTCTCTATTACTGAAGGATGAAAAAAGCTTAGAAACAAGGCAAGTCTTAAAACACCTGTGTGTGGTTGTGCTTCTCCCTGGCCAAGCAGTACTTCATAGGTAAGTGCCAGCCTGGAGGTCTTTGCTTTGGTGGTCACAAATGCCACTGGAGATGTTTCCTCAGAGAGTGAATCTGCCTGTTTCAAGCTTCTGAATTATTTTGGCTGTAGACTCTTGGTTGAAGAGATGTGTTTCTGGAATGAAACACAAGATTTATCTTCCTACATTGGTCATCACATTAGCACTCCCCTAATGCTACTTTGAGCACCTCCTAGACTTTGATCTGATTCTTTGCTTTGTTTGAGTATAGGGAAATGTTTAGCTAGCATGTGCTTTGTGTTGTATTTCTTACTTTATGGGATTTTTTTTTTTTTACTGCCTACCAGTGAGCCTCGGTGGAAGTGGCATTTTGCAGCTTAAGGATGCTCCATAGGAATATGGATCAGCACATGATGTGGGTTATGACAAGTCTGGTGGTTCTGCCTTTGCTTCTTGGGCACTGCTCGCAGTGCTCGTGCTCCATGTGGGTGCTGCAGCAGGAGGGTGCCTCACTGAGGTGTTGGTCAGCTCTGTGGTTTTCAGTGAGCACCAGCATCAAGGGGAGAGGAGTTCCCCTGCTTTTTTATGAGCTGGTACATTCCTACTTGGAGAAGGGCTTCTGATGGCCCTGAGTAGGGCATGAGATTGCCAGAGCTCACCAAAGCTTGACTACAGCAATGGTAATTTTTGAAAAGAAGTCAACAAGTAGTAGTGCTCCTGCCCTGGCACACTACTCGGTGCAGTCTGTTTTTATATGAGTTATGCCTCTCTTATTTGTTTCCTTGTGTTGTTATTCTGTGCTTTGAAGTTTTGGGTCTCATTTTCCATTTTCTCTGATGTCTAACAATGTTGCTGTCTGAATTGTCTTTAACATCCTTCTCCCTCCCAAGCTTTAGATGCCAGTTTTTATCCTCATAATGATGAGCATTTATTTCTTAGACAATAAAATAGTGCTGTATTGTTTTAAGCCAGGAGAATATTTTCATTCCCTGTTGGAAAAGGTGATACTCCTAATTGTTTGATCTGCTTTTTGACACACCAATTTCTCCTCCAAACTGCTTTAGCAGTGTTACATTTTCTTGCCAATTTGTTCTGTGAGCCAAATGGTTCATAAATGTCATTAGATATTGAGATGTTCTTTTTGCATGCAATTAGGGGTATCTTGGCAGTCCAGTGTACTCCAAGCAAAAGGTCTGGGTGCATTCCCAGAGAGCCTCTGCCATCAGCCCAGCTTTCTTTTCATGTACCAACCCCAGGGAGACAAACTGCAGCTGGCATTGCTTTGTGCTCATTTCAAATCCAAAAGGGATGGATGCCAGAAATGTCCTCTGTCCCCTCCCTTCCCCATACCTCCTCCATCTAATAAAAGACACTCTGGCCTTCTATGACTCCCTCCTTTCCAGGGTACTGAATTCAACCACTTTGGCCTTTCTGCCTGTTCTTCAGATGGAGCTTTTCTGGAATCAAAGGAGAGAGGAACAAGGGTGATGTTTGCTTTGGCTGCTAAGGAAATAGAGCTCAATAGTACTTGGCTTGTAGACTAATTTTTAACCAGTTACAAAACTTGACCTAAACTCCCATTACTTACAGAAACTCCAGTTTAGGTGACTTGTTCAAATGTGCACTTTCCTTTGAAGACAAACAGTAACTTTTGCTATTCAAGAGATTGCCATGTAGCTTAGGTTATGCCACAGCCAGAAATGTTATTTTGGCTGGCTTACTAAGCTTCACTAAGTGAAAAAAAAAAAAAATAGACCACTAAAAAAACTCAAAAAACCTACTTAAAATTTTCAGATCTTTTTCACTACTCAAAGTTAGAAAGAATAGCAACAACATAGCAATATTTATTTTTTCCTTTTCTTGAGAGATGAGAGAATTCAGTTTCTCTGTTAGCATAATTTTAAGAGCATTTATCTTGAATTAGGGCCTGAATGCAAGTATTTGTTTTAATACACTATTGAATTGAAAGCACCCCAAGGCGAGAAGTGAGTGAGCACTTCCCCATGCTTTTTAAGGTTAACTGCTGAATGTGTTTACAAATATGTTTCTGTGTCTGTAGAACTAGCACACTGGCAGAGTGACTGAGCATTTTACAAGTTTGTTGTAAAATAAAGTGTGTGGAATGATTCCCTATTAACTCTGTGGTATCTATTTCTTCTAAAGCTTATATTTTTTTAACTTGGTTTACGAACATTAGTTTTTTTAAACATGGCTTATGCATGTTGTATTTTGAATAGCAGTGGCTTGTGAAGAATGCTAGAAGTTTGGGAAGATACAGGGTGAATTTGTGTAACAGGAGACAAAATTATGTTAGATTCAACCTATTCCTCCTCAGACAAGGAATACTTTGGTTTCTTTCATCAGCCTGTCAGCTCACTGCTGTTCAGACCAAGTTGTAATTCAGACTTGGCTGGACACCATCTGTTCTCTCGAGGTGAAAGGTATTGGTATATTCAGCCTGAATGTTTTCACTTGAAGTAGGCATTTTACTGAAGGTGCTCTTGGGCTGTCACATTGCTTGTCTCTTTGTATTTTTGCTTTGTTAATCTCTGGCTGTGTGTGCTGAAGGAATGCCATCTGTGCTTTACCAGTGCAAAGGACATGCCTTGCCTCCTTGGTGTAGGTCAGCTCCATTCCTGCCCCTCTTTGCCAACACAGTATTGATGTTACCACAATAATATTGCACATTTTTTCATAATGAAAGCAAGAGGAGAAGCAGTGTGGTATTTATTTTTCTGTTTGCTATGGTAGCAGTAGCCCCTTGGGTATGTCCTACCCTTCCCTTAGACATTTCCTCAGAGCCCTCTGTGGTGCACACATAGGGAAAAGCTTGTCCAGCTTTCAGGAGTCTAAGGATTGTGTGTGTGAAACTATTACAATGTAGAGACATTGCCTGAGAGGACATAAAAAATTCCCAGTACACCAAGGTGGTGAGCCCTATCCATTATGGTGACAAATTATGAACCTGCTTGCTTACATCCCTGAGGTATTTTAAATTATTTGAGTATTTTGCCATTGGTTTGTGGGGACTTTTCACAAACATTGGAATCATTTGAGCAATTATGCATGAAGGAAATTATGGGCAGTGAAACAGTGATACAGAAAATCTGGAAATGTCTGTAGTCTTCTCCAGTTTGCTGTCCCTAGGATGCATCAGGAAAAGATGGAGAAAGCTTTTCCTTAGGCAAAGGTTGGGTGGTGTCTTGGTACTTCTTGTAACCATCTCTCCTTGTTTGGAATTTAATTCCAAGCCATTCAGACAGTATGTTAAATAAGCAAAAAAGCCATTTATTCCTTCCAGATTATACAAACAAGGAGAGAAACAGTGAACTGATCCTCTCCCATCCTCTCAGCATTGCTTTGCTTTCTGATAGCTTTTTGAGCCAGGGATGCTGATGGTCTGTAGCCTTCCTGAGTGACAAGGATCACTTCTCAGATGCCAGCCAGGTACCTTAGCTCAGCACCTCCTGCTTTGCTTGGCTTCAGGTAAAAATTGTGTGTGACAGCTCTGCAGAGTGTAAGCCTGGCATAAGGAATTTCTGAGACTTGGGGCACACTGTCTGCAGCCCTCAATGCAGAGTTTAGGGGATGATAAAAATGTCTTTTAAGGAACCTTGCATTTTGAATCATGACAAAGGCAAGTGTCTTCTATATACAGATTTAAAATATTGTGGATTGGTTGTTCTAGGCACAGCATAAGCAAAGAAGGTTCTAGAAGGCTCTGTCCAGCCCTGGCCTCTGTTCCCACCTGGCAAACAAGCTCAGGGTGCTGTGAGCTTTTTGCTGAGTGCACAAAGCTGTTTTCTGAGGAGAGGATGACAGTGTCTGTGCGTGCTCAGCTGAGTAATAACAAACATCTCCTGGAAGCAGACTGTGTCAGCCTTGGATGCTGCTTTTACAGCTGAAAGTGTAAGTTAAGCTGCTTCCAAGTTAGGCTGCTGTCACTTACCTGGTCACTCTGTTTAGCATACAAAATTGAAGAGTGGCCAGGTAACTGGTGGACAGGACTTGCTTTGGTTTCCCATTGTCTTTAGCAAGATAGGGAGCTCCCAAGAGACTTGTCCAATATTTGTCTTGAGGAGGATAACTTTCATCTGTGTAGACATGATAATGGTGATAATACTAAGGCACCTTGCTGTTCCATCCACAAAACATAAAATCTAAAAATAGGTTTTTTTGCATTTAGTTCAGTTATAAAACAATAGTGATAGTTGCCTTTGCAAGCAAAAGGATATCCTGCTATTTTTTCCCTTGCCAGTTAAGTTCCTTGGTTTGGAAACATTTAAAGATATTTCTTCCATTTCCATTAAAATTTAAAAATAGCATGTAGGCTCTTTCTGAGTTGAGAACTTCATTTTCTTAGGGAGAGAGATACAATTCCTATCCTTTCAACACATGTGTTTTCTTTTTTCCTTTGGGAATACCATCCTTAGATGTACTAACAAGCATCCCTTTATTCATGTCCCTCCCACTTGCCTTCTCCTTTGATGCCCTGGTCCCGGTGACTGATGCCTTTCAGCTCCCCCAGGCTGTGTGCTCTGTCCCAAGCAGCAGCAGAGATGTGCTGGGTGCTGGCAGGGGACTGGTGATGTTGCTCCAGGCTCCAGCCTGCCTCTTCAATTTGTTTTATTTCCCAGACTTTTATTGGCAGTGTCGGTAATGCAGGGAGGAGCTGAGGGTGCTTTCAAACAGCTGGGAGAGGCTGCATCTCCAAGAATGTTTACTGAGTCTTTAAGGGGAGGTGCACCAAGTGCCACCACTGCCATCATAAATCTAACTCTGCTTGTTTTCCAAGGGGAAAGTCGTCTTTGGAAATAGAAAGCATTTCTGAGAGATAGCAGCAGTTAATTATCTGAAGTGATCCTCAGAGCCACAGGATACTTCTCACCACCAAAAGCCCCATTTTCCTTGATGGTCTTAACAAGCATAGTTATTATTTTCTTATCTTTTGTTGTTTCAGCTGCAGGGACCAGCTTTTTTCTGGAGTAGGCTAGAGTCAGGCTACTCAAAATGCTGTAAAAGTATATCTATGAGCATAAATTGCAATGAGGTGGTACTGGACATGAGAAAATACCTGAAACAGTGGCTTGCTGCTCTTACTCAAATGCTTCCATTGAAAGAAAATTGTGTGTTCATTCTGCAGGGAACAAGGGGACACAACCTCAGCCTTTTATGGACACAATACTTACAGATTCACATTAAGCAGTATTAAAAATTATTTACTAGAGACCTTTAAATGGAAAGCAGGTAAGAAAATTTTGTGGCATCAAGGGGTCAGAACTAGATTTTTGAGAGCTGCTGTACAGATGGTCATTGCAGTGGAGAGGTGCTCTTGTGTGGAGGCTCTTCATGCAGGGCAATTTACTAGAGAGAATCAGCCTTGGCTGGAGTCCTGGTCTGCATGGCAATGTACAGGTGATGCTGCACTTAACTTCCATGCTTACTTTGCTTGGATTTCAGATATATTATTATTAGATGGAGGCTAACAAGAGATGCACAAATTTTTGTCAGCAGCTCAGGATTTGTAATGAATCCTTCATTAAAACATATCAACAGTCTGTTCCCCCAGGACACAACCCCCTTGGCTGCTTCAGTCAAAGAAAGACAAAACAGCAATTTGTTTTTTTTACGCTGTTTGAACACAAGGAGGCCCGTGTATTTATTTTTAGATTGAGCAAAATAATCCATCTCGGGGTTAGAAAAGCGTGTAAAATCTTTAAAGAATGTTTTATTTCCTGCAGGCACCCACGCAGGAACAGGACAGTACAACCATTGTTTGCTGAGTATTTTGATGTAAAATGCTTAAATTGCCAGGATCATTCAGTGTCAGCTGAAGAAACCTCGTGGGAATGGTTTGGTTTGTTTTCAAACCTGCTACGATGGCAGTGAGAGGCTGGAGCTGCTCTCTTCACTTGGAACTGGGCTGCTGAGTTGAGGTGTGGGCAGAAGCAGAAGAGAAGGTGGTGTGGCATTTTTCTAGTGGATAACTTTGGTGTTGCTTTGGAAAAGAGAGTTGTGGACTCAAAGGAGTTAAGTGTGCTTGTGGAACTGCCCACAGGGAACTTGGCTACAGGAGAGCTGCTGGTGAAACCCTGGTGCCCACAGAGGACCTGAAATAGAACCCAGAGAATTTATTTTAGAAGGCTCCTGTGGACTCTGAGACTGGTAGATTGGATTTGTAGTCTACAATGAAGTCATGTGATGTCAAGCAAGCAGCATAGACACAAATGAGAAAACAAATGCTTTTATAGTGCAATTTCAAAGACTTTATCTGGCTGGATAAGACAGAATCCTTCTGTACATTTCTGTAGTGCCTCAGCATTGTTTTAGTGTGCATACAGCAAAAAGCATAAATAGGTTTTGGGTGTCATGAACTACACAAGTGGAACTTAACACTGGAAGCAATGTCAAGCAGATCTACTTCAGCTTTGCTTTGATTTGCTGGAATTATTCCAGTCTCACTCCGTGAGGTTGAAGAACTAAGTTGGTGAGAGGGGAGACCGAGGATGTGGTGCTTGTTGCTGCTCATTGTCCGTAGCTTAACCCACCCATCTGGCTGCCTGCAGCTGGCACAAAACTCAAACAAGGGCATCCCCAAACATGTATTTCTTACAGCTGCTGCAGTGGGTGCTACCTTGTTACTGCTTTCCACAAAGAGAATCTGATACAAGGTTTTTATAAAACTTCAGCTACTTCAGCTTTATTGGTGTTTAATTTTTCTCTTTTCATCCTTTTGTATTCTACCTTATGTTTGGGGTTTTTTTTGTTGTTGTGGTTGTCATGTTTCTGTTGAAATGGAGTGAGCTTTCTTCTTCTGTGCCAAAAATGATGTGTCTTGCAGTAATTTCTCCTGTGAAAATTAATCCTAGTCTTGGGCAACCTGCTGAGAAAATTGCCTTCCCTTCTCTCGGATTTGTTGTTCTGTGACAGCAGCTTCCTGAATTTTCTGGAACAGCTCAAGCTGCTGTTAAAGGGACTCTGCTGCCAAATAATACCTCTGTGTTATTTTACAGTAGTAATGAAACCTCAGACAATATTCCCTGTAATAAAATAGCCTTTAAAATCTGCGGCCATAGTTTATGAAGTCAGTTATTAAGTCATACTGAGCTCCATATCATTTGAGATTTTAAACAAATTAGGTCTATAACGGTTTCATTACAGTAATTTAAGTCCCTTCTTGTTGTGTATTTCTGAAATGTTTTTGAGCTTAATAGAAAAATAGCACTAAGAAAAACCTAAATATATGCAAGTATTCCCACACTTGCATATGAGGGAAGTGTGAAGTCAAGGAAGGGATGGTCTCATCCCTAAAATACAGTTTGCTTTGAAGTGTTTGCACACACTTTAGCCTGATTTGTTATTGATTTAATCCAAAGCTCACAGGCAACAGTGCAAAGACTTACACTTGTAAGCTTTAGCTCAAACTCCACCTTTTTCCTTTTAAAAGCACTAATACTTTTTGCATGAGCTTTAAAAAGGAAACAAGAAAACCCCAAATCCCTGCAATTTCTTAACATGAAAGAAATCAGAAGAAAATCGTGTGTTGACTATCTGCCTGCATCTTTCTTAGTTGACACAAGTTTGATGGTTTTGTTAGCTTTCCATCCCTGTTTCCCCTGTGTAGTCACTTCTCCAGTGGTTTGCAGGGTTTTTCTTAGTTACAGCAGCTGCAGCAGTGATGTTTTCCCAGGTTCACCCAAGTGGCTGTTGATGCCAGAGCTGAGGAAGTTGTGTTTTGTTAGAAGAGCTAGGTGCTGATGGAATCATTGGGCTGGAAGTGAAAGTGTGGTTTTATGCCTCAGGGAGCTGTTGTGGTTACTAAGTTTCACCAGGATGTGCTTCAAAACCAAGTAATTTTCTATTGTTTCCAATCCATTTAGCTACAAGCAATTAAAATAGCCCTGATCCATAGCTCGGGTAATACGAGGCCATGGACTGGGTTAGTGCACATGGGAAAATACCAGGGTGGACATGTGTGTTTTCCAGCACACATGCTAAAAGCTACCAGAAAATTTGCTACCAGAAAATTTGCTGGTAGCAAAGCATACATTGATTGCAGGACAACTTTTCTTTGTCTTTTTCTCATAATCTAAAATACCTACTTCATAAAGGTTTATAAATTATTGTTTTCTAGTTATGTGTTATTTAGCAATTATTTTCTAGCAAATATTGGGTACAATATAGGAGGTGTTACAGATTTGTAAAATGAAAATAGTTGTAGGGCTTATGTTCTGTGATATGGAACACTTAAATAGCCTTGGCAGAGAATCTGCTTGGTGTCTGGTGTTCCTCAAGATAGTGTGTGAAAGCCTTTATGAATTTTCATGTTTATGTATTTGTGTCAATCAACAATATGGTTTGAACTTCAAGCTTTGGCAGCCTCTTTCAATACATGGCAGAACATTATTGCATTCATCATCAGGATTAGTAGAGGCTTGGTTAAAATATGCCTTGTCTCTTGTTGGCTGGGTCATTTTGGAAACATGCCCTGTGTGTGTCCATCTTGCATCTGTCTGTAGCGCAGAGAGGATGGATTTTTAACTGCACAGAAATCCAGGTGGGAAGTTGCTTTGGAGAGTAAGTGGCTTGATATCACTAGCGTGACTTGTGTGCGAGGAGGAGAAGGCATCTAATGTGCAACATCTCCTGCTCTGACTGGCTGAGCACAGATGGGTGAAGTGAGGACAAGATGGTAGGTTTCAGTCTGATTTTTGTCCTGCCTGTTGTTTTCAAATTAAACCTTCATGCAGTGACGTATGCAGTTTTGTGGTCTTCACTGCGTTCAAGCTGCAATGACTGTGCAGTGTACAGGAAAAAATAAATTTAAAATTAGATAATCTTATTCAAATATATTAAAGCATGGTATTAAATGGGAAGCAGCTGAAAATGTGATTGGTTTGTTTGTTTGGGTTTTGAGAGCTGGCAACCTTCTCTGCTGATAGTAGCAGGGGCAAAGCTCTCATTAGGAAACAAAGAAAACCTGACAGCAGAATGAAGGGCATGGAACTCATAATTGGCTTTTCTCATTGTTGCTGCACCACTTGCTTGGGTTTTGTTGGTGCTAATAACTCAGTCTGAGATCAGGCAAAGAGCTGGCATGCTTGAGCTGTACACACATACATTTCAGTTTTAATTAGGAGGAGATACCAGGAATGCACTCGTGCTGTAGCCCTTCCTCTCCTGCGCTGCCTGGGTACCTGCAGCACCAGTTTCACTTAAGATGGAGATGGAGAAACAAGGGGCTTGTTTGTGCACAGGATGTCAGGGGGCAGCTCCAAATGGGCTGTGACAGCAGAGCCTTGCAAATAGCAGGGATGAGCAGTGGGGTGGAAATTACAGAGATGAGAAGGAACAGAAAGGTCTGTGACACCTTAACACTTGCCTGAGAGGCTGCCTGTATCCATTCCAGCTAATGCCTGCTCCAGACCTCCTGTCCCTGTCCTTGCACACTCTGTGTGCTCTGACTGCCCCTGGCCTTGTCTGAGCCCACACATCTCAGCGGTGTCACACGGTGGCTTCTGAAATAATGCATGGCCAGCTCTCTCTGAAAGGTGATTTTTTCTGACATCTTGCTTGAAACTCTTCTGGCACAGCCTCCTCCTGAGGCAAGCTATTTAAAGACCAGGGAGAAAGCCTCAGCCCCCTTCTTGCACACACGAGAGCCATACGGTCCTTCAGCTCCACTTGGCACATGTGACAGAGTGGGATGAAAATGTGTGCTGTTATTTTTAATGGAATATCTTTTAAAAAAGAAATAACCTTAGAAGCTCTCTTACCCCATCTTCATTACAAAAAAAAAAAAAAAACCCAAAAAACCTCAAATCAACCACTGCTTCTTCTTTTAAGCATCTATGGCCCAGAAAATATCATGGCCAGTGGGGCATCTCTTTTGTGTGCCTGGTGGTTCCTTAGGCAGTTTAGTTTGGGTTTGATTTTTAGTTTATTATCCTGATTTCCTTATTTATTCCCTAACAGAGCAGAGCAAGGCTCGGGGCATGAGTTCATGACAGTGTGTGAATTTTGGAATTGCTCATGAGGAGAGGACATGGAAGTATTTCTGAGAGTTTCATCACACACTTGCTATGCAGTGTGAATTGAGTGCCTGTGCAGATTTTAAATTGTTTTCTAAATTAAGAGCTCCCTCTCTTCTTTTGTGGGTATGTGCACCTGTGCATTTCTGCATGCCTGTTGTAGTAAAGACAGACTAATTCCTCAAGTAACTTCTAGGGCTTCTTATGTTTGTGTAGATGCTTGAAATTATTTTGGCCTGAAGTCCTTTTCAGTTCACAATCAAAGTAGTAATGAATCCTTCAGGGGCTGTTTTCCTTTTTTTACTTTTAAATCAGTATTCTTATTAATATTATTAGTAATTAAATTAGTATTATTGCTGCAGGAACTAGCTGTTATAGAAGTACAGCATCAGTTTGGTTGGGAACATTGGCTCTAAAACACCATATCAAACCCAGCAAGCCAAAAATTCTGGATGTCCCATGATTGTGCTTGATCACAGCCATCAAAATATTTTGTAAGCGATGTTTGGAGGGGCCTGTGTCATTCCCAAACTGCAAGAGTGTGGATGTGGCATAAGGAAATCCAAGCTGGGGATTGTACAGATGTCAGTGTCAGACACCAAATATGCACCAGGCTTAACTGGAGTTGTCTGTCTGCACGTTACAGTGTTCCCAGGAAAGGCTGTAAAAGAGCTAGCAGGGATAGACAGCAATGTGGAATATTTGGTCTCCCACACCCACAGTCCTCAGTGGAGCTGAGCTCCTTTCAGGGATTTCGTTGGCTTTATGGCTTTGTAGCTCTTCCTGCAGCAGCATTGCATTTCTCCTTTCCCCTGAACCCTTCTCTTAGAGCTGACAAGGACACCCCTTGCTGCTGGGTGGTAATTGTGGTTTAATGGTGGTTTAGTGGTTTAACAAGCTGAAACGCAGCCAAGACGTGACTTGAAGGAAAAAAAGCCCAACAAACAAAAGGGGGAAAAATATTCAGGATGCAGAAAAGCCCAGCTCCTTCAGGCACTGGATAGATTTGTAAAAGATGAAGTGTCCTCAGTCCCTGGAGCTGGGATGGAGGGAAAGGGGGTGTGCCCCACAGGTTTGGGGGACAGGGACAGTCACAGTCCTACCTGAGAGCACAACCCCTGTGCAGTCAGCTGACTCTGACCAGTTTTGGTGTGGTTTTGACCCTGTGCTTGTTCCAAATAATCTGTGACTGAAATCTCTAGAGCAATCATTTCACCATATATTTGATTATGGTGTCCTAAAAACCCCAACAAAAACAGAGGTCCTTATGCTGCTGATGCAGACTTGTGTGGTGCTTGTTCAGTGGTCTGTGTTTGTTTTCCTTTAAATTTTGAGCCATGAGGAAGAAAGTGGTTTCTGCTGAGCCCCTGGACCTGTGAAGAACCCATTGCTGAACCCTTGGGGGTTATGATAAATCCTCCTGACAATTGAACTATAAATACTCTGTGTATGTAAACCTGTATCAATGTCAAAGTCTTTTTAGGCTCATCAGAAAGAACTCCAGGAAGGGGGATGTGGGTTGTTTGGCAAGGATAAGAGAGGCCCAGACTGGCTGTTGCAGATATTCTCTTATTCTCAGGTTAATTGCATTCCACTCTGTCATCACTTGTCACCTCATAAAACTTAAGTTTCTGAAATGGGTGAAGTAAACTGACTTTGGTTTGTTGCAATCAATCTGTTATAGAGAGAGTTTTGAAATACTTTGTCCAGGCAGGATCTTTATTTCTTACCAGTTTCATGGGAAGTTTATTTCTATGGTGTTATCATGGGATTTCTCAGGAGTTTCTGAAGCATTTTGCACAGGAGGATGCAAGTGAACATGTCTGCTGTTCACCACTTACTGAATTAAGAAGTAAACTAGGCTGAGCTACTGGGTTAAGCCTGCTGAGAATAAAAAGAGGAAATGGGGTGCCTTTTTTGGCACCATGAGTTATGAAGCGTTGCAGTCTCTTGCCATGTGGTAGTTCCTTGCAGTTTGCCCTCCCTGTCCCCTCCTCCTGCCTGCTGTGGGACACATCTGCAGGCCTTGCTTTCATTGGTGTGACTAATCTGGCCATGCCTCAGCTTTCATTTGTTTGGGTGTGTAAGGTCAGAAGCAGCTCTCCCTGTGTGATTTTCTGAAGAAATTCAAGGCTTTGTTAAATGAGCACTGCTTCAATGAGAGCTTTATGTAGACTCAGACAAATGAGGTTGCAAGGAAAAGGCATTCCTCATCTCCTTTTCTCCTTCCAATGTAAATAGTGCAGCATGTGGGAAACAGATGAGTGGACTTCCTGTGAAAGGGCCAAGGATGACAGTTTTGGACTTTATTGAAGTGTTTGCTTGCATTGCTCTTTACTCTTTTCTAGGGAAGATCCTTCTGGTTGGGCATTGTAGCTCACTGTCCACTTTCTTAAATGTGAATAAATTCTTCCTGGCCTTTCCCTTTCAGCAATTACTCTGATGACTGAACACCTCCATAGAATTTCTTGTTTATAGACAAGAAACTGATCTGGTGTGCATTTTGCTTATCACAGCTACTCAGCTCTTTGGTTGTTTTCTGTTTCGGCCTCCTTTAATGGTATCACTTAGGAAAGGACATGTAAGTGACAGATACTTTAAAAACACATGCCTTGTTAGTAGAAGAGAAGCTGATGTGTGGAAGGGAAGTGGTGTTCCCCATGTCTGGAGCACATCAGTGTGAGGAAGCAAACATACCCTCTGAGAAAGGATACATCAGAAGACCCTGCCATTAAAATTTGGGACTGGGCTTTTATAGTATCGAGTGATTGATTGTCAGATCTCTTCAGGCCAGCTGTGTCAGCTGAGCAGCTTTAGATAAGTTATTGGTAGTATCAGTAGAATGTTTGTTCCTTTATCAAGTATTTTACCAGGTCTACCACATCTTTATCTCACTATCAGTATGTTTAACTTTGGGATTGATGAGTCAGACTGGTTTCAGCTTTATTCAACACCAAAAGTCCTGTGATGCTCCCTTTTCCATTTACCAACTGCAGCTTTGCAAATACCATTTGCCATTGGTGGCATTGCTTGAGTCATTTTACCTCATTCCAGGCAGAGTGTTCTGGTGGACTCTGCAGTCACCTCTGGCCAGGACTTGAAAATGAGACATTTTAGAAGTGCATTATTAACTGTCCTTCTGATGGGGATTTTAATCCTTACTAGCATTTTGTTACTGAGGGGCTTCCATGAAATTTATTGAGCTGTTGGTAAGCAAATGTTCACTGAGTGTGTGCCTATCTCATGTCAGTTGGTAAAAAACCCAAGCAAATTCATGCTGCTTCTCTCTTTCTTCTTACAGCAAACCAACCCCATTGATGTGCAGTCCATTGAAGAAATTTTGAGGGTAGGTACTCTTAAATAATAGATCTCTGTCTTTGCTTAGATTTTGTATGCCTTAAGGTAATGGTTGGGGAAAAGATACCTCTCTGCTTCTGTTCACTCAGCAGATGTAGCTGTCACTAGTTTTGGGGTGTGCTGAGGAGAAGTAGAGATAAGAGTCAGCCTTGAATACAGCTGGAGTTGTAAGATCAGTCTTTCTATCAGTACCTTAGCATAATACAGTCTGGTGCAGTTCAAGACTGACAAGTCATCCGAGACAGCCAGAGCTGCTCCTGCATCAAGTCAGTGGTTTGCCATTCCCAGGTGCCCTTCCTCCAAAGGCTCTGGAGAAGCTGCCTCGTGTCTGTGCTGCCAGCCCCAGCAGTGTGGCTCTGAGCAGGAACACCCCTGTGTCCTTTTCACCTGCCTGTGCATGGCACTGCTGCTCCCTCACTGTAATTCTAGTCTGCTCATGCAGAGCAAAGCCAAGTCTGATGCTGTAACCTTGTGTCAGAATTGTCTCTGTGAGTAGCACAGGCTGTGGCTGAATCCCTTCCCTGTGCACAGTGTGAAAATGCCCTGGATCCTGAGGAGAGTGTTCCTTGATGTCACATTCTGTTCTGAGATGCTGAAGTCCTGGTGGAACAGTTTGGTTTCTGCAATTCACTTCCTGTGCAGTTGCTTGAGGTTGCAAAATCCTGATGCCTTGATAGCTCTCCAGAAGCTGCTCTTGGGGCAGTGTTTGAGTTGGAGGGGAGCTGCATGCAGGTGCCCACTGGCTACTCTGTGCTGGTTGGGGTTGCACCACAAGGACTCCTCCTAGAAATCTGGCATCTTTTTGTGTTTCACCAGGCATATCCTGTGTTCTGGCCTGCTAGTAATGCATATCACTATTTTTGTAGCAACCATGGGGAAACGTGCCCAAATGCATGAATAGGTAGATCCAAATCTCTGTGCCTATCAGCGAAGCTCCTGATAGCTGCTTCTCTCAATCTCTTTCCAGGAAATGACCCGCTCTTGGCCACCTCCCCTGACAGCTCTTAACACACCTACTAAAGCAGAGCCTTCAAAATTTCCATTCCCTACAAAGGTAAGATACCCTCTTTCTTCCAGGACTTTTGATAAACTAGAAGAGAGCTTTCTGGCTCTTGCATGTGTTTCCATCCAATTTTGTCCCCCTTCTATAAATAAGGGCTGTTAGGGGGCATTACCTTCAGAAATAGTCAGATAAATTAAAGCACAATGGGGGTGAATAAAAAGTGCTTCAGCAACTTAGACATTTGTTGTAATTGTGGTCTTCAAATACAACTACTTTTCTGAGACATTTTAAGTATCTCTGCTGAAGCACAAAATATATTTTATCTTTTTGTCAATAGAAATATTTGCTGACTGTGTTAAACAGATGTGCTTGGCAGGTCTTATGAAATTTTAAAATACTTCTTCAAGAATGCACATACCCCTAATGTGCTAAAAACCAGTTTTTGGTGACAATAGCATGTTATGATTTCTGTCGATGCTAAGCTATGTCAGGCCAGCTTAGACTATTGGACACTTTGACAAGCTAGCTAAAATGTTTATTACAGTAAAGTGACACATGGAAAACAAATCATCAGTACACAACTCTTATGAGAGAGCTCATTTATTTTGTTCTCAATTTGCACTTTGTCTTTTTTCCCTAGGAATTGCAACCTGAAGGATCTGTAGCAAAGGATCAGAGTAAGTAGATAGCCAAAGGAAACACACACAATATGTTTATTGACAGATAGTTTTGTGTGCTGTGTGTTATACATGACATGTCAATTGATTGACGTTGATGAAGAGGTGTGATTTCCTGTGCTGTGTTGAACAGTGATGAATTTAGAAATGGCATAAGAGATTGTGTACATTCATTACCTAGGCTTTAAGGCAGCTGTTATTTCATTAGAAAATCCCATTTGGAATGATGAATAATCTGATGACAATTATGTTCTAGAAGAAAGTGATGAGTGTAATCTGATGCTCAGAGAACATAAGATAAAATAGGCTACAAAGGAGGCAAACAAACCCAACCTATTCATTTTTGATTTCCAGAGCAGTATGGAGCACCTTCAGAAACGTTGCCAGGTTCTCAGCCAAGAACATCGTAAGTAACCAGACCTGCCCACATCTCTACTGTGCAGTTAATTAAAGAACCTGGAAAGAACTAAATTTTGGGTTACTCGATGTTTCTGAAGATTACAGTTTTATCAGTCTGATTTTTCTTAGCAAACTTGCAATGCAGGGAATTTTCACCAATAGAAACATTATTGTTTCATGATGGAATCATAGAATCATTTAGGTTGGAAAAGACCTTTAAGATCACCCAGTCCAACTCTTAACCTGATGATGTCAAGTGTACTTATCATGATTACAATGACTGTGTAAAAACCAAAACAAAACTGAAGAAAAAGCCCAACTATTAATGCACCAGATTAAAGGTATTTTGTTCTTTTTATCTGTGGCTATTTAACATCACAATTTTGTGCTGTTCAACCTACAATAATGCATCCAACTGACATAAATTTCAAAAGGTTCAGACTGAATGCGATTGATCCTGGATATTGTTTTGACAATAGAGAGGGCTAGTAAAGCTACACCTACAAGAACTATAAAAAACAGGGCTGAAGTTTGAGAAAAAAAAAAAGTAGATAAATAACTTGGTGCTGTCCTTGTAGGTGAAAGTGGTTATCTGTTAATTAGGTTAATTACAGAAGTTGCTTGAAAGCAGTTTTGTGTGGGCTGACGTTAATCTTTCAGGATTTACTTGGCCAAATGCAGCATTGCTAGGCTCGGAGCCCTCAGTAACAAACAGAAATCTTTCCATGTCTGGAAGGCTCAGGGGTCTGTGTGCAAGGCACTTGCTGAACCATTAAATTTAAATGTCTGTCAGTTCATATGATACATAAAGATCTTGTTACTCCATGATATGTTTTTCCATGGAAGGCTGCAAAGTACAGACTACAATGCTTACTCCACTTGTTTGCCTTTTCCTTATCACAAATCATTTAATTAAAAACCAAACAAACTGGGCTAGTCAGAAGTAAGAGCAAAACCATGTCTCCATCTTGGCTGAGATTGTAGAATTTTTCACTTAAGCCCTGTAGGGTCTGTTAAACATCCTTTTCTTACTGTTCTAGCATAATGCAGAGGAGCCCTCACTTGCTGGGAGTATGGGATAGTGTCTTGCTGAGCAGTCACCTACTCCTTTAATCTCTTCCTTATTTTGCTTCACTTTCATCCACCCCAGTTTGTTCCTCCTCAATGATGTCTGAAAATTTTCATTGCACTACTAAAACTAGTAGTTCCAACTGCTCCAGGCTCTGCCTTCCTCCCCAGCTACCCTATGACCGTCATCATTATTTCAGTTCACAGCTGCTTGTAAAAATCCCTTTAGCCCTTTAGTCAGTTGTCAAGGCAGCAGAGAGAGAAGAGACTTTTCCTACAGACAGGAATTGGAAGGGACTCCTTCCTTAGCCCACAGGGCCAGAATTGTAAATTTAGCATGGTATGGAGCTCTGTCCTTAGCCCTGATCCCTTCTCTGCTCAGTGTCCTTGGCACTTCAGAGCCAGTGCTCATTCACAAGGGATGTGTGAGCCCATGGTTGGCAAAGGCAGTGGAAGCAGGAGGAACAGGGTGGCCTGGGTTTGTGTCTGAGTGAAGTTTGCCTGAGGATTTCTTCTACATCTTCCCATTGAAGTGATCCATCCCTTCTTTTCTGTGTTTGTTTTCTCTGGCACAACAGGCTTGGCTTTCTGTGCTGTTCAAAGCACACGTGACTGTCTGAAAATTCAGCTGCCTGGAGTAGCTTGTGTTGCAAAGTGTAGCTGCCTGAAAACAAACAGTGATTGTGCTGGTTAATTAGAAGATGAAATCCCAGGGCATCTGTGTGCCCAAATTAAGCATTCAGCTTTTCAGAGCGTGCAGGGATTTCCCAGATGGATTTCATTCTTGAATGCAGCCCTGAAGTTTGCACCTGGCAATGCTGGAATGGAAGCAGCCCTTCTTTGAAAAGGAGACATGCCAGCTCATTCTTGGTGATGCATCTTTAACCTGGCTAGCAGGGAGGGACCAGCCTGTGCTTTCAGTGAGGTTGTTTGGCAAGTGATAATAATTTTAGTGCCGCTTCTCTCACTAAAAGAACTCTTTTTAAATAGCTTTAGGGAGATTAATGGTGTGTACATAAGTTGCAAATGAACAGGTCCTGCAAATGAAACCTTGGCATCTATTATTCTTGAGCTAACTAGGGCATTAAAATTATTAAGGCAGATTTATTTTCTTTAACTAGGCTATTTAACAATTTGTCAAAATCTTGTTTTGTGGAAACTGGCTTTTTCTACCATTGCACGAGTATGACTTGAAGTTTGAGTTCTTCCTTGATCCCAAATAGAGCATAAGAAGTCGCAGTGTTCTTTTCTGCTGATGTATTTTATTTACTAGCAGCTCATGTAGAAAAGGTAGACTTTTTTTTTTACAAGCAGTTAAATCAGATTTAAAGAGATCTAGGTAGTGTCTTTGCATGTCCCTGTCCACAGCAGGGGTTTGCAACTAAATGATCTCTAAGGTCTCTTCCAACCCAAACCATTCTATGATTCTGTGATTATCCTCTTACCTCTAAATTAAGTAAGTCTTTAGTCCACAATTCTTAAAGCAGAATAAAACGGAACAAAACTAAAAAAAACAAAGAACACCCCAAAACCAAACTTAAAACCTTTCAGCATGTTTTAGCATCCCTGAAAGTTTCTTCACTACCATCTTTGAAGGACTCCTTCCCCCTAGGAGCTGTAAAAGAAAATAAAAAGGATTCACTGAGATACCAGTAGATGGTTAGCCAAACTGCCTGGAATTTGGAGAGTGCCTGTGCTGTCACTGTTCTTTTTTCATTTCTGTGCCTCATCTGTCTGGCAGTGAGCTCTGGCTCTGGCCCACAGCAGAGCTGGCTCGTGCAGGATTGCTGCAGGCTGTCTGCCTTCTGTAGGAAATTTGGAGCTCTCCTTTTCCAAGGTGGTGTCTCATAGTGCTTCCCTTCAGTGTTTACTCTAAATGAAGAGGCAAGAGGTGATTTCCAGTGAGAAGGTGTGTGAGGAAATGAGGCAGTGGAGGGTAGATCACAGGGGAATGGCAGTCAAAATGAACAAAGAAAGCAACGACTTTTTCCTAATTTCTCCCCCTTTTTCCAGGGTGATGTGGTTTACTGGGGATCATTTATAGTTATTTTCTTGCTATAAAACATGTTGTCATGAGGGGTCAGAGTCCTATTTTTCTTTTTTGGCCGCAAAAAAATTTTTCACAGAAAGCCCTTTGTTTGAAATCAGGTTGAAATAAGCAGAGTCAAGTTTTGTCCTGATTGATTAAAATCTCTATCTCAGCTCCCAAGCTTTTGATCCCATTTTTGGAAGGACACTTGAATAATAATCTGGGTTGAGGAGTCAATTGCCAGCTAGTTTCAAGATTTGAATAACTATACTTTTGAATAGCCAGGTTTTACCTGCCTATTTTTCAACTCCTTTGGGATGATTTGGCACAATTGCCAGAGAGGGGGATAACAATCTGGGAGAGCTTTGAATTCCTCTCCTTCCCTTCCAGCATTTTAATTAAAAATTGCAAACGGTAGTTACCACCTGCAGCCACAGGACTAAATGATGCTTTTGGAAATGTTTGTGGGCAGCCTGCTCTCTTCTCTAGCAATAGTGAAACAGAGCTCACGCCTCTCCTCTTGTAAACTGCTCTGAGTATCTGAACTGCTTGACAGCAGTACTGCTGAAATGTGCAGGAGAATGGAGTTCCTTGAGTAGAGAGGAGATGGGAGATAGGCCTGACCTTGGCATTGACTTACACATGTGTGATAGGAGACTTGGGCAGCAGAATGAGAACCCCTGGGACAGAAGAAAAATTCACAGTCCTGAGAGCAGAGTGTGTGAACTTGCACATTTCCTGGTACTCCTGATGCTTTCTGTCCCTTGGGAACCCAGTGCAGGCTGACAGCATGACAGTCTCTTACTGTACCGGTAAAAAAAAAAAAAAAAAAAAGTAAAACATTTTAACCATTCATTTCAAGTAATGATACGGTTTAGTAGATTGAGCATGCCAAATGTTCAGAAAAGATGGGGGAGGTTGTTTTGCTTTGGCAAGTACAAACCAAATCTTTATCACTGCCTGCTGCTTCAAAATGTGTCTGCCTTGGCTGATATTTATCTTCTGGTTGTCTTTCAGAATGCTCCAGGACGACCTGCAGCTCAGTGATAGTGAAGAGAGTGGTGACGACCAAGTCGGTTTTAGCTGTTTTATACACTAGGCACACAGACTTCCCTTTAAACATCACCACTTGTTGCATTGTTCTGAGTTCTGAGCTAACCTTTCCTCCCCCTCTCCTCTTTGTCTTTGTGAACAAAACAGGTTGTTGAAAAGTCACCTTCTTCACTTGCTCCTCCAAGGTACAGGTTTGTTCCCAAACTACTAACTAGACCACATAAGGAGAAAAACAAAACTCATTTTTATATGTGGGGTGGGAAGGTAAGGGTTTCTGGTTTCTTTTGTAGCTACAGAGAAAGCTGGTTTCTGGCTGCTCTTGAAAGTCAGCTTTAGTTGTGTGGGGTTTTCTGGAAAGCTCCCATTAGAAATGAGTTATTCAGGTATGCTGGATCTTCCCTCTGAACCAGAACTGTATTTCCTCAACTGCTTCTATCTCCTCTCCTCCTCCCCCCCACCAGTGTGTCCACAGATCACACTGCAGCTAATGGGATTTTCAGCTGTAGTGGCCATGGGTGAGATGTGCGTTCAGTTTTAGCTCAGAAGGAAGCCCAAAACAGCCAAGTGGGTAAAGAACAGGAAAGGGTTAGGAAGAGGCTGTTTCAGCTCCTCTGATAAGGAAGCTGATTGTAAGCTGTTCCTGCCATGTATTGTTACTCAGAGGCAATATTCAAGGTAGACTGAACAGTCATATGCCAGCCTTTGAGGAAGAAAGATGGAAAAGCTCAAAATTTTTCCTGTATGAGAGCACTGACATAGATTTTTTTGGGGGAGGGCTTGATATGTATATTCTTCAAGCACAAGAGTGGGCTACGTAGTCAGACTTGCAGAGCACACCAATGGCATGATTGCCATGATCTGTGTCTCTGCAAACTCCTAAAATAGGAATGTTCTCATGACATCAGTCTTGGTTCAGCAAGGAGTTTGCCTCCAACTCATACAAATGTGTTGATACTGATGTGGGAAACCAAAGTAGAAAAAATAAATTAAAATATCTACATTTTCATTTTGTAAGCCCATTAAAAAAAAACAACACTGTGCATAAAAGGGGCAGCTCTTCATTGATTCCATCCACTCTATTGTCAGTGTGGAGAAACCACTTTTGTTAGTGTTGCAAGAAATGCTGCTGCCTGATGGGGCTATTAATGAAGTGCTTACAGCAGCATGACCAAGTAACACAGATGAAGTGAAAACTTAAGAGGGAGAACAGAAAAAACAGAAACCATCCTGAAGTATATGTTCCTGCCTTGTTCACTTTTATTGGAAGTTTTTCAGAAAAGCATTGGGCAGTTTCAGTATTTTTTAAACTTTGGTTGGCAAAATGCAGCTCCTCATTGTAGTAGTGGCATCTTGCTACATATTTGACTGGGTTGGAGTTAAAGGTTTTATTACTTCCAGCAATTTTGTATTTGGGTGCTTTATTTTTTTTGAGTATGCTAATGTATTTCTCTGGCCTTCTCCCCTCTCATCTCAGTGCCAAAATAATGGGATTTGAGTTTTTGTTTTTGAATAAAACTGTCAATATAATAAGTAACCTTCAGCCATGCTGCTTTCTAATTTTATCTCATGGTGGCCTTGCAGTTCCTTACAGTCCCAGCCCAAGAGTGTGGAATCAGCACATTCCAGCAGCTCGGAGTCAGGGAGCACCAGTGACTCAGACAGCTCCTCAGACTCGGAGACAGAGAGCCCCTCGAGTGACAGTGACACGAGCGAGCCCCCGCGAGCGCCGGCGCCCGAGGTGAATGCACACGAGAGGCAGAGGGGCTCACACAGCCCTTCTTGCCCCACTCTGCTGTCAAATGCACTTAGGGCAGGGGACCTGCAGCACTCTCATTGATCAGCTGTCCCCTTGACATCTTTCCTGCATCACTCAACTTTTCTTACCCTGTGCTTCCATTCTAGAGTTTGTCTACCTTAGTTACCCTCACTACCAACACAATGAGACTTTCAGATGCCCAACCTTTGTTGGGCATTGCATCCCCCATGTCCTTTGGCACAGTTATCTAGCTCTCCTGGGGGAATCAGTGCCTTCACTGGGGACACAAGAGAAGGCACAGAGGGAAAGCACAGCTGGGCTGTGTGGGGCCCACCTCTGCCTGTGCTGGATTTCTGGTTGCCTTTATGGGCAGTGTCAGGGAGAGACCAGTTTCCTGATAATTTAAGAGGAGCTGCTGCCTGCCTGTAGCTCCTGTGCCTGAGTGACAGATTCAGCTTCTCCCAGGTTGCAGCTGAAGGGATCAGACCCGCAGAAAGGGCTGGAATATGCTTAGCCTTGCTGCTGTTGAATTTGGCTTGGATACTGCTGCACTGGCATTTCTGAGGCTTTTATTGGGAAAAGCAGACAAACAGAACTTGGTGCCTGAAACTTTCATAATTGTGAGACCGTGCATTTTTAAAAAAAATCTGCTGCAGAAGTGCTCATGTCCCATGCTTTCAAACAGTTCTTTCAGGTTGCATAACATTCTCAGGGTACTGGGAAGTACATGGCTGTGTCTGCAGACCACAGCTGATGCAAAACAATCCACTGGCAGTTTGAGGTCCCTCTTACAAAGACCCTTGTAATTTATTTTTCCTTCCCTCAGCTCTAGCTCTCTTTCTTTTCACCTTAGAAGTGCATGAACAGGGAGAAGCCAGTAACAAGCTTTGAGACTGCCTATCTTTCCATCTCACTCTAATACTCTTTCCCTCCAGCAGTTCAGTTACAGACTGTGCCCACTGCAATATGGTGTCTTTGAAGGAAGATGTTATACTTCTCATCTTTTACTAAATTCTGCCTGGTTTGTCCTGAAAATACTAATGAAGTCCTACCTACTTGCCATTGACCTTTTTGTTCTTTTTTCGTTCAGCCAACTGTTCATCCATGGTACTCTAGAGTAAGTTAGTGCACATGGCCTGTGTGTTTATAGTGAGTTCTTCACGTGCAAAAGCAAACACTTTGAGACCTCTGGGCAACAGAACCAGGGCTCTGGTAAGCTGTGCTAGGATGGAAACAGCCCGTAACGGCATCAGGTTTGAATCCTCCCTTTCTCTTTTTGTCTGCAGCCTGAGCCACCAACTTCTAATAAGTGGCAGCTGGACAACTGGCTGACCAAGGTGAACCCAGCAGCAGTGCCAGCAGAGAGCCCCAGGGACACTGCCCGAGGGGATGGGCCTGAGGAGGGCAAGGGGCAGCAGCGGGGCAGCAGCAATTCCTGCCAGCAGCACCCTGAGCTGAGGCAGCCTCCTCACAAGAGCCCAGCAGCCAGGGCTCCTCAGGAGGCTCCTCTCCCGACCAAAGGCAGCTGCCAGAAGGCTCCTGTGCGTGCCCAGGAGCCCTCGGCCAGGCACACCGTGGGGATCAAAGGGCCCAGCAAGCCCCTGGGGCACGAGGGGCCCAGGAGGGGCCTGAAGGTGGAGAGTGAGCCTGGCCCTTTGGAGCTCACAGACCAGTCTTTCAGGGACAAGCCAAAAGTCAAAAAAACAGTGAAGACAAAATCCAATGACAGAAAAGACCCAAAACCGGGACTTCAAGAGCCCTCTGAGAGAAAAAAGGACAAGGGCTCCCACCAGGCCAAAGCCAAACCTTTCTTGGAGCCCAGGCTCATGGGAGATGCTCAGGCACGGGATGCTCTCAGTCCCCTTCCTCAGAGCACAGCCCCCCTCAGGACCAGCAGGCACAGGCCTCAGGATTTGCACAGGGAGAAGTTGCCCTTGTCTCTTGGGGAGAAGTTGCTCTCACCAGTGAGGGATCCCCCAAGCCGTGAGCACCTCGTGGTGAAAATAGATCTCTGTTACCTGGAAAAAGTCCCTCAGCCCTCCAGGAAAAATGGGCACCAGAGGAAAGCAGAGACCAAGGACCTTCCTGATGTGAGGAAGCAGGACTTGAAGAGGAAAGCCACGGACACTCCTGAGGAGTCCCTTGCAAAGAAGAAGGTGAGAGATGGAGTGGGAGCTGGGTTGATACAAGGACTGATGTGATGTTTGAAAAGCCTATGTGGACTTCCCTCTTCATAGGTTGGGAGTAGAGCCATTATCCTTCTGTAAAGCTATTATCAAGGGGAATGTGAATCAAAACTGTCTGCAGATGTTTCTTGTTGGTCACAAATCTCCTCCTGAGCAAATGAAAAGCCCTGTAAGCTGTCTAACTTGTTTTAGTATTTTAGAATATATTTTTGCTCTGTTTTCTTGAAATCTTGGTTTTCTCAGAGAATAAAACCAGTTGTAACAGTGGCTTTCCCTTGAATTACAAGAGAGCCCTTTATTTAACTGAGGTGATCATTGCTCACAAGTGTTTTTTGAAAAGCTGACTCCCAGAGGCGACTATGAATGTACCTCCAGCCAGTTGGGTCAGCTGCACAAGGAGTTGGCTGCAGACTTGTGGGCAATGGGTATTCCCTCTGGGTATTTCAGTTCCTGAGTCCCTTTTTGGTCCTCACAGAGCAGGTGGCTCAGCATGGGTGGGTGAATAACCTTGGTTTGGGTTTCATTTAGTTTTGCAATTTTATGAATTTCCTGTAGTTGTGAGGGAGAATTGAGAAGAGCAGGAAAATTGTGAAGAAACTTGAGAGACCTCAGAAATTCCTGCTCTTGCAGAGCGATGGGACAAAGGGAAACAGGCAGTCAGTCTGTCTAAGAGACAGAGGAGAGGAGCTATTGGATGTTAGACATGTCTTCTCTTGCAATCTCAGTGCCTGACTGCAGGGAACCCCGCTGAGGGCCTCACTGTCAGCTCTGTCAGTGCATCAGTGCCCTCGGGGGCTCAGGTCTCACAGCAGCCAGCTGGGTCAGGTAACCTGGAACACAGTGCAGGGATGTGATCCCAGTGCTGGAGCCTTGTCCTGAGCACCCTGCCAGAGACAGACTCTGTGTCACAGCACACCCCTGTGAGTGGCACAAAGCTGGCTGTGTCCCAGGCGTGAGGGCAGGCTGGGAGAAGAACTCACTGGGAGCTTGCTGGCGAAGGAGGAGTGGGAGGTTCCGCTGGATGGGAGGCTGGACACGACCCAGCAGTGTGTGCTTGCAGCCCCGAAAGCCAAATGTGTCCTGGGCTGCAGCCAAACATGTGTGGTCAGGAGGCTGGGGAAGGGGATTGTCCCCTCTACTCCTCTCTGGTGCCACCCCACCTGCAGTGCTGCATCAGCTCTGGGGTCCCTAGGTTACTGCTGCTTTAAAATTTCACCTATGTCAGCATCTTGGTGATAAAAAACCCTCTGCGCATCTGGAGTACCAGTGTGGAGTATCACACATGAAAGTGCTTTGCTTTTGATTATTGTTAGTAGCAACAGGTTTAGCAGTTCCATCCCTGCCACTGCAAAGCAATTAATCTATCCAAGCAAAATTAGATAAAATGTCATTTTAGGTTACTTGTCAATGAACTTGCAATCTGTATCTTCTGTGCTGTGGGTCTGCAATTTGTTGGTTCCAGTAAGGTATGTTTTCTTCTTTTTTTAACCAGACTCAATCAAACTTAGCTGTGTTGGTCTATATTTTATGTGAACTTTGAAAACCTAAGTGATTTTATGTTTCCTTTTTTTTCCCTTCCTATTAGAGGGGAGAGAAGGAGGAGACTGATAGGAAGAAAATGAAATCTGAAAAAAACCCCAAATTATTGCAGTCTTCAGCTAACAAAGACTCCAGTAAATTGAAGTGAGTATACAGTGGTGGAATGGTAGAAGGATGTATAAATCCAAGTCTTTCCTAAAGAGCTAAGATCAAGGAACTGTATCCTTATACTCATGAGTTTGCTTCTAACATAATTTTCCTTCTGAAACCTGATCTACAGCAGAATTGCCTTTACATCCTGGGAGCAAACAGTCCAGAAAGCAGCTCTGTAGGTGTGGGTGGGGAAGGGCAGTGAGCATTTCCCTTCTCCACTGAAGTCATCCTCTTTGTCTTTGCCTTGTTTTCCTAAGTGACCCAATGGACACAAAACCAATGTGCCTTTTGAGTCCTGACTGTCTGCAATTTCAGGTGGCCTTTGTGACCAGGATTTCCTCTTTTTTCCCAGTGCAGCATTTCCAGTGCTTCTGGTAGCTCTGCTGGAGCTTCCTCTGTAATTTGCATAGCAGAGCACTGCCAGCATTCTGGCTAGCCCTTTGCTCCAGTGACTGCTTCCAAGAGCATGTTTCCAACTGGGCAGTGTTCCCAAGAGGAGAGACTCATGCCTCAGTCATGGGCTACTGCATTCAATTCCTGCTTGCTTGTGGCTTGAATTTGAGGTGTTGGCTTGGATTGGTATGCGGTATTGAGGCTTGTGTCCTGACAATAGGAGTAAACTGTTTTTCTGAAGAGAAAACACTGACTCACTCTGGAAGCACTGAGGAATTGGGACTGCCATTTAGTTGGGTGAAAGGATATTTGAACTGTGGTAGTCATGCAAGAGCTTTAATTCTGGGGCTTATTCCTCTCTTTTTCTCAGTGAAAATGAGCACCTGTTTTAGTCATGTTCTGGTTTTTGGACTGGGAACAATAGGATGCATTTTTGGGAAGAGTGTGCACTTGGGTGGGTCAGGTGATGGTTCTGTGCTCTGTGGAGCATCATCTGTGCCAAGGTGGAGAAGCTTGGGAGCAAGTGTGTGATGTGAGTGGGGACCAAACCATGGGAAAAGTGTGTGGTGGAAGAGGGGAGAGGATTGTCCCACACACAGCAGAATGAGGCAGGATGTGCACCATCACACCTCAGTCTCCTCACTGGTTAAACTTCATTTCCTCCTCTTCTGATGTTTCAGTCCACAAGCTGGGGTTCCCTGCTCAGTGTTTCCTTGGAAACTTTGAGAAACTGAATAAAAATATGTAAATGAGCAGTGGTGAAACAAAGTTTAGAACTATTTGGTGCTACTTAGGGCTGCTCATCCTAACTTCAGATGATCAGAAATCTAATGTTACTAAATGTGATAATCTCTGCCATTTAAAAGCATAGCATTTTAAGTCTCTCTCAACTTTGTGAGTGTTGTCTAGTTGATCTAGCAAGTCTTAAAGGAGGAACTTAGCTTAATGCTATCAAAGCACATAGAGGATCAAGTGTCAGGGTGAGTATCTCTGACCAGAGAAAATACCATCTGCCAAAAGGGGGAGAGGCAGGCAGTGCTGCAGTTCATTTGCCTTGTTGGGTGATTTGTCCCAGGGGTTTTAGTCACTGTAATCACCTCCCTCACTGAGTGAAAAGGAGCTGTGTTGGAGGCATGCTTTTTTTGCAATGTCCTGATGTTCTGGTTACAAGTGTTTGCTCCAAGGACAAGTTCTGAGACTTACTCCTACTTGAAAAGCAGCTTGCTTGTATGTTGATGGTGGGTGAACATTTGCTGTCTAAAGCACAATGAAGACCCTAAAGTTTTGTTTCACTTTTGTTGAATTCTATGTATTAACAAGTCATCTCCCACTTCCAGAGCAGTTTAACAAAATTGGCACGTGATGTAACTAAGTTTGTAAAAAATCCCTACAATGTATGTACACCATATTAATGAATTTGCTTCCCATTTCCAGAGCATCAAAAGCTTCTTGTGAAATCCAGAAGAAAGATGTGCTCCTGCCACTGCCATCCATGTCTGCTGCACAACCTGCCACAAAGTCAGCCAAGATGACCCAAAAGAGACCCAGAAATGAGACTGATGAGCTGCCTGCCATGGTTAACCCTGCCAAGAACAAGAGCAACCACAAGGATCCTTCGTTTGCCAAGCGCAGGAAAGTGGAGGGAAATCATACGGAACTGTCCAAGGGCATCAAAGTAGGTATCCAGGATAACTGGTGGGATGTTTCCTCCAACATAGGTGCTGTGTGATTCTCTTCAGAAACATACTCTGTAAGCTCCAAAGGCATGGGAGTCATGTTTATGCTGATTACCATTTCAGACTGCAGGCAACTGCTAATACAATACTCACGTATTGATGTAAAAATAAGTGTGCTTACAAAAAGAAAGAGGAGATTGCTTAAAAATAAGAAAACAAGCAACCTATGGCATTGACTACAACCCAGGTGTAAGCTTTTATAGCTTTTTTACAAAATGGTTCATGATCCTTGCAGCTAATTATTTGCATTTCTGGGTTACAAAATTTGGTTATGTGGCAGTTTACTGGAGGCTCGGGTGTGTGGTCTGGGATGTCACTTTTGTGCTAAGCCAGACTGTGGACACTGCATTAGCTAGCTCTAACTGTTTGCTTTTTCCTTTTCCCTGTAGTTAGTAATGGGGAACCAGAAATTGTTGTGTGGTTAAGGTGGAAATAAGTGTGAATAGACCTTATCATTCTGCCTTGGCTAGAGGACATGAAAACTGTGCTGCTTGCAGCCTCGCTGCTGTCTTAGTCATTGTGCAAGGAAACCTGCTGCTGAATTTCTCTGAGCTTGGGAGAACTTTGAATGGTGTTAGGCATGACAAGCAGTCAGGTGAGAAGCAAGGGGAAGAGAGCCTGGAGAACAGACTATGCTTGGGACAGATAAACGTTTTCACTTGAAATTTGGGAAAGCTGGGCTTTGGAATTGGTTTAGGCATGTTTCTCTAACCAGCTTTATCTCTGTCCTTTTCCAGGGATCTGCAGGTGATGTCACAAAGCCTTTCCCAGTGCCTTCTATGCCAAATGGTACCTCTAAGCCAAGGAGACCTCTGCTCAAGTTTGAAAAGTAAGTTTTTGTTTGACACCCCTCCTATTTACTTCCTGAAGGCATGAGACAAGGCTGGCCATGAGGCCACTCTGGGTTCTGCTTTTTCCTGAGCACTTCTTTGGGAGGAAAGAGAGGCGAGAGGTGTGTGAGATCTGCCCTGTACTACCTTCTCATGCCACCCATGACAAAGTAAAGGTTTACAAGAAAGCAAAGTTTTACAACAGTTTTGATTTGAGGGAAGCTGCTCTGGAAATTAGGGACTTTCTCTCATGTAAGCAAGTAACTTGAATACAAGTTTTGGTCTCAGATAAGTGTGTGGTTGCTGCCAAATTTACTTTGTTTCAATTAAAATTTATTTATGGGTCTGTAGTTGAGGAATGATAGATGATATAACTACTGTCTTTCCCCGAAAATGAGGAATTTAACTTGTTCCCATGGAAGCCCTACCTCTGGTATTTTTTTATTTCTAAATGTAAATTTTCAATATTATTCCAACATATATTTTTTAAGAAATCAATCACCCCATAGCATCATCTAGATAGGAAAGTAAAACTGATAATTATCCTACCCTTTTTCATCTGGTTTTCCTCTCTGTCCCCAATTTAGGCAACATTCAAAGGAATACTACATTGAACAGGCCCAGAGGCTGAAGCACAAAGCTGATGCAATGGTAAGTCTTGACCTTGTGCTGGGAATGCTGACCAGCTCCTGCTCTGAGCCCTGGTACCTGTGTGGGTGGGAATGAGGGTCACTGGCTACCATGAGGTTCACTCCATACTCCACACATGCAGTGGGTTCAGTCATGTCTTGGGAGGCTGTCTTTATTTGCCAGATAGTCAGATGTTTCTCTGGGATGCAAACACAGCTAGAAAATGGGATTCAGATCTGGCATTGTCAAGGGCTTTGCTAAGAGCTCTAAAGGCATCCTTGGAAAACAGATGGAACAGTTAGTTTTAAGACAGTTTAAAAAGTCAGAAAAGTCAGGCAGTTACTGATTTGCTGGTGACTGAGACTTGGAAGTGGCCTTGGCAGATCTGATTTTTTCTGCTCTGTGCAGTTTAACAGTGTGCACAAGTGAACATATTGCTTTGCTAATTATGGCAGATAATTATCTCAGTCAGATAATGTCCATTTGCTACTTTCTGTTTACCTGTGAAAATGAAGTGAGAGAATGCTGCAGTGGGAAACCCCGCTGTGAGGCAAGCCTCCAAGACCAGACAACAGTATCTAAGAAAAAGTGAAGATAATAAATTACTCAAGGAAACCATTGAGCAAATGGAGCCCACAAAGCTGAAGACTGGGATCACATTAAGGGTTCTGCTGAGAACCCTTTAATTTTCACCCGGAGGTCAGACTGAAATCTTTTTCTTTCTTCAAATCCTGCCTAACTAGGAAGAAAAGAGAGTTCAAGTATACTTGAGAGAAGTGTGCTTGGTCGTAGTAAAAAAGTGAGAATTTTCTTCCCAACAGACTGACAAGACTGGAAAGGCCTTTCACTACTTGGAGGCTGCCCTTTTATTCATTGAATATGGGATTGCCTTGGAATCAGATGTGCTGGAACCAAAATCAGCTTACAGCATACTCAGTGACACCATAGTTCTCATCAAGTAAGTGGCTTTCAGAGGGTGGCAGCTGGGCATGTTTGGAGGGGAGGGCATTTTGACACACAGCCCTCTGCTCAAGATCTTACAAAGCTCCTTGTGCCAGGACTAAGGACTTGGGGCAGGCTTCCTCTCTTTCCAACTGCTTTAAAGAAAATGGCATGCAGAGTTTTTTCATGAACTGTGGAGCTTCAGAGTGCTCTGGTGGCTGACAAGGTCCTGTTTATTCTGTTTCCCTAGATTCATCATGACTTTGAAACCATTTGCAGACTCCTCAGTCTCTTCACATGGAAAAATCTTTGCTGTGTTACGGTGAGTAACTGTGCTTCTGCTCCTTTGTGCACTGCTTTGGAACTGAGGGAAAGGTCCCTTGCTTCCAGGGGGTAAGGAATGAGTTAAATGGGAGTTAGAGTTATGCAAGGAAAAAAACCCAACAATATAAAGGAACAGGAAAAAAAAGCAGTATAAAAACCAGAATGAATTTAAACATCTCTAAAGTAAGCTGGGAGATCACAAGGGACCACATGTAGAAGGCACAGACTTTAAAATTTGATCTCCTGGTAACTTGAGAGCACATAAGGGCTTTCACCTAAGGTGAAAGAATGTGATTTGGCTGTCCGTGTTTGAGCTGTGTAAGTGAAACTGTAGCTGAACATGGATGAGCCACTTCTGGAAGGGGACTTACTCAGCCTTTGGCACCTTTGAGAGCCTGGGCACCTGTTTGTATGAAAGACCAGAGAAGGCCCTTCCTTGTTTCGTTCTTTCCCTTGAGATTTTTTTTTTCATAAAGTCTTTTTTTTATCATGATCAGAAGGAGGAGAAATTTTGAGCCTTCCTGACCTTGCAGTAGAGCTGAAGTGTGCCTGCCTGCATCCCTCAAGGCTGATGAGGGCTGGGCACAAGCACTGACACTCGGGTGTGTTTCTGTCCACAGCATGCGCTGCCAGTCCATTCTGCACATGGCAATGTTTGGTTACAAAAAGGACACTGCAATGAGGTATTCCAGACTCCTGAATGACCACTTCAAGGTAGGGCACAGGTATCACTAAGCTGCCAGCTGGATGGCTGTGGTGGTTACTGATGTCAGCTGAACAATGCAAAACTAACTAGACTTTTATTCCTTGCTGCAGAGTAATTTCAGAGTAATACAAGCACCTTCTCCAGGTGTTGCAAGGTAAGATTTAAAAATTTGTTGTCGTGTGTCTGTTTCAATGACAATGAGTAGGGACTTTTCTGTGTTCTGTGGTCATTTCATGTGGCAGAGAGGAAATGAAAGATTTTTTTGTCTTTCAAAATCTGTGGTGGAGAGAAGGTTGTTTGGACTTTGACAGTGGTGCTGATTCCAGTTACATTTTTTTGCCCACCTTGCACAGGATAGTTCATTGAGAAGTGAGTGTTCTCTTGAGAGCAGTGGTGGAAGCCCTGTCATACCAGAGGCTAAAATTAGGTTGGTTGAAGTGGTGGGGGTGTGCTGAGCCAGGCTGTGTCTGGAAGGCGGCCGGCTGACCACATTTATCTGCCCTGGGTCTATAAATAAATGTGTGTAGGCTGACCTGGCTGCTCTAAGGAGCTGCCAAAAGCTCCAGCCTCCTCAGGAGGGGAGCTTCAGTGTGCCTGATTTGGAAGGCATTAGGGAAAACACTTGGGTAATCTGGTGAGGACTTTCACAAGCAGGTGTAGATTTTGGAAGATGGATGGGTGGCCCTTTTCAGTGTCTGGTCCCACATTTTCTCTTGTTGAGTTAAGTCCTTCTAAATCACTTCCAAAAACTTGGCCTTGCACAAAGTACAATTGCTTGTGCTGTAGCTGGACACATCTCACTTCTCAGCAGTTCACTCCATGCTGCAGGCTTGGGTGACACTGGATAGCTCCTGGCATGAGGCAGCCTTGTGGAAAGATGTTTAGCTCTGAAGCTGAATGTTTATGATGGTGTTTCTTTTCTGCTGCAGAAGCACAGGCTTGCCTTCTCCTCTTTCTCCAATACCCTCTCCTGCTGGATCTGTGAGTTCTCAGCCAGGATCAAATGATAGCAACGGCGTTGGCCACAGCAGCATTGGCAACAGTGCTGGCTCTACTGTCACTGTCTCCTGTCATATCTCCAGTGTCACCTCTTCCTATGTCAACATCACCTCCTATATCCTCCATGCATATGAAATTTGGGAAAAGGCTGATGCACTGGCCAGGAAGAATAAAGGTAAGTTTTTGCCCTTCTGTCTTTTCTGTCTCATGTGTCATGGTTATGTGTGTATTTGCCTCAATCTTGACACTCAGTGCAGCAAGCACCATTCTTAAAGTTCATGAAATATGTTGAATATCTCTGCCAGAGTATATTGGCAGAGATACTTGATGGTGATATATTGATGAGTGTTCCCATTAAAAGGTTTTTTTGGCATCCTCAAATGTCCAAGAGCTCAGGCATGAGGGTGTCGAGTGCAGGAAACCAGCCAACTTGCTTGGTGGTAACACAAGAACTGTAAAGGGTTTGGGTTTTTTCTGTCTTTCTCTTTGGGGCACTGAGCTTTTCTGAGTGGGTTTAAAAGTATCATTTTGGCCTGTAGCCTTGTGTTTTAGTTTTTGTTAAATTTCCAGGTCATTTTGTCTTGAAAATGGTGAAGCTGGCTTTTCTGCCTAACAGAGAAGCTGAGCAGCACTTGAATTTGACTCCCTGCTGGGCAGATGCCCAGTATTTGCCAGCAGCAATTCCTAGAATTGCTGCAACTTTTTTATTTTACAGTTTTGTTGTTAAAAATGTTGTATTGTCATTTGGTTCAAGCAGTGGTGAATACACAAAAGCCACAGGGTGGGTGCATCCAGCCTGTGACCTTGTCATCCCACGTGGCCTCAGCAGTGTCATTTTCCACACAACACAAAGTTTTGTGAGCCAGTGTGGGTGAAGAGATGCATTGCCATGACCTGTTGGCAAACCTGCAAAAGAAAATAAGTACAATGTGCCTGGCTGGATTGTTGGAAGGCTGTAAAAATCCTCACACTAATGAGGCAGTTGCTGAAAATCAAAAGGCTTTCCAAGTCACCTTTGAATAAAAACTGTTTGTTGGCTGTCCTCTGAGCAAATCTGTGCCTGCAGCAGCAATTCATGTGTGGCATTTTTGGTTCTGTCCTCAAAAGGCTGATAAAAGACTGGCACATAGGAGCAGTGGATGGTGCTAATAAGCCAGAGGAGTGAGTCATGGAGGAAAATGTGTGGGAGGGCAGCCTGAGCACAGCCTTGCATCAGTCAAGACTTAATTCAAAACGTGCTCTGTTGGCTGGTCCTGGCGTAGGGGGATGAGGACTGGGGACTAAATACTCTGTAGGGAAAGGATCTGTGCAGAGACCTGTAAATACTCATGTAGGCTTGATGGTGGTGTCACTGTTCAGGACAGCTGGGAGCATTTCAGACCTGGAACTTTCTGATAATCAGTGTAATATACAAAGAGGTACAGAGAGTGAAAACACAGAATGAGCAAAAAAGGCCACATCCTTGATTCTTTTATGCAATTCATAGGGCATAAGAAGAGGAAGAAAGAGCAGCAGCCTTTAGCTATCCAGATGTTATAAGCAGGGGAGTCCTGAGCTATTGGGAAGCAGTGAGCTGTAACTGCTGTCCAAGTCACTGGTGCAGAGCTGAAGTGCCCTCTGGAGGGTGCCCTGCCAGGTGCCAGCTCCTCACTGTAATTCAGAGCAGCACTGTGGATCACGAGGCTGTACTGTGGATCCCTGCAAGGACAAGATGAGGCTGCAGGCATGGATGTGAAGTCCCTCTCCTTTCACATGGTGCTGTGCTGACAGATCAGGTTATCTTCTGTTTGCTCAGACAGGGACATTGAATTCCTTCTATTCCCCATGGAGGGCATGGATTCTGTAAACAAAAGCAGGAAAATCTGAGGGAATGCGTTCCCTGCTTCTGCATTGGCAAGTATTAGAAAGGAAGTGTTGTGCACTCTGCTTCTGAAGAGCTCATTGCACAGCCAAGTAGAATTTTTCCACCTCTAGCTTCAATCTTTGGATGTCAGAAAGGAGAGCTGAGAATGGCCAGTTTCTGAAAAGCTGTTTAGCAACGTGGTTGAGCTGAAGAGTGAGGGATTTGGTCTGTGTTAGTGGGAGGCAGGTCATGCAGGAATGTTTTGGAAAGGAGACTGCAAAGGAACAGGGGTGGGAATGTCCCACAGCTCATGGTCACCTGCACAATGATTGCCAGCCCAGAGCAGGGCTTGCAGCCTGCCAGCCCTCCCAGCAGGGTCAGCTGTGCTGCCAGAGCCACCTCCTGTGCAGGAGGAGGAGTGGGATGCCTGGAGCTGGCATGGGATGGCAGGAATGTGAGAGCTGCCTGACATGCTCGGCTACAAGCAATCCAAACCAGAGCAGTATATAGCCTGGCAAGCTGCACAAATAGAGAAATCCTGATATCTCCAAGGTTTGAGGATGGATGAAGGAAAGGGAGCACAGCTGTGTGTGCTTCTGGGTGCTGCTCAGGAAGACACTCAGATTTGTCCTGTTTAGAATTTGGGAGAAATTTGAAGCAGGGACTGTGGTGCAAACACCCAAACTTTTGCTGCCCTACCACAGAGTCTCTGTGTCCTTTAAAGTGAGGACATGAGGAGGTGTCTCAGTGTGTGTATAAATGTTTTCCTGCTGCCTGCACTGCCTGCTGTGCTGGGCACCCTGTCAGCCCTGTGACACTGCTGGGCTCTCTGCACTGCACTGTTTAACAGGACTGGCCAGCTGGCTGTGCTGCTGCTGTCACTCCTCACCTGTCAGGTGTGCCTGGTGTATGAAACCAACCAAATGTTTTCTTTTCTCTCCCTTTCTTCCCAGAGTTTTTTGCTGAACTCAGCAGAGCAACGAGTGCCCTGGCACTGACCAGCAGCCTGACAGACCTGGTACACTACATCAGACAGGGATTACAGTGGCTGAGACTGGAAGCAAATATGCCTTAACTGGTTCTCCAGGTGGTTAAATACCTTGAAGTTTTTTTGCACTTTTGAAGCCTCAGAAACAGTTTAATTTTTGTTTTAATTGTTCAATACAAAGCACCTGCAAGGGAAAATATTTTAAATAAAGTTGGAAGTTATCTGGCTACACTGGAAAACCCTTGAACTGTGTTTTTCTAGGGTAGCACTTTGCTACCTTGAAAAAGAAGAGACAGAGGATGGCACCTTCCTTTAAAACTATGAAGTGCAATGAATTGTCTGAATGGCCCGATGTATTGATGGTCTATAAACATTTCTTTTACAAATAACCAGCAGGACAATAACTGCACATGATGCTGACAAGAAGGAAATCTGCCTCCAGAGGTGATTATGCAACATCCCACAGTCTGCAGCAGTTGTGTGCCCAGACAACATGCCAGAGGAGTTGCTTTTGCAAGCACAGCTGCAATCTTTGGTGTCTCTGTTCCTCAGAGAGCGAGTAGCAGCCTCATCAAGCACCCAACAGCGTTGTGTTACAGGAAAAGCAGCAACAGGATCTGCTCTGCCTGCTTTCCAGCCTCACCCTCCTGCTTTTGTCAGCCAACTGACAAAACTGAGGAAGCCACTGCCTTCAGTGCTGCAAGTTTTCTTTTCAAGTCATCACTGCTTTGGTCCTCCTTGCTGTGCTGTCATCCATGCCCCAGGCACTCCAGCTGTGTTACTGAGGGCTCAGCTCGAGCCTTGCAAGCCAAACACAGCTGGGGTGGCAAAAGGATGTGGTGTGTTTGGAATAGCTCTGCCTCTTTGCTGCGAGATGTCACCATGAGGATTCTTTGTGGGGCTGATTTTTTGTCATTTCAGTGGGTGGGGGTGGAAAGCTGCACTGGTTCACTGTGATTGCTTGGACATTGTTCTGAGAGCTTCCATGGGAAGGAATTGCTTCTGTTTAAGGAGGGATTAAGTGGCTGAGTGTGGAACATAAGATAAATTTTGCATTTGGATATTTGCCTGAAACCATTGAGTGTCTTGGTGAATATCTAAGAGCAGGATTTGTTCCAAAGTAGGGTCGTCTTTGTGTGGGAGGCAACTCCTGTGTTCTATCAGCCATGCCATAGGATGGGCCCAGTGACTTAGAAACCTGTCAAGGGGACAAGAAAGGGAATAATGAGCTGTTTCCAAGCATTATTTTCCTTGTCACAGTATCAGTGAGGGCAGCAGCCATGGCATTTGTGTATTCAGTGAGATGGCACCCTTCTCTCCCCAAAGATTCCCTGTGGTGTGACAGCAGCATCCTGCCATCCTCATACACAATAGTGTGCCTTAGCCCGCTGGTCCCCTCTCACATCCCTCGCCCTCTCTCACAGACCCCTGGCACTGGAGAAGAGAAGGATGGTATCCCAAAATAATTGTGTTTGTGAGAAAGAATCAGCTCCCTTTTCCACATAATTTCACAGTTAGGGAGGAACAGCTCTGCAGATGTGCAGAAGTACCCCATTCGTAAAATACCTGCTCATGGGTGTGAGACTCATGAAAATGGACAGTGAATAAATATCAGCAAAAGGTTTGCATTTCCAAAAGTGGGTTCTGTAGGAGTGGTCCCGGCCATGGGGAAGCCTGGGCTCTTTTTTCTGGGAGAGGTGATGGGAGCGTGCTGGTCCCGAGCCCAGGGGAGCTCTCCTGTCACCTTCCCTGGCAGGGCAGGACCACCGGGATCATGGCTGTGCCTTTCTGCACCTTGAAGGGATTGGCCTTTCATGTTCAGTTTGTTAAAAGCCTCAGAGCATTTCAGGGATGAGCTGTCCTAACAAGTGGGAGGAAGATCCATGTCCCCCCTCCCCATTTTACCTATCAAGCTTTGCTTGCACTCCTGCCCCCTGGAGCAGCAACTGCTCAGAGTGAGCAGGGTGGGAGAAGGGCTCAGCATTAACTGTTGTGTTCTCAGGAAGTGTGGGGATGGGCAGCCAGCCTGGAGGCCGATGTGCACTTTGGAACTTGATCCCAGGCTGGTGGATCGATGCCACCTTTGGACTTTGTCTTCAGACAAAGCTATTTCTAGGATCACCAGCTGAGGAGGAGGAGGAAAGATGAAAGCTTTATTAAACTTGGAAACCACTGTGGGGGCCTGCAGGAACCGTAGCAGAGTGTGAGGGGAAAGCACAAGGGGCAGCAGGGGCGGGGGTGTCCTGGTACTTTCCTTCTGTGTGCATCCACGTCCCTCCCTGCTGCCAGCAGAGCTGCTTGCTGCTGTGCAGGAGTGTCTGTGTGAGGGCTGCCCCCATTCCAGCACCAACCCCCTGGGCTTTGAGGGGAAGAGCATCACAGGCAGTTTGTGTCACAGGCGTGTGGGGGCTCTTTGGGGGCCCTCAGTTCAAAAGCAATCTGTGGGAGCATCACTCCACAGCAGGAAGCTAGGTTTTGTTTCAGGACACAGGGAAAGACTGTTCACATAATAGGAAATTTTAAGAAAAGCCATCATATTTCAACCTTGAGCCAGGTCAGAGGCCTGCAGAGGGTTTGGAAGGAAGCTCATAATTTTCACCTGGGCCTATTCAGGCCTTTAAAAAAAACAAACAAAAATTAAATAAAAACACAAATCAAAACGTAGCAGTGGAGGAAATAGCATTTGCCATTCAGAAGCAAACCATTAATCCAAGGAAAACCAGGGGTGATTGTTTAATCCCAGAAAGAACGGAGGCAGCTATGGTGGCAAAGCAGCATCATTTCCATGCAATATTTATTTAAAAGAAATAATAATACATGCGTTGAAATTGTCAAATATTCTATTTTTAAGATGCCATTTATTTAATAGTTGAAAACCCCACTTACATGGAGAGAGAGATCTCTTGTGTAACTGAAAGTCAAAGTCTGACTGCAATGTCCTTGGTTTTGGTTTTGTCCTCTCCCCTCCCTCTTGGTTTCCACGATAAATTTGTGCATCTTATTTTGGGGATGTATGTCCCTCTTGTATATAACCTTTTTCTGCCCTGTGTGTGATGGAATTTCTGAGATGGTTGATTCATATGGGGGAAATAAACAATAAATGAATGTTTGTTATGAGGTGTTTCAAGAGTCCTTGTGTTCTCAGCTTCTTGCAGAGAAATTCTAATGTAGCTTTTCTCTGAATGGACTCAGTGTTTCCTCTCTGAATGAGGTTTAGGTATGAATTTCTGTACAAGAAGTCTCTTGTTCCCTTTGCTGCCCCGTTTGTCACCCCTTGCCCTTTCCTGAATGACCAAAAGTGGTGCAAATGTAGATGCTCAGAGTGGCAGGAGCATCATGACTTGGGACATGTTCCTCCTGCCCTCCCAAATCCAATGCAGGGAAGGCTGTGCTGGGCCAGCTGCTGCAGCCAGCAGGGCCTGGCTCTGAGCCCTCCCTGGCAGGAGCATCCCACAGGTTGGTTTTGGACAGTTCAGGGAGGTACATTAGGAAAGCAGGAGACAAGGCACACAAGTGGTGGCTGAAGGGTCCTGCTCTGTGCGTGCCACAAAGGTGCTGCAGGGCTCAGTTTGTGGGTTGGTTTCTGAAGGGATATGAGGAGGATTTCCCTCAGGGAATCCCACAGGATTTCATGCCCTGTGGTAGCAATGCTCTCATTGGTTGTGCAAGGGGATCTCTGCCACGGCCTTGTACTTCTCATTGGAGGCTTTTCCCACTTTTTGTTTTCCAAGATGTTCCTTGGAAGAATGGTTTTGGCATCTCTGTGCACTATTGGGATACAATTTGGGATTCAGGTCTGTTCTGCAGCAGGCATTGCCCCCGGGATGTTTGCTGATCATGGATGTGGTTTTCTCGTGCACCGTGTGAGTTGTAGGGGATGCTGACACCTGGGAATGCCCCTGGAAATGCTGCTGCTGTTCCAGGTGCTGGGCACAGAAATGCACTCTTGGGTTGTGGTCGGTGCAGGGAGGGTTAATTTTGGGGGTGGGATGGAAATGGGGTGGAACATGCCAGCAGGGAGGGCATCCAGAAGCCAGGCAGGATGTGGGGCTGTGGCAAGTGTTGGCTGCCCAGCTTGGCTTTCTGCCCAGGGCCCTGGCCCCCCTGGGCTAACAGAGCCAAAAATATTTTTCCAATAATACTTTGTTGTCATTCCTTTAATCATCGAGTCTTTATTGCCCAAACCTAATTTTGCAATCCTGTTTAATTTATTTTGAGATTTTTTTATTGATTATAGATGAGCTTGCGTTCTGCCTTTGGCTTGGCTTATCCTTTTCAAAAAGAAATGTCATTTTTGGCAAAACAGCTGAGTTAAAGTCGATTGCACTTTCTCAGCCCTGTGCTGCTCTCCAAGCACTAAAATAGCTCCTTGGCAGCCTGTGCTTTCCTTACATTAATTGCAGTTTCAGCAACCCCTGTCACAAAAAACCAACTCTGTTCCTGGGCTATCATCAACCTTTCCTGAGTGTGTTTCCATAACTTTTGTGTTCCTGAGACTTGTGCATGCTGCAGTGTGCACTCACTGCTGCTTTGTGATGTCTTTTGTCAAGGTGTGGGGTTCCCAGAGTTCCTACTGGGTTTTCCTCCTCTCCTGCTCAGTATTGCTGAGGGGTTTTTTGGGTCTAGCCCTTCATGTTGCAGCATTAGGAACTGTGTTTTACACTGTTAGAGGCATCTGCAAAACTTGTAGATTGCTTAGTGAAATCTTGATTTTACTGCTGGCCAGTTCCATATGAAGAAATACTTGTAAATGGAAAAAAATAGTTCAGATTTTTTTTATTTTTCAGTTTCCAAGTAATAAAATGCATCTGTTTTTCACTTGTTCCATGTGAGGTTTTTCCAGATGCCTGCTGTGCCTTTTTACTTGGAAATTACAACTGTGGTAAAGTCAAGTCTTTGTTTAAATTTTCATTTGAAAGAATCAGAAAATCCTGTCAGCTTAACAACTTTGAAGGAGTAATTACTTAGACAACGTAGTGCCTTGAGAGAAGTTGGAATCTTTTGGACCAGGGAGATTGTGGGCAAAAGGTAGCTGGGCTCCATCCCAGGACATGGCAGGCAGGTCAGAACATGGGGGGCATTAGGGGTGTAAACCTTGCAGTCAGTGCACAAAATCTTTTCTAAGATTTTTGTCCCACAAAGCTGAGAGAAGTGAGCCTTTTACCTTGATTCTATTCAGTGCCAAGTGGAATAGTAAGCTGAGTGAAGGGAGTAGATGAGAATAAAGAGTCTGGCTGAGTTAGAAGGGGAAGAGAAATCTGCAGATCATGGGCACAGCATTTTTTTTTAGCACCCTGAACCTGTCTCTTGACAGCCAGTGGGTTTTCTGTGATAATTATTAAACAAGAGGCAAAGGGTTCATTGAATTTCTGTAGCCAGTGGAGGAGAAGAATCACTAGACAGAGGCATTACTTCCCCCTGCTGTTACTTTGTGTAAGGGCAAGAGTTGTCCTGGAAAACAGAAAATCCCACGCTGCAATTTGGTGGCTGACACAGCACAGTTCAGACATCCCTGTGCATCCCTGCTCCTCTCCAGTGATTCCTTGGCACTGTGTGAGTGGGACAGACCATGCACCGCAAGAGTGCAGTGACTGGTGGCAACTGGAAATGGCAAACTTATTTGCAAGAATATTGGTAAAGAAATAAATGTGGAATTTTTTTAAAGTATCTTTTTTTTAAAGTGCTCCAAGGGCAAATTAATTCTCCCAATAAATCCAGCAGTAAGCATGGGAAAATGGGACATAAAAGCTTACATCTTTTAAAACACAAATGTACATTTAAAGCTGAGGAAGGAGAAAATTCTATCATAAAACTAACAGTATGTGCAATGAAATTAAACTTCTGGTTTTATTTCCAGTGATAGAAGTTCAGGCTTGGGAAACTGGGTTAGGTAGAAGGAGGCTGGGCAGTAGCTCTTGTGTTTTGGATTAGGGCAGGCAGCAAAATGTGCTGCTACTGTTGTGATTGAGAACTCACCTAAATAGGAATCTAATAAGGGATTGCCTCTTCTCACAGAAAATTTTAGGACATAGAGTTGCAGCATAGCAATCAATGTGAAAGAAGATTGTGCAGTTGACAGGTGGGCAGAGCAACAGAGCTGCAGGAATCGGCTCTCATGGAAAAAATCATCTGGAGATTATTTTTCATCATGGAGGTGAACAAATCATCTCATTGATTTGTTCACAAATTAGAAATTCTTGGAATTGATGGTTTGTACCTTATCAGGGATGTGTTGTTTTGATTTTTTTTTCTAAGATTGTGTCTCTTTGCCTGAGATGATTTCATACCACATTCATTCACCATCTGATGGGCAGGAGCCTTTTCTTACATGAGTTCTTTCAGGAATCAGCTGTACTTTGAAGGAGATGTAAAGAGATGAGTTGGGCTGCTACAGCACTCCAATGTCAATTTGCTTTTCTCATCCCATTAACTAATAATTTATGTGTGAAATTCTTGTTGCAGAGGCCCTGCTCCAGGAGTTCTCCTGTCTGGACTGGTAAAGAACCTCCCTGAGTTTCCATCACTGCTCAAAGTGCACAAGTCACAGAATTGAATTTCTTGTCACCTTTTTTCATTCAATGCCTGAGCTGGAGCCTTTGGACAGAGCAGCTGCACGGTCTGGGCCTGGTACCTGAGGGAGGGCTTCCTGAGTGGCTCCTTCTCAGGGGACAGGGGTTTGGTGATTTTTCTTGTCAGAGAGCCTGTCTGTGCAAGGAAATTCTCTGCTTGTCTGAAAGGCAGGGAAAGGGCAGGCACTGATGTCTCCTCTCCCTTCCATCCCTTGTAGGTCAACAGGAACAGCTTCCAATCCCTTCTTACTACTGCCTCTGCAAGCTGTGAGTAAGAAGTCCTCTCTCCAGGGAAATTGCAGGTAAGGCTGGAGCTGCTGGAGAGGCTGAGCTGAGGAGAGCCTTGTCTGCACAGGGGTGTGAGGTGAGAGCTGCTGGGACAGGGAGCTCACCCTCAGTGAGCTAACTCCTGACTCCAGTGACTCTAGGGGAAGATGGCAAAGCCGCCATGGAAAACCCCAAATTTCAGAAGTGAAGCCAAAGCTGTTGATTATTTATTATTGTTATTGTTGTTATTGTTATTAGTTTCAATAATCCAATGTTTTCTGTGACTGTACATTGAGGTATCTCTTCAAATAATTTAATGTATGCAAAGACATCAAGTTCTGCCCACAATAATTTCAGTGTTAGTGCCAGCAGCATTGAAAGGAAGGGAAGTTCATAAAGGAGGGTACCTAAGGTTTAACTTTTTCAAGCAGCTTCCATGTTACATTAGAGCAGTTGTTTGCCTGGGGCTTGGTGAAGAAAGGCAGAAAGAAGGAATCAAATAAATCCAACAAAAGGATAAGTCCAACAGTTTGAGTAAATACAGAACTGTAAAAAAAACAGCTGGGGAGAGTCTTTGGAAGAGAAGCTGCTGGAGTTCCCATGTCTGGTTTTCCTGAGTCTGCACCTTAGGGGTTGGAATTTGAGTAAACACCATCCCCAGCCCCATGGATTAGGAGGCATTGTTGGCTCACCTAGGGTTAGAAGCAGGTGTGGACAGTTTCTTGTAGTGCCAGGTGTCCCCCTCCTCAGCCTTAGGGAATGTCTGGATTAATCTGTGCCCAAGTGTGTCAAACAGGACTTGGCTCACCAGGTACAGTGCAGGTGGATTATCAGCAGCAGCTCGTGGTCAGGAGGGGAGCATGGCAGGTCTCTCCCAGGCAGGCTGGCTTTGTTTCATCCTCCAGGGGTTTATTTATGGTATTTCTGCAAATGCTCTGCTGTGTAGGGCCAATCTTTCCTCTTTCTTTTTTGAGATGCAGTCTTGAGCATTTCAACGGGACTTGATGCTGTGATAATTATTTGTTTTAAAAGCTTAGGAACTACAGAAATTGTCATCTGCCATCTTGTTAAGCAGACAAACCATCTCAGTGCAGGTCCAACAAATGCCAGCTCTTACAGATAAGAAGCAGTGTGGTAGGGCAAAGGCTCAGCTGCCTTTCTGATTAGATTTTGCTTGGCTTAACAGGGAGAGGAAGGTTTTAGTCATCCTCACTAATGGTCTCAGGCTACAGTATAGACGTTCCTCAGTTCTGCACTGTGCTTTGCTAAAATATCACAAATTTCTAGAGAGGAATGAAATGTTCTCCCTGCAGATGCCAGGATGCTTTTTCCAGGTTCTCAGTACATTGCACTTGGAGAGACAAGCCCAAAGCAATTGATACCAAGCTGTTTTCTTCTCACATCAACTCACCTGTTCCTGCAAATGTCACGATCCCGCTAAAAAAGCTAGAGGACTTTTTAAAAGAAATATTTTCTATCGGCTTTGAGCTCAGGTTGGTTTGCATAAGAAATTACTTCAAGGCCCTGACTGAACCTAAGGGGTTCCTGTTCTTCAAAAAGGAGTTACATAAATCAAGATTCTGTCTACTCCCATGCTGATTTTCTTCCTCCTCTTCTTGCCTCTGCAAAACATGTTCTCCAGTTTATCTAAAGGAGAAAAATTGCATTTTCATTCAGTTCTACAGACCAACGAGGCAGTGCTCTGCATCTTCCCCGACCACCAGGCAAGAAGAAAGATTTCTGGCACCCCATTAGGAACACCCAGAGTTGAGATGTTCCCAGTGGTTCCTGCAGCAGTGCACAGGGCAGGCTTTCATTTGTTGCTTTTCTGGCACACACTCGTTCTCTCTTGGCTGGCTCAGCAGCATTTAGCAATTGTTCCTTGCTTACGTGGAATTAGTTCTTGGATTAGAATTCAGTCTCTCTGTGCAGTTAATTTGTTGAACTATGTGGTAAAAGAAATGTTATTTTGCCCTTAATCATTGTTAACAGAAACATAACCATGACCAAATTCTCTTGGATATACATACATTTTTCAATATAATGTACAACAAAAGGCATTGTATTAAAATTTTCTATTGAGTGTCAATGGTTTTAGTTACAACCTATAAAATTACACTTAATGAATCCCATAATGTTTCACTTACCAGTGTCTCTGTCTATTACAAATGCTGAATTGGGAGCTGCCAAAGGAGTATTGCACTGACTCTCATACTGATAATAATAAAAGGGTTCATTGCAATCGTTCCACATAATCCTCCATAACCTGCTGTTTCCAAGTTTGTGATGCTTTGATGCTTATTTGGCTACAAAATGAAAGCCTTGTCTCCAGATAATGAAGGAAAGGAAGGTTGGCCTGGACCATTTGAAGTCTGAGAGTATTTGATTCTTTCATTGTTTACAGCTAGACTTGAGAAGGATCAAAAAGATTTTTGCAGGACTAGCTTAGTGTAAAGGCTTCTTTCTGACTTGCAGCAGAGGCAGTGACCATAAAGGAGGTATTATCTTTAGGAATAAATTACACAGTAATTAAAGCAAACTCCAGATTGTTTCATACAAGAGGGACAGGGAATGGAGAGCTTTTTCAATATGGAAACAACTTCTGTAAGTACAAGCCAGAAAGCTTGATTTCATGTAAAAACAAAGTTCTCTCTTTACTGAAAACTTCAGTTTATTCTTGCTCTTTTACACCTGTTTTGGAAATCAGCAGACACCCAGATTGCCATTAATGACTGCACCTGATTTCCTTCAGGAAGCTGTACCTAATTATCCAAATGGAGCACTAGGACAAAACAGAGTGAAACAGATTAAAAACGTTTTCAGCTTAGTTCTCCATTTGAATTAACTCCATTGGAATGACATTTCCCTGCTCTTAGGATCTGAAGTGAATGTTTTAGTGTATAGAAATGGAGAAGAATTCCCCTAAAGAGTCTTCTAACAATTCTTACTATATTTTGTTATTTCCAAAGGCACATCAACACAAAGCAGCAGGATATACAAGCAGCTAAGAATGTCCACTGTTGAGAAAATGGCTCCCATTTTGGATCCCACGTGGAAGAACACAGGAGGGAGTGGCAGACTAGGAATGGTGAGTCCTGTTTCTGATGGATGAGCATCTACTGAGATGAACTAAAGCCAAGACTGAAACAAGGACAAGGTTAAGGCACTTAATAGATAATTAACCTGTTTTAAAGGAATTCAGACCTATTTCGGGACTAATTTAGTGAGAGAAGTTTGTACTTCCTGATCAGACCCCAGGATCAGAGGTGTGTTATTCCTGAGTCAGTGGCCTTGGGAAAGAGATAAGCAAGATGTCAGCAGAGTTGGGGTTACACCAAGACCAAGAGAACTTGTCCCTTCTGCCCCAGGAAAGGGGCAGAGCTTGTGCTGAGATAACACATGTGGGGTCCTCTTGTGAGCACAAGTTTCTTTTGGCAAGGAAATTCACCTTCATTCACAATTCAAAGTGGGCTTTCCAATGGCAAAAGCATCTGAAGAATTAAGATCAGAGAGGAGAGAAATCAGAGATCCAGTCCAAGGCTAGGACCGGGGTCTGTGTGAAGGTGATAGAAAAGACTTCCAAATGAGCATAAGCAGCCCTAACCCTAACCTGAAATGTAGTTTAATACATGGAGGACAGAGACCACCTCTTGTAAGTTCAGGGAAGAGAGAATCTCCATTTAAACCAGTGAATAACCTACCAGTGCACTCTGTCCATTCCTGATGGACACAGATCTTTTAGGTCTTACACTACCATGCCCACCAAAAGCAACAAGAACATGGAAACATGAAAGGTAATCTCTTGGGCTCTGTTATATATATATATAAACCTATTTTGAAAGCCTCTTTATCATGATAACTGCTACCAAAACTCCTGTGTATTAACAGAATATAAAGTGCTACCTAGAAAGCCTTCACTGTATTTTTCCATGGCTCATTTGATAGGTCCCAAAACACTCTGACTGGGAAAAGGGTAGAAGAGTCACAATCTCACAAATTGTTTCTAAAAAAAACCCTAAACCCCCCTGATTTATGACAAATTCTGCTTGATTCTATTTACAGAGAATCCTGCTGTTAAGGGAAATTGATGTTGGCACTGACACCTTCACAAAATGCTACCAAGGATAAAAATGAACCAACAACATCACAGCTGTGGGAAGGTGTAAGTAGAACTGGCTGCCAGGTTGATATGTAAATATGTATATTCCTGTATCACTGTGATGCCAAATGTTTGAAGGAAAAATTGTTATTGCTACTGAGAATATCCTTGTCAACCTCTTTATACAAGTAATAAAAATACTGCAAAAGCTATGCTGGCCCATTTCCTGGAAATGCCAATTTCTGTTTGTCGGTAGAGGCAGCCAAGAGAGCTTCTGACAAATATCTAAGTACAACATGTTCAGCAGAGACTTTCACCTGCCTCTGACTTCCAGGCTGAGAAGTGCAAATCATGTGTGACATGTCTAGGGAGGAGGAAATCAACCACCAGTCATCAGCTGATAAAGCCATAGAACAAGATGTTTACTCCCATTTTGGTTTCTTTGGTTACTGGTTTTTTGTTTTTTTTTTTTTTTTTTTTTTTTTTTTTTTTATTATGAGAGTTACTACTTCTGTAACAGCATTTGTTTAATAAACCAATTTGTTTTTTTGCTGCACATTTTTCTGTAATAAAGACATTTATATTACTGAATTTTTATTTCCTCTTCTAAACACTGACATTGCCCTTTAAACGTGAGGTTATATACCAAGATATTTGTCTTCAGCACTTTTGCAGACATTTGATGTTTAGAAGAACAACTTGTTTCAGCAAGAACAAATAAGGGTTATCCATTTAACCTGGGATTGTGTTGTTACAATGTGTGTTGTTCTTCACCTGTATTAAAGTGCTCCTCCAAATCATTTGCATCTGGCAGCTATTTTTTCCATACATCAGTTGTGTGAAACATAAGTTGAAGTCCATGACTGAAGCTATAAGATAGTGGCTTATGCCACATTTCACAAAAATCTTTCACTGCCATGCTGCCCTGGATAATGACAATACGTGCACCAAAGTTCCTCCTGAAAAGGAAAACAATAAAATTTACATATGATGTCTAAGCATGTGAGGCAGATCCCTCACAGATGCCTTTCTTTAACTTTCCAAAACACAGAAGCCCCTAATGGGACACCCAGCCTCTCCAAAACCCAGGCTGCACAAACCCTTCTGGGTTAACAGGAGCTGACAGTAATTCTGGCAGCCAACACTGCCCTCCAGCGTGGGTTGTGTTAACTTCCTTCTGCAGTGTCTTCTTTCTTCAGGGTTAATAAATTAATTCGGTGTGCATTGCCGAAAGTGCCATCCCATTACTTCATTTAACTTTGTCTTAAAATAAATATTGATTTTATTTTAATAAAATAATTTAAAAAGCTATTGTTTATCAGCTGCTGCTCTCCTTTCTATGTACTACTGCAAAAATAAAAAATGAATGTGTAAATACATTATTATTGGATCTATAATTCATATTTGCTTTGTTGTATTTAGTATTTTTCAAAAGTTCTACAGACCCACCAGATCACCTTCACAGATGATGTGTAACACGTTGTAGATTTGCTTTCTGCAGTTATAGCAGACATAATGGAAGTCAATATTATTTCATATTCTCCCTGCATATTTCTGATAGTTCATGTGGTATATATACATCTATAAAAACAGGATCTACATTTCAAATCAAAAATTCCCTCCAACACCCTCAAAGCATAAGGAACTGTTAATCTCTACAATTCATCTCATAGGCAACACACTGCTTGTATATGCACAAACACCTCAATCTCATTTAGAAACAACTGGTGTCACAGGCATAGCTGATTTTAATTTATCACTGAATTATCTTTTTTGTATCATTCATCTGAATTTCAATCCCAAATTGCATTAAAAGAAAGTTTCAATGCTAACACAGAGGATGCTCAGTACTCCCAAACACCAAGTTGCAGAAAGGTTTATTTAACCCCAGATTCTCTGTAAATTTATTAACATATTGAACAGCCACTGGAGTTTGCATTTCATAGGAAAAAGAAAGGGTGGGGGGCTGGGGAATGTGTCTGTGTGTCTGTCTTTGTTTTGCACTGTAGAGAATAATTTCTGGTCCAAAATGTGCATGTACAATTCCTGCTCAAAACTGTCCACCTCAGGGTCTGCTTTTTGTAGAATTTGGGCAAACACTTCACTGCACTGTTCTGTGATCATGGTATGTTTTTTAATATAAAAAAGGATCTATTATCCTTAATTAAGATACTTCCCAGAATTATTCAAAGAAATGGTTAGGTCAAGGTCAAGGTGCTGTAATTCTTTACCCAAACATACTAGAGAAGGTGGCTGGCCCTTCATTCAACAACATTCCCATCTAGAGGACAGGCAGGTAGGCTGGGATTGCGCCTGTGATTGTCCCGAGACCAGTGAATGATCCCCTTGGTTCCAAGCACTACAAGCAGCTGGTGTGTGTTGCTGTACTTGCCCCTACGAGCAGCCATGGTCTCAAAGAGCCTCCTGTGCTGCAAGAAGTGGTGCAAACCCCTCAGTGCTAGTGCCCACTGCCAGGCTGAGCTCCCTGCTCTGTATCTCATCTGATCTGTGAGTACGTAAATTCCAATGGAAATGGCTCGGCTTGGCTTCTCCCCAGACCCCTGCTGGCACCAGCAGTTGTTCCCAGTCTCTCTCTTGCAGCAATAGGGGACGTTTTGTGCCAGGCAACTGCGACTGCCAGTGTCAGGGGTCAGCTCCACAGCCTCTTGTCTTTGTCACCAGCTCCCACAGCTGGCTGGCATCCATTTATTCTATTCTCTCCATTTACAATCAGCTTGAGACTTTCTGCTGCACAAATGCTGCTTCCCCCTGTGACCCCAGCAACCTTGACTCGATCTGTGCTGGTAAAGCCTGAGGTAGCTTGGCTGTGCCCTGGGCATTGATTCAGTTTCTGTCCCCTTGCACCACCCTTGTGTAAGGACACAGAGTTGTCAGATGCCATCAAGGGGCAGGACACGTCACATTTTCAATTCTGCACTGACACAGCCCCAGAACTGATCCCTGGGGTATCCGCTGGCTTCCAGGCTGGTGCCCCAGCTGGTTCTCAACCCCATTTCTCAGTCTATATTTCATCAGCTCATCCATGAGGATGCTTTGGGAGACAGAGGCAAGAGCCTTGCTAGGGTTGAGGTAAACAACATCCACTGCTCTGCTCTCCTCCACCAAGGCAGAGATTACAGGGAAAAGGCTGATGGGTTGGTGAAGGTTGGCTTGTAATAAATCATTGCTGGCTGTCAGTCCTCAGGAATCTACCCCATCACCATGACCACTCAAAGATCACTGAGCAATGGCCCCTAGCCACCCTTCACACAAAAGAGCCTTCCTCTTCTGGATTTATTAGCTGTGGGCTCCTCATTCCTCATTCTTAAGGAGGCTATAATAGCAGTGTAGAAAGCAATCCCCATTTTTAATTTTTCACCAATAAACCTTTTCACTGGAGCAGCAACAGAATAAATTCTAATTTACAGATTACTAGTCCCAAGGTGGCAATGACAAGCCAGGAAAGAGCATAAGGCAATCACATTTCTATCACTCCATCTGGGACAGGCAAAAGCTGAGTGTCTGCTTCAACAAAGAGCATGGCAGACAAACATGTTGCCATTGTTTTCCATTCACCCTAAGAAAAAGACCTGAAGGAAAAAATGCTGGTTTTGTTCTTCACCATTCTCCAGAGACATTTTCTGACTTGAAATCTGAGACAGTTCTCTGATCAGTATCTTCCAACATCATCTCACTGCTCCAAGCTATTTCAGTGGACAGCTAGAAACTTCTGGAAAAATGAACATTCAGGGACGTTCAGGAGTGAGGGTAAAAGTACAGGACAACCTTGTAAGAATTTTAGTGAAACGAGAGTTATACTATTATATAGTTTTGTATCTCTTGCACAAATGAGTAAAAAAAAAAATTTAATTCATAAGCCTTCTGACTCTCTGTTTCTCCTCAGGAAATTCTAAATCTCCAAGCTGATAAATCACTTCTCCCTTCAGTTCTTTTTAAATAAAAATACTGAAGTCCTATTACACTTTTCTAGACCTCAGGCTATATTAAAAAAAAAAAAAGCCTGGGAGTGCAACAAGCCTGCAGTGAGCCTCTGGGGAGGCAGTTTATGGTAAAAGTAGGAGAAACATTGTACTACAGATCCAGTTGGAGAGCCCTGAAGTGGGCTGTTCTCTTTGAAATATTTTTTTTCTTTCCTCCCACTCCCACTTTAGTCCATCTTTGCATAATCTCTTTTATTTTGTTCCAAATCTCTTTTATTTTGTTCAAGTGAAGCAGCAGCAAGAAATTCCCCCCGCTCTCTATTTTTTTTTTTTTTAATTGAGAAGAACTGCTGGTACTCAGCCTCTGGTGGGAAAAAGCATGGGCCAGGCAGAGTCCTGGCTCCCTTCTCCCACATTATTCACTCTGGTGCAGTTAGAAGCCAATGCACACTAATTGCTGTGATTCCCCCCATTTGGCTTTTAACTTAAATAGCCATCTGTAGGAGAATCTCAGCTGCTTTCAGCAGCCAGAAGCACTTGAAAACAGCAGCCCCTAACATTGTTTAATTTTTACTTTGAGGTCATGAAAAAGACCACTAACTGTTTCAATGAAACTCCATAGGATGGGCTTTGGCTGGATGATTTGTTTCTGCTTTAGGATTTAATTTGAACAATATGGACTTCTCCCCATTAGCATAAAATAAATCAGCACTTAGCACTAGTTTCCCACGCATCACTTTCCACAGGCTGCCAGCACTAGGGATCATGTGGACAGATGACAAGCACTCAAACTGCTAACATCTATTACAGTCCACTGGTCACATCAGTTCCTGGTTTTGATCATTCTTTACCTTGTATATCACTGTTACTTGCTTCCCACAGTCACCAGGTTTAACATACACATGCCTTGTAATTCAGCCACACAGCATATTTGGACAGTCATAAATTCAAATCAGGTAGCAAGAGTTTGAATAATAGAAGACTTTTTTTTTCTCAGTAAGGCAGTTATTTGAAATACACCACAGCTATAGCTGTAGGATTTCAAGGAGATCAAGTATCAGAACTCATATTTTCCTTCCCCAGCTTTCCATATTTGTGTTAGCACATAAAATGCTGCTTTATATAGAAATGATTTTGTTCCACGAGTCTGAGATAACTTTGAGATTTACTGAGCTAGAGTCCAGGTATGGCACTTCATCTTCAAAATCACATGGGATGAAACAAATGATCCAAGTTAATGAGGGGAAGCCATTGAGCTTCATTAGCCGGAAAGAACAGGGTATTTTTCCATGAAAGATTTGCAGGCTTCCCCTTCCCCATTCCACCACTCCTGCCTTGCTGCTCTGCGCCGTAGGGGACACCACCACACTGCTGCCCCATCGGAAGCTAATGGGCATCCAAAGCTGCCCCATCCCTTTTCCTGGCAGCCCTCCAGGCTCTGTGGTGCCCTCCCCTCTTCCCCACAGCCCTGCCCTGCTGGGAGCTTTCCGTGTTTGCCCACACAGCAGCCCCTCGCCCTCAGCAGGACCAGCAGCCTCCAGCTCACACCAAAGGAGACAGCAGAGAAAAGGGAACAGCAGTGATGGACCCACTGCATCCCTGCAGCCAGTGCCGCACTGCTTGCTGCATTTCCTCCTGTGCTAAGCAGAGCTAAGTGGGCACACTTGGGTGTCAGTTGTTGCAACCATGAGTTCTGAGGACCAAGAAACTACTTAAAATTAACTCCATTTGCTGGATTTTTATGTGAGGCAGGTTTGTCCTAAATTACCAATGAGTTAAGACACAGGATACAAAGGTTTGGGGAGATTTACAAGGAAAATAAAAAATGGTAAAACTAATCAGAAACTAGGGCACAGGCAGGAAAAGCATAGGATTCCTGGCTTTGGGTCCAGCAGACAGGGTTGGTGATCTGGGTGTGTCTGTTGTGGAGAGTTTCTACAAACAGTTTTGCAAAATACAGCAGAAGTCCCAAATATTTATAAAACATTTAGAAACATTCAGCTTTTTGCACCAAATGAAAATATACATCCTACCCATGGTCAGGGGGTTTACCTACACATTTCTATGATCATCTCTTCAGATCCAGCTATCTCCAGTCCAGATTAACCTGGAGTGCTTCTTGTCCAGACCAGTCTGTATATTGTTAACTCAGAGGCCAGTTTTAACCGTGAAAGAAAAATTGGACTTGCTGAGGAAAGAAGTCAAATATGAATCTAAATACCACGACAAAACAAACTGCAGACACTTCTCTGAAAACCATGTCAGACCAGAGATGCACATTTTTTGCTAAACACTTCTTGTTTCAATTGGCAGCTCTAAGCTAAATTGCTCTGCCTAACCCCAAAACAACACATACACAGAAGCATCAAAATTTCATGCAGAAACCTTTTTTGAAAATGAGGGGATTTTTTTCTTAAGACTCTACACCAATAGACTAAACATTTCTAGATTTTTTAAAAATATACGAAAGTCAGATGTTGTCCACCTGTTAATCACTGAGGTCAGATAGAAAAAAAACCCCAACTTGCCCCAAGCTCCCATCTGAATTTTTGGTGTATGCATAAAAACTTCATTTTGTACAACTGTTAGAGCAGTTCAGATTCAACCAAACATTGAAAGGAGCGGCTTCATATTTTGTATTAACAAAAGATGATTTTCTCTGTTTTGCTGGACAACTCCAGCACAGCTGCAAGCAGCCTCCTTGGATGCAAAGTCTTCCCTTCTTGCATTCACCTCAGATTCCAGTGCTACAACAGCTGAAAGATGGGTTTTTAACTTTGATAGGAGTTCAATAAGCATGTGCATTTGTTTGTATTTGCAGAGTAGATTACAGCTGGAAAAAAAAAAGGGGTATTTTTTTGTTTTATGGGAGGAAATGAAAAAGACCAGTGCCATAGACAAGGATTTCATTAAGATGAAGAAATTCCAGTTCTCCAAAGGGAAAAAATTAAGCTTTGCTTGAAGATCTTTCATGAAACAATTTGTGTGGTCTTTATCATTTCAAACTCTTAAAGTGTGATAGCTGCAGAATTGCATGATTTTCTGAACTTGTCTTGGAATTTGAGTTTTACCCTGTTTAAGCCCTGAATTCCATTCCAACCAAGTAAAGACAATTTTTGATCAAAAAGCTGTTGCACCAGTCTGTAATCTTCCAATGAAATCTATCAAAACTCTAACAATACCCTAAAAGGAGACACTAAAACTTGACAACCAAAAAATGAGCTGCAATTATGTATCATTGTCTCATCCTCAGTGCATCTTCTAAAGCAGACATCCTCCAGAGCACATATAGAAAATGGTTTTGCATGTCAGCAAGTACTTCCATCACCCTAATGTACGACCAAAAAGTCTCACAGTGATGGTAAAATGCTGGAAGCAGCAGAAGAAAGCAAGACATTTTTCACACTAGAAAGTGAAATAACCTGAATTAATAAAATGTAATTAAGAATCGGTTAAGATGAAGCAAACACAACTTATTCAGATATTATTTTCTATTATTTTAAAACTTCTTTTTATGTCGTTAGTTTACTCTTATTATCCACTATCCTTTCCCAGACCAGAAGTGGGAATGATCAGTTAATAACGAAATCTTGTCTCACATGGTCAAAGGCTATGGACTGGTATAGAAGAACAGGAGATGCTGTCTCAGAGCACACAAAGTGGGTTATTTTTGAGGAATGAGTCTTATAAACAAACCCAGTATTATCTAGTTGTTATTAATGTTTTTCACTTGTATGTCAAACCACCCCTAAAGGGAGTCAGGGTCCCTTAGCAGGAGGCCTACAGCTCTTTTGGGAATAAGAGAAACTTCATCTGCAGGCAGAGTATTAGTGGGCAAACACCAGAATGGAGGGCAGTTATGAATAAACTGCTGTACTCACCCCACCTTTTAAAACCAAGAGGGGAAACAATTCCAGCAGCTGACTGGAACAACAGCGGAAACACTGAGAGAACTTATTTCATTTTACCGAAGCAGAAACTGGCATCTGACTACATGCCTAGGAAGAAGACCCCCTAAAATAGACTCTCATTTTTTGTTCTCACCCCATTAATTAGATATCACAGATGAGGTAGAATAGACACAAGAGCTTCTTATTCTGGAGTTACAGGAGGGTAGAGGCAAGAGGAAGACTGTTTTTTTCCCTGGAAAAAACAAGGAATAATTTTGATATTTATTTCTTTTTATAAAGAGATAGTTTATGTATCCCATTGCAAGCAAAAAAGATATACTTCTTAATCTCTGAAAACCCCTGAAAATTTTCAGAGAAGTTCACACCAGGCTGATGGGAAGAATTATTAAAAACAAAGAAGGAGTGTTTTGCCCAAACATCTAGTCAGGTTTTTCTGAATTCTTCCTCAGCATTGTGTCACCTTGATGTCATTCTCACCACTGCCATCACACACCCTATAAATAAATGTATTTCATATACTGGAGTATAAAATTAGATTTCCCTGAAATTTCTGGTTGTCCATTGGTTTCACTGTGGTTTTCTGAAGGGAGATGCTAATTTTCCTGACTTTCATCTGAAGAGATCATGGTGCTTTAATTGCTGCTGGAAATGCACTGTCATAGTGTTCAAGCCCATTTTTCTTTGGGTGCTTCTGTTAAGGAATTCTCAGCAGGTGAAGTGCAAATCTCTATTAAAAGGTAATTTTCCAGTCTTTAGAGAATTTATTAGCCCTTTGAAGCCCCATGCATATTGGAATTGTTTCGGACACTGCTTCCCAAAATTTGAGCACATTCTGGAGTTCAACTTTTTTCATTGGGAGGGATTTTTGTTAGGTTACCATAGAAATGAGTGATGAAACAGAAGCTGGCTCCTGGTGAATAAAACCCACAAAAAACCAACAGCAACCAAACCCTCCCCCATTAACCCCCCAAATACAAAGTTTCAGCAAGAATTATCCTGTAAAGGAGAAAAAAAGGATTATTACCAACCTTTCCCTTAGGGCTGAAGTGTGCATCATTAACTTGCATTGCACTTGGTATTTGAAACCCATATATGTGTTCACACAACCAGACAGCAGGGCTGTTGAGTAGGAATTAATATAGGAAGGGCTTTTATCACTAGGAGAAAAACAACTCATATTTAGAACCATCCAGTCACTCAGACAAAATTCCTCTTTCCTTGTTCACCCATTATGTAACATTCAGAGACTGCAGGACGTTCTGTTCTATCTTGTGAAGAAACACCTGAAAGGACACAGTTTTACTGAGCTGATTTCAGTCTGAACTGAAAATACCAGTTCATTTGGACTTCTCTGTTAACTAAAAGGTCTTCAAGTAAAAAAAAAAAATTAATTGGTATCTTCTAACCATCAAGCTGGTACCAATACACTGACTTAAATATAATTAAAGCCTGTGCCCAACAGCTGTGTTTGCAAAGCTGCTGAAGGTACAAAATACTGGAGTTTTTTTTTAAAGAAGAATGCTTACATCATCAATGTTTGGGCCAAAACACTCTGAGTTCAGGATTGCTTCAAGCTGCAGGGGCTTTTTCCCATGATAAGGACAGTCCTTGGTTACAGTACTCAGCTCACACATAAGCTCTTACTCTGAAACATGCTGGTCCTTCCTCACATTTGGACACCTCAATCAATAGTTGTGACTTTGGTTTGTAGTCACCTTTGGTTTCACAAGGCTGAACATTGAATTTCTTGATTTCAGTCTCTAAATCTCAGCACTTAGTTTCCACTTCCTTTTATCCAATGTCTTCAGTCTTCCAAGCCACCACCTCCAATTGTCTTCCCTCACTTTAGAAACTTCATCATTGTTGGTTGCTTATTATCTTGGCTGCTTTCAGCCCTCAAATCTCAATTCCCCATCTGTTCTTCCAGTCACTGATCTTTCAAAACTTTTTTTGCTATTTTAGCTTTTACAATCTTCTGGACTTCTTACACATATTACTTCAATTTATGTAAACTATTTCTATCCCTGATCTCTGTCCTTGCTTCATTCTTGTCCCATGGGTATCTGACATTGTCACTAAAGCCTTATAGTCTTGCTTAATCTCTCAGTTTCAGTTATTCTTCACATGCTCCCAGCTCTCATTCCAAATTGAAAATACAGCTTTTTGCTGCAGCATTTCAGAACTGTACTTCTTTATTTCTTACATCTTCACAAAGGGGGCTTCTGTATCTGTATTATTTATATGCAGAAGACATTTTGATCATGCACGTTGTGTGACTACATAAAAATTTCATTGTTCTGTTCCTCTGCACCACCTCTGAGGGTTCTAGGATTCTGTGTGGCGAGAAAGCACTAGGGAATTTTTTTAGAAGGTCGTATTTTCCACTGACAGCTCGTTCTGAGCTGAAGTGAGTGCACACAACAGTGACATTTTTAGCTGTGAATCCAAACAAAATTCTTTTTTGTAGTAAAAGCCAACCTAGTATTCAAAGGGCTGCTGCTATATCCACTTTCTTTGGTTAATAATCAGCCCAGCCACATCTACCTCTAACTTCCCATTGAGCTCCAGACTTGTGGTTTCTTTGAATTTGGCATAACCTATGTGGCTGCAAAACGCTGAGAACCAGCCTCCACTAGTCTGGAGTTGTCATTAAAATCTGCCTAATATATCCTACAGACAGGAAGCTGAGGATTCTGTGAAAAGCAGATACATTCTCAGAGAGACAGATCCTGCCACCAGACAGTGCCTTGGAGGAGCCTGGACTGCTTCCTTGTGTTCTCCTCCCATGTGCACCAGTGGGCAGAGAGTGAAGTGCCTTAGTAGGGGAAGATATAAAGATATATTCATCCTTGATGAATAAGGATGAACTACCTCATGTGAGTTTTATTTTTCTTCGTTGACTGGTTTTGGCCTGAATGGATCAATAAACAGAACTCACTAATTGTAACATTAATGAAGTCCCTGGAGATTGGGATCAAACATCACCTGCTCAGTTGTCAGAATCCCTGAATCCAATGCAAATATTTTGCAGAAGAACAGAGACAGGGATTACAATACTGTCATTGAGCTCACAACTTCCTTTCAAGACCTTCCTGCTAGGCTCCTCCACTCATGCTTCCATCTCAGCTCCTGCACTCTCAGTGAATGCCCTTTCTTTGCCCATGACATGAGAGCTGCAGCACAAGACAGGATTTTTGTGCATGTCAAGAGAAGAGCAGACAGCTCAGCATGGCTCACAAGCTGCAGGTTTGCCATGAATTCATCATCAGAAGAAACTGGTGGCTTTAGCTGGCATTGGTATGGAAACAAACTGAGCAGCAGAACCAGTAGGCCATCAAAAGGTGCCAAACCATCTATTGGTGTTCTCAGTAACTTTCACCTGAAGTCAAATTTTCAGCTATTTTCCCCACTAACACACAACCCAATTTTGGTCCAGTCATATTTGTAATAAGCACTTGCACACCTGCTTCATTTTCTCAGTTGGCTTCCTAGCAAATACCTGCACAGTGGGGAAAAAACCATGGCCTTTATTGGCACTAACCAAAATGCTTGTTAGTAAAATGTGTGAAATAAGATCCACTTTTCCAAAGTGGAAATGTTGGCGATTCCTGCCAACATTTCCAGAATCAGTTTAATTTTCCTGATAAATAAGTAGCCTGTGACAAAGGAGTCACATTTCTCTTTTGCTTGGTTAGTATAAAATGTGTAGAGCAAAGTTTCTTCATCTCAGCTCCACCAGCACAAGCTGATCAGGAGTTTACTGCAAGGAAAGAATCCATATAGGATTTCTAGGGGAAAATAGCTCTCTGTGATGGCTCATATCAAATACAGCAGACACAAATGCTCTACAGAGTTCTGTTTTACTGCAGCTGGTGGCCACCTTCTCTTTTATGTCATGGCAACACTTCCCTCAGTCTTTGTCTTTTTCCTAATTTGTTGCTTTTTGCCCATAGTGAGTGTTCCTGAAAATACATGTCTGAAAGCAAATCCTTAGAAATTTCAGTCACTACAAACCCCAGAAATGGACTCAGCTTCTTAAACAGAAGTATTACAAATATGTTTGAAACAGAAACTTGAGTGGTTCAATAAAATCTACAAGTAGCAGATATTTTACCTTACCTTGTGAAAGGTAGCTTCCCCTGTCCTCCCCCCAGCTCCAGACCCTTCCTGAGGGTACAAAAAACAAATCCTGAATGGAATATATCTTTAATCTTCTTTGAAAACCTTAAACATGCTATGCCCTAATTCTGGTTGTGTACCTTCCCTGTTTTCCTTTCAGTCCTCTTCCTAAATTAAAGCTGAGTATTGGGATATCAGATAGATATCAGGAAAAGGTTTTCCACCCACAGGGTGGCTGGACACTGGAACAGGCTCCCCAGGGAAGCACCAAGCCTCACAGAGCTCAAGAAGCATTTGGACAATGCTCTCAGGCACAGAGTGTGACTCTTGGGGATGGTGCTGTGCAGGGCCAGGAGTTGGACTCAATCCTGATGAGTCCCTTCTAACTCAGCACATTCCATGATTCTGTAACCTTCTCCCTCTAATGCCCAATCTATGCACCTTAAAGAAGTTGATACTTCCTTTTTTTTTGCTTAATTTTTTTTTTTTTGCAATGACATTATTATAATGGGAATCTTTCTGATGATTACAGAGTATTTTTCTATCATCAGGGCCTATCTTGGAATTCAATATACACTTAGGAAAGAAATTCCCTCCTCCTGAGTCACTAGAATGTCTCAAGATGCTAAGATTCAAAATGCAGAGGTGATAAATAAATTCTTCTAATTGCAGTAAGATCAGAATTTGGGATTTTTAAATCATCCTCATCATAATGCCATTTAAAAATGCACTTATTTAATACTAGGATTATACATCTGGACCAAAGCTTGTTCTGGGGTGACAATGGGGCACAGACAGACTGCCTAGGTGTAATGAGGCTGAGGGAGCAATAACAATGTCCCTATTCATATACCCAGACTCTGCAGCATCCGAGCCATCTGCTGCTGAAACTGCAGATCTGGACTGAAGAATACCAGATTATTTCCTTCTCCTGTTATTCAGACAGCACTTCTCTTCTGACACAACTTGCAGGCACTAGGTCTGTGCTCGTTTGCTCTCTTAAAATCCCAGAGAAACTTTTTACTCTCAGAAGGCACTTTGCAAGCTCAGAATAACACACACTGGTGGAATTATAGCCAGTAAAGGAATATGCCAAACTGGATGAAACTGTAAAAGGAATTCCTTTGTTTACTCAAAAGGATCTGAATCTAGAGTTTTAAAGAAGTGGCATGGTAGAAGAGAATAGCAGCACAGTATCTGTAGCACAGAGCAAGTGAAATGAAGCTCAGTAAATTGCTCCTGTGCGTGGTTTTGACGACTCCTGTCAATTACTGGTGTGAGAAAATTTTGCATAGTCTGGCTCACAGTTACAATAAAAATTAATTTGGTTTAGAGGTGATCAGCAACACTTCTGAAACCTCCTGCATGGTCTGGGCTTGAGCCCTACAAGCACAAAGCATCATGGCCAACTTCTCAAAATGTCACAAAGTTGCTTAACAACAGCCTATATGAACATCAGCATTGCAGAATGTTACAAAACCTGGGCTAGATGAAGAAGGGCTCCTTGAGCAAAGATCAGATTTTTACCAACCATTAAAGCTGATGGAATAAACAACGTAAAAATGGTTTTATTTCCCCCTAGAAAACAACAGCCTCCTTAGTACTTACTGAAAGCCTGTTACAGTCACTCACTGGCTAAACAGGCTTGATTCCTCTGAATATTTTTACTCTCTGCTAACAGCAGTGATTCTTCTGCCTTCTGTGGAGAAGAGAGGGAGCTGGCCTTTGTTTTATTGCAGAGTTGATTTTGCTGTCTTTAATAATGAAAAAACAAAATGTTTGCACAAGGTGGGACTCGACTGTGAACAACCAGGCCTAGTTTGTCTCTACCCTTCAAGGGGTTTGAAATAGGTGATCTTCAAGGTTCCTTCCACCTAAAATCAGACTATGATTCTGCATACTCAAGAACTATGTTAACCAGAGTATGTGAAACACAATTTTTTCTATATGGCTTATACATCTTTATGTTTACCTGTCCAGTCTGTACTATTAAATTTTCAGAATTTTTGCTGGAGGTTGCTACAAAGTATAAGAGTTAGTCTGATTAAAATTTTCAGTAAATAGTCCTCCAGAAATTTCTTTTTTGTTTTTGTTTAAATGGAGGAAGGTATTCCTGAAATATGCACAAAGTTGTTCCATTAAAATCAGCCCAGGCATTCCATCTATTAAGGCTACACTACAGCTACACAAAATGATCTCTCACTAACTGCAGGAAAAAGTTCTCCTTGTCTGGTGCACTTTAGATGGCACAAACATGGCAAAAGAAATTCTGCTGCTTCTTGTTCAAAACACCTTTTTTATGCAAACAAACAAACCCCAAAGAAATGAAGCTAGGGAGTAGCATGAAGTTAAAAAGAGGGTGTTGCCAGGGAGGGGCACAGGAGAACCTATCTCTGCAGGGGCATTTCACACAAGCTTTATCACTGGCACACATTGGAATACACCCCATTCCCGCTCTTTATGGGGGCTGGAGTCCCCAGATCAGACAGCACAGATGTCCTCCTCTGTCACACATCCATACTGTGCTTGGGCACACACAGGAGGGAACAGAAAGCCATGGCCAATTGTTTGAATACTATTAAAACATGATTCTGAAGTCGTGTCTGACAGCAAGACTTGATGCTTCGAAATCAGCTGGCTGGAAACTCCCTGCCAATGGACTGATGTCTTTCTATCAAAAGTGCTGTCAACAGAAAGCATCCAGTTTGTGTCCAGCATGATTGCTTCCAGGCATTCAGCCTGGCCCAGAGCTCACTAGCAGGAAGGTTTGTGAGACAGAAAGGCATTGCATGTGTTGGTCTGTGTGCCTCTTGGATGCTCTGCTCCTTGGCAAGGACTGCAGAGTTTTGACAATTCACTGCAAGGTGCTTGGACATTCTTGTTTGAGGTGGTGTGAAATGGCCTGGCAGCAGTGGCTGCACCTACTCTCTGTCTAAATAAAGACACATATTGTTAATAACACCCTTTATCACCCCCTATCATATTTCCCCTTTACAATATTCTATCTGGTTTCTTTTATAAGTTAAACCTGTATAGGCAGGAAAACATGCTGGTTGCTGCTGGGTTTATTTCTAGCATATACAGAGGAGGAATAGAAAACAATTGGATACAAATAAAATTTTAAAGGCCTGAGGGATGACTTTGCATAAGAACGGTTTTAAAGGTTAAAGATGTCTAAGTTTTCACAGCCTGGCTTTAATCATACTGAAAATTTTTCTCCTGTTTCTTCTTCTTCAGTTTATGAGACAGAGGTTAATGCAGCTTGTGGTGAACCTTTCCATTTATGTTCATCCTTAGGGTAAGCAAGAGTAAATCTTTTGCTGAGACCAAGATGGCTGATGTGTATAAATCCAGGGATGTACAAAACTAATACCAGTGACTATGTAAAATAGTGACCATGTTTTTTAGCCAGACACATCATTTTGGCTTCAAACTCGTGTATCACACCATAAGTGCAGACACCAGCTTCTAAAAATTTTGTGGAAACTGTAAAAATTGCCATTATTACCCCAGAAAGTACAGTAAGCTTTCCCTTTTTAACCTCCAGTTATTAAAAGCAGATGTGTTTTCACATTTTTGAAGTGCTAAACATGAAATCAATGGAGAATAAGTTACACTGTTAGTTTGGAAGACCAAACCAGTTGTGTTAGTGGTTCTGTTATATGCATGACAGGGGGAAAGGAAAGAGAACTGTCCACTGGTCTCATAGTAAAAAGATGAGGAGGACAATGAACAACATAATAAGATTCTTTTAAAGGGAGGGAGAAGAGATCTTTAGTGGTGTAACTGATGTTTTCAGTACTGGTAAAGTCTGCACTGCTTAGAAAGGCAGTAAATTTGAAAAGGTTTGAATGCAAATTGAGGAAGATCACCCACATCTGCCCTATGCTTATTTTTTTGCTAAGGTACCTGTTCCTAGTGCTGCTGGCTGCACAGCTTTTTGGAAGTTACCCACAAATGACACAAGCTGCTGTACAAACACAGCTATCTAGCTGTGGTAGTTCTTGGGAACTGGAAATTCAGAGCTTGAAGGGACCTGCAGAGACTATTCAATGCAACCTTCTTCACACTGTGTGGTAATAAGGGTAATTTGGGTAATCTGTTTCTAAAAATAATCCCCAGTTGGCAAAGCTCCAGCACCACTTTGAGTAGTTTGCTTTTCTCTTCTTGAACTCGAAAAGACTCACCTCTAAATTATACAAAACTAATTTCCTTCAAATCAAGGCAATTCCTACTCATCTTTCCTATAGCGGAAAAGAAATGCGAATAAACTAAAATGTACTTACCTTTCAACTGAGTGTAAGGAAAAACAAATCACAGGTAGGATGTGCTGCTGCTGACTTCCACATCCACAGCTTCTGCTCATCAGGGCTTTCCTGATTTCCACAGAGCTCTCCCTTTTCATTTATTTCCTGTCTCATTTCCAAATCAGTGCCACAGAACAGGTGTCTCTCAAGTTTTGCCATACCATGTCCCCCCTTTCCCAGAAAACTGAGACTGCCCTCTCCTCCAGGGCTCCATCATTCCCAGGAGCTGCTCCCCTGCTTGGCAGGCAGGGAAGTGCAGGGAACTGCAGAGCTGTGGGCCAAAATCCCCCCAATTACTGAGCACCTGTGTCAGCCCAGGTGCTGCTCAGGCTTCATTGACAAAAGTAATTTCAAACCCACAAGTAGTTTGTCTCCTAAGTATTCAGCATCCACTCCTCTGGCACTGGCCACCCAAGGTAGAGGAAAATTTTTTCACCAATCACAAACCTCTTCAACGGTGCAATAACCAACATGAACACCAAATAACAAATATTAAATATAATTTCTAGCACACAAGTTCTGTAAAAGCTCAGAAAAAAAAATACAATCACTCTGAAAGTGTTTTTAAAAGCAAAGTTATTCACAAAGAGGCTTGGAAACTTCAATTAAAAAGCACTGTAAACATCCTTTATATGAATTATTCCTCACAAATATTTGTTATCCTTATTTCCTCTGTATTCAACTAATGCTGTTTGTTGCCCAGGGCACTCTTAAGCTAATATCTAAAAAAGCATTTAAGCAGTTACAAAATTTCTATTAAGTGAAATAAAAACAGAAGATGCACATTAAAAAAATATACCATACAAGCAGATTTAGCAAACTCTCCCATCCTAAATAATATTGCAACATATAAAATTAATACAATTACCACATTCTTAAACTCAGAGTAAATGAACAGAAATAAAAAAGATATTGTCAACTATGGAGCTGATGGAAAAAGGGATGAGCTTTCAAATATTCCTTTGCATTTCATTTCACAGAAGGCACCTGAAAATCTCTTGAGTTTCATGAAGAAATTGCCTTTATTTGTAGAAAATGTCAGCTGGCACCTGAATTTGAAAGCTGACATAGAGCTCTTCTCTATTACTGGGTAAATTAATGCTGGTTTGAGATGATTTGCATAAAAACAGAATCTGTGCCTTCCTGCCAATTTAGAGCTCTAGGGTACCTTCATTGCTGTGGGCTCATACACTGCATGCTTTCAAACATATTTATCTTCCAGACATAAATATATGCTAAGGACATACTACTGGTCTTGCCCTCCAGACCAGGAGCTCAGTCTCAGGAACAAGGGTCATCACTTGCCAAAGCTCACACAGGAATATTCTGAGGGAGCCATCTCAGACAACCCCCTTGCCTCTCTGCTCCTCTTGCCTGTACCAAGCTACTGCAGGGCAGCCTTTGGGCCCCACATTACCCAGCTCCTGCTCAGCCAGAGCCCCACAGCACTCACTGGCTGCTGAAGGGACCTGGCACACATTAGTGCCACTCCTTCAGGGCAAGAAACAGTGGAAGAACGACTCTTGATTATTATTAAATTGATTTTAAATTTAAGAATCAGTTAAGCCCAAAACCCTGAATTTTATTGGATGTTACTGTCACACTTCCACTACTACTTCCACCGAGTGGCACAATCAGCAAGCAAAGGTTTGCAGTGGCCATCTTTGAATAATCCCTGACCAGGAGTGGCTGGCTGTATCAACTGTGTAATTTCAAATAAACTGTAAATGATAACAATATCTAGACTAGCAAATGAAACAATGCCTAGGAAACTCCCAGGCTCTGGAATAGCATTGTTTATGCTGGTAAACTAGTTGTGGCCCAAGCCAGACTTTGGAAGCTAAAACCTTCCAGGAGCCATTTTCAATAGGAAATTCACAGGTATACAAGCACAAACAGTGGCCATTCCAGCTAATCTCAACAGTGGTCATGTTCCTGTGCAGGTTTAATTTATTAGAAAATAGTCAAAGTGTGGCATTTTCCCTAACAAGGACATTTATAACTTCAAGAATGTAACTTTTTTGCTCTTTTGAGAGTGCTGTGCAACTATGTACAATGGAGAGGGCTTTCCTTTCCTGCCAGGGGGTGGTGCAGCAGCTGCCCTGCTGTCACTGCCCTGCTCTCTCAAAAGGCCACTCCTGCTGGTTCTCAGGCACCGAAACGCTCCGTAGGGACACTCCGGCCTCGCCGTAGGGGATGGGATTGAGCTCAATTGAACCTTCCTGGGAAAGAAACACAAATGCATCATCATCACTGAGCTGCACAGATGGAAAACCAGTAATGTCAATATAATACTAGTTCTCCTCATGTTTTTCCTTATTATTAAATTGTTTCAGTAACAGACTATTTTAGCATATCTGTTTCTATAGTGTTACTGCATTTATTCTTATTATAAGTTACCTAGTATTTTAATTTTTATCAATATTAACTCAATACAGATAAAACTGTCTGAGATAAGTTATTATAGCATAAATGATAATAAGTAATTATAGGATCTAAAATAATTCAGACAGGTACAATTCACTTGAACACTTAATTATCATTGCTGATGAAGGACCTTCAGTGAAAAAAAACCTGCAGACCAGAAACCATTCCTACAAAAATGTGAGCAGGTCCTATCCAGGAAGGGAGGCAGCTGAGGTAAATTAATTTTTGATTATAAGCTGCCTAATTTTAAGAATGCCATCCAGTGGTGACAAAAAACCCTTCCCAGTGGAGAAACAACTACAGTGCAAATGAACATCAGAAACCTGAGTGACAAGTGGGAAGCTGAAATTTCTTGTTCTATTATATATACATATTATACACACAGTGACAAATACCCAAAGAAAAAAAATTGGACTTACCTGTGATTTTTTCCATGCATACCAAAAAATAGCAACTATAAGAATACAAAGCAACACAAGGGCAATGCTGACTCCTGCCACTAGAAGAACAAAAAGGAAGGTAAGCATGACTGTAAGCCATTACAACAGGGAAAAAATTAATACCTACATTTGTGGTGGGTAATTATGCAGCATAAAATAGTTACATGTGGTACTAAAATATAGGTCTTGACTTTTCCTACAAACAAAAATCTCATTCAAGTCTGGGTTTGTACAGAAATAAGCCAATCATGTCACAGATCATTACAGTATTTTTTTTCAGCAGTGCAAATATGTGCTATAATTAATCTCCAAATAATTATTCTCCATTTTTTTTTTGTGAGCATGTTACTGCTGATCAAAAATTAACATTTGTGTTACAGATTTTATTAAAAGAAAAAGGCCCAAAGTAATAGTAATAGGAAAGCAAATTACTTTGGTTTAGTCTGGTTAAGTGATACTGTCATTACTCAAACCGCCAGAGAAATACCATGACTTGCAATTAAGGAGTGTCTTCAATACCATTACATGAAAACAGAGTTTTTCAGGCTAATGACAAGTCCATACATAGGTTTTGTATTCTATAATCAACTGCAGTAAAAGAAGTTAAAAATTCAAAACTTAAGTAAAGAAAAAATATTTAAGCAAAAGTACAATATGTTGAAATTGCCAACATACCTACTAGAGTTGGCAGACTTCTTCCTGCCAAAAGGAAAATAATAAAAATTAGAAATTTGAGAAAACTGCACAGCCATGTGTAATGAGTAATGTCATTACTTAAATCAGCAGAGAAATACCATGACTTGCAATTAAGGAGTGTCTTCAACACTATTATATGAAACCAGAGTTTTTCAGGCTAATGACAAGTCCATACATAGCTTTTGTATTCTATAACCAACTGCAGTAAAAGAAGTTAAAAATTCAAAACTTAAGTAAAGAAAAAATATTTAAGCAAAAGTACAATATGTTGAAATTGCCAACATACCTACTAGAGTTGGCAGACTTCTTCCTGCCAAAAGGAAAATAATAAAAATTAGAAATTTGAGAAAACTGCACAGCCATGTGTAATGAGTAATGTCATTACTTAAATCAGCAGAGAAATACCATGACTTGCCATTAAGGAGTGTCTTCAACACTATTATATGAAACCAGAGTTTTTCAGGCTAATGACAAGTCCATACATAGCTTTTGTATTCTATAACCAACTGCAGTAAAAGAAGTTAAAATTTCAAAACTTAGGTAAAGAAAAAATATTTAACAGAAGTACAATATGTTGAAGTTGTCAACTTACCTTCTGGAGCTGGTAGACTTATTTCTGCCAAAAGGAAAATAATAAAAATGAGAAATTTGAGAAAACTGCACAGCCATGTGTAATGAATACTGTCATTACTTAAATCAGCAGAGAAATACCATGACTTGCCATTAATGAGTGTCTTCAACACTATTATATGAAAACAGAGTTTTTCGGACTAATGACAAGTCCGTACATAGCTTTTGTATTCTATAACCAACTGCAGTAAAAGAAGTTAAAAATTCAAAACTTAGGTTAAGAAAAAATATTTAACAAAAGTACAATATGTTGAAGTTGTCAACTTACCGTCTCGACCTGGCTGACTTATTTCTGCCAAAAGGAAAATAATAAAAATTAGAAATTTGAGAAAACTGCACAGCCACGTGCAATGAAGCTAAAACTGGCTTTCATACCTCAGTATAAGAAGCAGAGAGACCACAGGAGGAGGAAATAGGGAGAGCAGGTGAAATCCTTGGCACTTCAGCTCCTAACACTACCCCAGCAGCTGCTGTGGAGACCACTACCACCACCCAAAGCCCCATAAAAGTAGGATTTGAGAAAGCATTAGCATTCTGAGCCTGCAGCTAGGAAGTGTCATGCAGGCTGTAGCTGTGGTGTCAAGAGCACAGGTGGGCTTGAGAAAGCAGTCACTCCAGGAAGCCCAGAGGGAGCAGCGTGGCATTTGAGACACACCCAGAAGCAGGTGCTGCACAGAGAGGTGTCACAGAAAAAATTGAGACACTCCACAGGTCTGGTGGACCTTTTCTGCTGTTATCTTCCTCATTAGTGCTCTTTTCTTGGCACAGAATAGCTAGCCACTGATCATGGAAAATGCCTGACATTTTATATTAAATGATACATTTCCTGTCCCTTGACAGACAATTATTTAGGCTGTGTTATTTGAGATGTCTGAAATATTCTTTGTCCTTCAGCTTCCACTTCTGTAGAAAAAGGTGGAAACTTGTTTAAAACAATCACAGGCTTATATTGCTGTTAAACTGGTTTGTGCTCACAACTTTTCTAAGGAGAGTCTTTGGCTGGAAAACAACAGCACAAAAGTAGAACAATATATTCCCAAGACTCAGATGTGCACACCTGAGGGAAGAGCTGACTCAGGATTTGAAGGAAGCAACAACTTAAAAAACAGACCTGGATCATGATCATAATAACTCCTCAGTGAGTCTGGTGCAGAACTTGATGTACCAAGTTCCATAACAGTTGAAGGATATGATGTTGTGAGTTCATCCTGAGCATTACAAAGATATCCTAAAATGAAAACATTTCAATTAATTATTGCTGAAGTATGCCATACCTTTTATTAATAAGTTTGTTTGATAATTTCAGTTATAAGATTCAAATGCTTGTAACTTGGACAATCTTGCTTGCTGTTTTACATTTGGAATTTTTCCCTCCCTCCCTTTATTTTGTGTGAACATTTCAGTTGAAATTGTTAAGATATTTCTCAAAAAAAGCTTAGAAAAACCCCCTTCACTGCCATTTACTCAGCTTTAAAAAAAAACAACAAAAAAATCACAGATATTCTTTTCAGCTATTATTTCCTTGCTCTAGAGTAAAAAATTGAAATCCATAAGGGAACAGTAGCAGAGCCTTTACCAGATTTGGGCACTCTGTGAAAATTACCAAATCCATTTTCATTTGCTTTGATGGAGGTTGATAGGATATAGCAGCTCAGCCCACCTGGGATGTTTATTGGTATGTTCATCCTTGTTCTCACTTTTCCTCTTTCCCTTCATGCTTCTCAAATGAGAAGCAACCACATTGATGGAGATGATAACACTCATTTGCTTGCATTAATTAACAAATTTAATTAACATCCCTTCTTTCACAGTATTCGCCCCTTCAACTGCAAATTAATGAAAAAGAATTGGGGAGGGGTGAAAGATACTTTTCCTGAACTTTTTGTTAGTGACAGGAAGAGAGGAAAACTATATTCTTTTATAAGTTATTGGAGCATTAAGGAGATGCTTTTCACAGCCACAGTTATGACATAAAAAACAAACCAAAACAAAACCTCTCCTATTGAAGCAGAAGTTCCAGGAGATTCCACATGGACTCTGAAACATCACAGGGGGGCAAAGCTCTGCCCTGTGAGATTCTTGGGCACACAAGTTTAAAAAAATAAGAATCATCAAACCTCTCATTTAATTCTGGTCTCCCCTGAATTTGCTATCTACAAAGTCTTTCCTAGAAGGATAGCATCCCCTCCAGACATAACATGCATCCACAGCTCCTCTGCAAGAGAGCAAACCTGTGCCCCCAGCAGTACCATTGGGCAGATGCTGCCTCTCTCTGAGAACGTGCAGCACTTGTTAGCAATGCACTGAAGTTACTCCAGGGTTAGGAGAGAAACTTGCTTTGTCACTTTGAAGCTTTCCCAGGACTCTGCCAAGCAGGGCACAGCTCAGCAGAGAGGGGTGATGTATGTATTTCCATGGACTCCTTAGAAGAGGGACAGAAATTCTCAGCCAGCCTTGTTTCACAACACGTGTGCCCTCGTGATAAGAAGGTCCATCAGCCAACCCCCTCCACCTCTTTGCACTTTCTTAAATTCTCCCTCTATTTCTGCCTTTCAAGGTGTAAAGAAGAAAGTCTATGCACCAGACTGAGCCTATTCTTTTTCTTTCTCACAAGGAAACAGTGTTCTGGTGGAAATTTATGAAACTGATACTAATAGTCACAAATTCCAACAGAGAAACATATAACCCGTTCATTACTGTCTAGTAAGGTTTCTATAATACAACATTCAGTCACAAATTCTGAGTATCAAACAAAAATATTTTCATTAGACAGAACTGATACAAGGGGTCCTGAGTAGTGCAAATGGTGCAGTTGGGAAGTTCATGACACTTGCAGAGAAAGATCCCAGCCATTCTCACTTCTACTCAGTAAATTTACAAAGTCTTTGTGGGGCAGGTGGGAAAGCCTGGTGCTTATTGTTAAAATGTCTGAAATAATTAAATTTTTTTGTTTCATTTCAGCATCACTGAGATACTGCCACTGTACCTGTAACCAGTAGTGCAGACACGTAAAAAGGGATGAGCTGTAGGTGTTGTCATTGCTCTAGTTTTATTGTTGATTGTTAGAATATTGATCATAACTGATATTAACATTTATTTTTGTTATTCATTATTGAGTCTAAGATGACTAATGTTGCAACGAGTCTTACCTTTTACACTGACACTTGTCTTATTCTGTACCTGCAGAGGATTTCTTTAAAATACAACCTAAATTATTTTTGAGGTTTTATTATTAGGAGTGCCTATATTACATGGCAAAATAATTGTGTGCTTTTTAAGCATTAGCTTACTGATTAAGCTTAATTTGCTGTTAGAGATATAACTAAAGTAATCATTCATGTGGTACAATATAATAATACACAGACAAAACGCTTTCTATTATTGTACTTATAGATCTAGCCATATGAATTAACATTTAGAATGTACCTAGGGATATTTTCAAAAAGTAATTGCAAGTATTAAAGAGGAAGCATTAGCTGAGGAAAAGTTATAAAGAAATGTTCACTCACCTGTAAACAACAGAATGAACACAGGTATCTTAAACATCTTCATTTTTTCTTTTTGTGCCTGCAAGAGGGCAAAAGCACCAGGGAAAAATCCCCGGGTCACTGTCCCCACAGCAAAGGAGTACCACTAAAAGCCACAGACCTCAAAAGCCTGCCCCTGCTGTGCTTATCATTCTGCTGTGCTGCCTATTGGCTCAATCAGACTGGCTCCTGAAACAGCTGTTGTAAGGGCTGGGATGCCAAATGGGCTCTGTGACTCCAGCAGTTTTGGATCTGCTGAAAAGAATTTTCCCACTTCACCAAGTGTGCAGCGAGCACAAGAATTACGAGACCAACAGGTGAACAGCAAGTCCTATTCATATGTACAGCAAGTTCTGAACTGCTCATTTCCCAAAACACTCCAGTTTTGATGAGGATATTCTTGTATCTCACACCTGCAAAGAGACTGTGTAGATCTCAAAGCACTTGGTAAGTATGGAAAATGCATCCAGATGGAAAAGCCTGGACACATGGAAGTGAAATGCCCGTTGACCACAAAAGCCACACATTTTCTTTGGCACTGATCACAGATCATGATATGTTCGCAAATATTTAGTGCACCATAAAATTAAGTATTCAAAGCAAAAGCAGGGCCAGCTGTAAAGTGTAATGACTATTCACATACCTAGATACTTAGGATCATTTAAAGAAATGATACTATGCTTTCCCTAGCTGCTTCCCAAGTCCATCTCAAAACTGATGGTCAGTGCTCCAAATGGGTTGACATCAACTTCATCAGAGGATATACTATAGAACATGCTGAGTTAACCACTGATAATTTGAATTTAAAAGAAATAAATTTGTCAAGAAAAAGGAATTTGCTTGGCAAACTATCATCCTGCTGTCAAAATTTCACCCTCTTTCTTTGCTGAGATGATTTCTTTTGAGATATTCAGCAGTACAACAGGGAGTACTTGTGTTCCCCTGGACCCATGAAAAGATACCATCTGGACTTTAAGGAGTGACAAGCAAGCAGGAATAACAAGCATCTGGGCAAATATCTCCATTCCACAGGACAGCATAATGCTTGCAGCCATGTGTCATTAACAGCTTTTTTTCAGTGCAAACCCTTATCTTTTATTCAGAACATTTATCAGGCTGCAGCAGACTTTTGCAGTGAGAAATGCTGGTACAATGTTTTCTGCCTTCCAAGTCCATTGCTAACTAGCATAAGAAACCACTTTAATTATGCACCCTTTTTCTTTCAAAGGCTTTCTCCCAAAGACTGCTTGTATAACAGACATTTTCATCTCAGACTTTGTTTGAAGACTATCTCCAGTAACAATTATGTTTTTTCTCTGCCTTCTTACAAGCATTTTCACTAGAGTAAGGAATTAATATCATCACGAATCTCCTGTGTACACAGAAAAAGTATTCATGCAAGAGACAAGTATGAGGAGCCCATATTCTCAGTGGAATACTCTGGAATTCCCTGCCCTGGTTGCCATATTTTGCATTTCTGAAATCTGCTGTCATTGCCATTGCTAGCAAGAATGCCAGAGTGAATCCAGTCTTCTAATTTTACAAAGTGCCACAACAGCAATAGGTGCACTGCACAACAAAAAATAGTGTTTATTAAAAAAAGTGGAAGTAGAAGAGAAAATTTAGAAAGACACCTATAAACAGGTTTGCTGAAACTGCAAAATTCAGAAGGATTTTGTCAGCCCAGTTCTCCCCAGGGAAATTACAAATATCTGGAATCCCTTGACAATCTCTCTCAACTCCATATTCTCATTTGCAGTCCTATTCTTGTCCTCACATATCCAAATAGAGGCACCTCAGGGTTGCTGCAGTGACAGCAAATAGACTAAAAATACTTGGTAAGTTTTTTAAGACCCTCTGAAATTTGTTGTTCCTTTTCCACCACTGGCATCTGGGAACGTTGGGTGATCCCTTCCTTTTAGGAGTGGGACGTGACGGTCACACACACTAATTTTCATGTCTACACTGTTGTATTGGTCAGGAGCTGTGGTATGAACAGAGAACTATGACTGATTAATTAATGATTAATAATAATCATTACATTAAAATTCCATTATGTTTCATTATCTCCTTGCAAGACAGATTCTATTTGCTTATGAAAGAGTAAGCGACATCTCCTAAGCCAAAAGGTCTTTGCAACAAGATATTTACTCTAAGGGGACTCAAAATCATTGCTCCTGCAGATTCAGTCATACGCACTGCAGCCTACCACTTGTTTTTTGGTCCTTATACATATATAAATGCACACCCACACTTACAGCTCTTTCTCTAGGCAAGGAGGTGCTCCAGGAATATCCCTGCTGAATTTTCCTTGGAAAAGCAGGGCTTATTCCTCTGAGGATCGAGCTGCCAGGATCCCTCCCTGGCAGGTTTTTCCCAGCCCAGCTGCCTTTTGTGCATGGCTCCTGTTACACAAAGCCATCACCCACAACTGAGATAACTGAGCAGGGCAGATTTCATGGATCTCTGTGGTTAATGAGCAATGTGGCTGTAACATATGGAAGAAATTTTGTCTAGTCTGATCTGCAGCCACTCACTGGTAGGGTCTCTCTCCGAAATTTTTGCAGTGCCTAGCAGATATAGGAAGTGGAGGTAAGTAGTTCATTCCTCCTCCTGCTTACCTTGGCAGAACTACTGACACCACACAAGAAGTTCCAGTATTGTGGACAGCAAGCAATCACTGCTGTCTTCCACCTCATATTTGGAGAATTTCAAAATTAATCTTATTATCTTTGCCTTTTGCATTAAAAGTAAGACGTTGGCCTTTTATGTTAACTCATTACCACAGCAGCCTGTATGGGATGTTGTTTAATATGAACAAACTGTCCTCTTTGTACTGGGAGCTGCAGACATGTATAACACAAAACTCCTGTCTCAAGCAGCTTTAGCTTCATTTAGGTCTCTCCTGCTTTTCCTACTCACCAAAACTATGGATTACCCCTAATGCCTACAGGAGCAAAGGAGATAGAGCTGCACGTTGACTTGAATTATGTCAAAGTTACTGCACAAAATGATCCCATGTATTGAGGAAGGACCTTTCACAGACCTGATTTCACCCCAGTCCAGGTGAAAAGTTTGCCCCCTGTAGCAACAGCTCTCATTTTTGTGCTCCCATGTTTGTGCTGAAGTGGCAAAGTCCTTCCTTCACAGACTGCAGGTAGTAGTTTGCCTTCAGCACCACATACAAGTTGCTGAAGTGAGAGACTGTCAGCTATTTATTTTTTCCCAAATGAGCATTTCACTCAACAACTATAAAATGCTCCATCCTCTCTACGTTTTGTAACGGAGAATAACATTGTGCCCCCTGTGTTTTAGTTCCCTTGATCTACTGACCACACATTTTAAGGACAGGCTGACAGCTAGCATGTCAGTTATTTTCAGATATCTGTCTCTGTCAAATTCAGAAATCCCAAGAAAATAAACGAAGTGCAGGATTATAAATACATGTGAAATCAGAGCTGTCATCACTCTCAAGGATTTTCCATTGTGCCTGCTGCACTGTTTTTAAGCTAAGATTTCCCAGATGTTTAGTAGAAATGTTTAGAGAGTAAAGCATTTCATTTTTCTGATGGGTGCAAGATTCTTAAATTTAACCTATTCACAATTGAAGGGTTGTACCTTTTTTTTTTTCCTCCAATTGTATCAGTGGAATAGAATAATAAAACCAAAGTTTAACAAGTCTAGTTAACAGTTAAAGTTTAACAGTCATAGTTCCTGATGGCCTGAAAGTTGTTGTTTCAAATTATTTGGTACCCTTATTATTCAGATGAATAAAAAGGGACAGAGACCCCCTGAAAGAGCTCTGCTCATGTGTGCTCACCCCAGTGCTCAGAAGCCTGGGGTGCAATACTGGGTCTGTATTGCTCTGAGCCTTAGGGGAGGAGAGCAGGAACTACACCCTGATTTAAACTAAAAATTTTAATTGTGATTAAAAATTTCAAGCAGGAAAATTTATCTGAAATGTTTATCTTACCTTGCTAATTGTAACTGAATACCTCCAACTTTCTGGCCAAGTAGGAGGATAGTTATACATTTTAATAGAAGTAAATATAGTTTGAACAAACAGTTTTTATGCTAGTTGAAAATGTTGACTGACCCATTTTCTATGCCATTTGAAGTTGGTTTTTTTTATTTGTTTTTTTCTTTTCTCAAACTGCACTTGAAAGAAAATTAGATTCCAGCTGAAAACATATAAAGGTTCTAGAATTAGTAGATCTTACACTCATAATGAGTCATCTTTTCTTTTTTACTCTCTTTCTGGCTCAGACTATGGATGATTCAGCCACAAAAACAATCTTAAAGGCAGGAAATACCTCCTCTGAATCCTCTGAACAGGCTGCAGCTGTCAGAAAGGTACTCAGAGCCTCCAGGTGCTTGAGCAGCGATGCCTCCAGCAGAGCAGTGCTTTGGCTTTCTTTAAAACACCAGCACTACACTTTCACTGAGTACCAATGCTGCTTGCATTCCTCAGGCAGTGTGTGCAGCACTTTGGATCATTAACACCTCACAGATCCTGGCCAGAGGACTGCTGCTGGACAGCCAATGTGGTAACAGGGTAGAATTGTTTACCTTAAGAGTATTCTGCTCATGTTTGAATTAAGATGTGAGCTGTTTCCCATGCCTTTATTAAAATACAAAAATTCTCCCCATTCTGAAGCATTGCTGTACTTTGCATGCAGTCAGCTACTGCAATTTACTGTCCTGTTCAGTTCTCATATAAGCTGCAGAAAGCTTACAAGGTTGCAGATAGGGGAGCTTGTGCTCCCTGCCCACAGCCATCAAATGACATCAGGAATGAAGTCATGTAATCGGCTTTGCCACCCAACACACAGGTTTTAAGATTGCACTCACATCTCTCTATGTGTAAGAGGATTTGTCACGGTTTATATTACAGGGAAGACCAGCTTCTGTACACACCTCCTCTCCTTCCCATTCCCACACTCTCTCCTGTCTCTTACACATCCATACACATGCTTTTACTCAGGAGATGTTCAATAACTACAAGGCTGAATTCTTCCACCCTAGGCCATTAGCCCTCTCAGGACAGACCTAATAAACAACTGAAACAGCAAAGGGCTTCAGGCATTTGATCTCTGGAGGAAACATCAGAACTCTGCAGAAGATGTCCTTTCAGTGATGAGTGAGAGGAAGGCAGGTCAGAGTGGCAACCAGCAGAGCCTGCCTGCAGGCTGAGCTGTGTGCCACCACATCACAGCAAAGGTTTGTTCTGCAACAGCAACAGCACTACAATGCTGAGCTCCCTGTGACACAGACTCCTGGCACAGAGCTGCAGGATAATGCCTTCATTCATCCAGGACTTTCAATTTAGAATCCATTGCAGCATCCTTCTGTTTTACAACTCAATCAGAGAAGAGGACAACTGCCCATCTCTCCTGTAAGAGATTACATTTCAGAGCACCCAGAGATACAATTCCTTCATCAATATGATAAATATTGAGGAATATAAAAGCCCAGGGATTCCTTTGTGTAGGGTCCCTCCTTGGAGGTGCCAGCTTGAGCTGTTATTTTGTTGTTGCACCACGATTAAATTGCTTTAAGGATCCAGATGTGATCCTTAAAGCAATTTAAGGATCTGAGACTCTGCTATGGGAAGCCTGGGGGTGCTGAGGAGCCTGTCTCTGTGAGTCTGGGGAGTGTCACTGTGAAGAGGCCTTGGTAGCGGCACAGCTAAGGCTGTGCAAGTGTGAATGCCAGAGTGGCTCAAGTTCACATTCCCAATGTTCTTTACCACTAACTGGGAGACTACTGGGAGTCTTTTAAAACTCAATTACAGTGTAGCAAAATACTTAGGAGTGGTGGGCAGGACGCGAGAGCAAAAATCCTCAGGGGAAGTTGAAGTTGGACATTAGAAAAAGGTTCTTTCCCCAGAGGGTGGTTGGGCACTGGAACAGGCTCCCCAGGGAAGTGGTCACAGCACCAAGCCTGACAGAGTTCAAGAAGCATTTGGACAATGCTCTCAGGCCCATGGTGTGACTCTTGGGGTGTCCTGTGCAGGGCCAGGAGTTGGACTGGATGGTCCCTTCCAACTCAGCATATTCTGTGGTTCTGTGATTCCTGCTATTGGTTAGGGGACAGTCTTGGAAGGAGAGATCTGAGATTCCAGCCTTGCTGTAAGCATGACTGCTGTGCTTTATCTTGTTTCTATTAAAAAATATATCTGCAAAGTGTTAAAGCATGCATTCAGTTATTAGCTCCTTCATACACAATTTTCTAGCACGTCTCTCCAGCATGCTTCTCTCAGAGCACAGTTTAATCTACTCCTGTTAACACTGTTAAACATGAGCTATCTGCTATTTGCACATCACTGAGTTAACATTAGCCAAAGAAAGGTTCTCATTACCTAAAGTCTGAGTCACAGGCAGAGATGGACTTCATGGAAGTCAGATCTACCAAAGCATTCTACCCAAGAAACATGGAATGCCTGGATCTTTGTAACTGCCCATCACTTCCAGAGCTGACATGAGAGCAGTGAAGTTCAGAGCTGCTTTTCTCTTCAATCTCCATTCAACAATATTGCTGTGAAGGAAATACCCAAGATACATTTTCCTAAATGTATGCCTTCCCATAGAAAACAGCCTGGTCTCATGTCAGAGTGTGCTACATTAAAAAAAATACCATAATAATGAAAAAATCAAGATCTGAACCATTGTGGTCTTTGAGTGGGTACCTAGGCATCCCATTTTCTCAGCTAAATTCCAGTTAGTTGATAATGTTACCTATTTAGGCCTTATGCTTGAAGGTCCTCTGCTCAGTAGTATGTGCTGGTTGAAGCACAACATTTCCGATGTAGGTTAAGTTCCTTTTCACAGCCTGAAGAAAAGACAAATGCCTGAAACAGATGGTCCAAGTGTGAATAATCTTGCACAATATCCATTTTTACAAATAAGAAGCTTTCTAGTATTATAATTAGCATAAATAATTTGTTTCCTCTAATACACTAAGTTTATATATTATTATTTTGCACTTAAAATACCGTGAATTGAAAGCCCAGGTCAGAATTTTTAACACTGAAAAAAAGGTCACTTCTTTATTGCCTGCTCTCCCAAAGCAGCGCTCCGGAGAAACTTTGAATACCTGTTCTTGTCCTTGGGCACTAGAGGTCACCAGTGGAACAGACACGAGGAAAGGGATTGGTTTTTATAGTCCCCAGTAGTACTGCGGCCTCAATCCCTCTCCTGAGATTTTCATTTAAGTTGTTACTGGAAGTCCTTTGGCAACTCGAATTTTGGAAGAGTGAGATAAAAATATTTCTTTCAAGCAAGTTATGTCTCAGATGTATAGCTGTGTATCTATTTGAAAGGGATGGGTGTTTCTTGAAAATATGATTTATTCATCCCTCTGATATTTGAGAGTTCCTTGGCTGATACCTGCTGTATTTGAGCTCTGAGTAATGTTGTTGAGACAGAACCACAGAACACCCAGCAGAAACACATGTTGTTTCAAACGAAACAGCATGGCCCATTTCAAGGAAGAAACAGTGCTCCTTTACTGGTTCCATGTGTGGTGTGTGAGGGGTGCACTGAAGCAGAACGTTCAAGAACATCAGTTGCATTTTTTGACCAAGAGACCACACCATCTTTTAATACATTCAAGGCCTTCCATTTCTATGAGTGACACTTATGACCAAAAAACCCCAAAGTCCTCTTTGCATATGAAGAGGGTTGGAAATGCTTAGAAATCCATGCTTGAACACAGCCATTCCTTTAGAGAAAACACATCCAGATTTTAACCTCTAAAAGAAAAAAATTTACTGAAAATGTTTTTATCAGATCAGTAGCTAAATTTAACAACCAGGTTTATATACTTACCAGTTATTTATATAATGCATAATACTAATATAATCCTAAATAAGAAGCAGGTTCTTTTAGAAATGATTCATTTTATAAAAGTGTTGGATTGGTACAGTGCAATAAACATATAATGTGTAATAAACTTACTGCTGCAGTTATGGAAGCTGATTATAATCAAGAAATTCTGCCAACAGAAAGACTTCTTGGTTCATTGAAAGTTATTATCGTGTCAAATATCAACTCAAGGATTGTTTTGTCAAAAGATTTTGTGAGATTTTGGATATCAAACCTATCGCAGATTGAAATTTTGGTGAAAAAGTCTATCAGAACTCTATAAATTCTAAAACTTAAAATAAGTAGCAATAACACACAGGCTTTTTGCACACTTGCTTTCTTCACCCAAGTTTCATTTGACTTTGAATTCCATTTACTTTGAGGTGCAGCACATAGAGAAGTCTTGAACCATGCAAAGTTAAAAATTGTGCAGGCAGGAGGAATCTTAGCCTTGAAAGAAATAAAAATAACTAGACACTATATGCTACATATTTTCACTACTTTGTTTAAAACAGCATATTGATGTACTTAAAACACTTCAGATCTGCGTGTTATTTATGATGCTGTAAACATACAGAAAAGCATGAAAGTCACATTTTCCACTGCATCCAAGGAGAGAAATTTAAAATTACAGCTATTGGAAATCTGGTTTATGAGCTGTGTGAAAGGTGCAATTAAATGCGGTGTTATAAACTTTGCCCTACAATACCCTACGTGTAGTAACTCCTAGATAGTACTAAAGAAGAGAAAAATCAAACTAGATGGAGACTTCTGGCTACATTCTGATTTTTCTACATTCTTCTGGAAGGAATGTGAGAGCACATGTGAGTCTAGCCCACATCTTATAGATTCTTGTATGAGCAAGACACAAACCCAGAAAACTGCAATATAAAGTTAATGCAGTACTTATGATCAAAGGTAAGCAGGGAAGACAGCTCAGCTCAGCAGGGAGGAGTATCAAGGGGTTTTGTGAAGCTTTGTGAGTCAGGCATCAGATCTGGGACACAGAACTTTGCGGAGGGTCTTTTCTTGTGAGCCCCTGCAGCTTCTGCTCATGGGCTTTTTTTCCCTTCTCTCCTCCTGCTCCTTCTCTCAGGAGCCCACAGCAAATCTGAGCTGAGCATCAGCAGAGCACAACTTGGCACGCCTACAGTACTGCCATGCCTGTGCCCAGCCCAGGATATCCCTTACACCAACACACACTGGAAGAACAAAGCACCAGCAATAGCTGAGAACTGGGGGAATTCACCATTGCTTTTGGCTTCTTTTGGGCACCCCATCTGTGTACAGCATCAATACATGTCAGATATGGTCTTCACTGCCCAGAGGACTTACCCAGTAACTCTGAACTGGACTCACCTAAACAAAAGTTGGTTTTTTTTTTTTTTTTTCACTTAGTGCACTCATGAAAAGGCTGGTACCAGTGAAGAAATCTGGATTATGAGATACAGCTCTGCAGAGATGTAGCTTTCACCTGGCTCAGTTCTCTGTTGCCTGCACCCTGTATTTGGGGAAGTGTGTGTTCTACAGACACAAATGCTGGTGCTGGCATGAGACAGCAAACACAGGAAGGGATGGGTGTGACAAACCTTTTCAGCAAAAATCTGAACTAGCTTTACTGAAAAGTCAACCACTGAACTGCAGCATGTATTTTATGAATATGCACATAAAAGACAGAAGTTGGCATGAGAGTGAGCCTTCAATTTCCCCTTAAATGTAAAACATCCAGAGGTGTTGATATTCAGGCTACGCTGCTAAGCTCATCTCATGCCTTTGTGGATGTGGGTAAGGGTAGTAGCACACGAGACTGGCTGTGTAGCTGGGTTTGAAGAATCAAGGATTTTTTCTTGCTGATCTCAGGGAAGCTTCTGACATTTTTACTGTAATAATTTATTACAGTTTTCATATTTGGTGGATATATGTAGGTCCTGGAAAAGCTCTCCTGTATTTACATAAATCTACTATAAACAAGTCACATTTACCTTCATCCACCCATCATAGAGCTCTGTAACTAGAGGAAATAAATATTGCAACTGGCAAATATAATAGTTTATCCCTCTGGTCCCTTCCCATTTTCTTTCATCATCTTCCAAAATTATGTTTCTATTTCAATTATTCAGTTGTTTTGTTGTTTTGCACTTTGTTTTCTCCCCCTCTAAAAATGTCTTGTTGGTGAGAAAGCTCTGCTCAGCTGGAAAACAGCATTCCCATCAGTAGAATACACATTCAGGTTGGTGAACCCACCAGACAGGCCAAGGATAGATAGGATCCTTTTCTCTAAGCAGCTGAAACCCTCATTGGTTTGACAGGATCACTGTGTTTCTCAAGTCCTTTCAGCCCTGCTCTACCTGCTTTGGGGTGACCTTGCAGGACAAGGTAGTTCACTTGGGCATTTGGGGTCTCTCTGTAGCTGTGAGTGGCTTCCCTCACCCGGGCCCAGGTCTGTGCCCAAAGAGAAGAGGCTGCACCCATTGCCACGCTGGCTCAGAGGAACCTGGCTGCTCGTGTTTCTCAAGAGCTCTGGCTTGCTGCATAACTCAGACTCAATCCTGGCACAGATAAATTGCTTAATCTTGAGATCTGAGCCCACAGCGGTGTCAGCGAGGTGGCACAGGCGGTTTAGAATTCCCTGTGTGCTTTGTTCTTGAAGCCCAGCGTGCAATTCCAAAGCTGTCAGGGTTTTCCACCAGGCCTGTGCCATACCAGGAGTGAAGTTAACCATCACGGTTACCTTTGCTGTCAGAGCCCCTGCAGTCCAGGCAGGAATGCAAGCACAGGCTGGTAGCCAGCTACCCTGGGACTGTGGAGCTGCTGGACTTCAACAGAAATCAACTTGTAACACACAGACTATGTTGCTGGGGGAAGGGACAGCACTCTATCCATGGCCACCCACTGCCTAGGAAAAGTCTGGCAACAGGGGTGTTATTCTTGTTCCATTGGCAATCGTGGGACTTTTGCTAGACTTGATCCTAAATGAATGCATTTTTCTGACCCAGAGTCCTTTTATGTGGTTCGGTATGGAAAAGTGCCATGGCATTTGTCACAAAAAGTCCTCGCTGGCTAATCTGTTTTTAGGATTGTTGATGGTTTATAAATTAGAATTATTAGTCAAACACTGCTCTGAGTGTGCAAACTCCTACAGATTGGGCGATAGGGCCAGCATGGAACCACCTTTCTAACTATGGCAAGTTGTTTTGACAGAAGGGAGAAGTAGTCAGAGCAAAACCAGAAGGGTATGTAAGCAATTTGCCCCTGATGCGCACTCTAACATATCTTAGTCATTGTGTTGTCCACAGAACACTTACAAATCTCCAATAAAACTTCTTACATCTCAAGGCTTTGGCAAGTTCCATTTAAATGTGTTGTATCTCTGTGGCAAATGCCTTGTGTTTTCTCTCTGTGTAAAGCAGAACTGGGACACATCAACAAATTAAAGGTTAAAGAGGTAAAATTAGGTGAACATGCTGGTTCTCCTTAACCAAAGCACGAGTCCTCCAGTAGTGCTGCAGCCTGCCCTTCCCAGGCATTCAGGATGACCACCCTAGGGGTGAGCTGAAAGCAGCATTTAGAGGTGGAGAGCCCTTCACGGGTGCATGGCCATAAATCCAGAGTCAGGAAAGTTCTGTTACTGACAATAGCCTGAAATGATCAGAAAATGAAAGCTGGCAGGCACTTATGTACATCCATGTGCGGTTGTGCTAACCCGACTCAGATGTCGCAGATTCCCTCACTCCCTTTGTCTTACAAATTCCTTGTTCATCCAATTAGCATGAGTAAAATGACATAAAAATATATATAGTGCTAAATTCTATGACAGGTGTAGGTCTGAGTCTTGAACTGCAGAACATTCAAAACAGCAGAAATGGCTCAAATATTTTCAACCCTGTATTTTTTTGTCATTACACACCTGGCTGAGTTTCAGAGCCCCTTTGCCCACTCTTTGAATGCATTTTCATGCATAAGAATGTTTCTGGGGATATGCAGAATGGATGACTAATGTAAACCCAATTTGGATTAAGTTTTGTAAAAATTGGGAATTTTTAGCCAGTGTTCCTCTCTACCTCCAAAATTCAAAGTTTGAAACACAGAATGAGCAATGCCATCAAATGTGAAAGAAAAAGACCATGTTAGCTGCTCTTGATGCCCTGAAATGAGGCCACTTTCAGTTGAATGATGTTTCAACTGGAAAATGTATCTTTTGTACTAGTGCCACGTGAAAATCTGTTCCCAGCTTTGGGAGAATGACTTCCTTGACCCATAGTTTTTAGGGTGATAGAATCCAAATTCTGTACATTCTGCTGTTTTCCTAGGAATGCTAATTACAAAATTAATACAATGTGCAAATCAACGGAAAAATCTAAAGATCAAATGGGGGGGGGAGAAACTAAAGCCAAACTCCTGTTTACTCTAGCACTGAGTGTAACACCACAGCGAACTATACTTGCCATCCCCCAAATTAAATTTTAAGAACCAACTAAATATATTCGCTTTGATATGTCTTTCAGCCAAAGGACTTCACTCTCTTTTACATAGCAACCTGAATATGTTGTTTGTTGTGTGTTTGGCAAAAGATATTAGAAAGATTAGAAATGTTTATGCTGTTCACAGTCGCATTAGAATGAGAGTGTGTGACAGCTGCTAACTGCCTGGAATTTATGCAAAAGTTCTCCATTTAGCTTTCTATATACATATGTAGGTGTGTGTGTATTTAAAAAAAAAAAGTATACAAGGTCAGTTTACAGCTCTTCTGGAGCATTTGCTAGAGCAGCTGATAGAAACAAGGCTAAAAGGCAATTTGAACAAATGGTAAAACTTTAGTGGCAACTTTTCCTTGCCAAAATTTGTTGGGCAACTTCTCACATAGAGTAGGGTGCTAAAGCAATGACTTGAACCTTCTCCTTGTTATATAACCAGAACCCCACACCACTTTTAATTCTTTTCACCTCTCAGGAGAGAAAGAATGGTCAGAACTGTGTTACCTCTCTAAAAGATGCACATATGTCTGAGTGGAGATCTGCTTTCCTTGGATTCCTGGGCAATGGCAGTGTGAAAGAAGGAAATACAGTCTCTCCCTACTCATACTCAATGTTTTTTTCATCTAGCACTATCAAAAGGCAAGTTATGACACACAACTAAGAGAATTAATTTTGTGTGATGGCAGACAGTGGAGATGTATTCAGATTCTCAAACATAACCCCTGCCCCCCGAAGTATGATCTGCAACAGAGCCACTTCATATCTTCTAATTAACATTCTTGTTTCCTTGCTATCAAACATTCTGAAGGACACATCTGTGCAGACTAGAATAAAACCTACCAACAGGGGACAAACGTGTGCACTTGAGCCTGTGCTCTACATGTGCAGAGTAAGACAATGTGCACAGAGTACTAACCTAGCACACATCCTACCATGCAAGTGAACTTGTCTGCAGCTACAGCTTAACTGAGGCTAAGCAGCCACTCATTTGCATCTTTCAGAGGTACACATTGTGAATATCACATGATTTCCAAAGTGTTAACAATGTGCAATCTAAAGACATTTGCAGTCACAAAGCATTATTTTGTATTTTTCAAAAAAAAGTGATAATAAAAAAAGAAAAACCTAAATTGCTGAAAAATGCAAACTCATGGACTTCAGAGTTTGGACCATAAGACACACTGCCAAAAACTGTCTATAAAGTGATCAGGGCTGAACTTGAGCTGCTCATTTGGTTTAAATATTTCCCTGCTTTGTTTGGTCTTTTTTGGTTGATTTTTTTTGTTATTTTCACAGTTTTGTTCAGCTCAGTCAGTCAGCCCAAGTTAAGACTGTTTCTCTGCAGTATGGGTTCAGCTCAAGTCAAAGGTAGAGATGATTAATGCACATTTTTCCATGTCTGGCAAAGCCTATATGATCCTTATTTTCTTTCTTTTCTGTCAACCTCTCTCATATTTTCACTTAGAACATGCTCTAATCCTCAAGTTAGATCCTTAAAAAGGGAATTCCATGACTGGACAGAGGCACACAGGGTCTAAAATACAAAAATTCCTAAATTTGACATTAGCAGCCGTTGCTTACAAGCCACTGCCTTCCTCCTGGTTTAATACTGTTTACAAGAAAAGGAAAGGAATGGTCAGCATATGTTATGGAAAGAATGAGTGACCCTGGTGGAATGGGTACCAGAGATCCTGTACATTGCTCACTGGCAAGACATCTGTTTTCAACTATGGGGCTTTTATTCAAGAACTGATGAATAAAGGCTCCTGATATCTAAGTACCACTGCTAACTCTGGTGACAAGAATTTCTCTGCATGTCACCTCTTATCACCCTGCACTCATGATGTTGCCCAAGGCAGCCTGTTTGCAAACTACACTGTGCATTCAGGATATGCAAATGTTTGATTGACTTCTAACTTGGAGTTACCACTACCACATTTCAGTCATCCATGGCTAGGCCATCATTTAAACACTGAAGTTAGAATGTGACATACAAATAGCATTACACCTCTGAAACAAATAAGCCTGTTGAAGTACCTTCTCCCTATTACTAAAAACTTTCCTTCAGAAATACTTCAAAGTCTGAAATTAACCAGCATATTGTCACTGAACTGGAAACATCATCATCACAACACAGAAAAATCAGTTAAATACCCGTGGAAAGGACATTCAGATAGATGTAATGCAGACAAACGCAAATAAGCTCCAAGAGCCAGATTTTTAAAACTATAATTCACTGTAATTGGGAGGGAGGAGATGTTTATGGTCGTCTTATCCTAAAGGCCACCATATATACAATATTCCCACTGACTTTAATAGTTATAGGAGGTGCAGATTTATAGTTGGGTATAAGGATGTCTCAGTCTTCACCTCTTCACCTCTTATTAGCACTTGTCTTCTGCTTCCTTGCCACATTTTAAATAGTCCCAGATGCTGTGCAGTTCCAAAGCTCCCCTCTAGCTCCCATAAAACCAGAAAAATAGGATCTTATGGAGTACACTGTGAGTGGTAGAGCTGGGGCAGGAGGGCAAAGGGGAAGGATTCTCTGTAGAATATTGATGAGCAAAGGATGGTTGCAACTCCCTGCTAGTTAAAGTTAAAACCAATGTTGCCCTGAATATTACACACATTTTGAAGCTTTATGTATTTAAAGTATAAGTATGTTCAGCAAACTCAATCCATTTAACTTAAATTCTTAGTAGGAAAACTTAGCAGTGAGGGGTTATTGCATGTTAGTCAGAAATGTGAATAAAACAAATCCATATAAATTTAAAACAAGTATACATTTTTCACTGCCTTTGTGAATGAATCTGCTTAGGCATTTCAAAATTACAGTAATTTTGCCAGTTATAATTTCAGTGATTAGGATGAATGAAACTATGAAATCTGTATTTAGAATAAAATAATTGAGGCTAATGCTGTTTTATTTGAATAAGAATGTATGGAACTGACTTTATCCTAACACTGCTATTTAAAAATATCACTTACATTGCCTAAATCTGGAAGAGGTTTCTAAAAAATGTCTTGGGCTGTAGGGTAATGTGGAGAAATGGATATAATTATCTCTGGAGAGGAATATATTCTTCTCAGAGTATTACAAGTCCTGCAGCTTATGAATAATACTTTCTACAGTGCTGTGGCAAACAGGAATTTTCACTTACCATATTCTAGCTGTAATTAAGAAAGATGGCTTAGTCACTTTGTCTCTTCCTACCTCTGCCAGAAGGTCAAGATTCACATAAAGATACACAACTGCCTCTCCAGTATTCTTTCTCTTTGTAGCCAAATGCCTCTCCCTTTTCTGGCAATTGCACTCAGACCTCGTTATTGTGTAGTCAGAGATTGTGCCTGTAATATTGCCAATAAAGTGGCACGCAGGGGGCAATTTAGCAAGATACACACATGCATCAAATGCCACCAGCATTCAGTTTTGAAACTCCCTCAGTTTTTTTCTAAGCCATTCCTTTCATCAATAAGTAAAACCCACAACAACAAAAAGAAATACCTTCTTGCTATTAGACTGCCAGAGATCCCAAAATCTAGTTGATATCTGGTTCCAATTTGTCTTTGTGGAAGGCAAGCCAAAGCCTTGCTTTTCCTCCTCGCTGCAGAATGCAGCCAAAATGTAGCCTAACCTGGGTGCACCCACCCACACTCACCCGGGTGCGCATTCTGGTCATGGCTCGAGTTAATAAATTTGATTAGCTCCTACAGTTCTCCAAGCCAGCAGCCCACAAGGCAGGTTCAACCAATACCTTTGCTCCACTCACGGCTCTCAGCAGACCACCAAGGCTCTAGTTTGTATTTTTAAACCTGGGTTAAATTGTGGCATAACCACAAACCATTGTATGCGATTAACAGTGGGGTTCCAATGACTGACTGACAAACAAAATCTTAGCACACTGAGCCTGCTTGTCCCAGTAGTAAACACATGTTATTAATGAAATGATTCTAACAGGCTACACAATTGGAAGCTTTTTTCTTGATTGACAGAATATGCTTTTCTCAACAGGCAAAATGAAGGGGGCATGAAGAGTACACTTGTATTTTTTATTTTGTGAAGTAAAGACATAAAACTATTGCAATAGTATCTCCATTCAGTCGTAGCCCAATGAGACGTTTCTCTGGCCAGCCACTGAGTGATGCATCACCTTGATACACAAGCTCTGTTTCTACGAACAGAAGGGACTGAAATTTAAAAAGTGCTGCCCTCCAACTCTTATTGCTCCCTTTCCACTGTGGACCCACACCTCTGTCATCTCTGACATAGCTGAACAGGAGAACAGATGATCAAGGGACAAAAGGAACATATTAACATGCATGTGGCAGGAGATCATGACACCATCCCTCAAAACCTCAGACTGGTACAGTTTAATCACCAGCTGCTAGAAACAAGGCTTGCTAAGCTAGACTGGGTATTAAGCAGCAGGGTGGAACAGATGGGCTTGCTCATTCCTAGGGACTGGAAGTTCATCCTCTCCAGAAGAAACAGCAAAGGCCAAAAAACAGGATGGGAAGGATTACACAATTTCACCGTGCCTTTTTTGTTTCCACAAGGAGCGGATGAAACACATATCCAACACATCTTTAATGAAACAATTCATACCAAGGTTGTCATCACAACTGTCATGGCCCCTAAATTGGACCTACCATATTCAGGCATGGGATTTAGTTACACATTCAGTAGCTGTGTTCCTCAGGCTATGAAGCAGCCCTCCCTACTTCTGTCTCTCCCTGGAAAGTTCATATATGCTGCTATGGTGTCATTTGCCAGGCTGGAGGGCAGAGAGAGGAAACAGAGGGCTCTGTCAGTGCTGCTGCCAAAATAGAAAACTGGAAGTGTTTAGCCTCACTCTGATGAAATGACTCCAACTTATGGGCAGCTCACCCACCTGGATTATCATTACAGCAAACAATGCCATTATAGCCAGTAAACAGTGACACACACAAGTTACCCTCATGGTAAACTTACTCCCGTGCTCAAAAAGGTTTGGAATATTTGTCTTACACTGCCCATCACGGCAGTCTGCACAGCAAAACTGCTATCATTACACCACATGCCTGGCCTCGAGTGCTGTAAAGAGAGAATGAGATGAAATACTAGACTTTCAGGGAAGGTTCTTACTAGGGAGCAGAAAAGCAGTATTTTATACAGAGCACACCACTACCATCACTTTCTCATGCCTTTTTTTCATATCAAACACACTGAAAGAAAAGATTAATATTAATTATGCTATTTTGAGGTTATTCCAAGCAATTGTTGCATCACCTACATGTGAATAGCAATTTTGTTGGAGTAAACAGTCAATGTCTATGGAATTCACTGTTTAATTTCAAAGAAACAAGCTGTGAATGCTGAAAGGAGATTTCTTCCATGCAAAAGGTCAGAGTTCATGTTAGAGCAATCTGTCACAGTTGAGTCAGGGATATTTCCATGCTGCCCTGTTCCCCCTGTATGTGGCATACAGCATGCTGAACTGGGTTTGCTTGGTCACTTTTTATAATTTATTATTGACTTCCCTCTGGGAGACAGATCTCACATCTCAGAAGTTTGCAGCTTTCTTGGGCAGAAGAGTAAATTTATGGGGCGGAGGGAACAGAAAACTAGAAAAGGAAGGACTGGAGGGACTAAAGCAGTGCTGGTGCACTCAGGCAGGATTATGTGTCAGGCTGTGATGCTGCCTTCCAAAAGCCCATAAGGGATGGTGTGGGTTTCCTCCAAACAACTAATGCAGATTTTCCTGGATGTCTCTTGCAGTCTGATATCTACTGCATGTCTGTGCACCCACTCTTGCCCTTTTCTGTTCATATGGGAATAAAATGCTGCTTCCTCTGCAGAAGTGACCCAAAGGAGAAAGTCAGTTGTTATGGCTCCTTTTTGCGGCTAGGTAATAGCCACAGGCTTAAACTAGACATTCTTTTTAGATTCTGCTCCTGAGGATCATTCTTCCCAAAAAGATAAAAAAAATTTTATTTAAATAGAACTTCAGGGAAAGAGCTCAACAGCTTTTGCCTGCTTAGATAGTGTTCATTATCTTCTGGTTCCCTCATTAACAACAGAGTGGCAAACAAGACTCCCCTCACCTTCCACAGAGAAGAGGAGAAATGGCAAGAACAATAGAAAAAAATTCAGCTATAAATTGCTTTAAACACTAGACTTAAGCAAGGATTTCATTCAAGGCACTTTGGAATCACTTGCAGCATGCAATATTTCAAAATAAGGTGACACCCTTTCATTAAACCTTAGAAATTAACAAGTAACCTTAAACTTGTTGAAAATAGTTTCAAGGGGATCAGTGACGTTAATGAACACGTATAAATGCTGACACTAATTTGCATTATTATACAATAAGAATCATGCTAGAGGTAATCTGACATATTGCCAACCAGGGATTTCTGCTTCTCAAGAACCAAGGAGTGGGAGAATATGAAGTCTGGGTTTTATAGCTCCAGCTTGGCTGGCTGTGCTGAGGGCTTGGTTCTCCTGCCATAAAGCACAGGCACATCCTGTTGTCAATTAGACTCACCGGTATTCCGGGGCAGCAGCATTGGGCCCCTGGGATGTTGTAGAGTTTGCTTTGCTATGTAAACACCATGAAGCAATCCAGGCAGTGAAGGACACAGATGAGCAGGCAATTTGCAGCATGCTAAGGAAAAGAATAAAAGGTCTGTGAGTGAGAGTCAGAGAATAAATAGTAACAACATCCCTGGGATATAATATCCACTGGTCTGGAGTCATTAAAAATATATACAAAAGAAAGTTAAGGGACTTATTAAAATAAAATACATCTCTGTTTTGCTTCTGTGGATAAACTGAGAGAAGGACACACTGTATGGGGAAAATTTTGTTTTAGTTATTCACTTGGATTTTAGCACATATGAAATATAGCATCAAGGTGGAATTTTTTTCATATAGCACCTATGCTGAGACCTTTCAAGTAGGCTTTGAATCAAGTTTTACAACCAAACATTCATTCTGTACCTATTTATTTATCTCTTTTGGGAAAGTAAAATGTAAAAAATTGTCCTTAGACACATTTTTATTGGAGCAACTCAGGTCCCCTTTGTTTGAAAAGGCAGTTCCACATTGTCCTTGAAAAATCTGTTTATTTAATACCAGCATAAACTTGTACAAAAATGGGACTGCAACAGATTTAAGCATGTGCTCCCAAGTCTTTTTTCCTCTCCTTTCGGACACACAGAAATGAGATATTCAGGATGTTTAAAATATATCAGACTACACTGATCAAAGAAAATACATAAATCCATGTTTATTAACAATGTTTGTGCTTAAATAAAGCTAACTACAGCACACCAACATAAAAATATTCTCCTTAGTCCCTTGGTGCTCTTTGTTTATGGCATTCAGCATAGAGAGCTCCTTCCCACCCTCCCATTTATAAATAGAGCTTCGCTGATGGTAGTCTTCTATTATCAGTTTTACAACAGCACGTCATTCTGTCTTTGAAATTTCTAGATAACACTGTGGAAAAATTGCATGGTTTACTGTTTTGAACACAGGCTTGAGAACCAGCATTCCTGGTTTCTATTCCTCTCTCTGTCAGCACTTGGCCATGTGACTGTGGCCAAGTTACTCATCTTTTCTCCTCTTTGTTCTGCTACATCTGTCATTTTCCAGAGCCTTCATCCATCCTAATTTTGAATAGGTGCAAGCAGTTTTCTGGAGTTTTGTCTTGCAATTCACAGCAGAATAGAAACTACTGAAGGGCAAGGGAACAGAAACTACTGAAGGCCAGGGATAGAAAAGACAATCTCTGTCCCAAAGGATTTTTCTTGTAGTGAAAAGACCAGAGATTTCACAGGAAATAAAACCCAGGCAGCAATGCGACCAGCCCTGTGCACTGTTCAGAATACCCAGGAAGGAGCAGCTGAGCACTCATGGAAAAACAAAAACTGTGGGAAGAGAGGATGTGGAGATGCATGGCAAAGACATAAGTTCAGAAGAAAAAAAAGAGAGGAAAATTTTAAAACCAAAAAAGGTAAAGTAGAATTATCTATTCAAAAGCTCAAGTACGTCTTCCACGCCAGACCGTGTTGACTGACCAGCCACAACTGGATAGTCCTGGGCAGCTGGTTATTGACTTCCCTGGCTATGGCAGGAAGCATCACAGCAGGAGCCAGCAGGGCCAGCCTGGACATCCTCCCTCAGACAGCATTACAATTTCTTGTTAGGAATTATCATCAGGGTTTAAGTTTTCTCTCCCCCTCCTCATTCCCTCCTACCAGAATGAAAATGTCAGTTCCTCGTTTGAGAGGGCCAAGGCAAAAGCAGTTGGCACAGAGCAGGCACCTTTGAAGGGCTTTTTGTTGTCTTTGAGTAGGGAAATTTCTGAGGCCTCAATCAGCAATAACACTGGAAAATAACTAAAATCTCCTCTTTTGCTAGAAACATCCCACATTATATATAGAAATAAGAGTACAGCCTGCTAGAAAAGACTGAAAGGCAGGTCACTGTTCTAGAGACACTGAGTTAATGGGGAGGTAAAGCACACACAGATTCAAACTTAACATTTTTTTTTAGTTCACACAATGACAGAATAAAAATAGATTGGTTTATGACAGTGTGAGCAATGGATCTGCCAAGCTGAATTTAAACTTAGCTCCACAACAGAATTATATCCCATCAAGTGGCATGACATGCAATATTTCATTTGCTGGCTCACTACTACACTGTCTGTGAGAAAACATAAAACCAATATCATTGCAGACTCTATTATTCATATTTTCTGAAACTGTGTGGTATTAATTAATCAGAAAGGAAGGCAGAATTCTTATATGAAATATTTTTTCCATTTTGAGTCTAATTAAAACAAGCTGAGCACAAAAATTGTAAGAACTGATCATGATCACTAATTGTAAACAACTAAACGGGAAATATACTTACTCAAAAGATTTCCATTGATTCACTTTAAATATTACTTCTTTTTTTTCCCCTGAATGAATTTTGGAAAGGCGACTATTTTTCCCCAAATAATTAATCTTCTATTCATAAAATTGAAAAATTCAGATTTTTTTAATCATCTCCATTTACTATTTGCACTGGAAAATATGTTTCAGAACACGGCAGTTAGTTTATAGTTAGATAAATTACTGCACTACTTCAAAGCTAGCCAAAACCCACCTTCCTATGCTGGCACTTGACAGCCCTTAGGATTTCTAAAATAGAAGTCATGGCAGCAAAGATGTCATGAATTCCATAATTTTCATGAATGTATGCATAAATTTATATGCCTCAGCTGGTGAATTCTGATAAGATAATTGTTCACATTGATCAACTCTTTGAATAGGTGATTTAAATCATACAATCACAGAATCATAGAAAGGCTTGGGTTTAAAAAAACTTAAAGATCCTCCAGTTAAAACCTCCCTGCCATGGGCGGGGATACCTTTCACTAGACTGGGTTGCTCAGACCCCATCCAACCTGGCTTTGAGCTCTTCCAGTGATGGGGCACCCACAGCTTCTCTGAAAGAACCATCTTGATTCATAAGGTGTATTGGAACAGAAAATAAGAATAACATTCTCAGTTCTGAAGATGGCCAGTGTCAGGTCTACAGTGATTATGTAGTTTACTGTATTACAGCAACGTCCAAAATTGAAAGTTTTCACCAAGAAACCTATTTGTGAGGTATAAAATGGCAAACCCCATTTGCTGAGCAAGACCTGTGTTTGTGAAACTTGAGCCAAGTAAAAGCATAGAAGCAGAGAAACACAGCACCTGAGAAATTTTTTCATTAATTTTTTTTTCTATTAGCACAGGAAATCTAAACTGATGACAAGTCTATTGGCCAGCTCATTTTAGATCTCCAGTAAACAACAGTGGTCATAAGCAGGGGAGGATGGATTTCTTTGGAAACACATTATACCTATTTTAATTTCTATTAAAACTGGCTGTGGGCACAAAATTCTTGACAAAGCAGAGATTTGCTTGGTGGTAGAGACAGAGAAGTGCTGTTTATCCCATTCTTCTGCTGCTGCTCTCCTACACTCCTTCACATCTCTAACTCTTCCTAAATAAGCACCCCAGCTCCCTGCTGAGGACATTTCACATGACAGGCTTCCAACTGAATAACATCCCAGCACTTCTTCCGGCTCTTTCACAGATGACCCAGTAATTAGGACAGAGAGGACAGCAAAGGAGAAACAATCCAGGAATATCTGGGGGAGGACACGAGAACGGAGAGAGAAAAAACGTCAGTCACTGCATTCCCTGTGCCATCTGGCAAAACTCCTCTGGGGAGTCCCTAGCTGGGACTTGGTGAAGACCCATTTGCAGATGAGCTCTGGGAAATAACAGCTTTTCCTTAATTTCCTTTCAGTGTTGAGTTTCTTCATTCCCTCCTAGGCTGGATTTTAGCCCACCAGACAAAACAGTTCCGCCAGAGCTCTCTGTGTCTGTGTCTCAGTGCTCCTCTGGGGCTCAGGGGATGCCCCTAGAGGCTGTCTGTCTGTCATTTCCAACCTACTCCAGGGGAATCCAACTGTATAGAGAGATGCTTGGGTAGCTTTGCCTTCTCCAGAGCATTTCTCCAAGAATTAAAGCCTTAGGGGACTTCTGTTCATTTCCACAGGAAACAAATATTTCTAGATTTTCGTTGTTGCTTTCCTCTTTCATTTATATGATAATATCATATTTGGACATTAATATATATTTGATTTGCTGCTCATATGGCATCAAGGACTCCTCAAAATACAATATGCTAGATGAGGCATTTGTTTCACACAAAATCTGCAGCAATTAAGACTTTAAGAGTGACAGTAAAGCCACTGAACTTAGCCAATGACCACAGCGGAATATAAAACCAAAGGTGTTGAAAGACTATTATTTTCCTTCTGAATCTATCAAAATACTAAGCATGTTTCCACTAAAAAGAGAACACAGAAAACTGAAAAATACTAAGTTGTTTGAAGCCTTAAAGACAAAAGAAAAATCACTTGGTCAATTTTTTTTTTATATCTGAAAAACCTTGCAGAAAACATTTCTCATCATTTGCCACTTCAAGACGATTCTAAAGAGGTTACAAGCTGTCACAGATACTGTACTAGTTTTGAACAAAATAAAGACAGAAAACCAGATATATCTCCTGTAGCAATGTGCCCAAAACCTGAAAATAATTGTGGATCCTCAGTGGCCCACCCACACACTCAAAAGTAGAGCAAGTAAAAATATTTCTTCCTAGACTACAGCAACTTTTGCACATCTTTAATGAAATAAAGATCAGTGTCGTATCCTGCTAATGTAATACAGTCTGTTCACTCCAACAAAATTCCCACAAGAGTTCACTGAGTACTGCACTGGACCTAGGGTGATTCTGCTGCTGCATACCCAATGGTCATCTATGATCTTAGAAAATTACCCCAATTTGTGCCTCACAGGAGGAGTTTGCAAAAGTACTTTTCTGCCTTTTCAGAGTATTTAGTGACCTACACATGAAAACGTATTCTTCTTTCCATGTATTTCATGGTACAAACATTTTATAAAACAAATTCTAGAATTTGGTAGATTTTTGTACACTAATAAAAATTCTTTCTCTGCCAATATTCAAACCTGACAATTACAACACAAACATTTTTGTTGTTCCACTGCCTTTCTCTCTATGATTAGAATCATAAGAAGTACATGTGAATGAGACCACTGAATAAAATGCCAATATTTCCTACTAATTTAATGTGTTCCTAGTATCTCTCAGGGATAAAAGTTTCTTTCTTAAAATTTACTTTGGACACCAATGCTTTAAAAATACTGGAAGCACATTAAACTGAAGCTTAGTTATTACAACAAGTAAAAGATTTAAGGAATGTCTTTTTACCCTACCAGTTTTTAAAACAGAAAGTCTTTTCCTATGCAAAACATCAAGAACCAGAGTTGTGACCAATTTTTGAAGAGCTATATATGAAGAGCCATTTTGTTGTTTGGAATCCTGTGTTCCACAACAAGGATTATACACTTGTAGAACTGAGGATCAAGGCAATGAACTGACACTAGTAAAACTTCAGCTCTTCATGCAGTTGAAATCGCATCAAGTATCTCTTCCCTTTGTTGCTCACTTTTAAATACCAAGGAGTGGTTTTTGGCACTTCTTCTGAAGGGAAGAGGTTGCTCCAGTCTCCAAATTTTTTCTCCACTGTTGCCTTGCCAATTGTGCTCATTGTGCTACATGGTGTAATAGAGAAAACAGAGCCAGTCCAGCCTGCTAAACTCATTTTCACTTTTCAGTGAAATAAGTTTTAACCAAATTTTTAAAAGGTGAAAAGCCAGTGCATTAACACAGTAATAGAGACTGAAGGTTTGAAGTCTAGAAGTTAAAGTCTTCCATTGTAAACCCAAGTAATATATTACATGCCATACGGATTATGATCCTCCATAAGACAGATTTGTGCCAGAGACGGTTACCCTCCATGGAATTTAATTCTCAAATCTCTGTGGGGAAAGGTTCTTTTTGCAGAGGAAGAAAATATTTCCTCATGAGAGAATTTACTGGAAATACTGTAAATTCATGCCACATAAAGATGACTGGTAACTCCTTCAGCATCTTCAGGAAGGACAAAAGCCAAAGCCAAAGGGGTGTCAAATTACTTCAAGGCTTTCCTTTGTCTGACCTACATGAGAACCTGAAGCTTTATCATACAGGGAGAAAACTGGAAACTGAACTGACTGGCCTGCAATTCCTGACAAAAGGCATCAACATCTGTTTCTGGTCTTTTGCTGAAGAATTCCTCCAGCTGATCATTTGCATTGGTTTGTTTCCATAGGCCCATTTCTTCCAAGTTCGGATAAAACAAACCTCTCCTGTGGGCCGGATGGTTTGTGTTCTGAATTCCTGGTTCATGTGGCAGAGATCCTCTGTATTATATTGCTAACATATTATCCCTCTTGAAGAGCATGAAGCCAGCTATGCCTTGGCATGTTTCTGTAGGTTTCCTTGTCTAGTTTTAAAAGATCTAGTGAAAGCATGGAAATGGGATCCTGATAAATTCCCGACTGTCAAGGAAAGTTATGTGAGTGGGCATGTATTTCTGTATCTGTAAAATGACATTTGTCACAAATGTCAGTTACAGCATTCTAGAAGGAAATCTCCAGTCATTCTTTACTAGCAAATTCTGCTCCTAGATATAACAAATAATGCAGAGTTCACTTTGCTGCTCTGCTTTAAGCATGATTTCAAGGTTTGGCTTTGATTCTTATGCTCCTGTGTGTAACAAGAATTATGTTCAAGTCCCATCTTCAATGAATAGGAATTAAAAATCACCTGTATTTTTTAGTCTTATCCCCTTTAGATAGGTTTTCTGAAACTTTCCTGAAAGCCTGAATAGGGGAATAGAAGAGCTCTGGGCCCCTTACATCAAGAAAGACATTGAGGTGCTAGAGTGCGTCTACAGAAGGGCAACGGAGCTGGCGAGGGGTCTAAAGACAAAGTCACATCAGGAGCAGCTGAGGGAGCTGAGGATGTTTAGTCTGGAGAAAAGGAAGCTCAGGAGAGCCATTATCATTCCTAAAACTATCTGAAAGCAGGTAGTGGCAAAGTGGTCAGTCTCCTCCTTCAGGCAACTAGCAACAGGACAAGTGGAAATGGCCTGAAGCCAAGGGAGGCTCAGGTTGGACATCAGAAAGAGTTTTTTCACTGCAAGGATGGTTAAGCACTGGCTGCCCATGGAGGTGGTAGAGTCACCATCCCTGGATGTGTTCAAGAAATGACTGGACATGGCACTTATTGCTGTGGTTTAGTTGCTGTGGTGGTCTTCAGTGGAAGATCGGACTCTGACTTTGGAAGTCTTTTCCAACCTAAATTATTCCATGATTCTGTGAAAATGACAGTTTAAAAAGTTTGTCCTCAAGGAAGGTTTCAAGCTCTTGCCCAAAAGTAAAATGAAACCATCAAACATGAATCTCACTGTGAGATTTACATTCTGCAGATTCTCCCCATGGGACAAAGTACTTACTTAAGAGCAGAAAAATGTAAAGTCACAAGGAGTTTAATTGGGGAGACAAAATTACAAATATAGTGACATTCTAAAGTTGTGATTTGTTGTGAAACGTTTTACTTGAGCACTGTAATATATGAAAAGTAAGTTTTCAATTTCTTTACATTTCAGAGGAAATAACACAAGAAGAAACAGGAAATTACCAAGTCTAGCTTAAGAGAAATATATTATGGGTACCATAATCCATAAACAGGAGCAATTCTATCAAAGATGCTCTCCCTGACCACTCATATAATTTTCCAGGACATGAATTATACAGGGCAACTATACTCAGGAAGCCAGTCAGAGGAAAAGCAGTATTTTAATACAGTTAAACTTGTTAATATAGAATGAATGAAAATTCTTCCTCATTTTTATCTCCAGAGTGAGGATATTTACATATTTAAAGTGGGATTTTTACAGTTTCATCATCTTATTTCCCACAAAAGAAGAACAAGCATTTTCTTTCTTCTCATTACAGCATCAAACCCCCAGAGGACCAATGGAGGGCATAAACAGTGCTCACAGTGCCTTCTGCTCAGACTGACTGGGCTCTGTGCCTGCTGTGGAAGGGCACAGTGACAGCTGAGGGAGTGCCACTGCAGCCTGCAGGAGTTAGAAAAGGCTGCCATGGACCGCCTGGTTCCCACTTGGACTTGCACGTTTTGGAGAAGGAGATTCTCTGGAGCACTGTTTTTAAACAGATATCAAAAGCCCTGGTTTTCCAGTATCCATAGCATTAGGGAATGCAACCAAATTCTGAGTGCTGTGTGCAATAGAGGTACAATAAACCACAAAAATATATTAAAAATACTTTCAATTTCTTATTTAATTTCAGCTGTACACAGTCTTTCAAGTGCCAGTTGAAGAAGACTCAAAGCTTTAGTCTGATTTCCAGTCAAGTTACAAATACAGACTTCTCTGTATATAATGATCACAGTTTTATTTCTGTTGAGTAAAACAGTTTTGTCTGGAATCTAATCTTAATTTCATTGCACCAAATATAAAAAACAGTTACAACTTACTGAGGGGTGGTCCCTTCCTTTGCCAGGGAGCAGAACAAGTAAAAGGACTTCATTTGATTAGTTTAAAAATGCTTACAGACATTCCCAAAGACTCAGTGAAATCTGCTCTGAGAACATTTTCTGATATGCAGAAAAACCTCTAAGAGTGGCATGTTCATGTAACAAAAGTTATTTACAGTGGGAAACAAAATCTGGACAATCTGAGGGGTGACACAGTTACCCAAGGTTCTTGGGTAGTCTGGAAGTCAAAAATTTGGAAGTCAAAAAGGAAGAGAAAGTGTCAACAAACAGGCAAAATAGCTATCCAGTTTAAAACCAGCAGTGAATTAGGGTACGGGGAAAAATCTCACAGAAGACCTCAGATTTTCTGAGTGAGCTGTTCTCCTGAAATTATTGGTGAAATATTAAAAACTGAAACATAGCCTTCAAAAAGCTTTTTGTAAAACTCTTCATATTTCACTGAAAACGCAATTTTTACTTTAGAAAATAGTAATTCTCAGAAAATTAACTTATTCTTAAATATTATAAGAATTCTGAGGCCAGTGCTCTCTCAAGAAACATTAGCACCTAGCTAAACTACCTACCTTACAGATGCTACATATGGAAATCTAAATGAAATTAGTGTATTTTGCAGTGTTTAACAAAACCTGTTTTAAAATAATTTGATAAAATATGATTTCTTTCTTTTAATGATTGTAAATGACTTTGTCATCCAAATTTCTATACATGGTCCAACATCTTCCATCAAGAAAATTTCATTTTGTTGGCAATTTTCATTTTATGAGTATACTTATTAAAATAAGACACAAGCTACCTTTCAGTGTGAGCATTTGAAACACAAAAATAATCTGAAACTGAGTAAAATGAAAATATGCAACAGATATATTAGATCCCTCAAGAGCTACAATTAGAAATCTTCATTTTTGACTCTATATAGCTCTCTGACAAATTATGATCCTTCAGCTGCTAGAAGTTGAGGAACCAAAATTTCCACTGAGTTTTCTATTAGACCTATGATTGGTGTTTTCTTTAGGGTTGCCAGAATTTCTCATGAAAGTAGCTGAAATTTCCACGTTTCTTCAGTGAAGAGTGCTAGTTCTGCTCCCCCATACCAAATCTTCCCTAAATATCACCATTTTTTTTTCACAAATATTATCAAACATCACAGCTGTCAATATTCTAGCTTCATATTTCACTTTTATATTGTTGAGTTAATTTAGCAAAACCCATGAAGTAGTTCAGACACAGCAAGTTCTGCTCAGATTGTGTGTTTTGGGTAATTTTGCCATTCCTGAACTAATGACAGCTTCTTTCAGCACTGCTCATGAAACAACCAAGTACATCTCTTTGGTCTTGTCATCTGACTTATATCATAACATTATTGGGGAATTGAGTCTTGCTTCAAAGTACTTCAAAGTTTTGATCATTAAGAATCCTCCAACTTGCATCACCATTCCAGTAAATTTTTGAGTCTCTGCTGGCTTGCTTTTGAGCACATTACCTCCAAAAAGAAACAGTACAAATCCTACTATTTGGACAAAAAATGCCTTCTAGTTGATCAGGCAAAAATCTTCATCTATTTAACTAGAAGCATATCAATATCTGATATAATAAATATCTGAATATACAAAACAATATATTTATTTATATATCTGTCAAAATGCGCAATATCACAATGCTAGGCTATTTATTTTTTACACTGAATGACACGGGGCATGGAGTACTTAGGGAGGAAAAGAATAAAAATTCAAAATGTCACTAAATATTTGAGAATATTAGAACAATAGGAAAAAAAAACATTCCAGCAGTACTGTTAAAATTCAAATTGCTTCACTGTTGCTGATCATCACCACTATAACAGTAATAATTTAAAGGCAAAACTGAGAGAAAGTCAACTATTGGGCTGCTGAATCTGAGAGTATTGAAAGACAGACAGCAGATGAGTGGGACTTAGACTGTCACATGCGAGACAGTTCAAGAATCCCTTCTAAGCCTGGGGAGAAAAATCAGGACTATTAAGGCATGAGACATCACATTCCAAGGCTACATCGGCTTGATGAATCAGGGTTACAAAATGCCCTATTTTTTTTTTTTTAACTGATTTCAGGAAGTTTAATGACTAGTTATTATATTGGTCTTATACTGCTGATGTCCAGTTAACCAAGGTGAATCCTACGCAGGATACCAGAGTTGGAGCTACAGGGGGACAGAAAGGAACACAATGATTTAAGCCTCTAGCACTTGGCGAAGAAGTAGGAACAGAGCCTCAATTTGAGAAGTTTTGTGAACATGCTTGAATTTCTTAGCGCTTAAATGAACCAAACCACAGAAATCTGAGGCTTGCCCTTCATGAGCTGGCAGATTACTATTTTTGGCACTCCGTTTTTATGATGATGTCAGAATGATTATTTTATTGTAATCAAAATTTGAATGTATATGACATTTTGTTTATGCCAGTCGTCTTTTTGTTCTCCATGTGTATAAACAGATATACCAGCACTAAACAACTACAATTTTGTGTCTCAGACACAGATGTGGAGCAATATGGAGGCTTTCAAAAAGTTGAGGGTTGCTAAAAATAATGTTCCACCTATCATCCTGCACACCAGTGTTTCAGAAGACTTGTGTACCATATGCACAGCAACTTTCTCCTTGTGTAGTAGAAGAAAAATCCAGATTTTGCAGGATTTGACTGCTCAAGAAAGATGGCACACTTACAAGTTCTACAGTGAACATGTACCTAATCGTATTTTAAGAGTTTCAGACCAATTCTAAACATCTGCATTTTATCAGAATTTCAGGGCCATCATTTGAACAAGGTCAGAGCTGTCCATACTGTAGGACCAAACTGCATCTGAATGTGTTTAGCACTGCTACAGTACCTGCTCTCTGCAACAAAGCACTTACTGGCGGTGGTTTCCCACAAGTACACAGGCTATTTAAAGCTACTTACTTCATAAACAACTTTTAAAAAACCCAAACAAACAACCTAGAGCTCGCAGCCTAAGAAGAAAGCACTCAGTGAAAAAATTCCCTCCATCAACCAGGACAGCAGCTTCCCTCCCCATGGGTTCTTTGGGGTGTCTGTGAGGGCAGCTGAGCCTGTGCTGCAGCCAGAGGTTGTTAGGCACTGCTGAGCTGGAGCCCCCACCTTGTGAGCAGCCAGGACTGCAGCACAGGGCTCCTCTGTAACCCCGTGGGGCGGTGGCTATGACTCTTTCTGCCGCAGGCACACTTCTGCTTGCTCTGCAGACATAAGTCACCCTCCTTGATTTTGTGTATCTGCGGCTGAGTCAAACTTTCCTCGTGCCACCAAGCCCCACACTGGCAAACTTTCCTTCTGTGTACAGTGAGTCAATATACTCTGACTCTGTTTTCAAGATTCTAGAAAGACAAGGCTGGAAAAGCAGTATAAATCATTCCATGTTGGAAATAATTACTTACATTTGAATTCTGTAATCCTTATTTGAACAAAACTCACACAGACCTTAGTGGGAGTTCAGCTCAGTTAATGACTGAAGTACTTGGCCCTTAATTCCTTTTTCTGCCCTGCTATCAGATGTATTATTATTATGAGAAACATCTGTAATAATACTTTACACTTCCATAGCCCCTGACATCTGGAGGCTTCAACAAACTCTCTCTGAAATTACTATTAGCTATTCTTATGTTACTAAGGATGTCAAGTAATTTGCCCAAGCCAGAGATATTATGTTTATGCTTTATGCAGCTCTTAAAAAATTAAATGAGGTTGCCTTAATAAATACCATCCATTATACAGTCGATGTATTTATTAACTAAGTGGAGAGAAAGACAACTAAAAAAATGACTGATGCTAAAGATTAAAAGAACCATAGACGCCTAATATCAAATAATGTCAAATTCAGCTCTCTGTACTTGAAAATTTTTGGTTTGCTTTTCAGACTCTAGAGATCACTTAACAAACATGAGGCCAGAAGTCTAAGTGGGACAATAATGTGGTTTCTGTTGATGCTTGCAAGCTTGTCTGTGTTTATCTGAGGGCTGCAGCTAACTGATCACATACCGTACCTGTTCCACTGTGGCAAACCAGCATTATTTGCTTTGTTTTTCTTCCTCAAGGTACTTAAAAAAGTTATTCTAAATATCAAGCAGTCAGTTATTTTAAGGGATCTCAGACCTGATCATGTTCTATTACACAAAATGTGGCACACTGAGCAAACACTCAAAAATACACCTGAAATGAGGAGTATGATGTGCATGTTGTCCTTTGAAAAGAAAACCCAACAAATCTATGTACTGTAAAGAAAGAAATTACAGTCTCATCTCATTATATGACAGCAAAAAAACCAAAACAGAAGAGATGTAATGTCATGAAGAAAGTGTCTGCCAAACTGATCATAAACAGCAACATGCTCATGACAACGAAAGGGAAGGGTCTATTTTCAGTTCACAGCTAGTTACAATTCATCCCTCATTGTAAGGCACTCAGTTATCAAGACCCAAGAATAATAGTTCATTGTTCTGTTAGCTCTTTCAGACACTCAGAACCACACGATTGCACTTCTCCTCTGAGTATCCCTGTCACCATAAAAATATAGAATGCTTTACAGCTATGTATGTCAGCTGTTATATCCCCTTGTACCTTCTTTATGTGGCCTCTCAGGATGATAAGGCAGTACAGTACCTCACTTTCTGGACACTTCAAGCTGTAATTTGTTCTTTATCAGATGAAGAAATACTGAATAGAGGCTGAGATAGTTCCCATGCTGAAGCCTAAATAGGCACAGAGCCAAAACTGGTACTTCTGTTTAAAATATCACATATGATTTATCTCTATTAACTTCATCATGTAACAATCTACAGAGAGAGAAAGAGATTCTGTTTCAGTCCCAAAAATCTGCTAGGATGTAGTGCCCTGCTGAAGCATTAGAATGGCTTAGAAGTGTAAAATGCACAGCTCACAACGCTAAGTCTTCACATGCATGTTCTTTTAAGGGTAGAGGGCTGACTGAGAGCATTGCCCTAGAGGAGGGGGAGTGAAAGAAAGTGAGACCAAGTGTTCTGCCTAGCTGCCTACAACTTTTGGCAGTGGATCAGACAAACAAGTTCAGCAGAAAGTCGATGTAATTTTATTGGACCACACTGTCTCAAGCAATTAGAAAAATATTTGTAAAACATCAGATGAGAAGGGGAAATGTGGAGCCCAATAATGCAAAACAATGTTTATAAGACAGAAATTGTGAAACTGGAAGAATAAACATAATTACTCTATCAGCACCTCCAGTTCTGAAGATTACTTAGCTTAAAAGCAAAATGTTTTCTTGTTTCAATTAAAAGAATTCATAGTTTAAAAAGCTTTACAAATGCACATGTATATTAAAAAAAATTGCATATATGGATTTTTACTGTGGAGTCGTCACTGCTCATCAACAGAAAATTACATGCTACATGAATGCACTTTAGGTTCTGACATTCACATGCATATTTGGGCAAGGAATTCAAATCCATGGTTGAGCAAGAAGGATCATATTTAGAATCACAGATTCTTTTTAGAAGAACAACAGATCATCCAATGCATGTGTAAGCTGCTCAGATAAATTAATACTGTGTGAGGCAAAATCTTTCTTGGTAATTATTATTTCCCCTCTTTTAAAAACCACGCTGAGGCTGAGAAAAACAGTTTTGACAACTCGCACAGTGCAAGCTTAGACACACACAACAGTAAAGATGACCATATGCATTTCTTTTTAAGTTGCTGGCAAGTTCAGAAATCTGTTTGCATCTTAAATTGGGATATTTGTTCTTTTTTACCAAGTAGAAATATTTCATTTTCTGCCCCAATTAACATCATAAGACTTGTCACATTAACCGTTCTGTTAAAACTCCAGCTACTTCGGCATTAGCGCATGGAGAAGATTTATCTGTTAATTCTGGGATAACACAGTACTGTCTGACTGTAGGCAGCTATCTGAGTAAGAGGATTGGACAAAATTCAAGTATTACTATGTCCATTAGGGGTTTTATCCAGATTAATGATGGTTGTTAATCAATCAAAAGATTCTGAGCTCCCTGGAATACAGGTATATTCGGCATATCAAACCAAAACTATGCTGTCTCTGTTTACCCTTTCTGCAAAAAGTCAAAGAATTCAAGCTGTTGAAAGGATTGTTTTTACCTGAGTCTCAATGAAAACCACAGCATGACAAACTAGAGAGAAATTTAGGTCAGAGAAGGGCATTCTGAGCAAATATTGGTGATGCTGAGTGACAGAGGCAGGACTTCCACAAATCCAGGTGGCTTCAAGCTAGCAACATGGCAGCCCAAGCTCTGGAAGAATGCTGCTCTTCCTATGCTGGGAAGAACTTTTTGGGCAGCAAACCCAGGGATCCAGGAGTTGGAACTGCTAAAAGTTTCAATAGTTTGTAGACTACTACAGTTACTCAGCTGCAACCTCAGCAAAAGCAGGAACAGGCCTTTATAACACCAACCATCAAGTTTACCTTCCAGGCTCCATTCCAGCGCCAACATATTCAAATAAAATCCAGAGAGAACAGCCTGTGTTGCCCAAACAGCCTTCTCGTACCAAGCTGTACAGCAGTGATTTCTGGGCAGCCGTGCAAATTATCTACAGTATAACAGACTTTTCCCACAAGCACACTCACAATGAAAACAAGCTGCGAATTTCAGGATAAACCTAAGTCTAGAGAAAGCAGCTCTGTTTGAAGTTGTGTTTACAGTGAAACTTTGGCAGTCCCAAAAAACAGCTAAGCTCCGATTTCCGTACATCTATATACTCTGCAATATATCTTGTGTGGACTAGAAATGAATCCTTTGCATTCCAGACCCATCAGAGGACGACTGCTGAAGGAGACTAAAACTTCTGTGAGTGATTGCTGGCCGTGTGTGAGTGTGTCTGTGTGTGTGACAGAGCTGTAGCCAGACAGGCCATTAAATGTCCCAGCAGAGCTGTTGCTTACACACATCCTATAGCATACTGTCAACATTGGAAAAGAATCTCCGCAGGAAAATACGTTTTTCGATGCATGTTATGTAGTGCTGAGCTAGGGCACAGCAACTGCATATGAATTAGCTGATATCCTGTGTTCAACCAGCAGCATGGAAAAAAACATGAAGGCAAAAATGGGCAGAGAAAACAAACTAGGCAGATAAATAAGAGCATGGAAGATAGCAGAGAAGTTGTATGAATAAATTACATATGAGGTTTGCATGATTTTAAGAAAAAAGAGTTTAAAGAAGCATGTCATATAAGCAAATTTCATTCTGAGAGAAGTACTTCAGCAGATCAATTTTCTACTCAATGTCTTCATTGACCACACAAAATTTTTTTTTCAAGGATTAATGCTGAGCAAATACAGGGTAAAGAAACCCTTTGCAAGAAGTATTTACAAACAGCCATTTGAATAAAACCACAAAGTGCTTTAGGTGGTATTTGGTTTACCTCACCATTCACACTCTAAATAATGAAAATTACTTGCATTTGCAGAGAGAAGAAAATTTCTCCATTAATATTTTTGAGACTATTACATAGAATGAAACACACAATAATACTTTTGAAGTTTGTGATTGGAAGTTACGGTTATAAAACAGGTAAGATGCAATAACTATGTTTATAAAGCATGTCAGGAAAGACTGCAAGTTTGTGAATATTGATGACTTTTTCACCTTCCACACTTGCAGGCTTACTACTTGTTGGGAGAGCATTGTAGCCTCACTGGAGCATTCAAAGCACAATAATGGGTATCCAGTGCTTTATTGGCTTGGCAAGGTCTTCCTCATTCCCAAAATCAAGGTCAAAGGCATTAACAGAGCCATTGAAACACATCTGACAAGGAATACTGTGGCTATGGGACCCTGAACCTTATGGGCCTGATTCCTTGAACTGTGGGGTCCTTAAATATACCTTTTCTATGCAGATATATTTTGAAATTAAGGATTCACAGGTCTGGTATTTTTAACACTTCCTACACTGACTGTCCCAACCCAAGTTTAAAGAAAAAGAGCTTGCTGGAGTCTTTCAAGATGTCCTCCTTCTTAAAAAGCAACGTTGCTTAATTAGAAATAGCCACATTCTCAGGGAATTCAAGAAAGGGAAGGATTTGGCAAGTCCGTGGATAACAAATATATCAAAAGTTATATTAAATCATACTTTTTAAAAGAACAGTAGAAACTCATGTACTTCATGAAATATGCTAGCACCTAAATATTTGAGGGTAGAAAGTTGCTTCTCAAACACATTAGATCTACTCATGTGCAAGTCTTTGCTGTGTCCTGAATCAAATACTTGCCACATATACTTTACCAATGCTTGGTATTTGCATGGAAAACTCCAGTAGAGGTGAAAGCTGGGAGCCCTATGAATCAGATGACTGAGCAGTAAGTATTAGAACTTCATCCCAAGATGAATTCAAGGAGCTCACTTCTCTGAAACATGTAGGTTAAGCTCAGAAAATGTGTTCAATATGGCAATGAACTGCAAGACAAAATGTCCAAACTTAGTCCAAATTTTAAGTACCCTTTTCCCACTGTCACATTACTCTGTTTTCTACTAATGGTAAAAAAAAGTGAGAACTATCAGAAATAACACTTTGATTGGGATGTTCCCTAAATTATTCAAAAATTAGGACATTCCACATGGAGTTCTAACATAGTCTTTGATTCAATTGCTTCATTTGTCTTTAAACACAAATCAGCACTTTTCAACAGTTTTCCCTGTATCTCAAAAGATACCATGTACACCTACTCCAAGGTAGAGCATAAAAAGGGATAAGAGAGGGTCATCTTCCTCCTGATGTGGTCACTTAATGTGGCAGAACATGCACCATGGCACGACTGCAAACATCCTGAACTACAAGTTACTCGAGCACGAGATGAAAATACCATTTCTGAAAACATTTCAAACAAATCCAGGGCACATTTGTGAGAAATGTACTAAAGCCTGGGCTTTTTTCCCCCTTTCCCATTTAATTGCCTTTGCAAAAGCATAAACTACAATTGGCAATAGATGATAAGTAGGAATCTACAATACAGTCAAAAACTGAACTAGAAAAATGCCGTTTCAAAGGAAACTCATCAAAATTACTGTAAAGACTTGTAGGTTAACTTCACCTAGAATAAGTAACTAACCCTGAATGCCAGTTCATTCTAGTTGTTTAGGTATGAGGCAGTGAAACAACCCATGAACAAGAAAAATACACACAGTGGTTCTGCAGTGTGCACTACATAATCTGAAGCAGTAGGCAGCAATAGCAGCTTTATCTTCCAAGTTCCCACAGTCATTCCTTTAAGACAGTAGGATAGAAGAGAAAATGTACAGATCATACTTTCACATTGAGAAAAGTAAATGGAGGAGGTTTTCAGTTGGCCACATACAGACACATTAGCTTAAACTTCTCACAGGAAAAAAAAGAAAACTGGACAAAGCCATCTTTGTCTTGCTTCCCTGCATCAGTTGACAATCATGGTCCATCACAATCAGCTTACACTCAGGTATAATAAACAGTACTGAGGAGGTATTATTCTAATGTGAGAGATGTAATTTGCTGCTGGTGACAGGTTCAAACCATGGCTGTAAGCCCATCATATAACACATCCTCTTTTAGTCCTACTTAGATTTAAAATAATAATACTGAAGGACAGGTTTTGGCTTTGGTACTCCCTGCAGGCACTTCAAAAGGACATACAGGGAAATAGGATGAATCTGATTGACTCATCCAGAAGGCTGTCTGGGTGCGTCCTAAAACCCAACTTAAAGAAAAGCATGCCCTTGCTCCCATCACATATTGGTCCTCCATTACATTAGTGCATGTGTGGACATGCATGGCTGTGTAGGAGACAGGGAAAAAGACACAGGAGGAGGAAACTTCTCACCCCATTAGGCACTGAGTGCTTCCAGAAGCTCTGCAAACCATAACAGCAATTTCCCTCCCTGCCCTGCCCCCAGGGTTCATCCAGTCCTTGCACCATCGTGAAAGCAGGAAAGCTGTAGAATCACACAACCCTTTGCATCTTCTGTTGACATCTTGGGTTAAATAGACCTCTGGAGTGCTCCAATACAAGCATTTCCACATTTTGATTTTATGTTCTCCTCTTTCCCTTTCTGGAGGAAAAAACCCTGCTGCATCAAGTGAAGAAATTCCCGCTTTGATGTATTCTCTTACAGTAAAGGACATAGCATTAGGAATTAACTGTCCCAAAACAATAAACTTAAAAGATTTAGTGACTCTGAATAGTAATTTATCTCATGTAAGTCAGGGGAAACTAGTTTGATTCCAAATATTTGCCCCAAAACCAAAACAAGCAAAGTCTTTGTAAAAATTTAGTTGGTTTATTCCATAATTATTTTTCATTTTCTTAACCCTTGCAATGATCAGACCAGATCTGAAAGGCCAGAACTTTTGCAAGATTGCCTTCTCAGATGGCCTAGTCCACCACCTTAGATTCTGAATGTCAGGGCAGTTTAAATAAATGTTTAGGCACCTATCCAGGACAGTTGTTTGTGTTATTGGGATGTAAGAAGTTAATTGGAGGGACACACTTTTCCTCAGTGGTAGAAGCAACTGATTGATTACATTATGTGCAATCTCCTATTCATGGAAACAGCAGAACACAGCATACTACAGGCTTGAGATAAAGAGTGTTTGTGTGTGTGTGGCTGAGGGGAAGGGGCACAGCAGGGGAGTAAAATACTAAGAATATCAGTGCACCAGATGAGATGTCAGTGGAATAGAAAGTCATCACAGGATAATGGTCTCCTGCTGCTAAATGAAGGCCAAGGCAAAACAGATGTTGACTCAGAGCGAAGAAGTTTATTTTTAAAGCACAAGACACTGATCCTGTCCTAGCAGTTACTCATCTAAACTGCCGGTAAAGTATCACTCATTTCACTTGACAGAGGTATTGAAGAAAAGCATTACTTATTCCATGCTATTATTGACCTGTTATATTTTTTACATTAAAAAACCCCAAAAAACTGCCCCCATGCCCTAGATTTACTGTTGTGTTCCACCAAGCAGAAAATAAACTACTAGTGGAAGTATAACCTTACTGGGAAGTTGCACTGATCCTTCATGATTCTGCAACTTTCTGACTGAGGTTAGGTTACCAAGAGCTTCAGGCCATTAAAAACTGAGTTACCTATCAGTGCAACTGACTGGTTGCAGTTACCCCTTCTGTAAAAATCAATCAGTTGTCCTAATGTGCAGGAAGGAATGAAGAATGTTTGAGTAAGGAACCCAATTTTTTGTTAAAGCAGACACTACTGTTTTTAAAGCTGGGACAAGACTAACAGTTCTAGATAGAAATCTTGGTTCCACTTAAATCAGTGGCAGCATACCCATTGGTCCACAGGGAGTAATGATTTCATCATGTGTTAGTCTGAAAAATGGACACAGATGAAAAATGTCCAGTTTTAGAAATTCCTCTGTTGGCTGCCCAGTGATGCATTTAAACTTTGCTGTTGGAAAATCACCTCTGTGAAGGACAGAATACCTTCCCTCACTTGTTTACGGCCTTTGGAAAATCCTTTGATCCCCAATTCCTCCTCTGTACATTATAAGATGTCCTTTTTTTGTTACAGGATCTTCAGGGTAAGGACTGTTCTGAAGAGAAAATGCATGGGGAGATGGAAAAATTCTCAGGCACTGATCTCAGCTATTGTCACTGAAACTGCTGCGCTAGAAGATAATAAACCAGATCTGAAACCTCACCAAGGATGCTTCTCTGTTCACCGGCTTTCTGTTGAATACAGACAAATGAAAGGTCTTGAGAGTCACATCCAAAATCCTTCACACTATTTGAAGAGTTATTTCAACTTGAGTTAAGACTTTTCATCAAAACTACATTTGGAAGAAGACAACTCCTTAACCCAGAGGACAAGAAACTTTCCCAGCAAGTTGTGAACAGCTATGTCAGAGAACTTTAAACTGGAAAAAAACAACACAACTGCAACTTAGTGTCTTCTTCTTCCTCTTCTGGAAGCCATTAGTAAATCCTTCTTTAAAAGGATTTTTTAACGCCTCTATTTAAAAAAGGGCATTTATGGCCAGAGGACTCCTTAAAAACCAACAGAAACCAGATTCACAAGTCTTTCTGTTGCACTAAAGAACCAGGGTTACACATGATTTTTTTTTTTTTAAGTCACTCAGGTGCTTCAGAATTTTTTAACTGTTCATCTCTCAATAACCTCTTGATTACAATAGATAACATTCCTAAATAATTAGTGTATCTGCTAAACTCCTCTAATCACTGCAATAAAAGTATCAGGAAAATCCATTTAATTTGGATTTCCAAAAGCATTTAATGGTTTTCTTGATGTATATTGATCATCTCTTTACTAAATTAAACATACTGTACTGAACTGAGCAGCTGTGCTATAATTTTCACAGTTTTTCTAGCATATTCCTGTTGGTCAAAGGATTGTAGTTCAAATATAGACATAGAATACATACTCTTACAAAAATCTCAGCTGCAAAAATCAGTATTACATATAATTAATAATACAGAAAAATATGTCAGTACTAGCTGAAAACACCCATATAGTGCAATGATAGCAAACTGTAGCTCTAAGAAAAATAGAGCTTCTCACAAAATAGTGACTATATCACAGACCACAGCCTGTTTTTAAATATTAGTCTGTTTGTACATTCTGGTCAGCAAAAGATGACTAAAACCAGATTTTATTAAAATTTGCTAGCTAATGAATATCTCATTCTAGACAGTGCTTTCACATGTTTGAATTCAGGTTTGCCCAACTGCAAAATGGGGATAATGATACTTTCTCTGCTCTTTATAGCTTGTCTATATAGATTGATAACTCTTTTGGGCAGGAATAATCTCACTGGGCAGTTTATACCACACAGCAGGAATGAAAAAGTACTTTAAAATGCAATTGATTTTTTTAAAGACATTAAATTAAGTAATAGTTAACATAAATGAAGAATTTTAAATTAATGTTGTTACTGGTAATTGACTTCAGATGGTATTTAAAACATACTATTAAATGGTACTTCATTTAGTTTCTAATTAAACATAATTTTCTAATGTAGTCAAGTTTCAGAACATAGTTAAAAGGTGGAACATCCTTTTTAGAAGTGGATCCAAATCCCATTTGGTCTCTCCATGTCTGTCATACTTCCCTGTCCTTATGGATTTTTGGGGCTGTGCCAAAGAAGAGCAAAGCCATAATCCACTACTGCTGTCCTCCCCAGTTATTCTGTATGTTGCTGTGCAGGTAACCACCGCAGATGTTTAAGAATTAATGACTGGAAAAAGCAGGAGGAACAAAGTGATTTTGGGGTTAGAAATGACTCCTAGAATTAGATGTCACTGTCTGAGCTGCACAACAGAGCTAACTGGCCAGACCGTAATTCCTCCTGTGCAGAATATCACAGGTAAAACATGAGACAAGATGACAGCCAATGAGTTCACACGTCGAGTATGGCTGACTGCAAGCAAGACCTGCTTTGAACAGACACAGAAGGGAAGGGGGGATGTGTGCAGGAGCAGGAAAGCCACAAGAGTGAGCACACACAGAGCCTCATTCAGGTGAATCTAAGAGCTTGGTGGAAAGCCTGGTGCACATGGATTTCACCATCTGGAAATGAAGCTGCTATGTGTTTACTAGAGTTCTCACAAAGAAGATTGATCATTTCCAGATTTCCCATTTTGTTGGGATGGACTAACATCTGGAGAAAAGAAATGCTGTGTTTGCTGTTGCAGAAATTTATACTATTTGTAGGCATTTATTGAAGCCTGCAAAGTCCTGGGATAGAGATTCCAACTGCTGACCAAATCCTTACACTTCCTAGACAGTGGAATTAAGCTCAGAAGATTTTGCCTGTTCTTGGTAAAATAGTTACTGCTGCTATTTAGAAAGACAGGATGTAGCTTACTCAGAGAAGTTTCTGTTAGACTTGACTGTCTCCCTTATAAAATTTCCCACCTTTGCTTTCACCAAAACAGGTTTCTGACAATAGCAAAGATCTTACAAGATTTTTTATTGAGCAAGAACCCTACTGCCATCAGTCTGCCAGGTACTGCTGTTATCTCTTCTGAGTAATTGCCCAGAGTTCTGCATGACAACTATTCATGAAATACAAATATTTAAAGAATTGAGTACATGCTGGATTAATGATTCATGCCTCAAAGTCTTCCTGGATAGAAGAGCAGGAGCTAATAAAAATTACAGAGTTGCCTTTTTTTTAATCATTGATCAGATTACTTATTTTGCAGAATATCTTACTTAAATGCCAATCTCTCTGAGTATGAATCACAAAAAGGCGCTTTTCTGACAATCTCGCTTTGATAATTTTTTTTTAGTATGACCTGAAAGACTTTCTTGCACACAAATGAGAATCTGTGATGGTTTTGGACAAGCTTTATGACTCACTCTATTGCTTTTCAAATAGTTATGATTTTTTTTTAATAGATGGAAGAAATTTCCTATGAGAAAACATGGGCATTAAAGTTAGTATATTGATCAAAATAATCTAAAGCTACTTTGAAAAGAAAATGGAACACAACTTCTGAAAAAGAGAGAGCTTTTTATCTTCAGTCTGATTAGAAACTGCTCTGTAGAACTCGGGGGAAAAGAAACAGCTTTTATAAGCTCTAAATTACAGTTTGTTTGTACTCAGAAAAGTGATTTAGTACAGGTTTAACTTTAGGCACATGGTTGAATTCCATTGATTCCTATGGAAGTAAAGCAGATGTGCTTGGAGCTGGTCATATGCTTAAATAGTGCTATATTAGGGCCTTTATACTTTAAAAGTTCAATATACCAAATGGTAATTAATGCTCATTGCACTTCTCAAGAAATATCTCATTATTAAATGCAACCAGTAGGACTGGAGATTGCCTAATAACTTATGTATTTTATTTGTGCTACAAAATGTAGGTGCAGACTTCCTAACCTGTCTCATTTTTCCAGCATGGCAGAATTGCAGATAGGAAAGAGGTGCTAGAAATTAAAAAAAAAAAAAGTTTCTTGTCAATAAAAGAACTTCAGTGCATGTTTCTATGCTTTTGTGTGCAGTCCATATTTCAATCATTGTTGGTGGTATACTGAGAAAGAGAAAATAAATACATGCAATATGTAGGCAGAATTTATTCTTAGTGGTCGAAACACGAGTGAGGAAGAATGACAGTGAAGAGAAGCAAATTCGATAACATGCTATAAAAACTAAAGCCTTACCACTGTGGAAATGACTAAAGCAACCAGACTCTGGAAAGGAAAACCTTCCAAACCTTTTAAACCAAGTAATTATGAATAACAGCTTGTGAAGGATTTAAATGAATCTTGCCATTACTCCTTGCAATATAGGAGAGTAGGAGGGCACTTCCGTCATGTCACCCTGCCAAACAGTCCGTATTTTTTAACATCAGAAAAGGCCTGAGTAAAAAGGAGGCTCTTTATATTTTAGGTAGCTTGTGGTAAGCATGGTTAAAAGGTCCAAACCAAAGACAACCAGGCTTTCACCAATCCCACAACAAGTTTTCAGGGTTGACTTCAATAACAAATATACATATGCCTCCAACTAGATATTTCAGTTAGCTGACTTAATCAAAAACAGATTAAGCTTTATAATTCTAGTGCAAGACATATCCAGACTTAAACCAATTTCATAAAAACATTTTCTATAACACTTTAATAACACACCATTTCATTACTAGCCCTACATAATTTACCTCCACCTAATCCTTCCTTTACATCAGAATTTTGTCAGTCATCAATATTGCATCAGTACATCAATAGGTAACAGCCTTTCATCATTCATCAATACCAGGGGGACATATATTCTTTGTAAAGAGAAGAATCTGCCTGAAATTGCTGGGACATCTGACTTTCCTCTCTCTCCCCAGTTATTTTAAGAATGGATTTGAAAAAAATTAATGGAGAATATTTTAAAATTAGTAATTCAGTTCCATTAAAAGTTTTGTTCCCATTCCCTCCTCCCCAAAGAGCATTAACAAACATGAGGTTTCTGAAGAAAATTCCAGCATCCAGCCTTGTTTACTTTGAGAAGCAAGAATCTGATTTGGAACAAAGCATTCATTAGAAACAGGACATCATGGGGAGCTGGACTGTTTTCACCTCACACTCTAGAAGTTTCTTTAAAGATGTGCTGCCTAAATTTATTTTTTGCCCACTGGTGCTGTCCTATATGCCTTTGACAAAACACCCTCCATGGTATTTGCCCTTAACAGGTAGCACATGAGAGGAAAATAAAAAGTTTTTTTAAAAAGCCTTCCCTAGGAATCTCCAGTGTCAATATTGGAAAATGTGACTATAGACAAGAAATGTGTTGTCTTCTTTTTATGTCGTGGTGTAAACTGGGGTAAAAGATTTCCCAGTGCCAGCAGGCTGGCTCACTGGAATAAACACAGTGGTCAGTGGCTTGAACCTCCTGTGGCCAAGTGTGTCATTAAAACCTGGTGGTCCCTGTGTAAGGTGAAACCACGGCCATATAAACACACACGCCATTTCCCACACATCCCAAGGAATGCTAGAACCTCCTACTTCCCCACGGAGTGATGCTGTTTTGTGGGCAGTGGAACCTGGGAAGCAAACGTAACAGGCTGCCTTTTGCTCCCCTTTAAAATTCAACTGCTCCCCAGGAATACTTCTGTGGTAGTGTAAATAACCAAATAAAGCATCAAAGATCACCTCCTCAACAAAAATGACTGATCAACTGAATCATACCGAATACAAAATTTCTCTCCAAAGTGTCTTTCTGGATAAACACTTTTCCATCAAAGAAACAGAACATTCAATATGAGACTTGTACCATTAACCCACAGAAACTCTTTATGCTCCTAATGTTAATTGTTACTTGGGATCAAGGCCAGAACACATTGTCACAGGATCAAGGTTTAATCCAAGAATAATGCACATCCTCATAAAACACTTAAACACAGAAATAGCAATGTACTGCACAACAAAACAGAAAGCTGATGCAGCACTAAGTAATCATTTCCAAAGGAAACCTAAGCTGAATTTTTAAACTGGCTTGGTTATCACTGCCTTCAACTCTAAGATGTCACTCAACAGGCATTATCAAATCAAGTATCATAGACAAGAACCTTTATGTGGGTAGGGGCAAAGCTGAAGTCTAGAAAAAGGAGTTCAGTCCTGCCAGGAATGGACAGAATACTAAAAAAGGCAAGAAATAATCAAGAAAAGGAAAGAAAACTACATAAGAAACTACAAAGAGAAAGAGTAGCATGGAAGTAAAGACAGCTACATTGGCAGAGCTGTAGGGAGAGTTCAGCACACACTTTTTCAGTTCTTGGTACATGCAGACGTGGTCCAAACAGATCCAGGGAAATCTGTTTTCAGATTTAGAGCGAAAAAAGATTGGGCAACATCCCCAATGGTGGCAACTTTCAGGTGACTCTCCTAGTGCTTATGAGGGTTGCCCTGGCTGGTGCCACACAGCACCTCAAACTTGATCTGATAGTCTGCCTGCAGGATTATCCAGGCAGCAGCTATGCAGCTTATTGAGGATAATCATTTTGTGTGTGGACCCTTTAGAGACATCAACTGCAGCAAAAGTGTGCCTTCCTTTGACTCTCCAGCAAGCCCAAAAGTGGCAGAGTTACCCAAGATGTATTTGTGTACTGATATATTTTAGGAATACTAATTATTTATTTTAGAATAGCTCTTTGTTCTAATTTTCCTAATTTGGAATGGTCTTTTTTCAATGCTTTAAAGCCAAATGCTGTCGTAAGACCCAAAATAATGTTCATTATGTATTTTAGAAGCTGCAGTGAGTGCAAAGGCTACACTTAGGTTTTGATTAGCTCCATTCCATGCTATATGTCAGAACAAAAACTCCGGCAAACATTGGCCTTATTGTATTGTAGGACCTGTGCATAATTATTTCAAAACACACAGAAAGTGGCACAGAGCAAAGCAATGAATAAAATAGGAAGGAAAAAAAAATCAAGAGAAGTTTTAGATACAAGAAACAAAGCACTTTCTGTAGAACTAGCTTCTTTTAAATCCAACATATTTATAAGGATACCCTGCTTTAAAAAAAAAAAAAAGAAAAAAAAAAGAAAAAAAAGAAGCTGTATATAAACTAGATAGCATACATAGCTGCTCTGTTTAGAAAACAGCAAAGTACCATGTAAAAAAGTCTCTGTTTAGTCAGCCCACCCACTATGAAAGAGAAAAAAAAAGAAAAAAAAGCTGACATTTAGAAAACAGGATATACTGAACAGTTTTCACAATTGTGCCCAGCAAATCTCATAGAGCTTTTTGTGTAAATTCCACAGCATGGACCCAATCCTGCAAGTTACCACGTATTAGGAAATTAAAGCTATCAAGGATAAAAGTTAAAATAGACTTAGAAGCCCAACCTTCCTCTACAGCATGGCATTTAAAGAAATCACTAGTTAGCAGGGAAATGGGAAATCAAACAGTAAGTGTGAGGAAAATATCTAAACAGCCTCACCTTTTGGAAAAGTGATCTTTTCAGTCCTACTATAGATATGACATAATATTGTTCCTGACAGACAAAATGAGAGCTGAAAAGCCCCCTGCAAGCCCCCCCAAAAGTACATATAAACATGAGAAGAAAACCCAAATAAATACTGTTAGATAAAATTTTCAGAGCAAGGATATGCCTATATGTTTGGAAAAAACACTAAACACAACGAGATCCAGATGCTAATTGGAGCCACCAAGCTTAATGCAAAGCAAATAGTGCACAGAATTATCATGCAGGTCACTTTGGACACCCTTCTCAGTGCCTGGTGCAGGGGCAGCCCCTGTGTGACACTGCTTGGCTGTGCTCTGGGTGTGATGACAGCTGTCAAACGCAGCAGTGACTTATGTGTGTTTTGGTGTGGCAGTGTGAAATCTCCTGAGTGCAGGTACAGGTGGGTGACATCCAGCCTCTGAAACCACATCAATACAGCTTCAGTCCTTCGGGTTTCAGAATTTCAGCAGTCATGAAGCCTATATTTACACACACACTTGCAGGGGGGTGTGTGTGTGTGTGTGTGTGTGTGTGTGTGTGTGTGTATGCATGCATTTATGCTTGATAATACTGGAGTAGGGGGCACATTTACTGTGGGAAAACAGTATGACAAGGAAATGTCATTCTTTACTGTGTCATTTGTTCTTGAGGACCAAGCCTACCTTTGTCTCTGCTTCTGGCTTGCCTGCCTCCCTCCCTGAAACCCAGCAGGTCTTTTCCATCTCCCTCAGACCTATGGATGATAAAGAACATAGGCAACAGATAAGGAACAACTTTAAACACTGCAGAAACATAAACAGAACTTTAACTGCAAGCTGAGTGATTTTTTTAAAAGAGCACACAGCCCAACAGAGCCATCCTATACTATAAATTCCAACACAGAATTCCTGCAAAAGGCAAAATCCATTGCCAAGGAGTCTCCCCTTGAGTATTCACTGAACCTTACTAACTAGACAGCGGTTGAAGGGGATTCCATTGGGGCACTCACAAATCAGCCCTTGTACAGATTTGTGTCAGCGCTGCAGCTCAGGAACAGAGCAGTCTCAGAAACAGCGGCACACTGTCAGCCCCATGGCAGGCCAGGCAATTCAGCTCCTGACAGGTTAAAAAAGTGCTCATTGTCTGAGCAGCAAGTCAATGCAAGCCAGGAAAAACTTGCAGAGATCAGACCAGTGGCTAAACTTCAAGGAACAGAGGAAGTTATGCTGAGGAATCTGCTGCTTTTTTTCTTCTTTTCTCCTTCCTGCCAGGGAAAAGAAGGTTGGAGATGCAGTGCAGGCTGGCAAGGAAAGTAAGAAAATGAGGGAAGCTTTCCTTTAGCTCCTTCTTATTCAACATTATACATTCTCTCACCCAGTTTCCCTGAATACTGCTGAAAGATAAGAAATTACTCTAAACCCAAATGTTTTCTCAGAGGTGAAGGGTTTAACTCTTTCAAAACCAGTAACTGCAGGATCACCCCTAGCGATAAGTCATGAGGGGTACTTTCAGTAAGAATGTGTTTGCTAAGCTTTAAATCACCTTATTTTGGGGTATCCTAATTTCAAAATACAGTCTCAATAAAGATTAAAGGACTACATCCACAACTTCTACTATTGTTTCTCCAAACTTAAAGAACATTTCATGTTTCTCTTCAGTGGATGAACACTTAGTTCCTGTATGTCCCACCCAGACAGTGAGATGTATTACAAGTGACTGAGTTCTATTAAAGGCCTTAAGCTGTAAAATGCTGCTAAATTATATAAACATTTCCGATGCACAGGCTATTGATTACACAACAAAATATCACAGAACTTTTCAGAACAGTTAAAAACTGTAATTCATTTAATGTAGGGTTCAAACAAGTCGGAACATCACTTTTTGCATCCACTTGTGTTGGGGGTTAGGTTTCTTTCCTTGTGTTCCTTTTTACTTAAAGATTTTTTTTTCCATAAGTTGCTAGGAGACATTAACAACTGGGTACTTAAGAAAACAAAAGAAGTGATCAAGCTCAGGGAGGAGGGCATCTGGTTGCATTTCTGTTTTCTGAGGGTTTTTCTCTGAGGGGCAGAGATACTGCGAGAACTGACTCTTGCTCTCTCTTGTCTTTGGAAGATGGTTGGAGCTGCTGCTTGGGAAAAGGAATTAGCTGCTTCTTCTGCCTTGGGGTGAGCCTCTGCTTGCGAGAGCAGCCACTGAACTGGGACCTTACTAACATCCACCTCACTAAAAGAGGGACCTGTCCCATCTGCTCAGGTGCCTGGGATCCTGAGCTCGCCTCTCTCTGCCCTGCTGGGAGCCAGGCTCTTCTGTCCCACCCTCGCTGCTTCTCCAGCACTGCTCCAAGCTCTCGCTGCACTGTAGTCACGCACTCCCATCCTGCCGGCCTCGCTTGCTGCTTTCCGAGAGTCCTGCTAAGGGGACCGGAGCCAACTGCCCCAGAGTTTGTGGAGCAAAGCCTCTCCTCCATCCCTTCCCGCGGGGGCCGAGCCGCCATCACCGTGCTCCCTGAGCTCACAGCACAGCGCCCCCTGCAGGCCCGGGGGAGTCACTGCACCTGCCCTGCCCGCCGGGAGCCAGCAGCGCCCCTGCCGGCCGTGCCCGGAACTGCATCCGAGGGGAAACGCCATAACCAAAGGCTGTCACTGGGTTCTGGGCTCTGTTTGGTGTTAATGCTGTTGTTGTTTGCTTGCTTTATTACATACACTAGTAAAGAACTGTTATTCCTATCCTCACATCTTTGCCTGAGAGCCCCTTTAATTTCAAAATTATAACAATTTGGAGGGAGTTCACATTTTCCATTCCTAGTGTAATATATGTAATTAAATAAATAATGCTTAAAGAGAGAGTGTATTTTATAAGATTTTAAAATCCAAATGAGTCTCTGAACACAAGCAGCCCAGGGACAGATGTCTACTTCAGAATTTCAAAATTCCTGAAGGCAGCAGGAGAACGATACCCCGATACCCCCGTTTACCCACGAATTGACATGGCCAGCACGATGATCATCCTCTGTGGCAATCAGGAGACACCCAAGGGTGATCATCACCTGATTGATACCGTCTATCAAGATAACAGAAGCTGCCAGAAAGATACATCTGAATACATGACTTCCCCTGACATGATCAGCGCCTGCCACTACTCAGGAAACAGCAAGTGTCCAGCCCAGCACAGTGAAAGAAACTCTCATGCATATGCAGGGTTACAAAGGAAAGCAGGGCACCTCTGCCTCAGGCATAAAAAACTGTAAAAAATAGCCTTGCTGGAAACGGCATTCTTGAACAGAGGGGGATCCAATAAAGGCCAGATCTGCGTTCACTCAGCGCCGATCCCAGGCTCGACGCTGTCTCTTTGGCTGTGAGTTTTTGAGGACTGTATTTTGGTCATGAAAATAAAATCTTTCATATTTTGATAATTTGGCTTTTCAATTGATCATTTATAACACTAGGGAGGTTCCTGCCTTCCTTAGCAGACATCTGTCTTTCAAACCAAGCCAACCTGACCTACAAGAACCAATGGTTCTTCCACTAAAAATTATTACTGAAAATCTTTAGAACTTTACTCAATTTAAGTTTCTTCAGCTGAATTTTTATCATTTTTGAGGACATGCACATTTGGAGTTGGTCAAAATGTGGCAGAACTGATTGCAAACAAAACTAATCCAAGTGCCATTGAATAATGATATACAGGAAGAGAAGATAAGCAGATAAATACATCCTTGGTTTTTTTCCAGGAGTCCCAAAGACTGCATGCTTGAGGAAAGCTTCAGTTGCTTTTTAGCTATTGGACAACCCCAGGTATGGAAAAGTGCTAAATTCATGTCCTTGTCCACATCATTCACATTTTTTTTTAGGCTCATGAAGAGCTCCTTGGCAATACCAGAAGGGAAAGATAACTTCTGTTCTTTGCCTATAACATATTTAAGACGACTATAGTAAGTGTTTAAAGAATTACATGTTTCTCTTGCCTACTCTTCCAAATTTTATGGCTGTTCCCTGCTTCTCTCTAAGCTCCGCTGGGGTACTGCTATCTGCTGCCATTTATGTGCCAAATTGAAAGGAATCTGCAACTATACTTGTATATATTGAATTAAATGGCACAGTAATTGGAGTCTGGCAATTGGACTGATCAGAGTGGGTGACAGCAAGGAATATATGTCAGGAACCCCACATTAACCTAACACAGTGCCTCCAAAATGCCTTGCACACAACCAGGTAAAGGTGCAATACCATTATCAATGAAAAGTGAAGGAGAATCTGTGCACTCTGAAACCTAAGTCTCAGTAAATGTAAGGACTATCATTCTGTATCTTTGTTAAATGTAGTCTTAAAAATATTTACTAAATGGCTAACCACGAGACTAAACAAAAGCATTACCACTATTGTAAATCAAGATCAAGGCAGTTTCATGCCAGGCAGGGAGGCAGCTGATAATTTAAGAAGAGTGCTACAGATATTATGAGAGGTGAGAGATGATGACAATCCCATAGCTGCTTTTTCTTGAGATGCTGAAAATGTATTTAATAGGGTAGGATCAAATGCTGATATCTACAATACACCTCCTGCAAGTTTTGTTTTGGATTAAAACTCAGAAACCTAATTAAAACGATTTACTTTCACCCATTAGCCTTAATCCTTATGAATGGCTTACTGTCTTCTCTGGTTATTTTACCAAGAGGCACTTGAAAATGATGTCCTCCCTCTCCTGTCCTACTTTGCACTTGACCTTGAACCTTTGGCCATCTCCTGCATTCTTATTCTGAAAAAGTATTTGGCATCCAGAAACTACTGGTATGTGTAGGTGACATCCAGACAGTTACTAAACAGCATTTTCAAAGATTAACAAAGATTTTCAATGCACTGGTGTACCAGAAGCATAATATCTAAAATATCTAATATCTAAAATTTTGTCTGTTGCATAATTCCCATCAAGAGCAACTAGTGTTATGAACCTTGCTTGTTTAGGGATTTTTTTAAAAAGCAGTAGATTAAAGTTTTAAAAACATGGATTACTTCTCTAAGAAAGAATCAGGCTTATAATAATTTAATAGTTCAAGAACTGCCAACTGCAGAATGAAGTTCCTAATTCTAAGCATTTATCTTTTAATCTTTGATAAATTTTCCGAAGTGTAAAATACTTACAAGTAAATTTGGAGCTCAAACAAAAGAGAAAAATATAGTGAATGATAAAAGCATAGAATAAAAGGTTTCAAAACTGAGATCATCTGAACTGTAGCCTTTCAAAAAGACTGTTAGCATTAGGAAGCTTGTATAGAGACTAAGTTCCTCTCCACTGGCAAGCAATACGGAGTCCATCCAGTTGCTCTAAAGAAAAAAAATACACTGAGAGAAGAAATTTGTACCCCTGGCAGGTATATCAACTGTTCTTTAACTGACTTGCCCAACTTCCTACTCTACCATGGAAGAAAACACTTATCTTTGAAGAGACTTCCAACTAAATCTGTGGTAGCACAGACATGAAAAAGAGAAAGAGGAGTAGGTTGTCTCAATTTAACTCAATCTAGCATGACCCACAGATTCCTTAAGGGAGGATTATAAGTCTTCCTCCACTGCAAATTCTACTCATTCTAAAGAATAAAAAATTTAAAGGCTTTGTCATGCCAATGCAATGCTATTTCAAAAGACAATCTTCTATTCATCACAAATCTCATCATATATTAGTCGAAAGGCTTTCCTGACAACATAATTTCACCTGCTTGCAGCAGAAAATACAGTTTACATTATGAAAAAGCAACTTTCCAATGTTGCTCTTTTGGAGTTTTTTTTAGCAGCAACATTCAGGTTGTTTTTTGTCAAAGCTCCTGGCCAGCTTTCAAAGTCTACAAAGCGAGTACCCACTAAATCTCAACTAGGAACGAGCAAAAGATACAGCTGACTGGGCTTTATGACTCACTTGACAAATCTTTGTGTGTCAGCTGTGAGCAGCTTTGGAAAGATCAGTAATCCATGTACAGTAAGTAGCATTTCCAGCTTTTCAGAGAAACAAGACTCACTCTTTGGTAAAACTGAGAAAACCAGATGTTGTTGAAAGAAATGTCCTTGAAAAATCTAAAAACACAGAGAAAGCTAAATAGAAAACTAACCAAAAATATTGCTGCTTCATACTTTCTTCATTATGAAGAGCTTTTGTACCTTTTCACCATTCTGGAAAGACCAGATTTGCCAGATGTGCTTTTGCCCTTCCAAGCTCTCACTGCTCCTCAGCCCATCAACCATCAGCTTGGTAGGATGCACATTGTTCACTTGCATTTCTTTCTGCCATTTCCCAGTTTTTAAGCCTCTTTATAAAACCCTACCCTGTTTAACTTATTTTTCTCTCTGTGCTAGAAAAAACACCCAGCTAAAAAAAAAATACAAGTAAGTCTCCAGTTAAAAGCCACAGAATTCCTGAGGGTGGAAGGGATCTCCGGAGGACTTCCTGCTCAAGCAGGATCACCTAGAGCAGGTTGCCCAGGACCATGTCTAGTTGGGGTTTTAAGTATATTCAAGGGCAGAGACTCCATAACCTCACTGGGCAATCTGCACCAGTGTTTGAGCATCCCACAGTAAAAAAACAAAAACACAAGCACAAAAACATCCAACCCTCCCAACCCTGAACAATTAAATCCCTCAAACTGAAAAAACCCCCACACCACTATTTCAAAAGCAGAAGATATATTATTTCTTCCACTCAAAAAGGAAAAGAAAAAAAAATACAAACTCTGAGTGACTAAGCCTATGTAAATATGAGTACATAGGTGCCTGCATATATGCTAGTTTCTCCAATGTTTATTTAAGTATTTTAATAGGAAATGGTCCATTCAGATAGAATAATTTATCCCCAGTGCTGTCCTAAGGCAGAACAAAAACAAGACAAGAATATGTATCAGTACACATTTCAACGTAGAAAGCACACTAAAGAACAGCTGCACACCGTATTTTCTTGAGAACAGAAAGTAAATTCTGCCCAGCTGAAATATAATATATTTATTCTAATAACTTACTCTATCCAATATATGAATTTATATTACCATACACAATAATTTTCAAGTATTTTTGTTAAGATTGGGAACAGAGATTATTTGATAACACATCAAATGCAATGCATCCAGTATTGTATGTAGAAACTGTATTGATACATTCCATTTTGAACAAAAGGATGAGCAGAACCACAATTTATGCTTGACACATTTTACTGAAGTATAGGAAAAGAAAAATCAGTGAAATCCTGCTCTTTAAAAACATGCCATTGTTTTCTTCATTTTTTAGACAGAGTAAGAGAAAATGTCTCAGCTGACAGTTCACCATCAATGCTGTAAACTTGAGGTTCATATTTACTGAGCAGAACATCAATTTCTCTCTTCCTTAAAATCTTTACTGCTTTGGTAGTTGTCCTCCTCCACCTTCCTGAAGGCCTTGAAATAGATGATTTTCCTGTCCTTTGAACAGGTTTTCATTTAGAAGATCTGAGAAAGATCACATTTTCTCAGTAGTGTCATTTCAGGGAGCTTGGCTTGAGGCTTTTCAGAAGAGAAAAGAAGGCACCCAATTCCCACTGATTTTCTGTGACTCATACTCTTAGGAAAACCTCACTTCTTCCCTGTACTTTCTTGCAATGACAATTTTATATACTCCGATTCTCTTCTTTACCTATTGCTGCAGACAGTCCTTATTGTTTGAACACCCACACTGATCTTCTGGGACTATTTGTGTCCTAAGTTTGTAATAAATTTCACCTATTCAAATCCAATTCTGTAACATTTGTTGTTGCCAAAAAGTTCAAATCTCTTTTCAGCCAGTAATAATATTGGTGTCAGCTGCCAGGTCCTTTCCTTTGCGGACTTTTGCCCATTTAAACTAATGGTGTCTTATTTGTTTTATGATTGTATTTTTTCTAGTAGCTGCCCTTCTGTGAAGCCTTCTCTTGGCTATGTAAGTCATACACCAATCTGGAGGACACCTGCTTTTTAGTACTTGCTGCCAGACCTACTTGAAAAGTCAAATCTCTACTAAGCACATCAAACACTCCAGTCTCACTAGATCAGAAACACTGTGAGTTGTTTAAGAATGTGGCTTGACATTATACATAATCTGGTCTAGCTGCAGGTGGCTGCCAAAAGGGGAAATCCTGCTCCCCCTACCCCCAGCCCGTGAGCTGAATGCTCTCTCCCCCTCTCCAGTTGCACTTGGAAGCAAAGATCCCGAGGTGCCTGGCTGAATCAGTTCAGGGAGCTGCTTCGATGGAAAAATCCCGTCTTCCCCCACTGAGAAATGAGTGATGCTGGATGAGCTGACACCCTGGCAGCAGCAAGACCTGCTAGACCTGATGGAAGGGAGAATAAACTCCTGGACAGGAGTGAAAGATACAGGAGCACCTTCTGGCCAAGAAAGAGGGTATTGATTAGGAAGACATGCAATAGACAATGTTCTCAGCTTCGAAACTCCATCCCAACTGAGGTATTCTTAGACAGAGTAAGGGCTAAGTAGCTTCAAGATGAATTCTCAGAGCACTTATTCACAAGACTATTTGTAACTTCTTCTCTCAGACAGAGTTTTATGTGTTGCAGAATAGTCTCAAAAGGACAGATAGGAGAAATGAAGTGATCATCCTGTTCTGAGACTGTAGAATACATTTGGCAAATTGCCATGGGGGATAAATGTCTACGTACAAAACAGAAAATATATTAAAAAGGCAAAGCAAAAAAGAACAGTAAGTTATGTGATGAAATTATAGTGTCAGGGTCTGCATCTAGCAATTCCCAATGAAAACAACTGATTCCAGATTTGGAAGAACTAATTCTAAATTACATGAAAAATCCATAGACTGGTTTTTATAGTGACTTTCATCTAAAGATCCGAATTTGTTTGGGAAGTGAGAAGTACTTAGGCTGCACAGATCACTTGTCTGTTTAGGGAATATTTGTACACACATTCCAATGAGAAGAAATTAAACATCAACCAGAATGTGACACTCTCAAGAATATTCTATAAGAGAATCAAAAATCAAACCCAAATCACTTGTCTCCTGAAGATCTACATAAATTCAAGCAATTATAGGATAGACAATAACGTCCCCATGAGTAAATATGTCAGCATATTGATTGGTGAAGGGCAAAACTCCCAATTGTTTAGAGGGCATTCTCCAAAACAATGACATGACTGACTTATATTTTACATATTATTAGTTCTAGTTTGGCCCAAGAAGATGCATATAATAATCTGTGCTACAGCAAACTTGTTCTCCAAAATACTGTATGATATGAATAGAGCAGCTCCTTGGAGTATGAAAGCAAGCCCCAAGGATAAAGAAACAGGCTGAGCCTGGCTGCTATTGTGACAACTTAACCATAAGAGCCACTCTAAAACTGTATCAGAAATCCCAGCAAGCAAAGGCATCTTAGCTTAGCTTTCAGTGACATGGAAGCCAATGTTCCCATAAACTAAACTATCAAAATCATTCAGATCTTATGACTAGCTAACAGAGAATCATGAGAAAACTCTGCCCTTTGACTCAAGAGCAAAACCAAGCTCAGTGGGAAATGATGCTGATAAAATGGGAACCAAAGTGGAACAAACTGAGGAAGCACATGATGATTTTCTCTACTGTAAGTGATGGTTCCAACACAGCCTTGACAGAACTGAAAAATGGCTGACAAGACTTAAAGTATAATGCATATCCCAAATGAGGAGAGATGCAACCCCCAAGCGGCATCTGGTAGTAATACTGTATTGCAGCAAATACAGTACTAATAATAATTTACATTGCTATATGCTCCCCTTCAAGGCATCTGAAACTAGCTACTGTCAGAGAACAGATGTAGGACTAAATGGCACATGGCCAATATAGATGAAAAACCTGATTCCTGACTGCTACATTTACATAAGGGGAAAGAAAAAATACCAACAAACCAACAACAACAAAAACCAAACCAAACCAAAACAAAAAAGGGAAGAAATTATGAGAAATGTCTTTTAACTGTAATATTTATGTGAGTACAGGCAGATCCCATTAATTTATACTAGGACCTCTCTAGTAAAAGCCTAAATTGCAGAGAACAGTGAAGTTAAGCTTGCAGGTCACCTACAACTTCTCTGAGTTGGTCTTTAGCTTGACTTAGGTGAGAATATCCCAAGAGCTACTCTAGCTTTTACCAGCTTTCAATCACTTCAGAAATCACTGTCAAGAATTTCAGAATTCAAATAACTTCCCCATGCCCTTCACGCTTCAGTCACAGAAGGCAGGTGCAGTCATGATAATCTGGAAAATATTTTCCTCAGAAAAAAAATGCTCCCAAGGAAAGGTCTAAAGCTACTGAACGTGTAACCACTTTAGGTCACTGAAGCAGCTCTTAGTGACACAAATCACTATGTGACTTTCCAGGGAAAAAGAAACCTACTGAAGAGAAAAAGCCCAGAGTCAAGTTTACAACTTGCAATGCAGAACTCCTGGAGTACTAACACAATCCTCATAAGTCAAAAAAAAAGAAGAGGCTGTCTTCACAGGAGAGAGAAAAACATCCCAAGTCTGTACCATTTGATTTATACTTGCAAAGGAAAGTTGAGCCAGTTATATGTGTAAACAGGGGTTGAGCTGATGTGTTGCTTTTCTCCTCTTCCATTCTGGGAAATGACTGTGGGTGATCTCTCTTCTTTCTTTACCTCCCACTGTCTCTTCCTCCTCCACCAGAAAAAGAAATTAAAGAAAAAAAAAAAAAAAAAAAAAAGGAGAAAAAAAATCTGTTTGCCAGTAGCCAGTGTGAATACCAGCTGAAACACCTGCACGCCAGACACGTCCAGCTGTCTCTCTCCCCTGCCTCTTGCTGACAAGGCATCTGTGCTGCACACCACACACACCAGTGTGCTTGCTGTAGGTAAGGAGACTTTTAGGATTATTATTCCCACTGCTCTTGTCCAGTTCTCCTCACCATCCCCCACAGACTGCAGAGGGGAACTCCTCCACAATACACGGCCGCCCCACAAGTATGCTCGGTCCAACCCAAATCAATGGCATTTCAAATTCTCTTATGGTACAATCACCACATCGTTCCAGTCTTGGGTTACAGGGCAGCAGGAAGGCACAGCCCTCCTCTAGGCAGGAAATACAAACGTTTATAAGTTTAAAACCAGGCCTAATCCTCTCCTGCAGAACCCCCTTGCTCCATTTTCTGTGGAGCACTGCTGTGCTTAGATAACAGCATCACTGCTCATTTCTCCACATTTTTTCCTTCCTGATTGTGCAAGAATCAGGACTAAACTAAGCACAGCAGGAAGTCTTCCACCTTGACAATTTGACCCTTATTTCAGAGATCCCAGAAAACTCGACAGGAAGGATAAACTTCCAACCAGAGTCAAGCAAAAATTTCAAACCTTTCTGCCTTAAGATTATGAAACAGAACTTTATGAATAACTTCTTTCAGTTCTTGTCTAAAGGGAAAAAAAGATTTTTAAAAACTGTTTCAGTTTAACAAGTTATTTTCAGGGGTTTTATCTGACAAGATTCAATTTTGGAATTCATTAAAACAAAAGAACTGCCATACACAGAAAAGATTGTTTCAAAATGCAAAACCAAAATATATCCTTTTAAAAATGCAAAATTAATATATCTAGCCTTTTTCATTTAAGTGTTTTTCACCAAAGAAAAAATATTTCACCACCATATTTTCCTATGTATATAATCTTTCAAGTGATGCCCACACTTTACTTTCTCCAAAAAAAAAAAAAGTTGCATGACATTTTTTTTCCCCAATAATATTTATAAGTAAAAATGGCCTGAATTTTAAAACTGCAAAGTACTGGCAGTAATCTTTCACTTAAGTGACTTCTGTTTTTTGTATTCTCAGCATTTATACAAACTGATGCCTGTGTGCAGAAATACAATTTAGGAGCTTAATATTTGTCATCTAGATTTTAAAATTTTGGTTACAAGTCAAAAATCTACAAGACCGCACGAAGATATGCAAAGACATGCACATAAAGTATTTTTATTTACATAAAATATGTTAAATTTGAATTTTTCCCATTTTCCAAAACTTAGTGACATCAAATGGTCACTTTTACCCTGTCAAATATTTGATACTAAAAGAATATAATAGATTTTATACAGGATTTTTAATTTTCTTTCTCTACATGTTTTCTTTCAATAACTTCACTAAATACTAGCAACAAATCTTGCTTTTCCTTATGCTGAAGTTATTGTTGCTGGAGCTGCCCAGGATCAAACTGTGGAAGGACAGAATTAATCTGGAGTATCAGGTCCTAGCTCTGTTATCTTTTTTTCCCCTCATTCTCTTGAATATATAGCTGTTAAGAGGTGTGCTCACTATTTTCAAATAACAAAATCATCTTTCAAAAACAAGCAAACAAACAAAGTGTTTGTGGTTAATATTTAATGCCCCACTGGGTTTCATACATGGCATGAAGAAGGATGTTAGTTCTGGGAAAGCAGAATTCCTAAATGCTTTTTAAAGATGACAAAGCACTTTACAATTTTTTCTCTCAACACAGGTAGTCGTGGTGGGTTTGTTTTTTAATACATCCACGTGAAGACAGTTAGCTGTCAGAAGGAAAACAGACAGAGAGCATTTTAACGTGCCCTTAAAAGTCAACAAAATCAAGTAAACCTAGCGGCAGTGTTGCCATGATAAAACAGAGGATTTCAGTTTCTTCCCAGTGGAATTTGCGGTTCTGCAGTTCTCTTGAGCAAAGACAAGGGCAGACTCCTAATTTAGCCTACAGTTCATACTTTTAATCAGAAATAGTACTGTAACTGTCTCAAGCAATGATGCTCAAATGTTGTCCAAACTTGTTTTCCTCTACAATTCTAAGCAATACATGAAGAAAAATATTGTTAGAAAGTCATGTTAACATGAAGAAAAGTAGGAGATGGGAAAATGTAAACAATAAGCCCCGTAAAACTCCCGAACAAACCAGTACATTTTGAATTGCTCTTTGGTAACTGATGAAAAAAAGTGCTACGAGGCAAATCCTTCACTGGGTCACTCACTGGGGAGACTGGTAAAAATAAATTGCACAGCTCTAATTTTCCTAGCAGCTTCCATGCTATTCTTTGAAACTGAGTAAGAAACCCTTGGCCTAATCCCAAGAGCCAATCTATAGTAAATAGTGCACACTTAATGCCTAAGTTCCTTTTTAGCACCATTCAGACAGTGACTTCAGCCACACAGCTTAGTCATAGCAGACATTTTTGTGGTGAAAGCATTAAACCCACATGCAGCTCTCTTTCTGTGGCCACTGGGGGTCATGCTCCTTTCCCATTAGCTGAATAAATCATAAAGTCTGCACAGACCACACAAGAAGCAAGGCTAGCAAGCCACAGGCAGTGCCTACAGCCTGCCATTTCTTTTCAGAATTAAAAAAAAGGGGGAAGAAAAGAAAAACAGGAGAGAAACACAGCAAAACAGCCTAGCTTTAAGAAATTATTTGCTTTTATTTTTTTTTTAATTTGATCTCTTTGAAGTCCTCAGAGATTTGTTTGTTTGTTCATCTTTTAACCCAAGCAGCTACAGCAAAGAAGAAAAGCAGAGAAAAATAAAAAGACTGGCATGCAATTCCTTTATCCTATGTTGCAACAGCAGAAAGTAAAAAATCCTGCTGGTCTGTTAAATAACAGAGGCTGTCATACAATATAGAACCTCATCAGATACCCAGAGAAATCAAAAGAGATGTTGATAAACAATATATAATATAGATATATGGGCCTGAACAAGGAATCAGAATAGTGCATAATACTTTTCACATCAAATGATTTATTCTACCAATGAAAACAACAGTAACTGAGCAAGGTCTGGAAGTCTAGAGGTTGGTTCAAGTTCCCATCAATCAGAAAACAAGATAAGAAGGAATTTTAAACATAGCCATTAGCATGCAACTAATGAACATGGAGAAGATATGCACAGCTCATTATGCGAAGGAGTGTTTCTTTAAAATGTACCAAACCCCAAAATACTTTAAAAAGTGCACTGAACTTTAGCAGGACTTTACATAAGAGCTTGATTGGCAACTTGAACATGCCCTGCTTCTCAAAGCCCCCCGGTGGGGCGGGCAGGGGGAGCGGCTGGGAGAGCAGCTTTTCAAACCAGGTCCTGTTCCATGATCCCGTCTAGATCATTTGGACATGCAGTGTTTAGAAAATAACATTTACATGCTTCACTGTCTACATGCTGAAAAACTCTGCTGAGCAGGGAGGACAGCTGAATCAGGGATTGCTGGGTCTATTTACACACTGTCAGCTGAACCTTTGTTCCCTATCCTATTTTGGGTTGGCATTTTTGGTGCAATCTAGGGTATTTTTAAGCACAATAAAAAACCAAAAAAACACCAGTGAAGAAAAATGAAAAAAAACTAACCTAAAAAGCTGAAGGACAACAGAACAAAAAACAAAACAAAAAAAAAAAAGGAAAGAAAGAAAGAAAGAAAAGCAAGTAAGCTAGGGTCAGCTAGGCTTAGACCAGAGTTTAAAAAGCTCTTTCAATCAGCCCCAACAGTAATCCTATATCCTTACCTGCAATATAACTTACTCTTTAGCTATTATAGTCCTCCTGAGCAAAGACAGATAATCATGTTGAATTGTGACAAATTATACGGTGGTTTTGAGATGTGAGCAAGCACTCACAGGGGAGTAGGGCAAGACCACTTAAATCCATTTCATTTGTGACTTAATATTGTGGGTTAAAACTTATGTGACCTTTGCCAAAGACATCTCATATACATGCAGGAGAAAAATCAAATCCCAAATCTCAAAAGATTCCTAGCAATAAGATATACAGTTTCTCACAGGTCACCCAAGGCACAGCCTCAATTTTATCATCGAATTCTTACTGATGGATTAAGTACCACTTTAACCAGAATAACAATAAATAAAAATCCCTCAGTGGAAAAATGTAGAACTGTGTAAAATTTAAGATTTCACTCATTCCAGCGGAACAGCTGGCATTTAACATCTTTATACATGTGTTTTCCCCACCAGCAAAAGACATTCTTAGAGCTCATACAGAGTATTTTCTCTGAAACTGGAGTGCTCAAAAGATCTCTAATACTTGAGATTTCAAATTGATGAAGTTACCAAGAGAAGCTGCATGAAGCACAGATCCTTTTTTGGCTTCTCTAAGTCAATTTTTTACCTTTTCCTTAGGCAGAATTTGTGTTGATCTCACTGGGAGATTTGCTCAAGTGAGGAGAGCAATCCTAGACTCCACTGGCAGCAAGAACCAAGGATACCACTTCAATGATTTCAAAATTAAAACCACATAAACCATATACTTGCTTTGTCCAAATGTGTATGAACATTAGCTACACAGAGCATTTCAGAGGCCTGCTTCATACAAGGACAGCTACAGATTCAAACGTGGCTGCTTTCAAAGCACCCTCACTCACAATGAACAAACACAATGCAAACATTGTGAGGCCAAATTCTCTCTCCAGAATCTGGCATGGGTACATGCTCTCCAGAATCTGGCATGAGCCCAGGGTAGGGTAATGCAATATGTGTAAGGGAAGGGAAGAAAGTCTTTCTCAAAGCAAGGAGAGGAGAGACTTAAAGGTTCAGGTGAGGGACAAAAGGCCAATCATCCCCTCTCACTTCCCCCTCTGCCTGCTGTCCTAATCAAAGTTCAAAGCTTTCAATTGAGTTTAACTCTGCCACTCCCAGAATACAGAAATGTTCGTGTTCATTTTACCCTTCTGAAGAAAAAAGGAGATAGGGAAATAGTTTAATCCTTAAATAATATCTGCCATCAGCAACACAGCACCAGCCTCTGCCTCAGGTGTATGGATGAGAAAATGATACAGGGTTACAATACTCAACAACCAGAAAAGGCACATTGATTTCCATTGCATACCATTATTCCTATCTTTGCAAATGAACCTAACATTCAAGATGTTTAAATGAAAGAATAGTATCTGACAACTTATTCTGCACTGTCTTGTACCAATTAGTACCAGCAATAGTAAAACCCAAATCACAGAAATCCTAAGAGACAGAAGCTTGCCTGAGCAAATACAGGCATCTTCCACCTTCACTGAGCAAATTCCAGGAACAGCACAAGAACATAACACATCTTTATGCAGTGCTAGTCAACCCACATAATATAATTATAAAAGAATGCAAGCACTTCCCATGCCAGTAAAGGCTTAGAGAAAGCTGGGGCTGCACTGCTGGGAGAAGAGAAGGCCCAGAGTGTATGAGGATTTGTTTTATCAAGGTATATATAAATACCTGCTGGAAGGATGCACAGAAGATGAATCAAGGCTCTTTATATCGGTGTCTAGTGAAAGGACAATGCAAGAAGTTCCCTCTGAACCTCAGATTTAACTGTGAGGGTGACAGAGCACAGGCCCAGGCTGAGAGGCTGTGAAGTCTCTTCCTTGGAGATACTCAGATGCCTGGGAAGGGTCCTGCTTAACTGGCTCCAGGTGCCCCTCCTTGAGCCCTGGCTTGGAACAGGTGCCCTCCAGAGGCACTTTCCAGCCTCAGCCATTCTGTGATTATGTTGACTTAAAAACCTCTGAAATTGTCAAATGTCAAGGTTGAATCTGTGTTGTTTTCAGGCTACAGATTGTAGACAAAACCGTAGTATTACTGATTGTATTGAAGAGTATGGAAGAGTGCACTTGCTGCATGACTTGGCTAAGTCAGTCAGTAAATGTTTTCTGTATTTCTACATAAGAGAATGTATTTATTACAACAGACTGTGAAAACAATTTACACTGCATTAACACTTAAATGTAAGAAAAATGTTGCTCACTCTATAACTCTGTATTAAGTGTGACTAGGTGTACACTAAATTACAAGTACTCTGGACTACTACCTCATCACTATTTCCAACATGCACAAGCACACATGTAAATTATAGCCCCTCTTTCCTGAAAAGTTCTTCCAAAAACCCAAGGGTAAAGCTAAGGGTGTGGTCATTATGTGATAGTAACAGCCACTCGTGTTTTAAAGATACCTAGTGATATCCAAGGAATATCTCTTGCTAACTAGCTTCTCTGCTGTGCCTAATTCAGTAATTACTCTTTTGCCACCTTCCTCTGCATCTTCAATGCTCCTTAGAATTCCAGCAACAAGATTTTTTTTCATCTTACTTTTGCTGATTTCAGGATTTTGCTAACTGGTGAATTGCTAAATTTAGGAAAGCTGTTAGAAGTAGGATACTCACAGTACTATAGGTATGCTCACAAGTTAAAGGTGTACTCTTTCATTATTGCATATCTATTTAGAACTTGTGAGCACAGCATATATCCACACAGCACATACACAGTACTCTCACTGATTTAACAAGAAATTGCTGAGGACATAACGAGCACTTAAAACTGTGGCATTTGCCTACATTCCATCAGTTTAGATTAAACCTTAAAATTTATTATCACAACAATTAATTACTTTTTAGTCTTGAATCCAAACATTACTGTGGCTATACAAAGAGATTCATACTTTGGTATGCAACAGTAGATAAGGACTTGTTAAAAGAGAACTACATTTAGCTATGTTAGATAGTTTTCAAAAAGTGTGTTTCAAAAGAAAGTGTTAAGTTCCTTAAAAATGTTCCTTCAAAAATGCACTACAGTTGCATTCATTCTGTTTCTAAGAACACTGCTGTAGACCAGATTCAGACACTGTTGTTCAAAAGTAAAAGGTATTTATACAAATACTCCTAACTTGGAAAATGCTTATACTAGAACTGCTTATTGAAAGGACAATAGACTGTTCTTTTTTAATGCCAAAATTGAAATACTATATCAGTTAGTCAAATATTTTGCTAGGGGAAAAAATACATGAAATAAGCCATCACCCTGAAATGATAAGAATTTCTATTGGTGTAAAGCACACTTACCTAATTTTTTATTTAACTGTGGGGGTAGTTCCACAAACTTAAGAGAAAGTTTCTGCTCTGTCTTACTATGAATTGTTGCTGCTGCAACCCCTCTCCCATTTAAAATCACTTTACTTAGAATGATGTACATTTTGAGCATTGGAATATATTTGTAAAACTGGTAGTTGCGCTAACAAGATGAGGTTTACATGTCTGTCCACATCAGCACCATGTACTCAAGATGGATTTCAGCTGCCAAAAAGGTCAATTCAAACTGCTTGCACAAACCTGTCTTTATGCTCCTGTTTATTATGCTCCCATGTAGTCGATGTCTCGTGCACTAAAACAGTGCAGCCATATGTCAACATCTCTCTGGTGGTTCCCAATGTTCTAAACAAGAGCAAGGGTGCACTGAACCTCCCATGTAAACTTTATACAACAGATTCAGCAGAACTGTAATTATTTACAAAATGATGGCATGAGAAATCTCTGGATTTATATCTCACTTTAAAGTAACAGGGATTGTGTCCACATAATTCTTGAGTTCAGGGTAGGTTTCTAATTTACTTTCTCATTTTTGGTATGATAAGATAGAAGTCAGCATTCTTTTAAAATCAATGTCACTAATTTTAAAAGGTATTAATATCTTTTTAACACAGCACTTCTCTCTTTCTCTCTGGTTTTCCTCTATTTTTTTTTTCTTTTCATAAGGCACTATATTTCATTACAGATGAACCTGCATGTTGAGTTATTGGCACTACACAACACTTGTGTCTTGGATTCCCTGGATAGAAAGGAATAAGTAGACAAGGAAAGCACAGAATTCCCTCAGCAGCAGAAGATAACTGCAAAGCATCATTTGTAGGTAAATTCCACTGAATTCCACTTCTGAGTGTCTCTCAAAGCTTGACATATTTGTCACTATGTCAGGTCCTCAGTTGACAGACAAATTACAGTGTTTTTTTCATTGTTCTTTGCAGACAAATGGAACAGGCCAGCAGAGAGAGTCAGACCTACCTGAAACTAAGTGCACTCAGGGATTCTGACCCCAACTGATACCACCAGCTCTATAGGACTACCCCTCACCAGTCCTCCCTTAAATTTGTGTCACTCTCTCAGTTTTCTTCCTGCTTACTTTTAGTCTCCTTTTAAACACTTTCTCTCTCCCCTCAAACAGTACATGTGCAATGAATCAAGCTGCTTCTGTAAGATCAGACTAAGTGACTAAGTAAATACAACACCTTGGTTTTTAACTTAGCAGCCACAATGTTTATGAACATTTGCATCGACTGCTTTTCAGTTGCTTTGACATTTTCATATGCAATTAATATACACTAAAGTATTCCTACATAGTGCATATTGAATTACCTTTGTTCCACGTAGAAAAGCATTCTGTTGTTTTTGTTGCAAAGCTAATATATAATGAAATAAATGATTATTTGTAATACAGTGTTGCTTGTCTTAGGATCTCCAATGATTGAATATAATGCAGTATTTATTATTTCTAGTTCAGGACAAGCAAACAGTGTTAAATGGCTTCTCCAGAATCCATGGCTTTTGGTCCTCTGCTCCAGCCACTCTTACTACAGTTTGTTATTTCTCTATGCTGGTGGGCCTCTTGCCTGAGTTTAAGGCAGTTAAATAATGTAATTAAACAATTAAGATGATTGTCCTTAAATGATCAATTAAGACAGCATTCTAAACATGCTTCCTCATTTGGAATTTAGCCTACTTTCTATCTCCCTCTGTGTATCAGAGACAAGGCAGCCAGGCTAAATTCAGAAATCACTGCACTTCTTATGTTATGTGGTTTATCCTAATCTTACATGAGTGCTATGTGGTGAGTGCTCTTTTTAAGGGCAAATTTACATCTACACAGCCAATCCATGCAGCCAGCAGCTGCATGGATTTAACATGAAGAAAAGACAATTTTTCCTTCTTGCTGTACCACATATATATGTTACATTCTTCAATATCTGGCAGATATAACAAGTGAGTTCTAGAGTTGCAGTGAATACCCATGTTAAACATCTAAAGTTTGCTGAAGTAACCTTCACACACTTGCTTAGAACACTTTTTGTTAATTATACTGGAACTGGAGCAATAAAAACCAAAGCCAATGATAGCATGCTTACCACACCTGTATTTAAATAATTACCAGGCAGAACTGAGCTGATAGAAAGAGACAAGCTTCAGGGATTTTGTCATATATAAATAAAGCTGGCATGCCTAAAACATGTTTCATTTCTAACTGTAGATATTTTAATTTAATTTAAAAGGAATAATATTTAAATAAAAGATTACCCACTTAAACAAGTTTTCTCTCAAAGCCTCCCCCTCTTTTAACAGAGTTTTAAGTCACTCTGTTTAGATCCTTTGCAGAACTGGTGTCTTTCTTTACTACTTTCAATCTGTGTCATAAACATTCAGTGTTATTACAGACATCATAGTATCAAACTCCAGATTGTCTGATGTTTTAGGGGAAAAAATTAGACTATTTAAAGTGATTATAACTTTCCACTTGATAGTTTAACATTCTACAATCATTACTGAGTCTGCAGGCACTGTTAACCTGTTCTGGTGAGACAAACATGTCTTTTCTAATGTTTACTGAGATATTGTAAATTACTTAACGTACAGCAGAGTACGTTTTTCTCAGTTAATCTAGATCTGATCCCTGAGGGGCTATTTATTACATATGTATACAACCTGTCTGTAGAAGTGAAGTTAATGTAATATGACACAAGTAGCACACATTGTTTAAATGTGTTCCAGAAAGTTAGCAAATTTAGTTAAAAGAATACTTACATGCTCTTCTGCCTGGAAAACAATGAGGAAAAGGGTTCTAAATATTAAACACTGCTGTTCACTGTAGGTGGCCAATTAATACACTGTATCCAAGCTGGAACAAATCCTTCAAATATATACATAAAGCATATAATCTCTTATCTGCTTAGGCATGATCAAATTTTTAACAAATCCTAGTAACTTCAAACACAGCTTTAATGGGATGTAGTACTAAAACATGCAAAGTAAAGAACAGAGTTTTTAAGAACATAATCTGTTTTAGAATGTTTCAAGAGAACTGCTTTGAAATGCAATTATAAACTTAACCCATGAGTAAATGTGTGCCATCTTGCAGAATTAAGTTACATGAATTAATATATATAGAAAGAGATACTCTCTCTTGTTCCTAACATCTATCACAAATTGAAAATGAGGGTTTACATCTCAAGATACAGAAGTATCTTGAGATGGTTCTAAAGGGTAGCTATGTTTAACACAGGAGCAAATTTATGGTTACAAGCTTGGTCCCTGTAAAATTTTTATTTGATGATGAGAGAGAGAGTTTACTTGAGACAGAATCCTAGGAGAATTGTACAACTATTCAATCCTAGGAGAATTGTAAAACTGATAAATAGTTTGAATATATTTTAAGAGCATCTATCTAACTTTTGCATCTTTATCTCATTAAAGTAAAATTAACACAATGTATCCTTTTCTCAGGGTGCCAAAATCTCAGAATGGGAGTCGCTGGTCCCCAGACAGTCCCAGCTTTCACTTACATGTATAGTGAAGATACTTATTCCAAAGGCTGTGCTTCCAGTTTCCTTCTTGTATGCAGAAAATAGGTTTTTCACATTGGTTTGGTCACTTTTTGTTCTGGTTTACAGTCCACTTGTCTGCATGACTGAAAAATGAGACATATTTTGAAAACAGCAATATAGGATTAGAATCAGTTCAATTACCTTGAAGACAAAGCGCAAACTGTTTCAGGTCATAGAATCTAGAATCATTTATGTTGGAAAAGACCTTTAAGATGGTCAGTATGTTCTGTACAGAGGAACAATTCAGCCTAACTGCTTCTCATTCTGAGACAAAAATTAGCACCTGATAATTTAAATTTCTCTTCTTTTCCCAAAATACGCGGGGATTCCTGATTAAAAAAAGAAATACACTGCTTGTGATGCAGGCCATGTACTCTAATACAGTAAGCAAACCTTTAGACTATTTACAGACCACCCTGTTAAAGAACATCAGTGAACTCTGTGAAGATGCTCTTTACAGTGCTTTGATGTTAAAATGAAAAGCAAAAGCAGTGGATTTTTGCCATATATATTAACTGCACAAGGTGTGATTTTGATCTTTATTCAGTGAATAGCCACAGTCAGACTCAAAAAAAGATGTAGAAATACAACTGAAAATTCACGTAGAATTTAGACAATCATGAAAAGGCAATAATGAAAAAGCTCACAAATTCATATATATTCATAAATATTCAGCTCTCCCAAGTATAATCAAATCCTAAAAGTGCCTCAGTTTTCATTTTTAAGAGTCCTGAGTGCCTTCATTACTGCTTTCATGCCTGCCTCTAAACACATCAGTTGCCACAGAGCAGAGCAGCTCATCAGACCTTAATTCCTGCCTAACCATGAGATCCTGAGGATCTCTGGCCAGTTTGTAGACATTTGAGATCAGCTTCAAAAACCAATACAATAGTAACGACAGCTTCTGTTTTTTCAAGATATGGTGAAGGGTTAGATTACCACTACTTTTTATTTCTAGTCTAGCACTTGCAGAATCCACTATCCTCTGCCTAAAAATATTCAAATCCTTTGCAAAGCAAGTCATCACTGCAGGCTGGAAAAGAAATGGATGTGTATGTATGAAGACCAGCTAGAATCATTGTGCTGAAGCTGTTTTGGGAAAATCAAGGTTTGAAGGTTTCTGTTCTATACCTAGAACAAAACAGGAAAAGGTGTGAAAGTGGATTTTTGTCTCATGCTTCAAGAACAGTATTAATAATTTGTAGGGGAAAAAATTAGTCAGTCCACAGATGATTCTAGCACTGGTAAACTCCTGGGTCTCTTGCTGCTAGAGGGAAGGCTTCATTGCCAAGTCTGACAACACTGTCCATACTCGCTCCAAGGAATTCATCTGTAGTGGTCAAGACTCAAGGGAAGAATTAGTGCCCCTTTATCCCTCTGAGGCAATTATGTCCTCTACTAATCACAGCAGAGGAAAAGTTTGAGTTCCCTATAATGGAAGAAGCACTATGTACTTTGCAAGCCCAGTGTATGAGCACGAGTAATAGACAGCTTAATTATTTTGGAGGTTGTCATGGCCACTGGAGGACTTTTTAAAAAAAACAATAACAAAAGAACCCCCAACAAAACCAAGAAAACCACAACAAACCAAACATCAAAGAAACCTACTGAAACTTCTGTTATTCTTGAAGTTATGCCGTGAGAGGGACTCGTGCTGCCCTAGCAGGACCAAGTGCTCACTTCTCAAACATCTCATGGCAGAAATTTAACATGCACTTCTGCCTTCAGCCCTCTCCACTGAATAACTAGATGCTCAGTGGCTGTGGTGCCTTCCAAGGCCTTTCTCCTTCTACAAATAAAATTAGTTTTTCAAGCCTACTGTGCCATAAGCACAACATGAGAATGGCAGGATGAAGTAGTGAGCTCCAGCCCTTTCCTAATAAATAGCATCCTGAGTAGGAGAGGAACAAGAACTTAAATTGAAGCTAGTTATTGCCTCTTCAAAATAATAAGTAAGCTGTTTTAATATTTTAATTAAGTTTGTTAAAAAGATTATACTATTTTCCCACTTTTACTATACAGCATGCTGATTTGAGCTATATTTATTACAAACCTGATTTATGCAGTTTTCTACATCTACAACAGCTCTTGTTCTGAAGGAAATAATGGGGATGTCATGTACCCAAACAAAAGTAATTCCTTTTGTAGTCAGTATAAAGCAGGGAAAACAAAGAACTCTGCTGTAATCTGTACTGGTTTGGAAATGCCTCTAAAATACATACGAGACTAAAGATTCCAAACAGGATCTTGATCCAAATCCCAGTGAGTTTAACTGAAAGACCCTCCACACCAAACAGGGCAAATTCCATCAGTTTTCAACCAAGTCCTTGTATTTTTGCAGTGATTTGAATGTTCTCTTCCATGTTAACAGGAGATGACAAATATATTCAGGTACAACATTATATTTATTTAAACATTTATTCCTGGTCCCAGTAAAGTCACTGCAAATTCTACTAACCTGAAGAATGTATTTATGTGAAAACCTTTCTCCATAGAAACTATAATCATTGAAGTTTATGAGTTAACATTTTCTTAGCACTGTTTGACTAAGGACTAAATCTTTGTATCAATGAAATAGACAGCAGAGGTCATTTTATCAAAATATTCCTAAATTATATGCCTGGTTCTCTTTGAAGAATTCAAAATAAAATATAAGTATTTATATGGGTTTTTTTAGACATGGAGACGCTAAAGAATAGGGGAAAAGCAATTTTCTCAGTATTGCACAACAACCTAGGAGCAGGTTAATAGGGCACAACAAACCATTGCAATCATCCTGTGTGATCTCATGAATAGCATCGGTCAAGGACTCTCCAGAGTTTAAATAAATAAATCTGGTTTAAAGTAGAGCATATCTTCTAGAAATAAATGGATGGAAGTAAGAAATAAAGTGTAATTCAAAGATGTTCAGTGACTGTCCTGTTCTTGCACTGCTCCAAAGGTTACTTACCTTCTCCTCAAAATAGCACTTTAGTTGAAGTCAAAATTTTTGTAGCTAAGCTATCTATTGTGCTGATTCCTAACTTTGCCTGCTAGAATGAAGAGCTCTTGATTAGAAGATTTTTGATCCACATATACATACTTATATGGATGAAAATGCAAGAATAGGATTTCAGTTTTCTGCTTGATTGGCAGTAAGCCAGTCACTATAGTCCCCCAGGACACCCTCCCACAACTACTGCTAAGTATAGTTTTACATTCACTTTTGAAAATAATGCATAATTTGTATTGCTTTGACATAAAAAAAGAAATTAGTGACATACAGAAAGCACAACATATCTTTGCAACAAATTAACTTAAATTGTATTGTAGTTACAAGGGAATTTAGAAAAAAAAGGCATCTTGCCTCAAATTCTTTGTGGACCTTTATCTTCGTCAATTTATTTTCCTCATATTTAGTCAAACTCTTAGGATTCATCCACATAGAGATTTTTATTTGTGAATTAACTGTTTGTTTTTTGAACTATATGGACAACATACATCTGCCTTTTAAGAAAACAAGAAAAAAATCTTTCTGTATTCAGTTGTGCTATAGCATATCCCCACAAAACCCCTGAAAATGGTATACAAATCTCTGGCCTGTAAAGAGATTTGTTAAGATAAATTTCTATTTGAAGGACAGACATCTCATTTCCTTTTTAAATTTTCTGAAGTGTTCTCCAGCTCAGGAAAAAAACCCCAGAGGAAACAACAAACATCCAAGAACTTTCAAGCAATCCCATACATACATTTTCTGAATAATATTTTTTTGTATAATGTCACATTTACAACTACATTTGCTTATAAAGGTATAGATGGTCCATTGCATCCAAAACTAGGAAAAGAAGGGATTAAATATAACAAGATCAGTGCCTAGATCTGGTTGGTGCTCTGCCAGCACTTACTCTAGATTCTTAACAAAATACAGACTAGTAAAAGATATTTATTTAAAGTACACACTCACCTTACTTAAATCACACTACAATTAGACATAAGTTGCCTTGAAAAGATTAATAAAGGTGAAAAAAGATAATATTTCTCTAGTTTGCCTCTGTAGGCCTAGATGATACAAGATGCTTTAGAAAGAACCAAGCACTCGAGCTAAATAATAACTGGTGAGGTATTGATTTGATCAAAATCTGCATGCACTAAATGAAACTTCATCCTTCAGAACAAATACCTATGTCCTTACTGGTTTGTTTTACTTCATTTTAATTTTCTAAGAGTAATAAAGATCTTGGCGTAGGGCATTTCCTTTGGATTAATGACTGGCTGGGGTTAATGGCCAGGATGTTCCTTGGGCCATCAACTTCTCTCAGACAGTCATTAATCCCCAGGAAATGCTCTGTGCCTCAATCATTATTGCTTAATTTCAGTGCAAACAAACTACTGTGGCAGACAGCGTGCTGTATGCTATCCCTTAAACACAAGCAACACAGATTCACTTCATTTTATCAATTGTTTACTGTATGGGCTATTTTCTGTAGCAGGAGGAAATCACAGATCTTTTGACTGTTCTATGAAATCTGTTGCTTGCCCTCATGATCATTTGATAGACTGGACTATTTCTGCATGAGTTATTCTGTTTGTCACTTACATTGTCATTGCTATTAGCTAAGAGCAAGAAGGCCATTGCTCACTTCATTTCCAGGCAAAACTCAAATAAATGCCCTAAATACTATTTGCAAAACATGTTTTCCACTGACAGTGTTACCTACCCACACATGCACATCATCTTAAGTATGAGGTTATTAAATTTTACAGGATACCCTCATTTGACACATCTTGACATTTACTGTACAATTTCAGGCGTGCCACAGAGTTATTAAATTATCAACAGTAAAATATAACATGGACTTTCTCCAGGCTTGTGCTATACAAATATTTACTAGAGCACAGAACTTTGTTATATTTCTCTAGTCTACTTGATAATCCCCTGATTAGACATCCACATGCTTGGTGGAGCCAAAGAAAAACTGTAAATGGTCAAAGGTGATGCAGCATATTTGTTTTTAAAGGCTAATTTTACAATAGTTTGACTTGAGAAAACTATTTAATCAAACTGGCCAACTTCATTGATTTCTCAGCTTTGGGACTAAAACAAAAGGATTCAAAGAAGCTATTAGTGGTAACTGAAAGCCACCTTTACTAAAGCTTTAAGAGCCAAAAACTTCAGGAATTTGGGTATTGCTAACTAATTGGGGCACTTTTCTTCTGCCTTTTATGTGGAAAACTTCAAAATACAGACAATGCTAACTGCTTATGGTCAAAAGCATTTATGCTTTTCCAAACTTTCACTCTTAAGTCAAATTCCAGTATAACAATGATATTATGATAAAATAAGTGGAATGACATTAGTAGAATAAATAGAATTTAAATTTCAAGGACCTGGTGTATTCTTCACAGTTAAATGCATTTACCATGTGTTAAATTTCTCTGTGGTATGAAAAGTGTTCACTACATTTTTCCTGTAGTTATTCACAGCCTTACACTGTTCTGCTACAAACCTCAGTGATTTTTTTCTCTGAATCCAAGAGAGGATTTAGCTGTGAAGATAGCAATAGAGATGGTTGAGTTATAAAAATTATTATTTATTTTAAATCATCACTATCTTGACTGGGAAGAGCTTGTACTACAAAACCTGCACAGATATCTAGGCTGCATTTCCAAACACGTTCATCCACCTCACATAAGCAAGCTGAGTTCCAGGAAAAGATGCAGGAAGCTGAATTAGTACATTTTATCACTACTGCTCTGATAAAAAAGTTCAAGCCCTAGTTCAAACCCGGATGGTTTGCAGCATGTCCATTAAAAGCCTGGGCTGAAGTACTGCTAACAAACTTGAGTTGGAGGCAGTGAGGCAGGGAGGCCTCCTGCAGAATCTGTTTTGACAATGCCCTGACCATTTCCCCTGACAAGGTTGGCTTTTATATGGGCCTGCAGTTTAGGAGGTTGTTCCAGGCAATTCTGTTATTCCACATGTTAACACATAGAGGAGAAAAATATCCCCACAAAGGGTCGCCTTGTTTGTTCAGACTACAATGTAGAAACAGGAACCCACACTTCTAAATAAAAATAGTTTGCTATGTACTGTATTGAAGAAGGTCATTAGTCAAAAAGGTATCACAGAGCTCAAAGCAATGAGCTTTGGTAAGTACACAAAAAAAAAAAAAAAAAGAAGAAAGAAGTACACAACAGGCTGAAAAAAAAAGCACCAACTATATTTCAGATCTAAATATGGCATTTTAATCTAAAAAATATGAACAATTGGTTGAGTGAAGTCACCCAGGTCATTCTATCCATACAGATGTCAGGTATTGAAAAACACTATTGCACTTTGATTCTCTGAACAAGAATTTCCAGTCTTTTCCTGCATGGTTTTGCTTTCAAGTATAAGCAGACCATGTTCATTAAAACCAGATGCTACTGTCTCTTTGCTCCACTTCAGTTATCAATATCATGTTTGAAAGATTCAAAATATTTTAATAAAAATTTAACTGTGTTTGTGATCACATCAGGCAAGGCTGGGTTAAGATGCCAAATACCATAGGCCTTCTTGCAAAGAGAAAAGAAAAAACTAAATAATTCAAACTGTACTCCCCCTTCTTTTTTAACACAGTTTTAAAATTACTTGTGCATTCCAGAACAAAAACCAAAACAAATAAAAATATCATCAAACCCAAACTAAAGCTAAAACTCTAGGTAATAAGAAAGCATATGTCATCTGATAGCACACCCTGCAGACTTTCTGTCAGCTGGATGGAGAACCAGCCATGCTTTTCCCCTGTTTTCTTCTATTATGGAGGCTTCAGAGGAGGAAAATACAGAATACATCTACTTAGACTTTCCTTTTTCTTCAGTGGTAAATGCTATTCTAAGGGGATCTATTCTCTGCTTCCTGCATGGTACTCAAATAGCTGAAATGGAGGTGGTCCAGAAAAATCACATCTTCACAGTATGAATGCTCAGTTTGCAGCTCAAGCTCATTTTCATATTGTGAGATCTACTGGGCTCCAGGGCTTATGCAAAGGTCAGAAAGCATTGCTCTAATTTGGGTTATTATCATTATGGGAGCTTTTAATGGATTAGTGTTGAACATTTCCCTTGTTTGGGCAGATACACAGAGCATGGTTCTTGGCTGTGCTCTGAGCTGCTTCATTTCCATCTCCGCATTTCTCAGATTTCTTAACATTTACCAGGTAACAGCTACAGTATTATTCTCAAGCACTTAATTGCTGGCAGTTGTTAGATATGGCTCCACAGCCTGTGCAGACCCCACTACCTTTTGATTTATGGATTTTTCTTCTCTTTGTTGCTGTTTCTCTATCAAGCACATTTTCTTCCTTCTCATTGTGTTACAGATTCCTATAATAAGAACAACAAGAACGGCTCCTCCATTTGTTTTTCACATGTAATTTTTCTTTTCATTATGAAATATCTGTATTTGCAAGAAGCTACTGTCCTCCATGAGAACCTTGTTCCAGATCCAGAATCACTGGATCTGTCCTACTTCATTGTGAACACTTGTTTCCATTACAGGACAGCTTCTGAAGAAGAGAGTCTTGGCACAAGTGATAACAGCTGACACCAGTGAATTAAGCAGTAAAAATACTTGTTTAAGCCAGGACAGAATTTAATTCCAGAACTGGAATTAAAAAAAAAAAAAAAAAAAAAAACAGGACTAGGATGGCATCAAGGCATATTCATTCAAGTGGGAAGACTTGAAAATATGTCCTAGAAGTTCTGATTTTTCCTATGGAATGTCTATTTCACTTCCCACTCCTACAATAATACACAATGGATCTTGCAGTGAGGTTATGAGTAGTTGTATATTCCAATAACAGGTGATTCATTGTTCTTTTTATTTTCTTTGCCTATTTTTAAAACAAAGCAATTTTACTGCGATAAGGATAAACAGGTAGTGATGCAAGGTAGTGATGTAAATTTACAGATCTTTCCTATGAGAAAGGTGTAATTGCCTTAAAATTATCTCATTTCGAAAAAGTACATTATTTTGAAAGCATAAGTTAGGAAACCTCCCTTGGAGAGGTCCAAAGATACTTTATATATTCATATGTTTCATATTTCAATATATTTAAATGCGTATACATCAAAATGAAAAAGAATACAAGAACTGAAAAATATAACCCTGATAGATTACAAAACTTCACTCATGAGCACTGTTAACTCACAGATTTCGATTTCACAAGTCACAATTCTGCTTAGTAATGTAGTTCTACCCCCAAATCACTTCTACCTACCAAACCACAGCTAAATGCTATAAAACCAGCAGCATTCTGTCTGCAAAGCTGCAAATTGCAGGTTCCACTGTGATTATGAATCAGATGAAACACACCTGGTGTGACTGCAAACATGTAAAGAAGTACTGTGTAGTACTACCTCTATGTTTTGTTCTTATCCACACTAAAAAATGACTGGGAACCTTGAGTAGGAGGACTCTGAGATATTGTACATTTTCATTTTCCCAGCCATGACGTCCTTTTTCCAGATGGAAGTTTTGCCTGGGCACACAAAGTGGACTCTGATGATTTGTCAGAGATTTACAGACAGACAGAAGAGAAAAGAAGCCTTACCTGTGGACTTGGTCTCTACAAACTCTCTGGTATCTACACATGCAGCTGATCCAATACAAATGGGCCTCACTGGGCTTTCCACATGTTCACTACTCAATACCTGTGCAAAGATTTCCCTTCAGAAAGAGTCAGACAGAAGTATTCAAAATCTTGGAAATCTTGTTTAGATTAAAACTCCAATGATTTGAGAGAAGTGATCCCTGAGAGTGGGAATTTTAACCTTGGATAACTATATTGTTCTTTTTTTTCTGTGAGAGGTTTCCATTCTCTCACAGGGTAAAGAGAAATAAATACTATTAAACCTACCTCATTCAAATGGAGCAAATAAGAAATAGGCATAGATGTTCCCCTTTGGATAAAGGCTTTCCATAGCTAATGGCTGCTAGTGAAATCTATTTGTCCATCAGGAACACCAAGGATCACTGGATGCTTCCTAACCACAGAATGGAGATCAGTATTTTCTAGTGTCATAACGACATCATAAATTCTCATTTATCCAGGAGGTTCTGATGGCTAGGCATGACTTTTTGAGGGATTTTCTTTGGATGAAAGGGAGAATTCTGAAAATAGAAGGCATTTTGTCTCACATGTCATGCCTTCAGGGTGTGGCCGCTCTTACTTGGAAAGCTTCACCTCCTAGATTAACTGAGATGATTTATGTAGCAGAGAAGACAGTTGTCTAAATAAGAGAGAGGAAGGAAAATGACGTTGTAGGGCCACCATGATGGTTAAAAGAGTGGCCAAATTCAAACAAACTATCATACAAATTTTCCTGTTTATCAAGTAAAACCTGAGGTAGTCACATTCTGTCTGCCCAGAGAACCTCATTTTAAGGGCTTCTTTTCTGCTGGTTTTTGGTGGGTTTAGAACTTTACCTACAAGGTCCTCAGGCAATCTGTGCTGCTATTTGTATCTCCTCAGATCCCATGCTATATGTATTTGAAACATAAGGAATGCCAAAAGAGTCCTGCAAAGGAATATTTTCTGTAACAAGTACCCCAGGTACTACTCTCTGTGTCCTTCTATTTATTCTTCTGTGGCATGATGTTGTCTTTGAGGAAGGGTCTTGAAACTGTGCATAACAGGTCACATCTGACACTTGTGCATCAGAACACAGTAATTGTAGTGCACAAAGGAACCTGGCAGTTATGCTGGCCCTTGAAATCCTTGTGCATTTAAAAAAAATAAACTGCTGAATTGTCTGTACTGACAATTGAGGAGTCAAATGGAATTTTAAAAGCTCAAGGAATTTACTTTTCTGGGTTTACTTCTTGTCTAAGGGCCAACTCACTATATGTAGTAGGATGAATTACTAAAAGCACAAGTAAAATATGACACGTCCCCGGAAATGCTTCATTAATTTCCTCCCACTGTTACCACTGGCATGTGTAAGTAAAAGCTCAACTATCAATAAAATGGCTAAAATTGCTAGACAGCAACAGATTAGTAAAAAATTAAGTGATGAGGCTGGGATTTCTTGACACTCCATTTAAAGCCTTTCCTTGTCACATGTCATGAAGCATCTGCTACACTGCATGGTAAGTGGAGGCTAATGACCTCTTAGGTCCCCTGGCAAGTTCTCCTTGACAACAAAGTGTAAATGGCTCTTTAATACAGCCAACCCCCATTGAAATGAACCTTCCAAAGCCAACAAGGAGTACTGGGGTCTTCTTTAGCATGGCATCTCATGTCTCTGAGGCTGTAGTGAAGGTCCTAAGTTAGTAGAAAAATGTTTTAGGTAAGCTTTACAGGTGAGCAGTAAGTTCTGAGTTCCGTGGTTGGCTGTAAGACTGCTTGTGGGGGCAGCACATCTTGAATAATGTACACAGGAAGGTGAATCAGAAGGAGAAAATTTTTCCAAATTAAAAAGCAGAGAAGGTATAACTAAAAAAAAAATCATCTGAATGCTATGAAAGAAAGTAAAACCTAGCCTATTTTAATATGTACAGAGAAATAAAATGCCAAAAGAAATCTAGAAAATAACAGAGATACAAAACCTAGAATTTGCATAGATGCTTTTGAATTTCCTTAAATATAAATATTAGGACACTGAGATTATTTTTTTAGGGACCAAAAAGAAAATAAATAACTTAATTAGTCATTGAATGGAAAAATCAGCAGCAGGGCTTCTGACTTAATTTCAGATCTCCCATTATCCGGCTCTTTACTTCAGTTTTGTTATTTCTTAAATGAGAATGCAAAAATTAAATTATAAAGGAAATTTTACAGCTTATCCTTTGTATTATAATTTAAAGTTGAAACCCTCTAATATAAAGGCTATTCATGCAGAAGGTAATTTCCTTTATTGAACAGTTTATAGAGGTATCACATTGTCCATGGCCCCCAGTAAAAGCAAGACTGACAAACATGCTCCTCTGGGTGAGTCCAGAGGAGGATCACTAAACTGATCTGGAGCACATGATGCAGCAGAAGAGGCTGAGAGTTGAATCTGTGAAGCCAAGTCTTAGGGTTTCTCTTGTTCAGCTATCTAAATGCCAGTCAGGGTATTTGCAGAAATGCAGAGTAAAATAAAAAAAATAAAATCTTAATCACGTACAAGTCAAAAAACATTAAAAAGAAGACAGCTATGCAGTGAACAAGTTGCTTAGAGAGGCCGTGAAATGTCCATTCTTGGAAGTACTCGAAGTTTTACTAGGCAAGGCACGGAGCAAGCTGACACAACATGGAAGCTGGCCCTCCTTAGAGCAGGGGACGGGACCAGACAACAATCAGATCTAAACATGCATTAGAATTTAATATCAATGTACATGTATATCTATGTACATCTATATACATGTACGTTGATATTAAATTTTGATGCAGGTTTCAACAAAATTTTATTGGCCAAAAATCCCCCTCAAGCCATGAAATAAACCTCACTTTAAGTGATTCAGCATAATATACATTGCTGTTATGATCAATGATGAAACTCTTACATTGTCATTAACTACCATGAAAGACAACCCAGCAATTATTACCCTTCCTCTTTCCTAAGACCTTAAAGTGTCCTTGAAGGTATTATAGTTACCACCATATATGGTTAAATTATAAGCAGACATGGGCTTAAATTAGAACTTCAGAGACCCCTCTGAACTTGTGAAAAGCAGGATCCAGAGTGAAACTTTGAAACCCTTAGCTTTTAAGACTCTGAATTTAGGAGGAGCTTATTCTGCCTAAAAGAAATGGTTTGTCCAGCAGGAAGCACAGGAGAATGAGATCTTGGCTCCGTTAAAATTACAGGAATTTTTTTGCAGTGAAATTAAAATTTCCTCAGTTTGTATATTTTATAGTCTATAAGTTTGTTCACTTCATTCCATCATCTTTTTGATGCAAATAAGCAAGGCACACAGAAGCTATCTTTGGAAAATGTCTCATGGTCTCTTTAAGAACTTTCAAAGAAGATTCTGCCTTAAATCTCTGGGGACATTTATAAAATAGGTTTATAAAAATATACGCGATCACAAATTATTTTAGTCTTGACAAGAGCATATGAGTTTAAAGAACATGAGTCATAAAGACAAAACTTCAATCAGATAGAAGAATCCAATATAGGAATCCCATTAGCTGGCATGTGACTTTACTTGACTTTGAAAGAAGTATTTCCAGCAGAAAAATAGTAAACATTAATAGAAAAGTGTTTCCTTCTCCATGTTAAAGCAACATAATCTTCAGTGGAACGCTGAGGACTCTTTAAAGTAAAAAGAATTGCATCTCACAGTTCAACCAAACTGTGAAGTGTAGGCATCACTTCTGGAAGGTGTTTATATCAAGCAGACGTGGGAGAATAAATACAAAAAAAAGTTGGGGCTTCTGTTGATAAATTTCTATTTCTTCAACAAAAAACTGATGCCAAGCAGGATATTGCACATAACTATAAATGAAACATCAGCTCAATGGTTTGTTGTAATGGTTCATTCTTTAAAAGACAAAAAAAAAAAAAAAAAAATTAAGAGTCTCTCTCTCCTGAGCAAATTTGTATTATCTTTGTGGCCTTCATGCAACTACTGGAAAACATAACTATGCATGTGTTCGGTGTCACTGTCACCACATAGATCTACAGATTGTTTGGCTCAAATTTAGTGTGGAATATTACAGTATTCACTATCATATTTAGTGTACAAGGCAGTATTAGGTTTTTTTATATTTGAAAGAATCCTCTTCACTTTATAAAATTGATATTAACACTACCTGGGTTTTTTTCTGGGCAAGATGGCAAGACAGGTGGAACCTAAACTCTTTTAAAAACTAATATAAATATTTTGGATTTATTGCTTTATTTCAGCCTACAGCCTGATTTCCTCGGTTTCTAAATCCTTGATTAGAACATAATTTAAAATGTCTTGAAAGTGGCAGGTTTCTGAACCTGTTCCTAAAATTGGTTTCAATGAGTCCATACTCTTGAATCTGCCAACAGCAGACAGGATTGAAAAAGATCCAATTCTCTGTTCCTAAAAGATGAGACATAAGGAAATAGCCCTAGATTTTTTACTACAGCACTATAAATTACACTCATAATTTAAATGGAAAATACTTTCTCTGAAATTAAAGGCCAGCAAAAATCCCAGAAAAATGGAGTAGAAGGTCATTAGACCACTATCAAAAAGATGGAATGCATTTGAATGTTTGTGCTGTCTCACGGGTTTGAATCAAATACCTACATGCCAGCATTCCCTTTGGCTCCCAGCTGACACACAGAAAACAGCCAGTCTCTGCAAAATGGCAGGGCAGCCTGCTGAAGATTCAGCCTAGGAGGTGACAAACCCCTCTGAATGAGAATCAGCAGTCATCCTCCCAAATGATTGCTGATGACTCTCTGGTGTAACATGCTACCTTTCCCCAGGGGCAGTCGGGTGGTATCACATTCCTGAAGCCAGAATCTTACTGCTATTTTGCACAGCAACAACAGAATGGACCCTGAAATCTAAAAAGAGGCACTCTGTGAAAGTGGGAAGTCCCACTGTCTTCAGCATTACTTGAGTTAACCAGGAAAAACAAAACACAGATGTAGAGTCAAATGCATGTACAGATGCAGACAGAACAGTACCCATTGTGATACATGGCTTGGCAGTGGTGACTCCTGCTGCTGTGAATCTTTTTCCTTTCCCGTGAGAGCTGTTGAATCAATATTAGCTAAAAAACATCCACAACCTGCATTAAGTGTGTGTGTAGCATGTGTTGGGTGTGTGTGTAGTTATTTCTTAACTGTAGGAATTATCAGTAGAGTCTCTTTTAAGTAAACAAATCCACACTCACACAGGAACGTGATATCTGGCATTTACAGAATCTTTCTTAAAAAATGGCAAAAAGAGAAACTTCCTGTTTCTTTAAATCCATAGGATCTCTCATACCTTATCTGCAAATCCCTAAGTATATTTTACATAGTTACCTTGAACTGTTTCCTTTGGAAGTGAGAGGAACTAAGGTGCTCACACCAAAAGGAATTCAGCACTACTGTGGCCTTTCCAGAGTATTTTACTGTGTGGTTTAACAAAAGCTTCAACGTCTTTTACATCTGGTTACTGTGTTTAGGACACAACATAAGGAGATGGACCATACTCCTAAAGGCAAAGTAAAGATATTTAGTGATGAGATTGATATAACAGCTCTGTGTGGCATGTTTGCTAAGAAACCACATCCCTTTGCTTTCTAATTCTTTGGTATTTTTTTTAAGCTTTCATTGCTCAAAATTTTATAATTGGGATATTTTCTTGAGCTCTTTGGTATCTTTTATTGAGACATGGAGAAAAACTAAGCCATCTCACTCACTAACAGCAGCAGAAGGTACACAGACCCAAAGTTTATCTCTGTGTTGCACAACATAAACTGTAACCTAGCTTCAACATGGCATAAGACTAAAGGCAAGTTAGCTGAGTTTTCAGCTGCTGGTTCTTTGTGGTCTCTCTTGGAATACTGCGTGGAAAACACCTACAACATTTTTAACTTGCCATGGTATCAGCGATTTTCATGGGTTTTAACACTAAAGACTTCAATGGAGACCCTTATGGTGGCTTTGAACAGTAATAAATCCTGATGAAATATCTCCCATCCCTGCAGACTACCTTAATCTCTTTCAGGCATGTAGTGGATAACCTCCAGGAAGATCAGCACTCTGCTGGGATACCAGGAAAAGGGGAGAAAACCTGTGGAAGACAATCCAGCTGAGAGATAAAACTCACCAACTTTCTTTGAAAATTATCTTAGTACACAAATCAAATGAGAATATTTTAAACACTGGCTTGTCCTATGCAAAACAAATGTCCACTTTCTGTGCCAAAGAATGAAAAGGTTGCAATCAAGAATTACCCCACATTTGAATGGGATGCTCTATCTGAAGAAAGAAATCACAATTTCTTGTAATTGGGATAAAAAGGGAAAAAGCTTCTTTTAGCAGGTAATAAAAGAATCATACAGCTTTTCATTATTTTAATGCTACTAAACAACTATTATTCTTTGAATACTTTCAAATTATTGCTTCCCACAAAAGCCTCAACTCTTTTTTTAAATTAGTACAGAAGCAAAGCTGACTTGCTTCTTGTTGGGAACTACTTCTCTAGCAGAAACCTCAAACTTAAAATTTAGATGCAGAGGGCATTAAATTAGAAACTTATTTCTTGTATACAGTGGAGAGATCCTGTAGTAATTTATAAAATATGCAGTGCCAGCAACTAGACTGAAATGGCTCTTCACTGCCTACTGTTCATCTTGTCCCTTTTGCCTCTCATGAATAAATACCTCAATAAATTAGAAGATAGGATGATGAAGCTCAGCTTTAAAATAAAAAAGCTTTGTGGCAATGAAGTTGTCAGGCATTTGCACATCATTGTCAGAGAATAGCAGCAGAACTATTAGGGAAGCAGCGCTGTAAGGAATGTGCAGGATGATCAGTGGCAGTATTCAACTGCATTAATTCCACAGCACATTCTTTTTGAAGAGATACTCACACCACAGTGCATACTTTTTAGAATGATATTCAGAAGATAGCAGGCAATAATGATTGAATAATATCTCAATGCCCATGCTCCATCATCCCAAAACTCTCACTGTGATATTTAGTTCATAAGCTGTCTATGGAAAGCTTACAGGTGAAGTAACCTGAACTTTATCAATCAAAGATAAAGATTTCATGCTGGCAATTAGTGCCTGAATTGTAGAAACATCTTTCAAATTCCCCTCTTACAGAAATTCCATGAACCATAGAAGCCATCAGGTGGGTTTTGCTGCTGTTTAATATATCATGTAAGGCAGCTCTCCATTACTGGAGACTAACAAGTTTGTTTGGATAAAAGAAAAATGCTAAAACCCTAACATTACCTGGACTGGGGCTTCAAAATATGTGCAATGCCAATTATTCTTTCACCTCAAAGCTGAGTGAAAACCAAATTTTATTTCCAAACATTCAAAGAGTTTCGTTAGCTGAAACCAACAAGCAAAAAATCACACTTCTCCACATTCTGATCTCAGTTGGAAGTGGAAGTATCAAATTTCTGGAAAAGAGACTATCTCAGTGATATTTTTGACATGTCTGAAGGCAGAATACTCATGAAACACCCTGATGCAGGAATTACAGAGCAAAAGGTTAGGAGTTCAAATAAGCAAACTTTTTTTCCCTTTGCAACTTTGGAATTACTAGAACAGCCAAAACTATTCTGTTATTCTGTGAGCAATTTTCTCTGTATTAAGAGTAATATAGCAATCAATAATAAAAACAGGAGTTAAAAGTGGCACATGGATGCAATGCGAGTGACTTATTGGCTGCAAATCCCTGGTGTTCTATAGCAAATATAAATATATTATCAATAATTGACAGCTATTTTATATATAAGGAGCATTCTCATTAGCAACTTAGCTTCTTCGTTAAATCAATTTAGGAAATATGAAATTTAACCACAATTAGTGCCTACAACTTGTAATGCATTGCTGAAAGTTTCCCATCATTGGCTACTACCATTTACATTTTAAAATTAAAAAAATGTCATGAATCTTGTAGTGGGTCAGAGCTATGGTCCATCTTAGCCTGGGATCCTGAAAAATAGCAACAGGAGATGCTGACTGGGGAGAATACACAAGCCTGATCTTTATCCAGAGTCATCCCTGTTCTCCAACAATCAACATTTCTAGATTAGGGATGTTAAAGAGTACCTCTGTCTATTTTGTTTAGTGTCTGTTTATGGACTGGATGTTCATGAATTCTTTTAAACCCTTTTGAACCCATTTATACTGTCTCCACAGTCTTCTGTCAAGTGCACACAACAATTAGCTATCTGCCTTGTAGAAAGGAATTATCCATTTTAAATGGATCTCCTGTTAGTTTCAACAACTGACTCCCAACTGTAGAAGTACCATGTTAGGAGCTAATTAACATTTTGCATTCATTTTACCTATCACCTTCATGTCTTTGCAAACTTTTATCATAATCCTTTCCAGCTATCTGTTTCAAACATAGTATTTCAGTTGCTCTTCATAAGGTAGATTTTTCATCTTCATTATCTTTTAAGTCGCCCTCCTCTCTGCTTTTCACCTCCACTCCGCCTTTGAAACACAAAAGTCAGAAGTACACACAGTACTCAGCATGTGAGCCCATCAGGGTTTTTATACTTAGGCTCTGTCCTGTTCTCAGGACCATTCCTGATAATGCCAGCAATTTGGCTTTTTTTGGCTGTTGCTGCACACTGTGAGGGTGATTTCAGGGAACTCTCAGTTATGATCATGGATTCCCTTCCTTTAATGCAATTGCCAGTTCTGATGAAGCTTCATGAAAGCTTTACTGAATGCCTACCATATTGCATTTTAAATGACACAGTTACTCAGGACTCAGAACTCAGATCTGCCTAGGATCCATGAACACGCACTTGCCTAAGAAATCCTATGCCAACCTTCTTAGTGGGTTGGATATTTCAAGAGTGATCTCTGTGGAGGCTTGCAAAGAACAGTGCTGCAAGGCAAACATTTTTAGAACAATACTCAGCATCTGCTCCGTTTTGTGCCTCTCTCTGAGACAGGTAGGCTACAGACAGCTGCTTCTGTTTGCTCTCTCATATTCATGGGCTACTTGAGACAGAGATAGGAGCAGAGCCCGACAGAGAGCATAAGTGTTTTGTGCCAAATTGAGTGTTTTGCACCAGAGGGAAATGTGGGATCGGGAGTCTAACAAGTCCAAAAGGGTAAGCAAAGAGTTTGTGGCTGAAAGCAGCACGATGTGTCAGCGAGAGAGAACAGCGGCCTTGCTGGCACTGCTGCTGGCCAGAGCCCTAATCTGTAAATCACTGCGCAGACAACACGTCAAAAAAGTTTGGCCACCCTGGTGTAAAGGCATCAGGCAGAAAAACAACCTACTGTGCAAACCTCCAGCAACAACCCAGGCCAGTGTGCAAAACACTGGCAGTCCTAGGAAGAGGAAAAGCAAAATGGCCAAAGTCCAATTGCTTTTAATCAAGAGGCCACAAGTGAAAAGATCCTGTCCTACAATCTTAAAAGAGAAAAAAAAGCCTTAAGAATATAGTCTGCAAATTTCCTCATCTCCATTTGGGAAAGCACTCTAGAATTTTTGGCAGTAAGATGAGAAGTCAGTAGCAATTTAACTAAAATGTCAAATGTTACTGCCAAGTGTTGGTAGCTATTTCAAGATATAAATCCAGGTTGCCCTGAAAGCCTAAACTGCTACCTTCTTCCCCACTATCATCACTAGTATTTTATGGTAATCATTTAATCATGCCAGAGAGGTTCAGATTTCTAAACAAAACTAGAGATCTACAAATTTAAAAGTCTCCTCCACTCCTGTGCGTGTAGTCAGGCCAAGTTATGTTCTGTGACTCATCACACCTGGACGCAGCACACAAGGTGGGGCGCAATCTCCTAAGAGGACTAGTGAGTTGCCATGGGCAAGAATTCAGCACGCCTCAATAAGGCAAATGCCCTAAAGAATCACACAGAGAGACAAACATTACATAGAATCAGTCAAGACTTCTTTTTTCCTACTCTCCTTTCTCCTCTCCTTACATAAATTTTGGTTTCCTAATTGAGAATGCCCATGCACTTAAACAACAATTTCTCAGGGAAACATACTGAGTTTTCACCAGGAAGTTCAATCCTGACCAGGCAGAATTTTCCAGCAAAATCTAAGATCAGAAACCTCAAATTTGCACTAAGACAGGATATGGAACACACAGATTCAAACCACTGATTTAATCTGAAGTGAGAACATACAACTTCCTCATGAGGGGAAGGGCAGGGGCAGGCACTGATCTCTTCTCTGTGGTGACCACTGACAGGACCTCAAAGGATGGTCTGGAGTTGTGTCAGGGGAGATTGAGGCTGCATAGCAGAAAAGGGTGGTTGGGTACTGAACAGGCTCCCCAGGGAAGTGGTCACAGCACCAGCCTGACAGAGTTCAAGAAGTATTTGGAAAATGCTCTCAGGCACAGGGGGTGACTCCTGGGGTGTCCTGTACAGAGCCAGGAGTTGGACTGGATGATTTTTGTGAGTCCCTTCCAACTCAGAATATTCTGTCATTCCTGATAATGTAGACTTCCCAGAAGAACAACCTAACTACTCGGACATCAAATCAGTCCTTTCCAACAAAATTAGTATCTGTTGGGAAAAACCTCCAGCTTATTAGGACACAGGAAAAAACTCAAACAAAACTATGGTCTAGCAGCATGAAAGTTGGTTTTGGTGGAAAATACACCAAATAAACTCATGTTTTCATTGAGAAAATGACTCAAACTTCCTGTCAGAGGTCTACTCAAGAACTGGTTTGGTACACATCACTCTCCTGTCCTCATTCAAAAATACATACTGAAAGCTTCTGTTTATGTTATTTACTATAAAAATACTTGACACTACTAATAACAATATTTTTTGGATAATTTCAATATTGGGTTGCTGAACCTGTTTACCAGCAGTAGTAAATCCCATGCCTACCAAAGAAAACAATCTTTACTGCAGGTTTGCAATAAAGGAAACAGAAAGAAACAGTGGGGAAATACTGACATGAAATACCAACTAATTGCTAACTTGTTTCTCATGGATGATCTTTCTGGAAATTGAATTTGGCTCTGACAGTTTCTTCTCTCATATATACTTGTTAATCTTTATTAATATACCTCCAGTAACCTCAAGAGATAATGACTTTGAGAAAGCTAGAAAGATGGCCTAGTATTACATGATTTGCAAAAAAATAATTTACATCTACTACTGTGACTTAGGCACAGTTATTTTTTTGTTGCCAGGCACATATTAGTTGAATTTGTGCCATTTAAAGAAGTCAATGCAAACCTTCAAGAATCAGGATAAAAAGATTAAACCTTTATTACTGGGTTACAGTACTGCTGACTTGATTACTGTTCTTAAAATAACACTTGTCTGCTTATGAAATTATTCATAAAATTATAGTACTTCTTCTTTGAGATACTGGATATTTACAAGTAAATCCCTTAATTGGCTGCTGAAGCAAAAGTTCTGAAATTTAACCTTTTAAGAAACAAAGTAATCCTATAGCTTGAGATTGAATACTAGTAAGAAATCTGCATTAGATGCTCCATTTTTACAAAGCTTCAATGTAAATGTGTGGTTAAAAGAATTATATTTCAGCACCACCAGCCTCCAAATTTGTCCTTGTTATAGGTTTTTGTTATGTTCCCTCTCATGGGTGAATTCTGTTTTCTCTTTTAACAGATGAGTGCCCAGGGAAATGGCAAGGACAAATCTAGCTCCCCTCTTCCCAGCAGATAAGGAAAAGGTAAACACCATTACACCACCATAACGGGCATCCACTGCTAATCTGTAAATGAGATGAGAACCTAAGACAAACACTAAAAGCCAGATGGTCAAGCAGCAATATTTTAATAGTCAGATTTTAGGCTTTCTAAAACGTATGTGTCATCAAGGTCAGAGCAAGCACACACCTGCCTCACAGTGCCAGCATCCCAATAAATACTTTTGGAACTTGGTTCAAAAACTCCTGAAAAGTTCTGTTATTCAAAGCTAGTAGGCATGAATAATACCGAGTGAATGTAATTGTTAGGACAGACCTTTTTTCCATGCCAGCTGACCAAGATTTATTAAGGTAGGTTCATGCTGGCATAAAAATACTCTAAAAATATCAAATAAATAATATTTTTTGAAAAATTTGTAACACCCCAACATTTTGGCTAATATGCAAGTGTGCATAAATGAGTCAGACCCTGTTTTTTCCCTGAGGAGATATTACTTTAACTTAATTGAAAACCACAGCAGAAATGCCATAAGGCTATGTCATTTTGCTCAATTTCAATATAAAGAAAGTGATATTTTAAATTAAGGAGCTGAGTTTTCAAATAATTTATCACATAGTGTTTTTATAAACACTGAAATTTGGAAAAGGCCTTCTCACTGAGAACGCTACTCCATTGTAGTAAAGCACAGAACTGAAAATGTATCACTGGTGCTCCATTATTTTCATCTAATTTGGAAAAAAGACATTGAAAAATTTCCTCTGGTATAATCTCCTCTGGTATAATCTCCTCTTTCTTAGTCACCTCTAAATAAATCTTAAATTAAAACACTACCAGGCAGAAATTACCACTGCCAATTATTTATCAGGGCATGGATTGAACTATAAATTTTAAGCAAGACAGATACCAATATAAGTTACCAATTCTGCAAAACTTCTATTTGAATAATATTAAAGAGAACTATGAATTTTAAAAAATAGGAAATTTTTTGTGCATCCAAAGTCTACACCTGAGTCTAAATGGAGTCATTAATGGTCTTTTTGGCTAGAATTCTATTTCTTTTAGTAGTTGCATCAGAATTTAGCCTCATTTTTACTATGTTGGACATGGAGTTTAATAAATGAAGCCTACCACTAGGCTTTATTTGTCTGCACTATCAGCTGCATCCAAATGGAGCCCTGCTCCAGGGCACGATTTAGCACCTGTCTCCAACACCTTTATGGCTCTGTACATCTACTATTTCCCAAAGGAATTTAATCATCTTAATGATATTAATGAAAGGGACTCCACTACATTATCATAAAGGCTGTAGTAGACCACTGGGGCCTCGTGCAGACTGCACAATGGGACATATAAAAGATTACCTTGTAATGAGAATTTGGGCTAATGCTACACACAGCAATATTAGTGGGCAGCAACTTGCACATTTGGACCCAATATGGGCATCTTCCTTCTGGAAACTGTCAATATCCCTGGCTAAACAACAAGAACTGTCACAGGCTTTTCCTACAAAGTGGTCGTACGGCTTTTGGATTGTTACAAAAAAAAAAAAAAAATGGAAACCAGTTTATGTTTCTCCAAAAAGAGTTTTGGAATTATCTAAAGCCTCTGGTACTGCTTCCTGCCAGTTTTCAGTCATTTCCTTCTCTCTCTCCCTCAGTCATTCACCCTTGACATTCTTTCCTTCCCTTACAGCTGCCATAAGCAGTTGTCTTTTTTCCTCTAGTTTTCCCTGAAAAAGACTGTTGCTTTCACCAAAATTGAACAATGCAACTGCCAGACCAACCTGTTTCTTCAGAGCTGGAAATCTTGTTTAATAATCTTTGGAAAATAAGGCAAAGCAGCGAATGATGAAAATCAGCTGTTGGTTATTTCCATTCTGCTGCTAAGACTAGAGTTTGGGCTAGTACCCCATCAGTTTGTACATTTCTCCCCATTTAGAAGTGAGTCAGAGCATGGTCCAGCAGAAAACATTGTGGACATTTGTTGCTCAGACTAAATGACATTGTTTTTTAATGGTGATCTTCTTCCATACTTAACACTTCTCTTCCCTCCACAGAAACTACTGCAAAATGAATTATTCAGCCTCTTTATCTACAAACTTAAGATTCACATCTTCCACCATTTCTTGTGGTTTGATGTATTGTGGGGTTTTTTCCTGTTTTTTTCAGGTTAAAAATTTGTCTTGAATACTTACTGCCAGCAAAAGCAAAAATCATATGCTAACTTACAAAAAGTTATTGACTGCACTATGAATATTATAAGCTTACCTTAAAATAAGTATGAGAACAGACAGCACTCTAAAAATGGCAGTAGAGGACCCATTGCATAATTTAGACATAACTCCAAATATAGCACCATGGTCAAGTTTGTAAAATGTTCTATTCAGAAGAGCCATGTGAACTTTCATAGTATAAGATGCTGTTTTTAGCACATAATTATTATAAAATACACAATCTTTGAAAATAAAGTTTTGATCAAAATGAATGTCTTTCTGGCTCTCAAGTAATCTAGCTGACTGAAAAATTGTATCTTTTAAGGAGTACATTAGTTGTGTGGAAGCTTAGCTAAGAGACTGCAACTAATTTCTACCCTGCTTTAATAAAGTTTTAACAAAAGAAGTGCTTAGTTCCCACACTGTTTCTACAGTGAATATAGTCCAAACATTTCCCTCCCTGAGCCTTGTCTTTCTTAGCAAACACACAGCAGTGGCTACAAAGCATAAATCAAAGTCTAAGTTCTCTTCTGGGTTTGCCTGCTTGATGTGTTCATTGCTAGACCAACCACTTTTATCCTTCCTCCTCTCGTTTAGAGTTTTGCCTACCTACCTTGACAAGATATTAACACAGAAGTTCTTTTACCCCATCCATTAAAACAGTAGTCCTCACTGGTCTAGTGGAGCTTGAAAAACCACTTTCATCTCTGCATAGGCTCCTAAGAACATTTCATATTCCTCAAATAATAATCTCTTTGTATTATTAAGCCCGTTTGATTGATTGCCCAGTGTTGATACTCAGTATTTTATGGTATATTGTGTGGCCTGTCACAAAATCTGTTACTTGTCAACAAGTAGGCCACCAGCAGCAGCATGCCAAATGTTGTGGAATGACAAACATAATTACACATGGTGTTCTGAAATGCATCTCGCAGCTCCAGTATGGAGCAGGATTACCCATTTACTCAGTACTCTGAGAAAAGCACAGCGCCAGAAACACAGGGAAGGAATCTGGGAAGATCTTCAACTCAGAACGTCAAAGGGAAGCCCATTACAGTTTATATATAATACTTACAATCACACTAAGATAAGCCAAGAACCAGCTGGCACCCATGTGGTAAGGCATTTAATATTAAAGCATGCCCAGCTACCCATTACCGCACCAACATGCTGAGATTCTGCAGAGGGAACAGCAGAGAGCAAGGGGAAAGGAGAAGGGTGTATGAACAGTGGATGGAAAGCACATTGCTTTCAGCTAGGAGAAAGATGAAGCACATTAAAGAAACAAATTGTGTGGGCAGACAAAGACACGATGAAGGAGAAGGAATATCAAAAGCACAAAAGAAGGAGCAACAAGAGGTCATAAAACCAAGTGAGTCAGATGCAGAGGTTCAAGCTATTGGGGAAACCCAGAGGAGCGACTGGAATGTGCTTAATATATTCCATGTGAATATATGTCTGCCAGCTCCCTTTCACCATCCTCTGTTTCCCACAGCCCACCACACTTCTCCTGTGGAAGAACCTGCTTTGAAAGGCCTCAGATGGAGGACTTCCCACACACCCTATGTGGCTCTTCCAACATACCCTATGCATAACTCACTTCACATATCTAGGGCCTCTTTACAGAATCTGGGATGAAGAAACAAAAATATTTAAAAAGAGGGAAAGTGAACATATGTTTCAGTGAAGTCCAATAACTCCTGTAAACAAGTACTGTGTGTACTATTTCAAAACTATTGTCCTATGAAAACCCTTAAATTGGAAATATCTGGAACGCAACAGTAATGGGATCTGTTCCCTCTGGCCTGTATAATCCTTCCTAGCTTACACCACCCACTCAATTTAATGCTGCTCTGTCATAAAATTGGCAAAAGTAGATGCAGAGGTCAAGATAATATATTGCTAGAAGATTGTTTGAATCACATTTCTTATTCAAGCGTCTAATTTCCTAATAAATATCCTAGTGATCTGTGGTTTTGACTCTTGCATGTGGTTCTGTGAATACTAAAAAGAAATTGTCAAGTGCACAGTGAAGACTGGGTGGGCAATAATGAGTGATAATAGATCTAATGGCAATCAGAAACTAGCTGGAACACTCTCTTCATTCCTGGGTTTTCCTCATATTTGAGGTTTTAGAAGTGTAGATACTTTCAGTATGTACATTGCTCTGGGTTGTTGTAGGGGTCCATTAAAAGGCTTTTGGGTTTTTCCAGATGACCACCAACCACTGCTGTTCTGTATTTTGCTGGATGAGAGATGTGGTCCCAAAAGGGGAAGCATACAGTGCTCAAATCCAGTACCTGAATTTCAATCCCTCTAGGTAACTTTAACATCTTTTTTACTCTCTTTGTTTCTTTGGATCTAACTTAGTTTTCACAACTCCTGTTGTGAAAGCTTGGTGGCAGTTGGTACTACATTATTTGAATGAAAGGAACCTTGGATAAGGTTGGATAATTTGGATAATCACAATGAAGAAATAACCTGTCATGATACACCATGGCATTTCAACTTCATGACATGGGACAGCATCCAGACAGTACAGAGTCAACATTTAATATTGGTATAATTAGAGAGGAAAAGAAAGAGAACACCATAGTGTTGCTTGAAAGTCAAAAAACCCAACCAATCTCTTGGTAATGATAATTTAACCTCTTTCCAACTAAACTTATGAAAAATTACTGTGATCTATCTTATGGGGTTTTTTCCCCACACAGAAACAGCACAATATATAACACATTATTTCTGGTAAACAGTCCCTTACTGACATGTTATTTCACTTCCATTGCTCTTTCAATCACAGCTAGCATGCCTTCTTTCTTAAATGTTGTTTTTTGACCAGATTTCCCTTAAAAATTATGTGGAAAAAAAAATTAGAGTTCGTGTCCAAAGCAGTCAGTACTGCAGATTGAGTGCTAAAGATTGTATTCAGTGATGGCATGAAATAATTGTTTTCGATTGCTGAGGCATAGATCCAGACATCTCCCTTTTTTCCCAGTAGTTTGATACAGAGCTGAAGACTGCAAAATACTTTCATCAAAACTCAATAAATACATAAATTCAATTACACAAGTAGACTTAAAGCAGAAGATTGGAGGAAATCAGCATGTTCTTAAGAAAAAGCAAGGAAGATTGTAATGTGAATATTTTTCGTGTTATGTCATATGTCTTGCCTCACAACCCCACTGAAATTAATTGCAATGAACTGCACAAACATCTAAAGAAAAGCAGGGCCTGGTCTCTTTAATCACATCCACTTCTGAAAACTGATGGGTTTCACAAATGTGACCCTAAACTTAAAATAGATTACTGTGTCTGTCATGCTCCCTGCAATTGCTGCAACCAAGGACAGCAGTCTGTGCAAGGACAGATGCAGCACTTTGAAGCGATCATCCTGGCAGGCCTCCAGCTACAGCTGCCTTTCCCTCTCCACTGAAAATCTCCCCACCTCATGGTATCTCCTGGTTATGTGCTTTTCTGGCAACCTAGACCCACATATTTGTTGTAAAACTGTTGTCACGTTACTGATTTTAAATTGCTGTGTCAGCTTTGTGAGATTATTTGCAGCTCCACAGCAAATAATCTCAGAAAGTACAGGTGAGATGCGAGATACATTGTCCCTGAGCCTGAAGAACTGTAAGCACAAGGCAAATAAAAATAGACTTCCTCATGACAGGATTTTTCTTTGCAAAATTACATTACACTGCAGTTCTGCAGAGACAACAGTGACAGTGGCTCCATTTCAGTTATACCTAAAATTGGGGTATAAGGGTAAACCTTGTGTACAAGCTGTACACTTTAAACAGTTGAATTAAAACAGGGCTGTTTCACAGTATAAATACCTCAAAACCAGACTACATCTAAACTATCCAAATTCCAAATCTAAGTACATCAGCATTGCCTTAGAAGCATGTTCTCTTAAGGAAGCAAACATAGGCTTGACTTTAGTGGCATCAGTGGAGCTACTCACACCCCCAAGTTGGTGCCTCACTAAATGGCCTTGGCCAGTGCTGAAGAGAGAACCTTGGGTATTTCTGCAGGAAATATTAATGCAGGAGTTAGTAGTAGTTTTAATTCTGAACTTTGATCTCTTTGGTTGAAATGCACTGTTGAAATCCATGTAGTCCAGTGCCTGATGTATGAAATTCTAGAAGTAAAAGTATTATGGTATTTGCAAGTCATGTGCTTCTTTCCTGTTTCATTCACCAATGCATGCATCTCTGTTTTATACTTGATTTGAAATATCTCAGGTAAAGAATATGTCTAGCAGTTTGAAAAAAGATTAGCATCCTACATGTAGAAGCAGAAGCCCACGCTATTATTCTTTTCAGTAATAATTTGAAATTTTATTACTTTTCTAAGTGTTCAGTGATACAAAACACACAGTTCTTAGTGTGAATTTTGCTAAACTCAGGAATTTAAAAAATAAACTAACTGAGAAGTATTTCAAAATTTAGTTAAAAAGAAATCATTATTGATGAAACAGTAAAGTCTAAATCCTATAAAAAAAGGCAAAACTTCCATTATATTCAGTAATGGTGTAAAAGTCAAATGATTGGGCTTTACCGATACCTTAAAAACTGATGTTTTAAAGTATACTTTCCTAGAGAAATACCATAGGGTAGTGAAATCAGAAACTTCTGATTTCTGAGAGTATTTTTGCTTTATCTCTCAATTGGCCTGGATATAGAATTGCATCAATGCTACACCTCTGTTCTGTAAATATTTTCAAACCTCTTTTATAAACAATTGTTTTATACCAACAGAATATTACCTTAGAGCTGACAATTAGTAAAGCCCATTAGAGTGTCTCACACCATGCCTGTCATATCCTATTGTCCTTTCTTCCCCCAAAACAATTACTTTTCATATGCTCGATGTACGTTTAAATGGCTTTTTGGAGCACGGCCCAAAAATTAATAAACCTGAACTCCATCCAGGCAAAACTCCAGAACCAGAACCCTTCCAGTTGCTCCCTGTTTCTCCTTCAGGAGAGGCTAGGTGCTGCTCTTTTATCTGCTCAGATTTGTTTCATAAAGAAAAAATGGGCATTGAAACATTTTTGTCTCACATGCTCCCATTATTTGGAGAAAGGCAGCAAAGGGTAATTGATGCTGGAACAGCAGATATGGCCTTTGTAAATTAAGCCCAGTATATTACTTTCTTATTTGAAACCCAACAGTGTATTGCTTGCTGTTTTCTTTAATTCAATAGATGTATGAGCATTTGAGAGAAAGTATTCCCCAGTATAAGATAAATTTGCATAATCCAGAGACATGACATAATCTACATGATGGCTTTAGAATGGCATTCTGCTTTTCTCCTTCATACTTAAACTCAGCAGTAGAGCCACAGGCAAAAAGGCAATCACTGTATTCAGTAGCCAGGATTTCGGCAGGACTGTATAATTTTGTTCTGTATCTCTCTTCTGAGATGGAAAACCAGGAATAAAATGAGACAAAAATGGAAGAATAGTATGATGTCCAGGACTTCCTACAGGATGAAAAGTCAGTGCAAAGGCTAGGAAAGGTACATGGCCACATGGGAAAAGACTGCAGATCCAAGAATATAAAGATGAAAATTTGAAAAAAAAAAAAAAAAGAGAACCCTTATTTTCCTATCAAAAGAGAAACAAATGTTGTTTGGACAAATATTCATTCTCCAATTAAGTCAGTTGTTGAAAACTTAAATTTTAATCCTGATTCAGCAAAATTGTTAACTTTGAATGCCTGTACAAATTATTCATCAACATTTACTAAATATGTGATTAACTGAATATATGACTAGAATTAAACCTCACACATATTAATGGGGGACACTACAAATCTCAGCAAAGAGTAATTAATTAAACTGGCAACATATCAATATGCAGAAATAAAAACAAAATTCCCATTACTGATTATGTTACAGATGGAAAATTTTGCCCAGCAATGACACCTTAATTAGTACCACTGTCAGCTGCAAAAGGTCATCTATTTTCATCTGCAATAGCAGCATTGTACAAATTATGGTTGGCAGACTGGTATCTCCTTAATCAAAATAAAACATAAAGTGATCCTTAGTGGACCAACTGCAGCTGTCCAATCATAATAAACAAAATTCCTTAGTTGATTTCTTTTTCTCTATCTATGTTTTCTTCACCTTTTCAAGAAATTAAATGGATATAACAGAGATGAAGGAAAAGACATTTTAGGCTGATTTGTGTATGTGTTGGATTATCTCAGATACACAGCTAAATCTGGGTGTTAGCCTGAAAACTGTGCAGTGTCAATTTCAAAATAAATAATGGTAATGGTATTTTCAGGATCAGCTATTTTTTTTCTTTCATGTTCATTGCCAAAACATTTAGAGGACCCTGTTGTACTTGTAAGGTGGTGAAAAGATTTACCTCTACACATCTGTTATTTCTAGAGAACCTACTGCATGTTGCTTGAGAGCACCGAATGCAAACATTAACATAATTAACCTTGATGCTGCTACGATGTGAAAAAGAGCATTAAGCAAGGCACTTAAAATAATGGCATTACTGACTAAATACTGAGTTTGATATGTTTACAGTAATTTGCCCTGCAGAAAGAGGAAATAAAGCATGTGTTTTTTCCAATCCAAATTTGCTTGCACTAAAACCCTAAAGCCTTAGTAACACACTAGCAGTTTACTGAGATATCAGACTCAGACAGTATTTACTAAATACCACATAAACATTTAGTACCGAGCATACAACAAAACACAAAAAATCCTGCCTCTAAGGTGTGATGTCTGGTCTACTGTAATCCAATAAGTGATAATAAGAAGCCTTTGACAGCCATCACAAATGTGTTATTGCATTATGAACAGCATTTATCTCACCAAACTCTAGTAACTGCATCTGGTCTAAACACACAAGCAAAGCTCCATTTCTAGCAGATTCAGAGAGACAGGCACTTACACACTATGATTTATCCTACCACAGTTTGAGATCCTAGATAAGACTATCATTAAACTTAAAACACGGGCAAAATTTTGATTCAATCTGGCCCCAACTTAAGCAGAATTAAATCAGTGTAATTGAGAATAGAAAGAATGCCTATGGAATATTTGCTAGGTTTAAGAGTTTTGCATTTATCCTGTACCTTCTTTCAAGACAGTCTCCAGCCACAGTTTGTCACTTTAGAGTTGTCCCATAAACTTTTGGTTATTATTCACAGCTAAGAAGTAATGACTAAATTAATGTCATAGCAGATCTGCTTTTAAAACTCTCAGGCAGAGAAAAGTTTTATTGCAGGTCTCACTTTAATCTTCCTTCTCAGAAGCTGCTGGCTTTTAAGCATTTTGATCTTTTCCTTAGCATCAGCTTCCCAGTAGTCCTGTGTCTAGCATCCTTAATTGGTCAGTCTCAAATGTTCTTAAAGTCCTTTCCTGAAGCCTCCAATACAGATCAGTAAAATGTCCCTTTGAGTAGAAACTCTGAGCAGCCATTCCTCAACCAAATAGTGAGTCAGACAAATATTCATTCCACAGCGATTCCTAGCAACCAGCAGGCCCTTTACAGAATTTTTGGAAGATAAATACCAACAACAAGCTTCATTTTCCACAACCTATATAAGAAATATTAGTAACTCATCATTTTACCTTACAGTTTTCTCACCTTGCTTTCTAGTGTACTTTGGTTTAATTCCAGATACTCTGCAATGTATTGGTCGAGGAGCTGCATGTCAATAACATGGTTTGCTAAAGATCAGCCAGAACTCAGAAAAAAAGGATGATACATTAAAAAGAACCTGAAGTAATGATGCAGCAGACCTAAATTCCAATCCTAGCTTCATACCTGATTTGCTAGATGGTCCTTGTTTCTTGGCTCCCTCTTTCACAATTTGTTTGGAGTTCTGTACCATGCCTTAAACAAAGAACACCAGTTTAACGGGCTATGCAGCTTTTCTACTGTGCCCAAGACTGCATCCCAAGTCACACAGTGTAAACAGGCCACAAAAATGGGTGATACAAGCTACAAAGTGAGGCAGCAGTCACTGGAAGAGATTGGTACTGTCACAATTGATCTATGGCCTGAAGGCAAGGAAATTTCCCAAAGGGAAGCTGCTAAAGGAAGAACCATCAAGGTGACGTAATTCCATAGGACTGATTAAGCCAGTGGAAAGAGTGCTGCACTCAATGTATTTCTCCATACATTCATCAAATTCCACAAACACAGACTTTGCAGGGTTAGGTAATGTCTGTTCAAGCCAATGATTCTCAGTCATTTCAGATGTGCAACATACTTCAAATAAGCTTAAAATGCTAAGGCATCGTTATGCTAATTTAATGGTCTTCTATCAGAAAGTATCTTACGTAAAAGCAAATTAGTCTTCTCTAGTTTTCATAAAGACTGTAGAAAAAGCTAAAAAACCACACATGAAGTTCATGGCTTTATGTCTGATGATCTTCTCCATCTAAAAGGCTCCTTTCATAGTAGTAACTCAAAAAGTGTACCCAAAAAATCCACAATTTCTTCTGCATGAAGATCTCCCAGAAGCTTCTACTACTTGTTTCACAGCATTTTGGTAACTTATTTTCTTGATTATTTTTTCCAATTAAAATCTGTATTGACACTAGAAGTGTGAGTGTTTTCATGGATAACACTCTTTATTATTATTTATTTTTTCTCTTGAATATACTCCTTAAAAGAAGATCTAATTAAACAATTGAAGATACATAATGATCTGTTGATGAAAGTATATGAAGACAAAGGATTTTATATTTCAGTTGCTGTTGTCCTCATGAAGTAGAAAATATTGTTGATACAATCCCTTAGGTGGTTTTAGAAAGGCTGAATCCTAGGAGGCCTTTTACAGTACTGTTCAATTCCATAGTGATAAAACAAGTACTTTTAAAAATACGAGAGAAGTTTTAGGGGGGGGGGGGGAAAGAGATAAATTCAACAATTACCTCTACATCCTGCTCCTGTAAATGTTTGATCTACAAATATTTTCTTTATACCAGCCACAATAAGAGTATTTGTGAGAGAACTTCATTGGCCTCAAAGAAGCTGATGTCAGGTTGGAGGTGGTGCTAGATGTTTGGGAGGGGAAAACAAGATTCCATTGCACTTGAGCATGACCTAGTGGCTGGTTCATTGAGTGGCATTTATGGTAGCAACAGAAAAGACTACTTGTCTGCTCAGGGCAATTAATGTGTGCAGCAGCTCACTGAGGATTGGATAAAGGGAAAAAAGAGTGGCCAGGAATGAGGCATGTAGATGAAAGACCCACGGTCCCACACAAACTGGCCAGTTGGGACTCATGTGTCTGGTACTTGGACCAACCAAGTAGTCTATTTTGTGACTAAAGAAAATGCTCAAGCAGATTTGCACGGAGGATCAAAATCTGTAAACTTTCTCATTCTTTCCAAAGTATTTAGTATAAAGCCTATTTAAACTATATAAAGGCTTAGTAGCTCACAGTTAGTATCACCATTAAACCAGAGGTTGGCATATTTATTATTTAAATGGGGATTCCAGTTAGACAGCAAGTAAAAAAATCTGCTAGTAAAATAAATGGCAGAAGAGTACATAATCTATATTGTTTACATGTTCAAATCATATCTATAGTTTGTCCAGGAAGACTGTACACTTGCTCTTTAAACTTATTAAATAGCTTCCTCAAAGTCAGCCAAATTGTTATTTAACTTGAGTATCCTGGCTAAACTATGTGGTAAAGGAAGCAACTGACATTATTGCCTATTCAAGAGTTACTGATGCTAGTTACATTATAAAAATTTGTTGTGATTGCCTTCAATTTGAAAAACATTAGTTTGCCTTAACCATGAAATATCCCACTCTAATATACTCTGCATATTCAAGGCAATAAAATACAAAGCTGTTTGACCTGTACTAGTCAAACTAAAATGGTAAATTGAAATATGTGTTATGTTTTCATTATCAATTTTTAGCTAAATCCCTTGAAATGTAAAACAAACTCATGTTACTGAAGCTGAAACAACTTTAATACTGCTGTGTCAACAGAATCTGGATGCTTCTTGACGATGACTGACAGATAAAGATAAATATGTATAAAATATTATAACCCTTCATCCTCTTTATCCACGTCCTATGTCATCAAACAGGCTTTTGCACCTCTCTATGTTAATGGTCAAAACACTTAAGGCTTCCAATCATAAAAAAATTACTTACATGTGCATCACATCGAGCTACATAATTGCTCTTGCTACTCCCTGATGGTCATTCAACCACAAAACATTCATCCTGCTATCCAGATCTGATCCATACTAAAGATGAAAGTCTTGGCTCTGATCTACACTTTCATTCATTCTGCTGTCTTCTCCCCTAATAAATCAAGAGGATTCAAAAAAAAGGTATAAATTTAACAGTTCAGTCACACTTGTCTATGTTTCAGCAAGATACAGCTTGCCCTCATGATGACCCTTAGTTTAAAAACTTAGAAGCAAAGGGAGTAGGTATATAATTATGCTTGTAAATCATTAAAGCCAGGACCTATTACTTAGACTGTGAAATCAGATTTTAGTCTCAAAATTTTCTCTCAGGCTGCCAAAAACCACTTCACATAAAAGCAGAAAATATACCATTTCAGTGATTGGTATATTCCTTTCTGAATAAACACGTGTCTCTTTAAGAAGAACAGAATACATTGGGAGTGAGTAAATATATTCCAAAAAGAACTAAAATAACATTGTCTTTGGTCCTGATTCCTGAATGGGACATATTGAAAAGTCCAGGGGAAAAAAGTCAGGGACTATGTCATCTCCTGTTTAACTAATGAAAAATTGTTCTTAGTTGAGATAATTCCTCATAACGCCACCCTACAGAGTTCATAAGTCAAATTTATATGCAGCCTTCTTGGATGAGCAAACTGCACAAGGCTACTTACTGTACACAGGCTGCAAATAACGTCAACCAAGGGAAAGGCAAGCCTACTGCACAAAGCCACATAGGAAAGAGGAGAAACCTCCACAACAGGAAGTTGTGGAGCTGCCTGTGGGGTGGAAAGCTCATGGAACTAAGCTCCCTGCCACCCACACACTCAAATTTTACTGGAACCAGGTACAGTATCTTGTATGATTTCCTTCTGTGTCAGTGCTTCAGTAACTTTCCTGCTCAGCCTGCATGCATAAAGAACCTACTCTGTTAATTTGCTTAGGGGAGGAAGAGAAAGAGAGGAATGTTTTGTGGTAAGGAATAATGCCTTCCTTTCCCCTACCTCCCTCCCTCCTTTCCCAGCTATCATTTTGTTTTGGTTGGATTTGTTATAATGAAATGGCCAATATTCTCCTGCACAGAACATCCACAACTATGTAATTGTCAGGCCTCTTCAGGTTTCATATGAACAGAATTAGGCAGAACCAGTAAATCCATCTCAGAAAAGTAACCCCTGGATAGCTGTAGTGACAGACCAATATTTTCATAATTCAAATGACATCTAGTCATTACATAACAGTTTCTAAGGAGGGAGACACCTACACCTGTGTTACTTTCATATTTTTGCCCAGCACCTTCAGATTTTTAAAGCCCACATTCACTTGGTCTTCGATCCCACGTGTAATTTGCAGCTGGTGGCAGGAATTAAAGCCCACACAGTGCTTTTGCTTGTGCTGGACCGCCCACATCTGCAGCAAGACCCAGCCTTTCAACACCTTTTCCACACTTCTCACCAGAAGACAGACAAGTTCTTCTGCAGTAGAACTAAATAACTGCAAAAGATCCCCAGCATATCATCACAAAATTGAAGAGTTGTGTGGACTACACAAATAAGAAGAGCACATCAGGCCTTGCTGACTCGCTCTGTAGAACCCTCACCACTGATACTTGAGCAAGTGCTTAGCTAGGCAACTGTGGATGGCTTTTTGCTGTAAAAGGACAGTAGGCAAGGAAAGAGGATGAGAAGAAAGCAACCACAAATGAGCAAAGAACTCTGATTCATGAATGAGAAAACACTGATCTTGGCAGTTTTACAAAAGTAATATTTTCACTAGAATGAACTGTTCTCAAACAGTTTCTCCAACATGTTAGATACAAACAAGTTCTACTTCAGTATTAGGCATGCATGTCTTCTCTTTCCACCTCTTTTTTTTCAGTTCCAAACCCAAATTTATTGTAGCCAAAAGTTCTCAAAAAAAAATTAAAAAATCCCTTTCTCTGTTTGCATTTTAGCTGTGTTTCTCTCTCATGGTGTACCACAGCAGTGATGCAGTATGAGATCTCATTCCAGAACAATATTTTCCCTTTCTCAACCCTTCTCTTTTAATAGTCCCCTGCCACAGGGAGGGGACTACCAGCATTTAGGGAGTTTCTATGGCAGTAGCACTCAGTTTTGGAAATAAATGAGATTTTGTCTCTCAAAGATATTAGTAAGTCACATACTAATGCTTTGACAGACTCATAGTAACCAATAACATCTTATAGATTAGTTAAACCACAAATGAAACATTAACTGCCCATAGGAGGAAATGTGGCAATTGTTAGAACAGTGGCTGGCTTAAAAAACATTTAAAAGTTTATACAAGCTGCAGAGTAAAGAATCAAACTTGAGAGAAACTTGAAAGGAGATGCAGACAGGCATCTGGAGCTTGGTCACTATAAACCCCCTTGCTTTTGTAGGCACAAGTTAATAACTGCATATGATGAACATCACCAGTTTGCAGGTCTGATGAAATCCAAACCAGCAGTTTTCTAGAGATGCAGTTCCACACCTTTTCATGGGGAAACTGAATATGGCCTTCTACTTTCAAAGCACTGCTTTAGGGAACTTTGGTATTGATTCAGATGAGACACTTGAAATTAGAACTTTTATATGTGAGGGCAGCCTGGAGAGATAGATTTTGTATTTGAAAATTATGTACTATTTCTTTATTGCCTTGGGAAGACAGTGGCATTAGCAGCAAAGAGCTTCCTGTTGGGTATCATGAGTGTGGATTCTCGTTATGTCTTGGGGTAGGGGCAGAACTTCCCCATGTGCTTTGGCTACATCTAGAAACTGAACTGGAGTTCCCTGAGTCTTGAACTGTAACAGGGTTCAAATCCTTGCCATGGGAAGCTTTCTACAATGTTTAAAAAACAGTTTAAATCCTGTCCCTGGAAAGATTCTAAATAATCAGCAATTTGACATTGAAAATTCTTCTGAGATCACACAGAATCATCTGAATTAGCTTCTTGATTTCTAAGAGATGTCTGAGCTTCTCAGACATTCCATAAAGAATTCTTTCAGAATGAATTTGATAATGTCTTAAAAAGTATGACAATAAATTGACTATCCCCCATAATATTAAACCAACTGCCAGAAGCCTCCTTTCAGTGGATATAATTCCTATTTATTACTTGAAAAAGGTAGAAACTAGAGAAAAGTCTTAAAACAACCATTGAAAAAGACAATATTTCTAGAAATATTTTAGCATGGTGTTCTAAACTCTTGGTTTTCATTGCAACTTCAGTTCAGCTGTCTCCCTATCTTTCTCCATATTGATATTAAATTTAACATGACAAAAGAACTTGGTGTGTGATGGTGATGTTTTAGCAGAAAAGGGACATGTTTCAGATGTGGACAGTTCATAGATATAAGCTCCAATCAGGTAAATTAATAATTTTGGATCAAAATACTCTGTGAACTATCAGCAAGACTTTGAACAATAACCTGTCAGATCACTAGTGTAAAGTAAATTATTGATGTTTTAAGAGATTTGAAGAAAACAAATTCGGAAATAAATGGCTATTAGAAAATCAGACGAAAATGGGACTAATGAGGCTACCACAAATATACAATTTGAGTGGGCTTGTATGGGGTTTTTTGTATTTATCTGAATACTGTCAGTATGTAAAACCTGGCAGAGGGAAGTTTTCGTGGCAGGGACTTCAGAACTGTGAGATTAACTGCAAGGAATAAAATGCCAGAGAAAGAAAGGAACACACAGTATGAAAATAGGAGTTTAGATAAAGATACTTGCTTGTCTGTCAGAGAATTTCCATTGTTTCTATCACCACATGATTCCCAGTTGTGGTAATCTCAGAGGTAAAAATGGGCTAAGTAAATCCTGCCTCTGAGACAGCACTACATCCAACCCCCCCCACCCCCCCCCCCCAGAACTAACTACCAGTTGAGATGATGAGCTCTTTACATGTACTAATGAGGAAATTACTGAATGTCCTAAGGAAAATCACTATTGTCAGATCTGAGAATTTTGGCTGTAGTCTCCCAATGTTTTACAACAGCAATCTGCCACATAGTTTCCTGGCTAGGTAATAGCAAAACAAGTGGTAATACTTCACATGGCAGCAATGTAGCATTTTGCATTGCTGTATAATAAACATGGGATGGAAAGTATGTCCTAAGCTCAGAAAGGAGTTTTGTCTAGCTTCTGTAGTAGGTTTAAAACAGCAAACTCACTGGAAATTTCTGAAGAGTTGCAGTCAGCATCACTATGTTCAAGAAGAGCATGTGAAGAGTGTGAGTAAATTTAATTAAGTGGAAAAATTCACCCAGAAAGCTGCAGATTCAAGAGGATACCTTATTTGTCATGCAAAGCTAATTAATCACTTTCTGACATTTCATTTGCAAATTCGCTGATATTTTAAGTCCACTCAAACAGTATTTCAAATTACAGTTATATTTGTCTATGTATGGAGTAAAATACACAGCACAATGTATTTGCAGCAGGAAGAGTGAGCAGATAACACTGTAAGACTGTAAGGAAATAAATTCTTCACTGGGTGAGGGAAAGGTCCATCCAGCCCACTGCTCCATTTTCAACAGCGACAGTAACTGATGGGATTTGGGTTCAGTAGTCAAGCCTGGCCCTTGTTCACAGGTACCTATTTTTAATGCCTTGTTTTAAGGACACTGCCAATATTGCATACTGCTGCTACCCATGCTCATTTATTAGCTATCAAAAGGTTTGTAAGAAATGCTACACCACTATAAAAAACAGACTTGTTTGCAATACAAAGCAACAGGAATTCTTTAGGTATTTCCATTGAAAATTAGTGTGAGCAAAAATTAGCCTTATAAAAAATACTCCCAAAACTGATCTGATAGCACATATTTGAAAAGCACATATGTTTAAATGCCACAAATAGTTTTGATAAATTCTGAGTCACATAGCTATATTTAATTTATGAATGAATAAATAAAAATGTTGATTTAGATCAATATTTGAACACCGTTCATCAGCATTTTAGATGCTGCTTCCATTTTACAAGTACTGCTAAAATACAATGGAATTTCAGATGCTCTCCACATTGACTTAACTCATCTGTTATGGAAATCAATTGGGAATTCTTCTGAATGTCCCATTTATGAGAGAACAATTTCACCAGCCCATCCTTGTCCCCAAAAGCCAGAGTTCCAGTGCAGTAGCTTGCTGTTGTGATTTAAATATTTCCATAAAACCAAATGGCATATTTTTCTGACAGTAGAATATGTAGTGCAAATTGAAAACATGCTATAAACAGACTGAATTACTGTATTATTAAGATTTCTAAGAAGGCAAATTGCAGGCTAGTCAGCATTTTGAAGATGCAGAAATAATAAATAATGGGATTATTCATGTAATCGCTTCCCAATAAATACAAGTCTGCTAATGTAGATCCAACTGCCATGATCCCATTGTTTAATGACTTTTTAAAATCAATATTTTTTCATCTGTAATTTCATTCACTTTATAAAAAAATGGAATATGAAAAGAATCTATCAAGGAAAAGTTCTAAAATAGAATGAAATGAACAGAGGCTGTGAAGCTTCCAGTGCTCGGAGTCATAAGTGCAGGTGGCTAAGCATGGAGGTATAGAACATTTCTAATTAATTCTCTTCTAGCCTTTTCAATTCTACCTCAGTAAAATATGGTTGCATTCTTCCTGGTTTGATCATGGAAGTCTAAAGTCAGGGAGTCCAGCTGAACTAGAAGCCTGGAGCTGAAGCAGACTATATGCTACATGGTGCAAGGCACAGAAATGCTTCTGGCTTCCTCAACATTTCTTGAGATGCACTCTTCCCCTGAGAACCTCTGTCTCCCTCAATGGCAGTTTTTTACTCATCTGAACTGTGTCAAGATGATATTTTAGTATTTGATTGATCTGACTAATCTCACTGCCTTGCTTTTGGCAATGAAATAGGTGCATCCTTAAGAAGCCAGTAACAAAAGGATTTATAGAATCACAGAATCATTTAGGCTGGAAAATTCCTCTGAGACCCTTGAGTTCAAATGGTAAATTCATTGAATTAAGTTTTATTTCTAAGTCTACATTTTAATACATTAAAGTTCTAGTGGGACTCTAGGAATGGCAAGTAAACTGACTTCCAGTTTTAAGTCGGCTAAGGAGCAGAGCTCATCCTCATACCTTTGCTGGGTTTATCTGGACAACAGCTACCAGTCAGCGCAGTGCAAATAGGAACTTAACTTACTGCTGACATAAACTATATGTGTTTCATCACCAGAATAAAAAAGTGACATATGCAGGGTACTCCAGGGATTACCTGACTGCAAATTCTAAAAACTAATGACTTTCCTGAAAATGCTCCTGAAACTTCAGTGAACGTAAATATTATAACAATTTTTAAATCACTCCAGTGTAACTATAACTCTTTTTTCCCCAAACATAAGTTTATACATAATAATAAATAGTTACCAGTTCTCAGGCTCTTACACATTAAAAACAGACAGGAGTTACGGTTGTTATTTCATTTTAACTGGGGTTGATGTTGTTCTCATCAGTAATTTGAACACATCACTATGTGCATCACTTTGCTTTTCAAGTACAGAAAGAAATTAAAAACATGGTTAAGAGCTTGATCCTGCTCTTTTATTAAGACCATGAAATATCACAAAAATTATGACTGCAAGCTGTAGTTAACTAGAGGTTGTAAAATGCCTGTTCCCTCAGCATACTCTCTAACACACATCTCAGGAGATGCATTGTTCTCACAATCACCTTTCTCTAGCAGTACAACCTCCTATATTACACCTCCCTCCAGAGCAATGTCTGATGGAGTGCAGTTGTGATTTCTTTCTATGAGGTGATTTGGAATTAGACAGTCCCATACTTGAATGGGAAGCCACTAGAGTAAACAGGAGGGTTTGCTTCAAAAAGTTCCGGTACTGAAAGTATTAATCAGAGAATTCAAGGGTTTTTTATTATTCAAACTCCTAAACCAGGCCATATCTGTCTCCTAGTGACATTTTAAAGCCAGCCACACTGTCTATCTGTCTCTGACAAGTAGGCAGCAACTTGTCACTTTGTAGGCCTAGAACCTTAACAGCTATCTCTCTTCACACCCAGGACCATTACCACACTGACCAGGACTGTGTCTGTTCCAGCAGCCTGCTCCTAGGACCATTCTTGCTGTGTCTGGCACAAAACGTATTTAATAAAAAAATATTTATAATGCAGTTATTCCAGATGTGTACGTGACAACACATAAATACAACTGCCTTTGCTTCTTCCAACTGTATTTCTTACTTCTTGAACCACTAAATCCTTTTAATAGTTAATAGGAGTAATCATGTACAGAATCTGTTTACTCCTAGGTGACCATGTGGGACACGGATTGAAATGTAAGCAAAATTTGCAATTTGCAAATTTTGCAAGCAAGCAAACGTGCAGGTGCACATTGCCATTGAAACCAGTGTCACCCAAAATATGACAAAGCACACAGCAGAAAAACACAGCATCCAGCCAGAGCCAAAAACCACTGAGAGTACTCTGAAATACCTACCTTAAGTACTTCTACATGGAACATCCATTTAAATATTTCACACATTCTTGGAAAGGCTTTGGTGCACTATCAAAGGAAAATTATTCTAAATGCGAATTGTCAAACAACAGGGAAGAATGCTGCTGTGAACTGTGATACACTTTTGAAAGATGAGCAAGGTGGACACAGTAAGTCCACTCTGCAAGCTGAAAGCAGCCTGGGTACAGTATGTTCTCTTGCTACTGAGCAATGAAGAACAAGAATTTCTGCATCTTCTGGACATTTCTGAGGATCAAAACAAGAGCCAAACACCTGAACTGAGTGCTTTTCCTCATTTTCATGCATTCTTTCAAGATTCCTGCTACACTGCTGTTTTGTGAGCAGTAAAGACAAGGGAAAACCTTGTGTCATCTTCTTGGCATGACAAAAAAACAATACAAAATGCATACATGATCAGTAAAAGATAATTAGATCTACCAAATTGTGCTGACACAAGGGAGCAAAATGTAAAGTTTCATTTAAAAAATACTGTCCTGTTAACATTTAATACGTTCACAATTTGCTTCTTTTTTATGGAACAACAGTATCTAGCAGCAATCAAGAAATCCTTTTTTCACACTGATAAACTGACACAAAAGTTGGAACAACTTATTAGTAACATCTCCATGACGTTTAGTCAGAGTGATGTCATACTTTTAATATTTTTCCAAACTCCAATTATTAGTTATCAAGGTATACACATCACACTCTTGATCAAGTGATAATCTAAAGACTGCCTGACAGTGATTGGCTCAGATTTCAAAACCCTTCTGAATGGAGACCAATAAACATACTGACATAATTTTTTTCCCTACAAGATAATTATTCATAGATGCTGTCTTTTATCAACACAAGGAAACAGGTGAAGAGAGTCATGCTTGTTGATAAATATTAATGGGTCTAAGTTACTAACAGAATTTGTCTCTCCAGAAGTGTTTTGTTATGAAAAAAGCTACTAAAGTTTGGTGTGGAGAAACCCTGCACCTTCTAGTACCACGTTCCCTGGCAATTTTTCAGAATTATTTTTAAATAACTTTCTGTCTCCTCAAAGAATCAGCTGTCAATGATTAATTAATTCAATACCCCAAATTAAATATTTTTAATATAAAATTTATTTCATCTCTAATTTACATATTTTGTTATGTCTTTTGAGCTGCCAGATTTACAACAAAGTGACAAATAGAGCCTCCTAAGGGATTTATTTCAGTTAAGCTTGACTTCAGGGTGGTCCTCATTTCAGTCAAAACTAGAAAAGTGATGCATGATTTCCAAAGCAAAAGTCACACCAAGTTGCAAAAAAATAATTCATTCTAACATTTTACAGAGTTTCACTGATGTGCATTCATGGTATGTCCCATATTTTATTAATTGTTTATGTATTTTAGTTCTGTATTTCCAACAGCCTATAAAAAAATCTTTAAATATGGCTGTAAGAAATGGTACAGCTGACATATCCTTTAATTTATTTTCTGAAATAGATTCTTCCACTGATGCCTCTTATGAGCAAATCTTGTGGTTTTTAAAACCCCAATTCTTACAGAATACTATAAAACGTTGAAATCATTAATGCATTGCATACAATTATAATAAACCACCAATACCTTTTCCAGTTAAGTATCACCAGACAAAGAATAAGGAATCAAACCAGAAAAGTTAAGAATACAGAAGATATGGTTTAGTATTGAAATGCAAATGAAAATCACAAGACTTTCCCTGCTTGTCTTAAAATTAAGTCCATTTCATTAAAATGTTTTTGAGCAAACATGATGGATTTCACATGAGCCGTCATGTTTCTAAACACCTTATTTTCTTCAAATTTGTCAGAGGCAAATATCAAAAGCTACCCTCTCCCTATGTCCTTCCATTACAATATTTACACATTTGTTGAATCTTTTCCTCTCACAGAAAACATCAATACTATAAAAATTACATTTGATTGGCCTCTCCTTTCACAACTGCATTACAAATATATTGGTAACAGTCAAGACATACTAATACTTCTCTACTAATACTTCTTATGTCAAGTAAACATATTTAACAATCTCAGCCACTACCTTTACAAATGAGTGTCACTTGTCACCTGAAAACATCTGGTGCCTTAAAATATAAATTTTCTCTTTCTTAGGGACTAGTCAAGTAACTTTTCCAAAATGAAGAACAGTGACTGGCCACTGGATTTCTTCCATGTTTTAGTACATATAGCATGTGTTGCTGAAGTTTACCCTTCATCTACTTGGGTAGGTCTCCATACATATTTTATTTCAAAATTTGAAGTGTGTAAACTTCTATTTGATCTCAGAGGTTGTACATGCGTTTGAGCCACCCTGTCTAATGTGAATTACAATTTTTGAGCACCTTCAGAACACCACTCGTACCTCCCTCCCAGACAGCTCCAAAATACCAGTAGTTATGAAGAGGATAAGACACTGCCATACAAAGTTCTAATTCACAAAAAGAGCCATTCCTGTGGCTATATAGCACTGGTTAATAGAATATCATTGAAAAGACTCAGCAGAGTTGCAAAATTGTGTTCAAAGACATACATAGGCATATATTGTGTATGTACATACATATTTTGGACATAAATTATATTTGCTTTTTGGCAGTAGTGTCTCTGGCTATTCGTTTACATTTAAATCTTTGTCTTTAATATTCTGCTTTGTTTGGACGATTGTATTCTATTTGGACAACTGCATCGTAGAAGGCTTGACAACATAATCAAAGTTAGGGTGATTAAAATCTCTCTCTTTTTAGTTTTTTCCTTTTTTCAGTGCTTTTAGATTAAACCTGTTGAAGTTAGCACCATGTTGCACACTGGAAACACCTGGGTACAAATGCTCCTATTTGGACAAAAGACTAAAACTGTATGATCACAGGAAAATTATGGTGCTGAAGGTCCTCATTCACAGAAAAAACAGATTTTAATTCCAACCCGTCATCCACAAAAGTATATGCTGCATTTCAAAGAAACCATTTGTTTTGTGTTTAAATGCCAATGTTTCAGAAACCCAAGTTTTCAGGGACATGACTAAAACAGAATTACAGAATTTACTGATGTCAAAAACATGGTTATGTCAGTTTATGTCTTGCCACAGTTTGTAGAGCAATAAGCCCATTTGTTCATAATGGAGTCAAATAAACATTAATCTTAATTTTTGTCCATAGAAATGGTGTCTCACACTATATAAAATAGTTTGGTTTGTCACATAATACTTTTTCTGAAAGCAGATATTTAAAGTGTTAGCACTCATACTAAAATAGCATTCCTAGTGAAATGAAGGAAACAGAAATTTCAAGGCACTTCTGCTTACTGCAATTTGCTTAAAAAACATAACATGAAAAGTAAATTATTAAAATCCTCAATGTTGCAGTACTATTGCCTTAGCAAGTGTCCTACTGAAAATAATCAAGCCTAGTAGATGCTCAAGCTCTCAATAGATGCTGTATTGAGAAACAGGTTTCAAAATGTATTATTACTTAAACTGTATTATTACTGTTTAACATGACTACACTTCAAGCTTCTGAAAATTGGAGATAACCTGTTCCATCATCTACACCAGTAATTAGTAATTGCATGACTTTATAAGCAATAATTTCCATCAGTTCAACTTCAGTCAAAAGAAACAAGAATTACTTTTCCAGACAAAAATTAAAACAGTACTATTGTATCCTATGATATAAACAGAGAAGCTCCAGGCAAATGCCAAAGAATGGAAGACATTAAATTCATGTTTCAAAACTAATTCTGAAAAAAGTAAGCTCTTTACACTTCTTAGCTTCCATCTTGGAGTGTTGGAGAATTTTGCTCAGAAATGGCTTATAGAGTTTTGTTTAGACATGCCATAATCATATACAGCTGATGGAAAAGTAAAAGGCAGCTGTGAGGAGCAAATTCTCACAGCCTGTTTCTGTAAACAGCAGAGTTCTCAGGCAGTCTTCTCGTAACAGGTAAACATTCTGTCCTTGGCTGTTTTGGGAACAGACATGGAGGTTTTGAGGACCTTTCATATCAGGGTGAAAACACAAATCTTGGTTTCAATAACAAACCACAGGTATTGAAAACAAAAGGAGGGGTTGGTGTGTAATCTGTGACCTATGATGAGCTCGGATTTTGCAATATGTATGAGCTTAATTAACACTGTTATAAAATATGCCTGGTGAATCAACAAATCGGAGTTCGATGCTGATCAATAAGGATGTGGTCGACTCCCTTCGCTTCAACATTGGAGCATAGCTTAAAGGGACTGAAATCAATTTTCCAAGTTGAACGGGGAGAACGATCATGCCTAAGATACAACTTAAAATATTTTTCACACCTTACATCTAAATAAATCAAACAGGAAGTTCAATACATCAGGCAGTAAAAAAACCAAATGTACTACAAATTGCTGCAATGGAAGAGAGCAACATTCTTTTGGTACTTTCAGTGAGCATGCCACAAACATAGGTCAAGCACACTACCTTCACTCTACTCTAAGTGCTTCTGTTCCAGCTTTTAACAGGAATGAGGCAACCATGAACAGCGAAAGTTAGCTGCCTTCTTACTTCAGCTCCGACCAGTAATGCTGCACTGTGTGTGCTGGGATATTACAGCTGGCAGTTATAAGGTAATTTCACCCAGCCCTTGTCCATTCAGAAGTGCTTCGTGCCTTTCACTTATCCTCTATTATGAGTAGATTGAATGAATAGGATTTCTCCTAATTAGTAAGGAGATTTATTCTACAGGCTCCTTGAAAGCATTTTATTTTTCCCTTGATACATTCATCTTTCATGTATTCTACTTGTGAGCAGAGCTGTGAACACTCACTTCTCCCTAGCCTTTCTTTACATCTGTACAATGCACAGTTTCTGCGTACCTCCCTGCACACCACCCTTTGGTTCCTCTGTTCATTCCCTGTGTTAATTCTGTATGGACTGCATGGATTAGATAGTGAGCTCTGAGAGGAGACAACCACATCTCTGGTGCACATGGTGTCATTCTCTTAGGAGGTTTCCTGAAACAGACTTCTAATAAACTTCTATGAACATCCTCCACACAAAGCACAGATAAGATGACCAAAATTAAGGTCTATAAAGGAATCTGTTGAACAGCAATGACAGCAAACTGAGGTTAGCCACTTCATAGCCAAAAATGCAATTTCCCTGATTATTCCAGGCCACAAATATCATGTAGGAGAGCCAAATATTTAGGCCCAGATGGTCCAGTTAATTCCACACTTCATGGCAATCATTAGAAAGGCTAAGGACTTCAAAGGGTGTCACAGGAACTTACGCTACTTGGCCAGACACCACAGGACACAATACTCTGGAAAGGAATAAATAGCAGAGCCTGATTGGAATGAGGTAACTGCCTTTGAACCAGATCTTTGCAGCTCTGTGTACAGCCCACTGTGATGACCAGACTTCAGAAATTAGACTTCTCATCCCATAGAACTGAAGCCCATCTAAGAAAACTATTGAGGACATAGATCTGAGTGTTTCCCAGGCTTTATATGTCTTCTCTCAGGCAACAACAGAAATATCTGTAAAACAACATACATGTAGGTAGCCACAAAGTTTGGTCTGTGTGATGTAATCCAAAGACATTTAAGTTAACAAATCACAACAGCTTCTTCAGTACAACCATTGCCTCTTCCCATTCTTCTCCAGAAAATAGGTGTTCAGCAATTTCCATAAGTCACAGGATGACAGAATGGTTTGGGTTGGAAGGGACATAATCACAGAATCAATCAGGTTGGAAAAGATATCTGAGAGCATCAGGCCCATCAAGTGCTGTGAACAATAGTACTTCATGGATGGTATTTTCAGGCTCTGATGAGGATAAGCCACTGAAGTTGTTGACTAGAAAAATGTGCCTAAGAAATAATACTGCTATATTAATTTTGCTACCTGAGAGGAGATAAATAGAGTAGCAGAATAGTCAGAAATGGCTGCTGCCTGGAGAGCAGGCTAAAAGACTAAAAAAATATGTCAGGTATTAGAGAACTATGCTTGTCTCAAGCATATCTCAAGGCTGGGCTGGAACAGATTCTACAGGTCCCAGAAACTAGACCCAGGTATGCAAAATAGAGGTTGGTATTACAGATGGTAATTATATTCATACCATATGTCCACTGGTGAAGGCACAGCTGGGATTAATGGAGTTTTCTAATATTTATTCAAGTCCTGCTGCTTGTCAATACCATCTTCAGAAAGTTGTCTTTCCTCAAAATTCTTGTGTGGTCAGTTTTCAGCTTTTCAAATCCCCAAGGCACTTGATTTGTTCCTCTTGTTATTTGCTAGCCTTTTTAATTCTCCAAGTATCCTACAGGCCATGGATTGGTCAATGGACTATTAGGCTGTGCAGTTAAAGAATCCAGTGGACCAAGGACAACACTCATCAAAGACTTGGATGGAGGTGGCCAAAGGCATCACAGAACTGAGGGTGGGCCTGTTCCACAACTAAGCCCTGCATAGCCTCAGTCTGCTCAGTAATTCTTTTCAATTCATGCCTCCCCCATGGGGTAAGAAAGCTGGAGTAGGTGGCCTGCTGGTCCTCTGCCAAGCTTGTTTCCCCAGCTCCTACAAATGCCCAGACTTAACTAAGGGAAAACATACTGGCCAACTTACCAAGACCTCTTTCCCCCGCACAGTTCACCCATCGCACATCTCTAACATCAGTTTACTGCTCTTGTGCACAGTCTCACAGCCAGTCTCACCACCCCACATGCCCCTTGCATTGTCCCCTGTGTGTCCCTGATAAATCTGGTGCTGTTTCCAGTGTATCCCATCTCTCCGAACACATGCCTTCTGTGCCTCTGCTCTGTCTGCTGACCCAAAGGCCTGGATGAGCATGAGGGAATAATGGCTTTCATACTATAAAGTGGGCAAGCCTTGTTCCAGTTTCAGAGCCATGGTTCTGATCTTCCTGGGTGGGCTAGTCATGACCCTGTCTTGACAAGAATTAAGGACTTTCCACATGGGTTGGGCAATATTTAGGCACACGGCATGAGGGAAATGAATCAAAACAGGGATGGGTGGAGGACAGAAGGCTAAGTTGGCAGGGGAGAGTCAAATGAATGTGAGAAAAGCAACTCAGAAGGCAAGAGGACTTTGTAAATCTAATTCTGCACGGCTATCTGAATTAGATGAATACTGCATCCTTGGGAAGTGGGATTAAGGTCAAGAGGAGGAAAAAAGGCAGATGACTTGGACAGCAGAACTTAACTACTAACCTTCACCTAACTAGCTAAAGAGAGAATCCTAATACTAATTTCAAGAATCTTTTCCAGGAAAACAAATTACTCACTCAGCTTTACTGAAAATATAATATTGAAAAAAATATATACCTTATCTTTTAAAACACTGTGGTAACCTTGTTTATTTAGTGCCCTCTCCAAAGTTCCTGGAAATTGGATGGTTAGAAGCAGGCTGCAATTTTCTGGGATAAATACTATTATCTCCTTACATCCATGAAGCTATATTCAATGAAGAATTTAACTATCTGTGATACCAACTATATTGCATTTGTCTCAACAAGTACTTCAATTATGCCCAAGGAACTAATTTTAAAACAAGGATCAATGAAAAACAAAACCAAGCATTTACATCAGAAATCAGAATTTAAGAGAATTATAGCATGTATTTGACCAGGACATAGTAGTAATCCCGTATAACTTTTATGATAGTTAGCAACCAAATAAAATAAACTTTACAATACTTTTTTCAAACACCAAGCCACACTACATTCCCAATTCATGAAATATTCTGTTAATACATTAAGCTTCAAATAACTATATTTAGCCATTTCACCTGTTTATGGATATTCAGTGAAGATTTCTTCTCTTGGTGAATTTATCACTACTATTTTCTTTCAGCCATTCAATTTTACTCATGTTCAAACATAAAATGACCCATCTTATATTAAAAACACAACAGTTTTTCTATGGACTCATAAGAAAACTAGAGTAGGCCTACAGAGAAGAAATACTCCTTCCTCACTCCATGATACAATGCATTAACTTCAGAACAGAGTTTTCAGTTTCACTTACACTGATTATGCTGTACTCATTTACAACTCGTTAGATCATTTTTTATTTCTCCATCCTCTGTAGACCATGTGGTTGATCACAATTCAGGCACAGTTTCACAGCTAGTTTCTTTCACAATCCATGGCCATGTTGCCACCAAAAGGGAAAGTTCTCCCTCTTTCATTAAGCCCTTGGCCCCTCATTTGTGCCAGCACTGGATCAGATGGATTGACTCTATTCAGCTGAAAACTATAAAAATTAATTAATTAGTTTTCAGGCAGATCAGCTTTTTGATCTAACCAATTACCCAGCTGCCTGAATGTTGGTGCCAGCAGAAGAAAGGCATTATAACCCATGGCCTAGAGTGGAAAAGTGGTGGGACAGTAGCAGAATAGGTTAAAACTGGTGTGCACCAACTGTGAAACTGCAGCCCTAAAATCACATGGAACTTTGCTGAACATACTGATCACCATCTTCAACAGCACAGCACTTTGAATGCTAAATGGTCAAGTAAGTAATTGTTGATGTAACATGGTTAATATGTACAAACAAGAAATTATATATCACACTATCAAGCACTGAAAAAGGGAACTTTTAGATAAATTTTTGCCCCTCAACTATTCTTTTCTGCTTCATAAACATTATAGCTTGTTATTAAACCTAACCTAACAAAAATACCTGTATTGCCATTTCATCATCCAATGAAAATCTTAAATAAATTTTAACATCATTTTATGTCAGGTCCCTTAAAAATTATTGTTACTGTTACTATACACATACTAGTAATACATTTTTAAAATAAATTTGAGACATATTATTTTGTTCTGTCCAGCAATAATTAATATATTAATGTACAGGTTTCATCTACATCTTTACTGTTCATATGCTGTATTTGTTCCTGCAATTTTTAGCCCAATTGAAGGTCCTAACAGGTAAACCTAAATGGGTGTTGCATATGTGAAACAATAAAAACATATCAGGTAATGAAATCAGGTAATGTCCTAGGCAGTTGCCTAGGACATATAGCAGAAATTTTCTAGAAATGTATTATGCCTATCTGTTGAAGCTATTTTATTTCTAAAAGAAAAAAAAAAATAAGCACAAACTCTCTTCTTTACTCCTTTCTTCTGAACTATACTACTATAACTGTCCTTCTCAACATGGATTCCACCAATTTGAGTCAGTCAATAACATTATGACAGCCTTGCAAAATGTTGTTGCAGAGCTCTGCTGAAAAATCAGTGTAAGTTTTTTCAAGGAATCATAGAGACTATTGTCAAATATTATATACTTCCAGGGAGAAGTTTGTCCCAATACACTGATGAGATTTAGAAATGGCCAGCTTCTTTCCCTCAAATATCACATTCCTAGCCTTTCCAGCAAGAACTTCATCTTGCTGATTTCTCCCATGGACTCTCTGGACTACACTACCTAAAAATAATTAAAATCACAGAGCTACTTTACAATAACTGATATCCTTGTACTCTACCTAATTTATGAACAGACCCCTAGAACCTGCATTGTTATCAACATATTGCAATAAGGAATTTTAAAATATTCTAAGCAAAAAAAAAAAAAACAAAACAAAACAAAAAGCTGCTGTAAAAAAATCAGAAATGTCAGGTTTTCTGGCTGTAGTTTTTCCATTTCACCTTTGAATGCCAGAAGTCATTTGTCACTTCTATTGGATTACCTCATAGATGCCCAAAGTCCGCCAAGTGCTTTTCACTATTATTTCCATCAACCTTTCAGTGTGATGACTAATCTGCTGCAGAACTACGTGATGTAACACAATGGTTAAAATTAGTAAGGAATAGCTTTGCTTTCTTTTATTGCCAGTCATTTCCGGAGTTCTTCACGCCCTCGTGTAACTTTCTGTCCTTATAAAATGAAAATTAAAGCAGCTTTCTGTCCTTGAGTAACACACAAAAGTCTGTTGCTTACACTATATTACATATATATATACATATATAAATATATAAATGCATATGTGTAATTATACACAGCAAAAATTGATACATTGTGACTATGACTTGAAGCACTGAAAATTTAGAAAACACTGGATATAGAGTTGTTGGTACAACCCCACTTAAAAAGCTAAAAGTGACAGAGGCCTTACAAAAATCTCAGAAAAAAATGGAATAATTCTATGTTTGAACAAGTACTTGAAATGTCTGTAACAAGTAGGGCTTGGAGCCATGCATGATAAGGGCAAAGCAATATATTTAATAGCTGCTCATTAAGTGCATCCTGCATGAGGTAGGAATTCTGTGGAAAAATAGTGTAATCTCATAATTAAATATAAACACATAAGGGACCAAGTTTACTCCATCAAAACCTCCCAGGCTTTTTCTCATTCCTCATCCCTTATTGAAGCTCTGTTATGCCCAACTGTCCATGGCTCTCTTGTTCTTTTCCTAATTCCTTCAGTTTATTTATATATGTTTGTCTTTTCCCAGCCTGCATTCCACCGAGGCAACTCCTCTGTGTTTCCATGGGGGTTCAAAACAGCAAAAAGAAAAAAGAGAAAACAAACTTGTTTGTTCCAATGACTGGACCTAGATCCTATCCAGTTTCAAACAGTGCAGGAATACATAAGTACAAAGCAGAAGTTCAGTTCAAGGTTATTATACCTAAAGAAGAACACAGCTAAAAACTTGATTTTGTCTCAGGTGGAACTCTGGAACTCCAATAATATTCAATCCCATGAGCCTGCCCACAGCATCAAAGTCACATTTTAGGATGTGTTTATCTGCTCCAAGCACTGTTGAACAAAAAGTTGGAGGTTATGTAATTAAACATGGTACATACACAAAAGCTCATATCCAGCTGCCCAGGTCATGGTAGTACATTAAGTCCTATGATTTGACTTTGGGATTTGAGAACTGTAACACTTTTCTTTTAATACAGGTTTTGTGAGTATATATGCCTGTGTTTGTACACAATATCTTTCACAATAAAACCAAATTTGATCAATAGTCTTGATCTAGAGGAGGTGTGATTCACTTCTCACACTGCATTACACTACTTTGATTTCAGTGTAGTTGTTTCTGTTGCATATTAATCTGTCAGTAAATTATTTTTTCTTTTCATACATATGAAATCAAGTTTTATACATGCAGTCATATAGGTACAAGTACCTACACACTCAAACATTAAAACAAAGAGAATGTACAAAGCATTTTATGTCTATTACATTTTGTGTATGACCATGTCTGATGGCATTGGTTCTACTATGTTTTCGGGAAGATTATCTTACTAAGATCCTAGTCAAGCTTGCTGCCAGAAAAATTTAGTTTAGCACTAAACTGAAAGCTAAACTAAGGCAATAAACTAAACTTACCCCTTACTCCCAGAGGGGGTCCAACAGAAAAAGGACATAAAAGCTGCTTGTTCAGCTGTGGCACTCCTCTTTTAAAGCCATTGTATGACTGCCTCTATTTCAATGACACATGCTGCCTGTCAGAAGGTGATAGTCTCTGTCATACTTATTAAAAGGCATTTTGGAACTAAGCGATCCTAAGTAACTAACTAAGGACTGTGACATAAATCATGTATGCCATTATAAGACACAAAATTGGTTCTCAAAGTAGTTAGCAATGACTGACCTCACTATATTTTCAACAACAAAAATTATCAGAAAAATATTGTCTTACAGAACATTGTCTGCAGAAGCTTCAAAACTTCTGAATGTTAAAAGCCATCACTCTCAGCAGTTGAATTTGATTTTGCCTCTCTCTGGTAACTGTAAAGGTATAGAATCCTGCAAGCTAGAAGCTTTCTGACAGCTATGCCTTTTCAGGGGCTCATGGAAATAGTTTCATCCAAGAGTTTCTGTATCTCATTAACTCTGTTATTTAGTGTTCCCAATTGCTGATCAAAATACACAATAAATTATACCTTGTTTTATCAGTACTTATTTACCATACCTTTTTCTGAATGTAATCTTCTAATGCATCATTTTCCCACAGAAATAGCATAACATTTAAGGGTGGTATGCCGCTGCTAATTTACATTACAGAAAGGACTATACAAAAGACTGAAGTGCAGAGATGTCCAAACTCACTTTAAGCCACCTACAAGAAGACATCCTGCTGCATGGCCATGGCCAAACATATCAGCTTATTTAGTATGGAAAACATGCATGTTTCTCCAGCAAGTTTTCTGCCAGTGGTTGAACTTGCTTATTTATACACGTATTTGGGTACTCTTACATTGTGCTAGATATGCAGGTCTAACTTACACATCTCTGGTCCTGCCTGCATTTAACAAGACTTCTTGACTTGGCAGCACTTGCCCTTTTGCTGCTACCATAAACTTGAAAAGTGTATTTATTTTGGACACAGCTAGTATGAAATCCTGGTATCACCCTAGTATGAAATCCTGATCACATACACAATCAAGGTTTATAAACACACTAAGCATTACTTTTCCCTTACTATACCGAACACCAGTGCATTGTTGGGTTATTTCATTAAAATTGGGGCAGGTATCACAATACTTTTTCTTCGGACACTAAAATACAAGGAAATACAAAATTCAAGGAATAAAATACAAAACAAATATTTTAGTAGGCTAAATATTAAATGTGATTATGTCTATAAGAAAGGTGAACAATTACTTTGTAAAGAAAGGGAAAGGTGGGTTTGGGTATGTAAGAAACTGGCAGGAAAATAAGCGACCCTGTAGAAGTTACTGCAGGCCTTGACATGAATATGAACCAGCAGAATCACTGTGAGAGCAGTGCTGCTCATTTCTCTCTGCAAAGAGATAGACATACATGTTCAACATATATTCAGGTACAGAGATATCAGGACTTCAAATTACACAGAAAGAAAATGGATGGGTCTAAGGAAAAAAGAGATGAAAGCCTAATGTACTGGCTGCACTACCTAACAGTTTTCATGTTAAATTCCATTTCTTATTCCTAAGGACTCCATTACCATTAAACTAAATAGCTCAATTTCTTTAAAGGAATGAGAAGGACTATCGTATCAAGAACCTATTTTGTGGGTAATCACTTGAAGTTTCAAACCTGAACAAGAAATTACTTTGAATGATTGCTGCTGACAATTGTTTGCTTCACATTATTTCTTGACATTGCATCTGGGTGGTAAACAGATCCTTTCCTTTTAAATTTTGAAATCTCAAAATTATTTATTTCCCACATTAGAGTTAACCCCAGAAGTTTCAAAGTTTCCCCACATAAAAGCAGGGAAGACAGAGTCCAGAACAGCCAAAAGGCATCAGTTGTCAGTGTCCTTATTTTAATGTCAGAGCAGGAACTTAAAACTCAGCTTTCTGCAACCCTATCCCAGTGCTCCCTTTATTTTTCATATTTTTCATTCATTTTTTTTCTTTCCTCAACATTCCTAGTAAAAGTGATCATGAAGTAGCATTTTCACAGGAAAAAAATATTAACTCTCCTTAATAGCTTTTGTTGAAACAGAGAAGAAAAACAGCCAGGCATTTTGCTAGTTCTCAGTGCAACAAGCAAAACCAGGTATGTGAAGGAACGTAATACTTTGCCTGATGAAAACATATTTGTTTACATCAAGCTGAGAATATTAATCTAGACAGTTCTAAGGTGTCAGGATGCAAACCATTATGTTGAATAAGATATTAAAATCAATCAACATACTATTAACAACTATTCCAAATATTCCAGATTAAATTGGAAGTGAAGAGATCAGACTAACATTATTAGCCAAAGAATTTTCACCACTCATATGAATTTGAATTATTTAAGCCAGTTTCAACATTTGAAGAACTTTGCTGCTCTCAAGGGAGATATTAAATGTATACGTCAGTAATTCACAGATTGCTGCTGCTGCTAGTCACAAGAATCTGGCTTTAATTCCTCACAGTTAAAATCTCTCTTCAAATTAAAAGTGTTTAATTCACTAAAAACATACCAAAATCAAACAGAAACTAAATGAACTTACTAATGATAGACAATTTTAAATGATACCTTTCCTTTAGGACCTGAGGAAGGGAGGTAATTCATGCCTGATTATATGAATTACCTGGAGAGTGAGGTGTGATCTAATTTACATGGTAGTAATGAGCACATAGCTTTCTAAGTACTTCCTGAAACATTTGCACACTGAGCTGACAGAACCTGGAGTCCAGAGAGCAAAGAATATGACACTGCAGGGAAAAGGAACAGTCCGAGGCAAAGGAGGTTACAATAAACATTTGGATACAATTTGCATGGGTGTGGGGAAAAAACCTGGGTCATGGTGTGGCGAAAAGTTCAGTAGTTTTTGTTTTCCACCCTTCATACATTTTAGGGCTACTGTAGTACAGCACTGTTCTCAGAAGAAACAGAGGATGAGGTACTGGTCTTGACAATTCAGCCTGCCTTAGGCAGGGCTCTTGTTTGTTGTCTCTTCTTGAATGACAGTGTGGTTTCAGAATGGCCAGCAGAAGATGTTAGGTTGTTAATTTGTCCCTTTATTCTCCACAGCCATTAATCAGATAGACAGGGGTTTGCTCTTCTGTTCCCTCTGAAATTCTCCTATACCATTCCTCAATAAACCTGGCTATCAAAGGTAGCTTCCAGAGCACTCCCGAGCCATGGAAGGGATTAACAAATCATTCAGTGCTACCTGATTACTTGAGAAAAGAGGGGCTCAAGATACACTCAGATGTAACACATTCTCCTCAGATACTGAAGCTGACCACATCACGAATTGCCAAAGGGATTTCAAGGAAATGCAAAGTGTTCCCAGTGCTATGCAAGAATTCATTTACAGTTGCATTTATTGAACAGCTTTTTGATTTCTTTCCTAAAATGAGACCAAGTGTCAGCTAGGCTTTAGCTTGTCTGGCAACCTTTATTTCACACAGACTATCATATATATATGCATTTAAAACTCTCAGTGACAACTCTGGCTCCCCCAAAAATGTTGGGTTTTTTTCTAGGAAGTCCTGGTCTACAGATGAATCTGGAACTTTCTTTCATGTCAGGCAAATAATGCTGCCTCTATCAGTCTTCTAAATCTATGTGTGGTTGCACACTTCAATGTAATAGATTTAACCTCATTTCTCAAAAATTACCAATAAGGTAGCTTAATTATACACTTCTGCCTGTGTTAAAAAATTCTTACAGCTGTTTCACTGAGAGGGTCTTCAATCTTCCTTCTTTGAAGGACTTAAAATTTGGCAGGATCCTTTTCACTGTCACTATGCAGTCTCACCCTGTGCAGACATGCTCTAAACTTCTGAGAAAAATCAGGAGTTTGCACGTGTTTGATGAAAGCTTGCTAGAGGGTATCAAGCAACATTCTTTACAAAGCCTGTTTTCACATTTTGTCTTCCACACTGAACAGAGCTTTTCCTTGCAACAGCTCCTCATGGCTGCCAGAAACAATTATGGCACTGGGCACTGGAACAGAAAAGAGGCAAACAGTCTTCCTGTGTTCTCAATGTTCTTCTTGTTATACACACAGCTCAGAAAAAGAATCACTTGGGTTGGAAGACGCAGCGCTCATAAAAAAAGTGACTTAAAGTGTATGGGAAAACTTGACAGCAGAAAAGCAGAAGAGGCAAACTGTTGGGAAAAGTATGAAAAATATTAATTAGTACTACTAAATACAACTACTTCCCACACGAATTTGGAACAGGACACATAGTTCTCAGTTTTTAAGATTCCTCTGCTGTAGGTATCCTGTTGGGAAAGTCACTGGTGAGCTGCATCAATCTTCTCCGCACTGTGGTCAACCCACAAAGGAGATGACAGCTTATGGCTGTTGCCAAATATTTCATTAGAGGACACACAAAAGCCTCTACCACAGGTCAGTAAAATCTCTATTTAATACCAAGACAGCAGCCTGTGTACCTCCACCTAAGAACAATTCTATTTTTCAGGAAGGTCTTATTTCCTTTCCTACATTCTACCTTGTCAGATAGGATGGGACATTAAAACCTAGATAAAATATGACACATGCTGCAAAATCTTACTCGAAGTTTGAAACAGGTCAGCATTATATTCACCTATGCAATCTTTAATTGCTTCCTGTGCAAATAAAGAATTTTTTTTTAATGTATTTGGGATCCCTGCTTCACTCAATAGTCAGGAAGTATAGTGTTTAGGGAAAAATTAAAGCCTAGGCTTTGAATAAGGATATTGTCATTAGACTTTTGCCTTATTTCTTCCGAAATGCAGACAGTACTCTGAAATGAAGCAAAAGCAAAGATTAGTCTTTTCTTCTGAATGTGAATTTAGAAGTCCCTGTTGAGCTGAATAAGAGAAGATCCTGAGGGAAGGAATAGCACTCAAGCCCTTGAGGGAGCAGCCTATGTCAGGAGAAAGGTGAGAGAAGAGAAAGCAAAGTCTCACTCATGCAATCGAAGACTGCTCTGTTGGAACTGTTTTGCCTCTGAAGTCTGCCAGAAGACCTGAACTCTTACAACATTGACATAAGTCAAGAAGATCTCTGCTTTTCACACTTCAAGCTCTATAGGCACCTCAAAACCCATTGAGCAATCAGGCCTAAAGTCTCCTGCATTCTGAGGAATAGGCATTCATGACAAAACAGGATTCACTCTCAGTCTTTCAAGTACACAGCTATTTCTGTGGGGGGCATAGAAAAGAGCTAATTTCACAAAATATATTGTTTCTTGCTTGCATAAAACTCATTTAATATAGCAACAATTGCATAGAAAATCCCACATGGAAATTAGTTACTCAAAGCAGGGTTTGGCCAGAGGTTACAAACAAAGCAGAAGGGGAAAACATTGATTATGCAACCACAAAGCTATGCTGTGTTGTCAGCTCAACTGAGGTATATTTAACTGGAGCAACACAGCTCCATATATGGATAGACATGCTTGCCTGAGTGACAGACACTGTGCCCTCTGGGACAAAACACCCTACTGCCCAACAGGGCTAGTAAGATAAAGGACTCCTGAATTAATTAAAATGAAGTTATTGCCCAGAATTTGCTTGATATTTCTGTAAACAACAGGTGCATGCTAGGAACTAGGATGCAGGGCTACAGGAGCCCAAATGGCTGAAATACCCCCAGCTTTCATGTCAGTTCAGAAGCAGCCAGGAGAAGAGTATCTGCTTTTCTAAAGCATGTTTTAGTTGGGAAGCAGATGAATCTTTAAGTCTTTGCCCTCCATTAAAATCTGTTGCACCAGAACATAAAACCAAAACACGTTTTATTTACACCTTGAATAACTTTGGAGACACAGAATGGATTTCAACTCTGTCTCTTTTGGACAGCTGTAATTACATGTCATTTCCTCACAGAACTTAACTTGAAAAGCACAACCAGTAACTGATTTAGTAACCTATGTGACTCAGACAGGAGAAAATATTGCAAAGAGTCTTGAATTCCCAGAATATTAAACTCATGAAGGACTGTCTTCATGTCTGAGGATCAGATTCTTAAGGCCCAGTCTGCGTAAATGTTGCTTACATGGCTCTTGGCTCAACAGGGGGACCACAACCGTTGTATACGGATGGAGCCACTCAACATAATCTGAAGAGAACATTTCCTTCAGTGTAGCAGCAAAATACCATAAATAGGCATTCCCTCTGCTTCCTTACAAAAAACAAAATCTCAGACTTGGCTCAGTAAGACATCTGCTTCACTTGGGGGAGAGAATCCCCTTCATTTCTTTCCTACAACTATGACTATGCAATAGAATCAATACTTCGAACAAAAGGGACGAGTCTGCAGTATGCTCATTTTCTCTGACTTCATTATCTGCAAAAAAAGATTACAACACTATGCTGGAGTAAATTTCCCTCCCTATATGCCCTTAAGGAAAGGTTAATTCACAGCAAGTAAGGGGACAGAATAACAGGGAAATCAAAGGGCTGTTATAACCACTCTCAGTTCTACTTTTTCCAAACACTTCACAGCTTAGAAGCTAAGCTAAGCTAAGCTAAGCTAAGCTGGTTTGTTTTTTTTTCTTTTCTATTAAGTGGCTATTGACTAGAACAGATTAAACTGTCATGCAAATTGTTTAGGTATATGCATTATAGTAATAAGAAATACACATACATGGTTCCCTCTGCTACTGAGACAATTGATGCCTACTACCACTGGTAAGTCTGGAGACTGAGTGCCCACAGCTATTCAAAGTACAGTGTTGCCTGTCCTTTCTCCCTCATTGACTCTAAATTGCTATAAAATTAGTTATTCACATGTCAAAATAACACTCCTGTAATGAACCTCTAACCTGCAATCTAGTTCCAGATAAAATGCTCCTTTGGTTTTGAATAAAGAAAACATTTTCATCTATTTTAATTTTTCTCTTCCTTCAGACAACAGTTGAAAACAATTAGTGGATAAAACACTTCTTGCTCTTCGTTCTTTATATGCAAATACCACGGACACAGTGAAGATACTAAACAGTACTGGTGCCAGTGGAGACCCTTGAGGGACACCACTCATTGCTGGTTTTCATTTGGACACTGAGCAATCGACTGACTCTTATCTGCCTAATGGTCCTTCCATCAAATCAATGTCTTTCACAATTTAGAGGCAAGAACGTTGCAGAAGTCCAGAGAGGTGACATCAATAGCTCTTCCCTTGTTCACTGATGTTAATCCACCCTTGAAGGCTGCAGGCTCAGTCTCAATTGGCCCTTGGTGAATATCTGTCCTTGGTGAAGCCATGCTAGCCACCCCTAATCTAACTTCTGTAAAATGTTGGTGTTTTAATTAAGAATATGCCTCTGTCATTTTAATTTAATAAAACTTATCCAATGTGTGATACCATTTTTTAACACAAGACTTGCAGGAAATGTGGTTTTCAAGCAAAAAAAAAAAAGCTCCAGCAACAAAGGTTTGATTTCTGATTGTTCAACGAGAATAATGTGAGATACTACAGAGGATTCCTTGGTTTTCAGCAAGTAGCAGACTATTATAATACACGCCACCCAATCATAATCTTTGGGAGCCCATGAGGGGCAACCAGAATTTTGGATTTGCTGGTAAAGCTACCAAAATGATCTTCTGTTTCGGAAATTGAGTCCTTGCACATATTGCAACTGAGAAGCTTGTGATTCTTTTACAGGACTGTTACTCCAGCAGTGCCTGCAACTGACTATATTCTGCCTGTGGTTGTGATTTCATTAAATCAGGGTAACAACTCTGAGAATAAATTTTTGTTAGAAAACATGAATACAAATAGAAAAATCTAGGCCCAACCTTTGTATCACAGTAAGATGCAAAAATTTTGACAAACCACTGTTCAATGGGTAACTATGACCTAAATTCCTCTAGTTGAATACTTTCTGCAAGCCAAACAAGGAAGAATTTACCAGTATGAAATATACCCCTTTTCAAACCCACTGGCTTCCCAGGACTTCATTGTCTTATCCATAAAGCTTTGCACCCTCTTGAAATTGCTTTAATTAATAGTGTGTGTCTGGTACCCAGCAAACTGGTTCTGCTGCCATTTCCACTGCTCCTGTTTTTTCCATTGTGGTAACAGAATTATCATTGCTTGTTCTCAGTTCTGTACTACTTTTTCTGGTTTTCAACCAGCTCCAGAGACTTGTTGCAAGTCTTTATTGCCTCTGATTCACCATCTTTTCATACATCATGTGTAGTTTCCTCATGTGATTTATGTATTTATTTCTTTCACCAGCATTTTTTATCCTCCAGTGCCTTATCCTCCATTTTTCTCTCCATGAACACTTCTCAAGACATGAACCCTGCAACTATTTACCAGATATACTTAATAACTATAAGTATGTTTTGCTTCACTTAAACTTTATCTCTTTTGAAGTAAACTTAATCTCTTTTAAGTCCTTCTACAATACGGCCAACTGGAATCATCAAGTAAAATTCAGTTTCACTTACAAATAGCTACCCATAAGAAGTTATTTGGTTTGTTGCTGTTTCTGTTAGATGCTTCAATTCAGTTATTTACTCCTGAACAAAACTTTTCTCTAGAAGTTGGCATATGTCTAAATTACTTCAGCTGTTGTCTTTCCTTCCACCTTTCTGTCATCATCAGTCATCTCCCAAATATAAGACAACATTAGGGAAGGCAAAGGAAGACCAAGAGGGTGTAGGACAGTGAAGTAAAGTGAACACAGCAGAAACTGAAGAGAATTATCAGACTGAAGAATACGGGAAGAAAATTGAGGAAGGGGTGAACACCAAGGGAAGACAGGGGTGAATCACTGTGAAAAAGAGAGCTGAGCATGAAAGGAGAAAAGAAGGCAAAGGAAAGAAAGACTTGGGGAAAACACCATAGCATAAAGATTAGACAATAAGAAAGAACAGGCAAAGAGGAGGCAGAAAACAAAGGAGATTAATCAAGACAAAAAAAAAAAAAAAACCACCCTGGGGAGATGATCTGTATCAGAAATAAGGGGTGTTTTTAACCAAAATTGGAGATGCCTGGTATAATGGGGAACACTACAGCCCAGAGTAGGACAATAAACAGAATTAATATTTTAAAATAAATGAGCACAGAGTGACTAGAGCAGTTGTGCTGCTGTACACTCTAAACTGGAAAGAGGTAAGTTATGAACATTAATCTGGTGTTTCTCTACAACTGAGAAGGAAAGCAGAAAGCTAAAAGGAATAAGTATAAAACTAAGACTGAATATTAGGGAGGGGTTTTTTGCTATATGCTCTTGATACCTCTATGTGCTACAGTACATTGAGTAAGAATAATAAAACCACAGAGGTCTGCCGTCATCACACAATGATACATAGTAACTGTAAATGTACATTTTACATTGGGGTATATTGCTTCTGATTGCTTATTTCAGCCTTTTGCCAAGATGTAGTCTGCCCCATTCTTGCTCAATCTTATAAATATTTTTAATGGAAATGGAATACACATCAAAAGATGTGATATAATTGTTTTATGAGGCACAGGTTAGGCCTCATGCTTATTTGGGCTCATTTTGCTACAAAAAGGCAAGTATTCTTCAACATAATGGAGTACATGGGATCAGTTCAGCTTTTGAGATAATTTCTTATGAGAAATTGCATGTTGGCAGATGCACTGATTTCAAGTGAGGCACCCATCTGCATCTGAAAGCACAGGATTCTCCAACAAAAAGAAACCTGCAAAGTAACCAAATGACACCCTCTGAAATTATATTGTCAATTTGACAAAATGTACTTGATTCTTAGGGTGCTTTTAAGGCACAGTGCTTGGTTATTACCTTCATGCTCATCTTGTCTAAGGAGAAAAGACAGAGTGACTTGACAGAGGACACTTGGCAGATGCAAAGCCTGAAATAATCGCATAAATTGGTAACATCAGCTTTGTTGAAGTTGATATTAAAATTCTAACTATCTCCTACTGTCCCGGGGCTTAAGCACAGTTTTCTTGTCACAGTTTTTTTCTCTCTTTATTTATCAATCTAACCAGGAAAAAGGATAATCACCTCGTTCTTTTAGGGACAGGTGGCACCTCCCACTTGTAGCATCCTCTTTGAAGATTGCTGAAAGGACAACTATCCCCCCAGACAAGTAGCTGTGCTGGGGAAAAGGAATGTCTAAAGTGCCAATCTTCTTTTCTGGGTGGACATGGCCCAACAGTTGGGCTTCAAACACGGTTACGTATCTGAGCAAGAGATAACATGTGCTTGTGAGGGCAGTGCATGCCCTTACAGGCATTTCCTAGCTCCTCCTTGGCAAATGCAGCAGGCCAGATGGAACTGTTCCTTGGGCTGCCAGTTGGACCACCCTGGTTTGTACCAAACAGGATTTTGAAAAAACCCAAGGGGATGGAAAAAGTCTGAAAATTAGCAACTAAAAATAAACAGGAAATGAAGGCAGAACTGTTTCACATGAAGTGCCATAAGTAAATGAAACACAATTGTCCAGTTGGAATTATCAAAATTATGAATTTAAGTAAAAACATTGTCAGTAGTGAAAATAATGCCAGGGCAGAAGGGAAAGGAAGAGCTAAATTGAAACAAAAAAGCCAAACAAACACAACTACAACAATGCTATCAGTAGAACCACACCTGGATATCTTCAATGTGAGGTAAAGGAATGTGTGAGAAGTATGGCATTTTGAAGGTCTGAAACATGCTAACTTCAACAAGTTTCCTGTATATCCTTTGAAATTCCTTATTTGTCACAGCATAGTCTGTTTCTTGAATTTTTTTTTTCCTTTAATAGCTCTGAAAAATTAAGGCTCAGGCCAAGTACATAAAGGAAGCTTGTGTTCTATAACTTCTAAGGATGAGCAATTAGATAGGAGAAAGTCAATGTATAATAACAACAAGAATACTTCTCTATTTACCCAGGATCAGTTAAGATTTAATGCAGATTTTTTTCCAGATGAATGTTAAGACACTGTCAGTCTGTGAGGACACATCATTTTCAAAAGACATTATTTAATGGAAATATAATGCCAAAGAGAAATAGCACCACCTACAATTTGATAATACTGTTTAAAGCTCAAGAAATCAGAAGAATGTCTCAAAAATGCAAGGCACAATCTCTGTTGCTGAGATAAAAAAACTAGATGATCTACACATGACCTTTTCCTCCTGTAGGTTCTGGAACTGCAAGGAAGAAAATTGTTTTCTGACTGTTCTATTTAACAGTCACACCAGCAAAACGTAACACAGAACGCAAAGCAGAAACAGATATTATTTACACAAAGTATCATCTATGCTAATATTGAGATACTGAGTAAAATCCTTCAATATGCAAATCATTTTGGTATTTCAATCATCTGAGACCTTGAGACACTAAAGGCTGCGTTTTATAATTTTGGAGTTTTACACAAATGCAGGAACTGGAGCACTTTCATCATCTAAACAGTTCCCCAAGAAATTTAAACACAGTGAAGCACAATCAAGCCTTATCAGATAGCTTATTAAGTAGGACTTGCTGGGATACTTGAACTGTTAGCCAAAACAACACAAGCAGCCGTGTTTGTGCAGCAGTCCAGGAGCCATGAAAAGTCTTGCTCTTTGGCAAGGTGAGTTCCACTGAGCAATGCTTGGTTCTGCGGGGTAGCTGGGGAGGGAAACAACAACAGAACAAGAACAAAAAGGAGACACTCCTTTCCTGCAGGACATAGGGAATGTGAGGCATCCAGGACAACAAACTGAAGAAGAATCACTTCAGAATTCTTTGGACTTGGTGCACTCTCCCTCAGTTAAGACAGAGTCAATCTCGGGTGTTTCCACACCATCTCTGTCACCACTTTTAAGGGCAGCTGTCTCTGAAGTGTCACCAAAGGACCTCTCAGTGGTCATGCCTACCAAATGTCCTAAGTTAACAGGTGAAACAGCACAAGGTTTAATTTTATTTTATTTTCACATCCCATGGCTACAAGGGTAATCTTTTTCTGGTTCACTCTGCCTTATGAGCACCAACAGTATTTCTATACTTGGAATTTAAGTAATGTGGAGAAGACTAATTCAACACAACAGAGGCAGGCTAACAAAGAGGACATCATAAGACTGTTTAAGAAGGTGGAAGGAAATTGCATCCTGATTTAGTTGGCAGGCCACCTTCCTTTCTTTTGCTACCAAAATGCCCCTACAGTTTAATATCCCGAAGTGATAACGGACAAGATGGAGCACAAAGGATTTTGTTGCTGTTTTCTGGGTATGGCTTTTTTTTGCCTCTCAAAGAAAACAACACAGAAGGATCTTTATTGAAAGACCCTGGGGCAGATTTGTAGTTAGAAATTGTTCAAACTGAAATCAACAGTGATGTGACAGTTTCAAACAGCTGATGGGCCTTCTCTTCTCCTATACAACTGGGACTTGAATGTGGCCCTAAAAGGATCACAGGAAGTCCCAGCACAGAATTTCCATGTCTCAAACATCAAGTACAAAAATCTCTGCTACAGGTTTTAATGAAGCTTTTTCTTCTTTAATTCTTACAGCATGCGCACTTCAAAAGCAAAGAATTTTGCAAATTTTCAGTAATTTAGGAATTTTCAATCTCATAGAGAGCAAAGGCTTATGTTTTCCTTTCACAATGTTAAAATTTACATTAAGACCCAAGCAACTAATTAGTAAATGAATCAACCTATTAATTTAACATTTTCTTTTCTAAAAAAATAAGATTAAATCTTTACTAATTTACTTAGAACTACTCATAAAACAAAATCAGGAAATCACCATTTAGAATATTATCTATAGCTCAGAGTTCACACCAGAGTTCAACAAGTCTCAATTACTGCCCAGAGATGTTTAATTTAATAATAGAAGGAAGCATGCATTTTCTCCATATACAACAGTACCCTGATAAATGTTCCTTCTACAAGCTCCATATTTCCTTAGTTTACTTAAAATTTACTCTAATGTTATTCTATAGACTACTGTAATATGAATTAAATGACAAAATCAAATGCAGATTGCCACTATGCGAGGGCAACATACAAATACATTTAAAATAAAAATGGAAAATGAACTTCCAAAAGGCTTAAAACAAAAGACTCTAGTTATATTGAACTAACTTACATAATGAAGATTTTTTTAAATAATTGTATTCAGCTTTCTCTTTCATGTCTTATTCCAGTAGTAAGCAAATTTCTAAAAGCAGGTGATTCAGACACTGTTTTACCCATCACACTATGTGAACATAAAATTAATTTTGATGCACATTGTACCAAAATGTCAATATAGATCCTGCAAATAATGTTCTGTAGCAATACTCATATTTTTCAGTGTCAGCTAAAGTGTTTAATGAAAACTAATTACCCATTCTCAGTATGAAGCACTGATGGAGTTGGCGGTGGATCACACTTGGGTTGCAGCACTCCTCACCATCTCAGCCAAAATCCACACAGCCAAGGGTGTTGGCTACCTGTAAAGCAGTGATTTCATCATTTCCAATTGTCTCCTTTCTACAGACATGTAAACAAACCAGAGCATCAACCAATACAGCTCTTTGGAAAGCTGTGTTTCCACAAACAAAGCAAATTCAAGAAATTTCATCTCCACACTCGTTTACATTTTATTTTGAAAATGTAAAACTGTAACCATGAAAAAGAATGTATCTTTATCATTCATTGGAACAGGAATATTTGAGTATTCATGTGCTTCTGACATATAACGATACAACAGATCTTCAGTTCTTTTCCATCAGGACAGTAATAAATGTTCCACAATGTTTATAAATTGTGACTCAGAAAACATCAAACCTGTATGACAAAGCACAAAATCTCAATTTTTGTTGCTTTCTGTTGAAACAGCTTCTCAGAGCCCTTGATACCAATGAAAAAATGCATGCTTATTACACGCAGTAATTTAATAACACAAACTGCAGTGTTCCTTTCTATTTTGTGGGTTGCCATACACAAAGACTGTATCTTACATGCCAAATGAAGCAATGAAACATTATTCTCATTTAAACACTACAGAAAGTTACAGCACAGCCTGGCTAAATAATTTTCTGGGAAGAGTTTAGGTTTGGGAGTGGAAGAAAAATTCCTATTATAAACAAGTACTTAGCACTTAAGAAGTGCTTTGCATCTTTACAAGACTCCTCAAACAAGTACATAAGGATTGTGAGCATTGTACAAGTAAGGTCATTGAAATGGGCATCTTTAAGAAAGATTTAAAAAGAAGTGTTTTCTCAAATAAGAATCAGAGTACACTGCAATGGTTTCTGTTTCAGAGCTAACCAAAACCCATGGCTTCCCCATAGCTCAAAAGTAAATTGGTACATGAAACAATTTTATTGTCCTATCACTGCATGACTCAAAATATTCCATATCAATGTAAGATTAATGAGTATAAAAAGAAATGTAAGTAGGTAAGTAAACAAATAATAGCTAGCTGACATCTTTGCACTCACAAGAAATAAAGTATCAGCTGAAGTTCAGGCCCAGAGGAGAAGGATCTCCACAGTGAGGGGAGGATCAAGACAGAACAAGGGGTAATGACTTTAAACTGACAGAGGCCAGGTTTGGGTTGGATATTAGAAGGAAATTCTTTACTGTGAGGGTGCTGAGGCACTGGCACAGCTTGCCCAGAGAAGCTGTGGCTGCCCCATCCTTGGCAGTGCTCAAAGCCAGGCTGGATGGGCCTCTGAGCAATCTGGACTGGTAAAAGCTATCCCTGCCCATGGCAGGGGGTTAGAACTGATGATCTTCAAGGACCCTCCCAACCCAAACCATCCCATGATTCTATGATATGACATTCAGGAGAACCTGTTGAATGAGTTCCGGATCTAGCCACAATGGAGAGGATGATGCACATGTGAAGGAACCTTGATTTCATTACTCACTTTTCCTTCTTTATTTTACCACTAATTGTTATCCTTCCCTTTTTTCTTCAGTATTTTTTTAGTTATGGTCTCATTTTATTATTATTCATAAATCTTAACATTCTTCAAATAAAAGATAATTACCTAGTTCTACCTATCAGTGAGTGAATTGATGTCTGCATTGAGAAAGGATGTTAAAAAAATCACGATTAACTCATTTAAATGTTACACCTTTGCAGAATTCTCTCATGCTACTGGATGGATCCCAAGATACAGTGTGGAATCCTATTCCAGAAATCTCTAAAATAAGGATCAGTAAGAAGGAAGCACAGGACTGTATCCCCATCAAGCTGTTTTTCTAGAGGTGTCCTGTTTATGTCCTACATTATTCCCTCCCTGCAGGAAAGCAGAAAGATTAAATTGTGATAACTCGCAATTACTCTGTTATCTTCTTGAAATTACATTTTTAACATCTTGTTCAAACCAGTATTAAAACTTGAAACTCTGTCTTGTATCCAAAAATACTGGAAAATTTAGAATTATTACCTGCCCACTCAGCTCTGTCAAAACAATTTGATTGTGCAGACTTCCAGACCAGTTCACTGATTTCTTGGTACAACAGAACTCTCAGGGAACATGCAGCTGTCACTTAGAATTGTTTCCCAAAGTTTTGTCTATACAGATTACCTCCTCCTGAGACATGCAAGTGCCCCTGGTGTTAAAGTTCAAACCCTCTGGAAAGCCACGCTTGGTGGAGCGATACACAAACCTCCCAGAAGAACTGAACATTTGGCGTGAGGTTCTACTAAAAAAAACCAGAGGTCCAGAGAGAACAACACACACAGTCCCTCTGCTCCTTCAAGCTGCCAGAGGCACAGGATTCAAATGTCATCAGAGCCTTCCTTCCTTACATATATTCAGATAAGTTTATCATGACCAGTTCCACAGAAGTTCATCTCAGACTCTGTATTAGAAAAAAAAAATAACTGCTGGAACCAAGTATTCCCTCGTGAACATCCAGCTGATCCCTGAGTTTCCAAAACATGTTGAGTGGCAATAGAAACTCATCTGACTCACACTGATACTTGACTGATTTGCTAGCAAGATTCAACAACCTGTCCATGGCATAGGCATTGTCCTGCAAACAATGTATTTCCATATTCAAAATCACTAAATATCATTATTCCACTGGATGGGTCTCAAAAAATTGATGCCTCATGAAAGTCAATACTATATCTGAGTGGTGACCTATACCTACTAATCTCGTCCCAAAGACAGAAAATAGTCTGTAATTTTGTATAGTCCCTGGAATGCTATGATTCTGTTTTACAATTTAGGCTTTATTCTAAAAAAATTATATGGGGAGTAGGAAAAGTTAAAAAGCTGGAATACTGATGAATTTGAGTCATATTCTTGCCCAAATTAAAACCAAATCTCTGTCGTAAGGGTTAAGTGCAGTCTGTTTACCTCATTCAGACAACATCCAGTCTGCAGTGACCATTCCTTGGGAAATTAGGGATTCCCTCACATCTGTAACAAATTACATGGAGCAGTACAGCTCATCCTTAAAGTTCATTTGATAGTGATTGTAATACATGCCTTAAGGTTAGGATGGAGTGCTTAACTCAATCACTTGATTATATGCAGAATTTTAAATGCTGCAGAAGCCAGGCTGCATATGGAAGTTCTGGGATTGAGGAGAACTCACCTGGAAATCAAGGCTGTTATTGCTCATATCCTACCACAGGCAGACCACATTCATAGGGAGAACACTACTATTTAATGAAGAAAGAAACATGTAATAGACTAGAAGGAGTTTTCTATTAGAGCTGTCCAGGAACAGATGGTTCCAGCATCTGCTATTGTCTCTCCTTATCCTGGGTAATTTATTTATTTTTTAAAATGTGGTTCGGCCTTAAGTTCAGTCAAAGTTCATCTGGCATCCACATCAGTTTACATCTTTATCCAAAGATCTTCTTTGTTCATGCATCTTACAGTCAAATGAAAGAAATTACTCACACATTGCCACCTGTGTGTAAACCCACCACCTACTTAGATTTATTTCTCACCAAAGTTAATGGACTCTCTACCTCAAAGTTTGAAGAATTTACACAGTCTAATCTGTCTTTGAAGACCTCATTCCTGGCAGAACAGTATGAGGCTGCAGACCCAGGGAGTCCCAAAACCTGATGGTTTGACAGTACTCTGTGTGAAGCAGCTTTATGAGCACATTCTAAGCTACTGCCCAAACGAGTGCTGGCATTCCCTTTTAATTACTGTGAACCTGAGCACGGTTTTCTTGGTTAAAGGTTCACTATTGTACATAATCTAAGATCCATAGGCTTGAAATTTGCTGTGCATCACGGGTCGGGGGGGGGGGGGGGGGCCAAGCAGACCAAACTGAGTGACTTCAGTGATAGATTCCCAAAGAATACCCTCCGTAAGAATTAGCTTTTTACAAAATCACCTGCTTCCACCAGCTTTTTCTTTACATGACTGGGACTCAGGCTACAGCTTTAATTGTCTCCAGACTGATTTCATCTGGTCAAGATTCAGGCTGGTAACACAATGTTCCCAATGACCCTTCAGGAAAACAAGATGGAAAAAGTGAAGAGAAGAGAGGGTAAAATTTGCAACCACAGGTCAGTGGAGGCTGGAAGGCACCTGGACACGCTGGCCTGATGTATGTATGAATGACACTGCACAGGAGTGCACACCCGCCTGCAGAGCACATGGTGATGCCAGAAACGTGAGGCAGCGTTCGGCACTGCCTGGAATCACTTAACGTGGCAGAATGACTGATTTGGGGCAGGCTGTTGGCACAGGGATGGACATGAGTGTCAGGTACACACCCGTGTGCCAGGGCCCTGGGCAGCTGTCAGAACAATGCACCACAAAGCAATTGTAATAGAGCTGAAACTCCTTACTCTCCAAAAGATAAATAATGGTACTAAACTAGAGACGTCTTTCTGAATGCTGCATCACACATATGAATTGGACACATGCTGTTCCAGAAAAATATATGGCAATGGTTGCTGACTCCACTTTCCATTTGTGTGAGAAAAGTTTTTTTATTGTTTGTAAAGTAGTCTCAAGTTAATTTAGCATGTATGCCTGATATGCAGCAATGTTGTACATGGTGCCTTACCATGCATTATACAAAAGCTACAACGAAGAACTTCCCCAAGCTTCCACATCAAATAGGAATTGACTCACACCGATCTGTGGAACAAAGGGAAATGCACATGCACTGCACCAACACAGGGAAAACCTGTGGAATCCTGTCTGACATCCCAGTCATTGGGCAGCTCACAGCAGAGCCTCCTGACAGTTTACTTTGAACACTGCCAGGGGAAAATTTCCATCTCCACACTCAGCAGGCTACAAAGAATACTAAGCACAAATATTTAAGTATTATTTAGTTCTGGCATGCACAATATCCCTTATTCAGAAAGACCTTTATTGCTTTGGTAAGTATTACAAGTATTTCAGAGTTCCCCTGTTGACATCTTATGCAAATTGTTCCTACAGCAAGTTATGGATACTTCAAACACTGGAGCAAGGCACAACATACACGTGGATTGTAAACTGCAGTACAGAGTGGGATTACCACAGTCCCTGGCAGGAAAGAAAGATTTTTCCCACAGCAGCTTCCTTTGTCTCTTTGTAACAGACATAAATAGAGACCCGCTGTTGAGGTGAATTACAGCAGGTAGTGAAAGTATGCAGGCTATAGGCAAGAGGGCCTCTTGAGTCTTCATTCCCTCACAAAATGCTTTATCTGCCTCCTAGTTAGACCAGCCCTCATTGCAAAACTGAGCACACGTAATTGAAGGTTTGTGTTAGCAGCTGCTGTGATGTGCTAAAACAATCTGCAGGTCTTAATCCCTGATGAGCCAATCAAGTGGAGTTAACATCAGTCCAATACTGCTTTTGTACACAGATGGGAATCAGGGTTTTTTGAAGTCTTGTGTAGAGAGGAGACCCATTAGTTTACAGACTCAAATGGTCCAGGTGGCTTCAGCTGGGTTAGAAGATTTTTAAGAGCCACAGGGAAATCTGTGGTAAAGGCATACCCTAAAAACCTTTCTGTGACTGTCTGGGCACCTATTTTCCCATAAAAAATACCCTAACAAGTCCTGTTCATTCATGCTATACCAGCTTTCACACCTTGTATTTGTGGTATGCAAAGACAAGCAACATGTTATTCTCAACCCCATGAAATTATGTGGGCTATAGTATAGGGTGGGGAGAGCCAACCAGAAATGTTTTGACCAACTGAAAAAATTCTGTTACATCACAAACAGAAATATAAGCAAAAATATAATGGTTTTATAAACTTCTGACTAACCACAAGACACTTTAATGAAACCATTCCAGCAGTTTTCCTTCTTCATTACCAGAGGAGCTGCTACAGTGACTGGACTTGTGGAGTTCACAGCTGTGGGGAACTCCTGCCATTAAGACTGTCCCAGAGTCAGAGTTTCCTGATATTTCAGTTCTCTGCCCTGAAGCCACAGGAACCCCAGCCCCAGTGATTCAGCCCAGAGCCAGAAAAAACTCTCAACTTTACTTCTAATAGGACTCTCAGGACAGTTGGGCTTTCACCCAAAAAAAGCCAGAAGCACAGGAGCCCAGACTGCCAAACCTTGAAACTCCTGCCCAAGTCCTCATTCCAAATTTCCAGATTCCTCTGTCTCTGTCCATCTAGCTGACAGAAAACAGGGAGATGGGAACTTGAAGTTTCAGGAGCCGCAGCTGAGGCAGGAGCCTCAGAGCTTGGGCTCTCAAGCTTGGTGTTTTTCAAAGTAATTTAAACAAACTGTGTGACCTTTAGAAAGATTTTTCTGCTTTCCTCTCTAAATGAAACATATAACATTTCAAATTAAAGGCGATTTTTTTTTTTTTTAATAATTGAATCTGGAAATGGAACTCTAGTTTTGAGCATCTACAGCACAGAATCCATGGCTATTTCTTACTGGTCTATGACACAGAGTAATCCCAATAAGACCCCAGAATTTTAGAACATTTTAAGTTGGAAGAGATGCATACAGATCACCAAGCCCAACTCCCTGCTCTTCAGAAAACTACCTGAAAAGGAATCACTGGATTCACAAGACATCCTACAGTATATGCAAGGACTCAGAGAAAAGTGTAATGGTAAAGAGATATGGAGAGATTTCACCCCCAACTAAGTGGTCCTGAAAAAAAAAAGAAAAAAGCTTTTTTCCTCTTTACAAAATAAATGTGTTTCAGAAGTTCAACTCAAATTCCAATTAAAACAAGAGCAGAGTCACTCTCCCAAGAAGCAAAGTCCATCTGCTTTATCTACTGTGTTCTTCATACACAGGGGCGATGTATCCCCACTGGGACCTGGAATCCCACAATTTCTCAGAATATTGTAATTTCACAATATCCTAATTTCCAAGCCTGCTCCAACACTGCAATATTCATCCTCATGGCATGGCAGGTATTTGCCACCTATGTGAAAGGTTGGAATTTGGCTCTGATGAAGACACATGTCACCCTACAGGGGCTAAGCTTTTCACAAGTGAGGTGACCACATGGAAAGCTTCCCTGTGAATCACAAGAATATGTAAATCTGTGCCATCAAACAATATCTGTGGGAAGTTTATGAATAATTTGATGCTACTGTTTGCTTCTATGAAACCTGGTGCCATGAAATCACTTTGCCCAGGTTCTGCACCTGTCTGTAAACTCCTGTGATAATTGTATTTCCAAAAGGGACTCTAGCTGCTACACATAACTACACATTTCCTCTTTTGTTCAAACTTCTGGGGAGTCCCTGGACCCAGAATCATAGAATCATTAAGGCTGGAAAAGGCTGGAAAAGGCCTCCAAGATCAACCAGTCCAACCTTTGACTGAGCACCACCATGCCAATTTAACTAGAGCACTAAATGCCACGTCCAGTTGTTTCTTGAACACTCCACAGACAGTGATTTCACCCTCCCTGGACAGTCTGTCCCAATGCTTTAACCATCCTTTCACTGAAAATATTCTTCCTGGGGTCCAACAGGTCTTCAAACCTGAAAGCAAGTTTATTGATGCAGCTGAATTCCCTTGCAAAATATGTATAACATAAAATAATTTGAGAAACAGTAAGTTCAAGTGCATGCCACAGTCAGCCTCACATTCTTGACACATTCAATCCACACAATACAGGTACCCAAGGACATATCATTAGATACACAATAATACCTATTAGTTACAGTAATGGTGTAACTAAGCACACTCTGTTTATCTCCCAGGCAAATCTAGAACAAAATCTAGCTACACTCAAACAGTGTGGCAAAAATAGCTTCACTTTTTAACACCTTCTAACCCTTTCACACATAACTGAACTGTAACCCAAAAGATTCTTACTTACATCCCATAAAGATTCTCATTTATATCCTACAAAGATTCTCATCACTTCTGAAGAAATAAAAGAATTTATTCAGTTCTCTTATGGCATCATCATGCTTAATTATTTCTAGTAATGAGCCTCATGTGACAGAATCCAGGTGGCCTTAAAAACTGACATGTTTATTATCCATATTTCCTATGTGTATGTTTTTACTTCGTAAGTATTCCCTTATCTCTGTTTATCAGGGGCTGGGAGTCACCTGAAGTTAACACTCTGAACTGGTATATACTAACACTGATCTAAACTCTGCATTATTAAAATTAAAATAAAATTCTGTATCAACCAAGAAAAATGCTTCATTAGAAAAGAGGTCAACTTGTACTGTTAAAGAGTGGAAAGGAACATTAGATTAAATCAGGTCTTCTTGCACAAAACCCCGAGAATCAGCAATTTCTATTCAGAGGTTTTAAAGAACATTCAACCTTCTTCAAGGTTGCTTATACATCTTTACATCACCCCATCACTACAGAGCTTGAAGTTTTGAGCACTTCATATTACACAAGGTCAACAGCACATTCCACAGACTCTCTGGGAAATGTCTCCATCACAGATCCAAGTAAAATTTCTGTGTAGAAACAGCTCTTCACAAACTGTCACTTCTTTCTTAGTTTGGCAGCTTGATCTAAAGCCCATTTTGGGAAATCTTTCTCTAATGAATATACCCCAAACTCACCTCCTCTGAGAACCAGAACAGATATTTATGCCCACGCAGGAAAAGAGACACACAGACCTCCTGCTCTGTCCTTAGGCCACGACAGTCCTGTGGCCACTACAGTTCTGCCAGTGTAACCCCCTGTGAGGGATCTGCTTGGGAATAAAAGTGACTTTATTATGATACTTTATTATGTTATTCTGCTGCAGACCAGAATCACTTTCTTTTCAGAATGATCTACACAGTACCCCTAGCAATGCAAAAGGCACAGCTGCTGTCGTAGAACTGCACTGCTACAGTTCTGCCATGTCAGGCTGTTTATGGGACAAGTTTGTGTATTGCAAAGCAGAACTTCTCTAAAACTATAAAGCAAGGATACTGTATCTCAGGAGTACACCCTTATTTCACTTACCAACACGAGTGAGGAAGCCCAAGCTGCACCACAGGCATCCTCAGGTGGATGTGGCACAAGCCTTGGTTGGGAAAACCTTCGGTCAAATGAGAGTCAGTGGCAAGACAAGAGGTAGTTGTGAGTTGACTTCAAAAATGCACTTGAAGGGAGAGGAAAGAGTCTTTCTGTCTTCTCAGGAATTTATCTGATGTGCTATGTATCCACGCCAAACTCCTATTTAGTTCAGTGCTGCTGTTTAAGAGCTCAAGCGTAAATATGAAGAGACTCGCTTTGTTTGGTGAAAAACAGGGCCTAGTTGGTATAGAGACACCAGTGCTCGTGAGGAACTAATGCAATACTTCTTTCCCCTTCTCCCTCCTAAGGGGACTCTTTGGGTACATGCCAATTTTTCCTCAGTTTCTGGGATGAGCAGCCAGTCCCTGGTAAACCCACCTCTGACTTTGGTTATGCAGGTGCCCTTCGCTTCCAAGTCAGCGGCTGCAGCTGCACCTCAGCCCCTCTGAGGGCTCACCCCGGGCTGGGCTTCTCTGGGCTTCTGTCTTTTCCCTCCATTCCACCCCTGCTGGCCCTCCCTTTCTGGATTGCGAAGCAATTGAAATTGAAAACTGAAATTGACTCAGAAATTGTGTCCTGGCCTCACAGGCGCTTTCTTGCCACCAAGCACCAGGTACTTGGATCTTCCAGCTCTTCCCACACACGGGTCTCCCGTTTTCGGCACACCGGGACCACGCTCACCCCTCCACGTGCCACTCCCTCACAGCTGCAGAGATGGCGCTGTGCCGCCATCCCCAGCAGGTTGTACCTTGGTCATGCCGCCCACACACCGAGGGTCTGACAGCTGGCGGCACCTTCGGGGCAGCCACGGCACCGAAGCCCGGCTGCAAGAAGCCACCGGGAGCTGGGGGCAGCTCCCGCCGTCGACGCCCGCCGCGCGCCTCTGGAACCTTCCGTGGCCTTGGGGACGAGCTGTGGGGGCAATGGGCGGGCGCGGGCGAGCCGACCCCGAGGGAGCCCTGCCTCGGGCGCCTCGGCCGTCGGGGGCGGAGGACCCACGTACGGCGCTCGCCTTCCGCCGGGCACCGCCGCGATCCCACCCGGTTCCCGCCGAGAGAGGGGAGCGGGAAGCCGCCCGCCCTCTCTCTCTCTCTCTCTCTCTCTCTCTCTCCCCCTCCCTCCGCCGGCCCTCCGGGAGGCCCGGCTCCCGCTCCCCCGGGGGAAAGGGGGCAGCCGGACCCCCCGGCGGGGGGATCTCCTCGGGGCGGGGCCGCCGCCGCTCCCTCCCGGCGGGCGCGGCCCCCGCGCCGCTCCCGCTCCCGGCGGGCCCCCACGGGCGGCACGCGCGGCCGGTGGATGCCGCCGGGTGACGTGCAGGGCGCGCGGTGGCAGCACCTCCCCGCGCGCCGCTTAAAAAGAAGAAGAAAAGAGGGAGCGAAACATGAGAGCCCGGACGAGCCGCAGCCGCCGCCGCCGGCAGCAGCAGCAGCAGCGGAGGGGGCATCGCCCGGCCCGGCCGCCGCCGCAGTCCCGCCGCGGGGACACCCTTCCTATGGGACGACAAGTGAAGGGCTGCTGCCGCCGCCCGCTGCCCGGCCCGCCCCGAGCCTCGGCGCTTCGGCGCGGCAGCGGCAGCTGCTAAAACCTGTGCCGCTCGCACAACTTCGCCGGCTTCGAGCATCCTCCCGCCGGGCTCGGCGGCTCGGTCCCCCCCGTTCCTGCCTCTTCGCGTCCACCTTTTTGGAAGAAGAGGGGGTGGCCGAGGTGCTGTTCCTCCGTCGGCTCTTTAACCGCCGCTGTTATTATTCTCCTCCAGACTTTCCCCTTCTGGGGGAGGGAGGTGGTTTCCTGATCTGAAGTGCAAAGAAAAGTCAGTGGGATTCCCCTCCTTCCTTCTCCCCCCACCCACCCCCCCACCCCCGGTTTGGGTGCATTCACACGCTCCCTCAGGCATGATGCTCAAGATGCTGCCGTTTAAGCTGCTGCTGGTGGCCGTGGTTCTGTGCTTCTTCGAGGGGGATGCCAAGTTTGGGGAGAGCGGCGCCCGGAGGAGAAGGTGCCTCAACGGGACCCCGCCGCGGCGGCTGAAGAAGCGGGACCGGCGGGTGCTGTCCCCGGAGGCCCCGGGCGGCGGGGAGGCGATGTGCCGCGGCCTCTACCCCCGCCTGTCCTGCTGCTCCCGCTCCGAGGCGCAGGGTCTGCCGCACGCCGAAGCCAAGGTAGGCACCACCTGGGGCTGCGCCGGGCTTTGCGGGAGGTTTTTGGCGTTCTGGGCTGTTTTTTATTATTTTGCGCCGAGCCGCGCACCGGCCGCGAACCTGCCGCGTTCCCACGCGGGCGGCGGGGGCGATGCCGCGGCGGGGGGCGAGGGCGCGGCGGGAGCGGGACCGGCCGCGGCTCTGACGCTGCCGCGGGAGGCGCGGGGAGCCGGCTCCGCTCCGCAACCGGAGGGGACACGGGCGCCCCGCGGGGGGACCGCGGTGCCGGCTCTGCCTCCCGGTTACTTTCTGCCCGCAGCGCCCGAGGGTCCGGCGGCGGCGCCGTGCCCGTGCAGCGCGGCCGGGCCGCCCGCAGGTACCGGCGCTGCTGCGGGAAGGGCGGAGGAGCCGGGCGGCAGCGGTGGCAGCGGAGGGGCTGCGCGTTCGCCCGGCGGTGCCATCCGGGCTGGGCTTTTCCTGGCGTGAGAGATCGTGTCCAGTTTGCTCCACATGCTCACTTCGGGAGGGCGTTCGGATAGGGGCTTGGTGCCGGTGTACCGACGTTCCGTGATCACCGGCCGCCTCGGGGCCCGTGTGCTACTCACGGTTCCGTGTGTCAGCGGCGAAAGCTCCCGAAGTGTCCGCTGTGGAGCCCCGGTGTCCCGGCTCTCGCCCAGGGCCGGTGTCTCACCAGGTGCCCTGAGATACTCTGCCTTTGCACATTACCTGGCAGCCTCTCTGCCCAGTTTCAAGCTGCGGTCATGTGAAGGGAAGCACCTCCTCTGCTCACCGATTTTTTAAAATTGTCAAGTTCTCTGCATCCTTTAGCAAGTTAAATTCTGCTTATCAGCCTGTTGCTTAGATTTTCAAAGGCGTGGGTACCTAACCAGGCAGGACTGTGTTTGATAAGCTGCGCTGTGCTGGCCAGTGCTGCATCCGGGGGTATGCACGGGGAGGGAAGTTGCTGAATAATGTCATTAAGAATCACTGCACATGAAATAAACAATCAGGTGCCTTTAAAAAAAATATTATTACTTTTCCTTTTCTTTCATTTCCTTTTGTTATTTTGGGGGGTTTTTGTAACATTTCATCCTCCTTTAGGTTTAATTAAGAATTCCTCAGTTACAACTCTCTAGTTGTCAAGGTCTGAGAGACTCTTGGAAAACTTGTGTTTCAGTCTTGCTGGCCCAAGCATAATAAAAAAAAAATACCCAGCCTGAATCGAATTTTTATGCTCAGTTCACGGTAGATTTCACTCCATTCTCATGTAAACAGCTTCTACGAATCAACATATGTGTCTGGGTGGTATCTCTCACTTTGTTTTGTAACAAAAAGCCATATTGCATCATTTAATTTGCTCAAGTCATGCAAATAGGAAAAAATCAATAGGACAAAAAGGGGTCGACTTATCCTCCTCCCCACTAAACTGCTGCCCACACACAGAGTCCTGTTGCTTATGGCAAAAGAATAACAACAACACCATTGTGTTTGTTAGTTGGTTCACTAATGGGTGAAACTGGAGAACATCATTCTCCTTCAGTCCCCAGCTCTGTCCAAATGTTCATGCCTTTTGAGGGAGCATTTGTCCTACCCCCTCTATTCCCAGATGATTGAGAACTGTCTTACTGCAGGTTTTCAGCTGCAGATCTCTCTTTATTCATACCATATGCAGCAGCAGTTTGAGATTCAAGGCAGATATATTTCTTCATGTTGTCTAGAGACAGTGTCATTAGGCTCCTGTGTGATGATTGAATTAAACTATAACCACACACAGATAACCTGAAAGATCTAGCTGGGGAAAAAAAAAAGGAAAAAAAGAAGGGAAAAAAAAAAAAGGAAAAAAATAATAAGGACTGGAAAATATGTCCTTAATTCACCCTGTTTGCAATGTCTCGGTGGCATATATACTACTGAGATTATTCAGTGCTTGGAGACCCTTGTGGTAATTGGTTGAATGCAATAAACTGGAAGTGCAATTTTGGTTAGTTTTCCATCCCCAGGCAGTTGAAGTGTTTATTCTCTTCTTACTATTACTTTAAAAGATCTTTTAATTCCTTTCCAGTGTGTTTTTTTTCTTACTGACGGTACTAAAAACCTGATGTAAATGTGAGGAAGTGACCACAGTACCTATTCCTGAGCTGTTGAACCCATTTTGTATTTTCTTTAAAATATAAATTACATTTTTAAAGCAATGTTATTGTACAGGGTTGTAAAATCAGACTTTTTTCCCTGAAGATTAATTTTAATGAAACTCACAAATCTGCTTTATCATATCTGATAAAGATATATGATTAAAAATATGTGAAAATATATGTAATTTATAGTTAACAGAATGGGGTGGTCATTCTGTAGAAGACTTGGCATAGTATTATGGTATACATTTGAATGTAACTTTTCTAAAAGCACATTTTTTAAAACTGTGTTCTACTACAGTTCCCAAACTAGCTTTTTTAAACTACATCATCTACCTACATGATGGAGAGGCCATGCCATTAACAGAAATCCGAGCACTGCCATCTTTTTAAAAAAAATAAATTAATTGACCATGCTTAGTAGACATTCTAATAAGAGCCTCTTGGTTAAGATGCTGGGTCTGTGAGAATTTTTGACCAAATTATTGATCTGTGCTTATAAATGAAAACACCACCTGCAGTTTTGGGAACAATAATGGAGCTCCCGTAAAGAGCAGATACAACACTGCACTGGCTCAAGAAAAATATTTGCATCCTGTTGTTGACATTTAACTCTTTTATTTTTCTGGCAATATCCCCTTGTTTATGAAGGGCTGCTACATCCCAGCCAAACATTGCAATATCAATTTTTCTAAAAGTTTGCTTACAGCCTGAAAGGCAAAGAAGTCATCTCTACCTTGGATGGTTTCACAGCCAAGGCTGTCAAGGAATGGGTGAAAAGTAATTGTTTTCAAGTGTGCCCTTTTACAATCATTTGTTTGCTCTGGCTCTTTCATGAACAAAGGCTATTGTTGAACACATCCAACTAAACAAATAACTCATCTTGGGGTCCCTTTAACAGCTGCCTTAGTACAATGATCTATTTAAATATTACCCTAAAATTGAAACTGAACTCTTTAATGACATAATCCAGCACTGTAATACAGAAGAGGCATATGTTCAACTCAACAGCTGAACAATCTCGTCAGCACATGATTTTTAGACATAAATGCTTGTATATCAAATATGGCTTAATGCAATGACTTATTTCACTGGTTTCTTCCTTCTGTTAGCATCAAAATTCTACTGCCTTTCTCTAACTAGATATGACAGAGTACACAAAACAGATGACAATACTAGTCGTAAAGAATTTCTGTCTGTCTCTTGTGTCATCTTCTGTTTCTTCTTCTTTGCATTCTTCCTTCTGTTGATAAACCAATTTAGTATGCTGTGCTTTCCTGTGCATTCCAGGATTTATCTTACCTTTAGTCTACCCGTTCCACTTTCATGTGGCTAGAGATTAAAGGATGATCTTACAGATGTTGTAAATTAGTCAGCAGCAGGCATAATCATTATTAGGCATGTTGCAATAAATGTTTGGAAGTTTTACATATTTTCCAGAGCGCAGTTAGTTTAAACCACTGCAGTTTGATGGTTTCACATACGACTTTAAAAATTGAAGCAGGAAATTAGTTTACATTTCTTCAAAAGACCAAAGCCATTGTCAACTTTAAGGTCATTTTCAAAGTAGACATCCAACCAAAAAAGCTTTATTTAAATAAGTATTTCAGAATATGCTTAGAACTGGTTTAGTATACTCCAGGATAAATACATTATTGATTTACTGAAATTCAGAATAGAGACTTGTCCTATCTCCAAGCCAGTACAGAGTTACACATCAGACCTCACACAGAGCAAATGTTACCACCCTATTTTGCTTGAGCGTTCTAAAAGTTAAGTAACATTGTACTTGATTTTCAGATAATTGATTGACTCTCATTCCTTAATCTTCCGATTAGCTATTATATGACCAAGATTCATTCCAGAAATGACATGAGGGGGTGAATTCCTGTGGTTAATTCCTGGATAGCAGCTGCTCAGGGGGATTAGGATCCTTTTGTCTTAACTTTGAGGACTGAAATGTTGGCAAGCTTGTATCACCAGGCAACGTCAATTACGTTTTCCACAAGAAACAGTAAATTAGCTTTGCCATCCTGTAATTTATTTCCCCCCCCCCCCCCGTTCACAATGTGTTCTGGAGCCTTCCAGTAGAAGTACAGTCTTCTATCTGCATCTCTGTGGAGTTAATTCAATAAACACACTGAATATTTACCTAGTAATACCTTGTGTTTACTTGTACTTCTAAACATACCATCACACTGTTACCACAAGAAAGTCTGAGATGAACTCCCTGATGAAAACTTCTGAGACTTCTGCAAGCCAGGTGGTACTACTGCATGTAGGCAAGTACTTTGAAGGGTCTGTACTCACAGTCCTTTGATTCAAGCACCAAAATGGGTCATTTCATCCTTACTTCAAGAGACAAGTGACATGATGTTCTTAAAAAGTAGCATTTATGGATAGTGGTTTTGCTCATCCCTTGTTGGCTTCAGACTTGGCCTGTTTGGCAGCCAGTGACCTGACTGAATTATACAGGCCCCTTCCCTGTGTCAGAATCACAGCATCCCTGAGGAAAGTTCAGCTAGTGCAGAACATGCATGGATTGCTGCAAACATGTCAAGTCTCTTCTCTACTACCTGAACTGCAACCCTCAGCAGTATTCAAGTTGCAAGTTTTAGTTGTTATGTATTCTGGTTGTAATTTCTAGTAGTTATTATTGTATTTTTACTTCTTTCATCAAGATTTATTTAAATAAATACCCATATCTACTTCTTAAGTAAATAAATACCCATATTTACTTCTTTCATCAAGATTTATTTAAATAAATTACCATATCTCAGAACAACATTTGAAATTCAAGAAAGAAGACTGAGGTTAAGAATTCTACTGCTATGGCCCAAATGGGCAACCTAGCAAAAGGAATCTACACTTTTTCAGGAGAGAAGAGCCTGTGGCCATGGAAGAAATTCCTGAAAGAATTCAGGATTAAGGCAAACCTTTTGCCATACAGGCAACACGCACGGTTCATTTCTGTCTGATTGATTACTGTCTTAAAGCTTAAAAAAAAAAAAGACAAACCTTTTACAAAATATGTGGGATAATTACATTCTCAAGAAAGGTTTGAAGAGAGATAATAAACTATATGTAGCAGATGTTAACCACATTACTTGCCTGCAGGTGCTATGAAGCTGAGGATAGTTTGACAGCAGATAGTCTGAAGAACAGAACATTTATTGCATTTAGTGATCCTGGCAATCCTGGAGGAATTCTTTTTGAAGCCAATGGCAGCACATCCAGAATAAGGGTAGAAGCCAAATGGTGTTCTTTTAATCAGTGGTCCAACTTACAACACTAAACTTTAGTGCACATTTCAGATGTTCTTTTGACAATATATGTATGGTAAGACTAAATTTTCCTGGATAGACAATGCCTTCTAAATTAAGGTTGTTAAAAATAGGATGTTGTTTAAATGTATGGGCCATATATTGTGTCATATTTTGAATACATACCTGTTTTAAACAATTGAAAGTGCATTTCTCTCAAGCATTTGAGGTCTATGTAATTATGCCCCGTAAATAAAAAGCTGAGTTCAGACCTGTGTTATCAAAGTATAACATCCTAGAAGAGAGCTGACCTATGAGATATCAAACTCAAGCATATCCAGAGTGTTCCTGCACTAAATAACTTATTTATCAAAAGCAACTTAGATAATTCCCTTTAATGTAACATGGCAAGGGAATGACATTGGAAAGTCCTTCTGTAAATCAGCCCAGAGATACAAACTTGCTAGAAAAACTAGCAATATTTTCAAATGTGTTGTTTGTAAATATTTACAAATCTCATACAATACATATATTTATGACATCAATATTTCTTAACATAAGTGTCGTACAGTCTCTGTTTATAACTGTGTTACATAAATAGCAGAAGGAACCTGAGCTTTGTTTTTGCACTGGAACAGATTCAGACCCTCTCAAGGGAGAGAACACTTTTCCCACTGCCCACCATTGGGATGAATGACCAAAAAACAATCCATGTAGTTAACAATAGATTAATAAAGTACACGCATTCAAAAGCTAATGAAGACAACTACGCTGTTTTCCATTATTTTTCATGATTTGATGACATTGCACTACTTCAGTTCCTGTGTTTACTTAAACACATCATCAGTTGTGGTTTCGTGCCTCTTTAAGTGCTATGCATCCATAATATATGCTTTATTAGAGGACAAAGTTACTGTTTCCATATTGACACAAACAAGACATTACAAATTCTACTTTTGCACTTAAAATAGACAAATGTCTGAAAACATACACACCTCCAAATAGTGTGCATTAGAGAGAGCAAAAAGCAGAGCAGCATTTAAAGCATGAAAAATCCATGGTGCCTGCTGAATTCCACAGCAGTCATTTCAGCAGCCAGGCTTTGTGTTGTTCAAGATACACCTATTTTACAAATACCTAAACATGGCTTTCCTGATGTGTTCTGATGCAAGAATTTTAAGTTTTAGTCTCTAAACACTTGAGTAGGCTACCTTACAAGTTAGGATTCTAGGTATTTCTTGTCAGAGAAGTGGGTAGGCCTGCTGGTGTAATTCCCTCTTGTGTAAATGATTCCTATAGTTCAGAAATTGCCTATGTGATGGCGGGCACGGGTCCTTAAAATAACTTGAGTACTGTTATTCTTCTCTGAGAAGCAAGCTCAGATAGGAAATCTTATAGAAGATCTTGTAAGAAGCCTCTGTAAGAAATCAGAGAAATTAAAATCTCACTGTACCAATGGCATATTGCACATTTCATAGTAATAACTTCTGCACCTCCAGAACGGTGACATGAAACTCGATGCATTGATAGTAACTGTATTGGTTCCATTAGCTTTATTTATGGCATGAGGCCATGCAATCTTTCTTTGTGTAGGATGGGGACACAGGTCACAGGTTTACTTGTCTCTGGTTTGTGGCTTGCAGGTCCTTTCTGTTACCAACAACACAGAATGTGCGAAGCTGCTGGAGGAAATCAAGTGTGCACACTGCTCACCTCATGCTCAGAACCTATTCCACTCACCTGAGAAAGGGGAAACTCCTGAAAAAGAACTAATGCTTCCCTACCTGTGCAAAGACTATTGTAAAGAGTTCTATTACACCTGCAGAGGTCACATACCAGGTAAAACTCATAACAAAATATGGGGCTAAATGATGTCCTGATATGTTGATATTGTCTGAGCAGTTGTAGATCCAGCTTCTAACCAGGAAAAATCTCCACTGATATCCAGGGGATTTGCCCAAGCAGGGAAAGAATGTCTTCCCAGCACATCTTGTGTAGGGAGGTAAATAATTTGAGGGCTTTCTTGCCACCCTCCTGTTAAACTCACCATGAAACGCACATGGTTTGATTGTTGTCAAAGGCACCTGAAACTGTTACCTTTGCTGAAATATTATTGTGTTCATTCTGATCATGCAAAAAAGCAGCTGGCCATCCAGGAGGCTATTCTAAATGATAGTTTGCTTAAAATGCAAGAAATAAAAGGTCCTGGCTGTTTGCTGTAGCCTCTATAAGCTGATGAGTAAAGTGTTTTTTCTGGTTTTGTTACCCTAGAAACTGATGTTTTTTCCACGGGGTTTAAAGCCCATTGAAATCAAAGGGCCCTATTTGATAGACTTCTGTGATCTTTGAATCACTTCCAGCGTGCTGTTAACAAGCAAATTCTTGACTTACCTAACACTTCCTCGCTGTAGTCAGTGGAGTTAGCTGGACATAACCAAAAGCAGAGTTTGCCCTGTGCTGTCTGAGGCAGTCACCAAATGTGTGCTATCACTTGTAACTATATCAACAAAATAACCGCAGAGGATGGCTCTTTTAGAAACACTGTCTTAAGACACTATTATGTTAAATAACATCTTTGGTATTCCCAATAGTAAATTATTTATATGTTTAAGACTGTCATTTTTAAACTATGCTTTTTTCCCTGTCCAAACACTACTTATAAACAATGCCACACAGGAGAAAATAATTAAATAGGTTAAGATTTCTTTTTTTTTTTTTTCCTTTAAACTAGCAACACAGACTGGAAAAAAAGACTTGATAATGAAATGAAAAATGAATTTGTGAATAGTCACTTTTAACATATGAACACAGTTTGTAATATAATATAAACATATTTGAGTAAAGGGGATAGTTTAAGTGGATGGGATTTGCAGGATAGGTTTTTAATTGCATGTTTACAGTGTGTACTTGTTTTCTCTGAAACCCCAAGAGTGCAGGGATTTTTTTTGCAGTGTTCTTTTATTGACTTGAGAAAACATTTTGAATTGACTTACTTTTTCCTTTTACTGTGGTTTAACATGTATCTCAACCCATTCAAATATGAAAATATTATTATTGTCTTTATAAACTAAGAGATGTTTCTAAGGCTTTCTTAAACCAGCTGTTTCTTGCTCTTTATCACATTCCCCAAAGCAAAGCAGAATAGATCATAGTTGCCAAGACTGCCTGCTGAACAGCGATAACAGATTAGATATTCTAAATGTTTGGCCCATACAAGAAGTCAGCACAAAGACATTTTTGACATGAGTTTGTAGCTAGCACAAATGATTTTCATATTCTGCACAACGAGACCCTCAGAGTTGTTTTGTGACATTCTACGTTTATGAGGAAACAATTTATTTAATTGAAAAAAGTGAAAGAGGGAAAAGGGGGAAAGAAGGAGGAGGTGGAGGGAGGGAGGATGAGAAAGGGCTGAGCAGCACAGGAGCTACAGCCACAGGAACCTCGCTCCTCAGATCAACATATGTGGTGACGAATGACAAATTTATTTTTCTACAAAGTTTGTGTATATGTAAAACTGCTGAAGTGCATCAAGATGTCAAGTGCTTTTTGTGACCACCCAGGCTGCCTTGAAAGATAACCAGATGAAAGCATAACTTTAGCACTGGGCAGAGCACTGTGCTTTGCAGCAAAAGAGCTTACGTACTTTAGCATCAGTTAAAATAGGATTTTTCCTACATCAATCAGATGCTAATAATTGTTCTAACTACTTGTCCTGAAAGTAGGTTGTACTAACAAAAACTTGTTGCATGCTTACATCCACCAACAGGATTAATTTGGTGAGTTGACTGGTACTCATGGTTGTTGATACCTATTCTTGCATTTCCCAAAGGTATTCATTAAGATTCAGGTCCCTCTTTTTGAGAAGATGACCTATAGTATTTTAATATAGTTTCATAGTCTTGTACATTCTGAAACATAAGTAATTAAAATAACTTATTTGGGGTTCTGTTTTCCTTGTGAGACTTGTATATCCATAATAATATTTATTGCAAAAGAAAGAAAAAAATAGAAAATGCGGAAGCTGTGTTTTCAGCTTAGCCTGGAGGATTTTACAAAGAGTTGAAAATTAACAGGCCCCCAAACCCAAGGTCTCTGGCAATGATTCACTGTGCATTTGTTAAAATGTCGAATAATTACTCTTCCTCCATTAGGGAGTGCTAATTGTTTCTGAACACCAATACAACAGAGTTTAAGGAAATTGCTGACTACAAAAATAATTTTATCCCTTAAGTCCTGTGCAAATGAGAAATATTATTAACATTTGAAGACACAAGCATCTTTTCTGGGATTGAAATGTTAGCAGGACATATTAACCAAGAAGGCTGAGAAATTATGCATCAGTTATTTTCATGAGTTAACTTCAAAAATTCATTTATGTTCTGTCTCCTGCAAAGATGAAAACTCTAGCAGATCCTTGGTTAACTCTTTTGAAGACAGCAGTTTGCCCACCAGTTATGACTGAATCAGAACTTCCACTGACTTCTTAAGGAACATTGAGAGAAAAAGTGGACCTTATTCCTTATTCAAGCAGAATAATATCAGAAGCTATTAGGATTATCTGGATGAGCAGGAGGGTGTAATGTTTCACCAAGACTTTGAGATTAGAGCTTTTCTGCTTCATTCCAGATAACTGTTCTGATTATTTCTCATCTAATCTTTACTTCAAGCCTCAGTTTAAGGGATTATTGATGGAGACACTGGAGTTAAGTGATTTAATGAAGTGTCTTCAGTCAATATGAATTTTAAGTTTTCCTTTTCCATAAGGGAAGACTGTGTAATATTTATTACTAATACAGATAGTAAAGAAAACCACAGCTGATTCTGCCTTTAGACATAATCAGAAACTCAATCCATGCCATTGGAAGTGGCATATTCTAAGGAACAAACCTGTGCCACAGCCATGGTGCCATCCAAGGACATGGGAGAGATTTTGAGCTATCTGGCCTCCATTATTTCCATTTGAAGAAATGGGTTCCAGATGATTGTGGGTGAATTCAGATCCAGGCCCAGGTCTGAATCCAGACATTACCAGAACAGACGTCTGATAGGATTTTTCAAGCACCAAACAGGGTGTTCCAAAATGTTGGAATTCCAGCTGAAAACATTGGAATTCTAAGAAATTCTACAATTCACAGAGCACTTCCAGAAGTTCTAACATGGCTGATTAATGGTCACAGTCAACCTGCAGAAAAACAGTAGTGGGTGGTAAATTTGCTACTGGTAACAAGAGCATGAAGGGGATCAACCCTGCCTGTGTGCAGGAACCTGCAGTGTCTGGGCAGGAGACGAGGGTCACCAGTCTCTTGAAAACCAGTTGGAAATTATGTGAGCTACCAGTGGACTTAGTACATTTTGAAACGATCTGTCTGAAATCACGTCTTTGGTTTGGTTTTTACTGGCAATTGAGAAGAGAGGAGAATATGGGGCTTTTGTGAACAAATTCACATCTAGCTGTCAAAGGTACAAATCAGAAAAAAAATCCCCAAAAGGTAAAGGCTGCTTTGACACAAAGTTGAACTGTATGCTCAAGGTCACAGCAGAAATCAAGCAGGTGAGCCTGATTTCCAGATGCCCTCAAAGGCAGTGCAGGTTTCCTCAGATGAGTGGATGATACTCAATCCTGTGTGCAAGGCAAAGTCTTTGACTTGCTGCAAAGTCTGAGATGTGTGCTGCCATGGCACTGGAGTTGTGTGTCAGAGAGAAGAGGAAAGGGGATGGGTAATCAGGGAATCCAGCAAAGTGGAATTTGGTGAAGATAGGACAGGAAGGGAGATACAGGGTGAGGAACAACTGGCTGCAAATACCAGTGGAGAGAGGAGGTGGGGATCAGCTGGGAGCAGTTTTCCTTTGAAAAGGCTTCTAATCTTGCAATTTATTCCCACAGTGTTTTATAAAGGCGAACACAGAAAGCCTTCACTGTAGCTGCCTTAACTGAAAAGCCTGTCGTTGGATTCTTGTTTGCAAGACAGAGTTTAGCATAGAAATGCAAGCCTGTGCAAAATCTGACACTTAAACATGATGTTTAATCATCCTTTGTGATTTCAGTTTTCTTTGTTAACACAGGCACCGCTCTGTCAACGCGTACACAGCTGGTAGGAAATTTGTAATAATATGTATGAGTCTTTTAAAATAAATTAGTTAGTACAGAAATTCACACAGGACCAAGGGTTGCAGTCCCTATTCCTTTTTTTTTTTCCTTTTCTCCAAACAATTCTAGTGCTTAGGGGCACTTGTCAGGGACCATTCTTCTGGACACTGTACAAACTCTGAACAAAATGGCAAACTGTACACTAAAGACCTTACAATCTAAGCATGAGAAAGAAGATAATAAATGGCTACAAGCAGATAGGAGTGCAGAAGCAAATGTTTCTCTAAATGTCCTCTGGTAAGCTGTTAGTATGTTAAATAGAGCATATATAAGACACGGAGGGTTTTTTTTTCTAAATTACTATGTTTTTATAGAATAAAATAGCAATATTCCACCCTTAATGCACAGGTGAAACTGTATTTACAGAGGTTACATTCCTCCCAGTAATGCAGCATTTTTCATAGTTTAATTCTAGCCCCACTTTTTTACAAGTGTTTCTAATGAAAATGGTCCATGAGCCTTATCCTTTCTTAGAATCTGCTGATGGATTTGCTAAGCAGCAAAAGGCAACTGCAGTGCACCATGCACTTTAGTGCATGATAAAATATTTCATGAGGCAAAGGGATCAGTCTTACATACAAGAAAAGGCATTGCTCTGATCAAGTGAGTTTTCATCTGATTGTTATTTAAAATTGACATTTTCTTAGTGAACAACATGATCACAACCTGCTCTGGGTTTCCCTGACTAAAGATAACACTCAAGCCAAGAGAAGTTTATCTTTAGTGATTAGTAAATTGTATACTTGGAAAATTCTAGAAATTCTTAGTAATCGTACACCTCTAATTTGCTATTGCATTTTTTCAAATGACCCACTGTGCCTAGAGAAATAAATTATTAAAGACAAACCCCTGTATTCTTAAGTCAAATAATTCAACAGCAAGATTTTAGATTACCTTTGATTTTGGCATTATATTTACAAGCCTTGGAATACTACTCTATGATTATATCAGAATTCCTCTTCAGTTGTTCCACTTGAAATTACATCTCCCATTTTCTCCAAGTAACTATAAATTAAAAGCAGCTCTTCAGAGATGAAGTTTACTGAAGCTCCAAATCATGGTAATTAAACTTTTACACCACAACACACTACCATGTGTTTCCAGATATTATTTTATAGAAATCAAAGGCAGACTTTGTCCTGTCATTTTTCCAATATTTTTAAAGGAAGATATATATGAAAAGAAGTATAGTTGGGTGGGAAAGGCTTTTCACTCCACAAGAATTCTGGGATCCAAAAAATTTTCCTATTCCACATAAGGAAGAAATTGAACTCTTTCGAAATTTTCCATGAAGAAAGCCACAGAGAGACCACCCCAGGATAGCTAATAAAGTCGTTGTTAGGACATTTACTTGGGAAATGGGAGACTTAGGGTCAAACTCTTGCCTGACAGATGAGGGGCATTGACCTGAATATTCCTCTTCCTAATGAAACACCCTAATTACAAGACATTGGAGTATAGTGATACAAGGTTTGCTGTCTGGTTCTGTCTTTTTCATTTAGACCAGAAGTTTGAGCTTGGACCAGAAACATCATGCTAAGTAAAATTTTGTCAAAACTGATAATGTTTCTGAAAAAGCTTTGCTTGTAAGAAATTGGCATTTTCCAATGAAACACAGCTGTCCCTGATCAGTTCTTATTGTACGTTGTAAGCCAGAGGTTTTATGGCCAAGATCTATGGATTACTGCATTATTCACAAGTGGTAAAGCCATGCATAAATTAGGCCTCTAATTCCAATTAAGTGCTAATTCTGTGTATCCTATGAGTTATGTCCTGGACTATAGTACATCCTAAGACAGTTGCCAGTAATGCAAACAGGAACAAAGGTAACTTAAGACATATTATCTCAACAATGTTCTGGTGAAATAGTGCATGTATAACTGGCCAGACTCTGTCTTCTTATATTTAATACTCATGATTAAAACCTGGATTGAAATGACTAGAAATAGGTTTGTGAACAGAAACAGATTTTTTTTTCAACGTCCTTTAATAAAATGCAAGAAATTAATAGCAATAGTGGCAGGGTTTTTCTTCAAAGGCTCCCATTTTATCAACTTTGTGTTTCTCTGGATCTTCAAAATCCTTCCCATTTTAACCTAAAACCTAAGGACCACCTTTTATCCAGTGCAGCATGAGACATATCCCTTTTTCAGGGGATGGGGCTGAGGAACTGGACTTCACCATGGGACACTGCTCAGCTACTTTAATGCTGGAGAGACCACCTGGATGTCAACGTGGTGCAGTTTTCAGCACTACTTCCCACTTCTCACCTCTCCAACCAATGTCCTTTGCTGGCAGCATTCCACAAATCTTTTACTGCATGTCTTTTACCAGAGTCTTCACTGAGATTTTGACTAGAACTAATCACTTATTTAAAAAAAGTTAAACAGAAGCTGCTCAGGCTATTTTACAGCAGATACTAGACTTGATTGATAGGGTTAAAATTAGGGAGAAGTGTGTCACAGCCTCAACTCTGAACTTTGTCTCTTAATTTTTTAGTGAGTGAACTATTGTGTCATTTTGAATGAAACTTAAGCGCACTGAAAATGAGGTTTAATACAAATACAGATGAATAAACTGCAAAAGGCAATGCTCAGTTTGTGTTTATACATTTGTGTTTATTCAGAGCAGACTCTCTTTTTGCAGATAGCCCTTTGTTTAAAATGTCTTTTTCCACTTTAATCTATTTAAAGATGAGTTTGATGACACAAAACTGCAGACATGACAACACACTAAATATTTGTATGCTCTTTTGCATTTTTAAGGTTTCCTCCAAACTACAGCTGATGAGTTTTGCTATTACTATGCAAGAAAAGATGGTGGTGTGTGCTTTCCAGATTTTCCAAGAAAACAAGTGCGAGGGCCAGCTTCTAACTCCCTGGACCACATGGAAGAATACGACAAAGAGGAAGAGATCAGCAGGTTCATAAAGATAAATGCTGTTTAATGCTGAAAAAAACCCCCTAGCAAAGCCTGTGGTTTTCACAGAGAAACAGCTCCGTGTGTGCTTATGCTGAGCAGCTGTGTTTTCCAGATGTGACTTTCCTTAGCTGCTGCTAGAGTACGTCAAAAGAGAAAGTTACACGAGCTTCAGCACTTCAGTACCATTTGATATTTGCCTTGCTGAAAAGGTGTTAGAATCCTGCTCTGATCCACCCTGTGGATCTTGGTTATTGTCCAGCCCATGGATCATTCATAGTTCTGGGAAGTAATCTGTACCTAAATTTAATATTACTAAAAAACAGCAATAAGTTTATTAGTAAATTTATGTCATAATCTTCAATTTATTTCATTTGTGGAGGGTTTTTTTGTGAAAATAATTAAATTAGATTATTCCATCATAAGTCGTTATTTTAAAATGGATATTAGAATCCAAATTTTATCCAAGTGATGAAATTTACTCTGTTTATTTTATAGTAGAAATTCTGTATTTCTAAATTATTCTCTTCTTTTGCCAACTTTTTTTCCTCTCCCATTGCTCTACATTTTGGATCTAAGTTTATTTAATGTTCTCATTTTTGTATGCAGACCAAATTTTCCTCAACTGAAGTTAAAGCTGATTTTCTGTATTATGTACTTGCATACATTCAAGGGAATAATTTATCCACATTAATATATTTTAAATGTTTTATTATAAACCTGTTTTTAATATTATTGCACAACAATAATTTTATCTTTTTGGGACACTGTTGTGTCATGGTTACGAGAAAGAAGAAATGTCTCACTATTTCTGTAAATTTCTTTAGAAAACACAAGCACAACTGCTTCTGCATTCAGGAGGTTGTGAGTGGACTGAGGCAGCCTGTGGGAGCAGTACATTGTGGGGATGGATCCCATCGCCTCTTCGTTCTTGAGAAAGAAGGATACGTGAAGATCTTCACTCCCGAAGGAGACATACTCAAGGAACCTTTTTTGGATATACACAAGCTTGTTCAAAGTGGAATAAAGGTTGGATTTTATACTTACCTCTACCATTTTATATTTTAGCATGTATATGGGTGAAATGGGAAGAATATTTTTTAGGTATAATTAAATTTAAATAACAAAAAAGAGTAACACCACAGTTCTTTATGGCAAAGAAGTGAAAACTCATAGTGGGAAAACAGCATCTTGTAACTCTTATCAAACTATTTTCTTTCCCTTCATTTTTTCCTCACTTTAAATTCAAATGAAACTATTCAGCACCAGCATTTCACAGCAGTATCTTTGTATTTTCATCCTTTGGGCTCATTTCCAGCCCATTGAATTCAGATGAGTTTTGCTGTGGTGGCAGTGGGAGCAAGTTTGGCTCAGGGCCTCCCCTGCCCTCCAGGTGCTCAGTGATGCCTGGAGACCTGGACACAGGAGGGGGCCTGGGAATGGTCAGGGATGCCCTGGAGAGGAGCAGGGGTGCTCATTCCCTCTTGGCTCAACCCCAAATGTAGCCCAAGCTTCCCTGGGTGGGAGGCTGCTCTAAAACTGTGTGTGTTGGAAGGGCACATAAAAGTGACTGTCCCTCTGAATTCAAACATGGGGGTTGGTGGGATGAACAGCTTCCTTCCTGTCCACTGGGAACACTTCTGTGGTTGGGGCAGTGAGTGGGGAATGGGCACTGATGGGAATATGTTGGAAGGTGGAGGTGAGAAATTACATCTAGTTATGGGGTAAGTACCAATGGAAAACTTTTAAGTCTGTTGGAAGATATTTTACTTCTGGAATGCTGGAATTCAAGTGTTGTTCCATGTTGATTTCTTGTCACAATTCAGAATGGTAATGCAAGTAAAATTCAGCTACATAAAGAAGTTTTAAGTTGTAATCAGGTTATGCCTAGAACAGTCAGGACTATGTATCAAAAAGCCTTCATGGATGAAAGTCATGTTGACACACTTGACAGAGGGAACTTAACTGATAATTGTGACAAAACAGGTCAATTTGGAATGCATAGCACATGTTAACTGATAATTTTGTTTCAGCTGTAAGGGCAAGAAGCCAATTAGGATAGACTTTTCTGAGAGAGAATCTCAGAGGTTTTTAGTGTGTATTGAAAAAGAGAGCAATGAAACATATTGCCCCTTTTTCAGGAGAAAAAAAACCTACTTTATATGATTATGTATTTTGCTGAATGCTTCCCTTTCTGCCCCTGAAAATAACCATTATGTTCAAGATATCCAAACAGAAGGGATTTATCAGGGGTGGTTTTGAACACCTAAAGCTGTTTCATATTTCTTAACCAAAAGTTCTGATCATTTGTACTTGTGGAAAACTGACAGTGAAATTTCCACAGAACTGTTATTGGTCCCAAAGGAACCTTTCTTGAGGAAACTTTTACAGCTGCAACTTAGAGACAAGGCTAAATGGAAAACTGATTTTCTGAACAGGCACTAACCTGCTTGATATGACTCCCAACAGGTACACTCAGGATCAGATACAACTTTCAGTTCTGTTTTAAATCCGTGACCTGATCTTTTTAAAAAATCATCATGTAATGGTCTACACTGGATCTGTTTCAACTACAACATTTTGTGTAAATAATTTGATGTTTCTAAGCTAGAAAGTCTAATTCAATTCCCTTAGATAACAGTCCAGTGACTGAGGATAATTGTGTTGCAGTGTTTAATGCAGGCTGGCAAGAATGGAGGCTTTATGTACTTTGCAGGGAAGGAAAAAGGGAATGTGCCTAGGAGCAGGACTCCAACTCTTAAATAGAAAGAGTAAAGAATTTGTGGAATGAGTACATTACATAAAATAATAAATAAATCAAAAACCCCAAACCTCCTATAACCTAAATTATAGTTTTAAAACAAGGGTTCTTAAACATTTTTACATTTGCAGTCTAGTTCCTATAATCATTGTCCATGGTCCCTTACCCACAAGGATGGGAGATCACTGTGGCAATGGCAGCATTGTCACTACTTGACAGAGTATTTGGTTTTACTTACCTTTTACACACTTCAATACTAGAAATCAGTAATGGAGAATACTCTGTGGACAGATGATTTTCCAGCAGTCAGTGCAGAACAGGCAGCAGTTACAAAAACGTCAACAAACCACTCTGTAAAACACTGCATCCACTTGCACAGTGCAAACATCATGGAATGTGTCCTCTGTGCTCACTTAGGAACCATGTATAGTGCCAGAATTTGGATATACACACTTTGAAGAAAACAAAAACTGCTCATCTGTTTTCCAGCCTCAGAGCAATAATACCAAGAAAAGGCAAACTTTTTTTCCCCTAAAAAGAAGTGTAAAAATTTTCTCTCTTACACTCAAGTGTCTGAAAACAGACACTTCTGCTATTTTCTTTCTGTACCTGAAATAGAAACAAATACTTAACTCCAGTGACAGTAAAAACAGCAAAAATACTTTTTCAGAATTTTAGAGACATATGTTGTACCCAGTAAATAATTAGAATAATGATCATTACAATGCCAATAATGCAGCTGTGGTTGAATCAAAGGTAATATAAATTGATGCCTCTGAAAAGAATTTTGGACAGCTATCCCATTAAGATATTTATAATACCAATGGATGGAATTATATAGTGGTGGCTAATTTTGTCTTCTTTTTTAATGTCAAGAGGAAATTTAGCAGTGATAAAATCATTATATTTTCATAAATTAGCAAATGTGTTCCAAAGAATCAACTTAAAACTATCCTGAAGATGATATAACCAAGAAACTGAAGTGATATATTTCCTTCATAAAAATAATCCTGGAGGTTGGTTTTAATTTCACAAACATATTTCACTCATTACAGCACTGGCAGTCAGATAAGGAGAAAGACAATATACAAAAACAGAGGAAGAGAAGTGATTGCACTGTACAACAAAAAGTAATGTTTCCCTCCTAAAAAGATGCCTTTTTGTTTCTCTAATGGATCTACTGATCCCTGTATTGGTGAAATTCATTTGAAGTCCCTAGCATTGCTCTGAGCACCTTTGTAGGGCTTCTTCATGGGCTCTGCTGCCCTAAGCACATAATTCGGATTGTCTGGGCTTCCTTCTTGTCCATCACTCCTGGGAAGGTCTGTGGATAAAAATAGAAAGTAAGTGAGAAGAGTGGTGCAACTCTTTGCCCAAGTTTTATTGGTCCTTTGGCTTTTAATGTTCATTGAAGTCACTGAGGTTCTCTGCTTGAAAACTCTTGCTGCAGTGCAATTACTGACAGTTACATGATTGAATTTTAAGGAGTTCAAATTAAAAAGGAGCAGTGATAATTTTATCTGCTGCCAGTATCTCAGAAGGAATTAGCACAAGTGTGGAGAAGCATTTCATAACAGAGATAGACTTCATGAATGGATGATAGTGACTTATGCTTCTTTGTGGTCCTACTCAAGAGAACATTAGATGCAGGATTCCTGAAGATTTAAAAAAAAATTTTTAAAAAGCTTATGAACCAATTTTTCTTTGCACGTCTCCTAATTTCTGCACAGTTAGCAGGAATGCTTTTTTGATCTCCTATTTTTTAATTTAGTTGTTGGAAGCCATGAATGGATATTAATCAAGAATTTGCTAATTCAACATCTGTGGCCTTCTCCACTGCATTTTATGTCACCCTGGCTACATAAGTATTGCCAAGTGTGGACACTTGGCCAAGCCCCTCCTGTCACCTCCTCCCCTGCCTCAGGAATGTGGTGACAAGAAAAATCTGTGTACCTTGGTCTTGCCTTAGAGCTGAGTGAGGACATGAGTGAGACAAGGACCTGTAACCCAAATCTAGGCCATGCACCTGGCTCAGCTATCTAGGAATATCTAGCCCAGTGTAGTGGAGAAAAAACACTGATTCCATCTCCTAATATATTAACGTGCCCATTAATGTTGCAAACTACCCTGATTGTATACAGAAGAAAAGAATGAACCTTTTACCAAAAAAAAACCCTCATAAGACACCCAAACTAAAAGTCTGCTTTCCCTGTTTTGGTGATTTACTGCTCCATTGTGTTGTGGTGAAGAGAGTTGTTAGTTGCAGAGCAACATTTTACAGTTCTTCCTTCAAAGTTATGTAGCAAAGACAATTTTTAATGAAAATATTAGAACCCATTTTTTCTTTGTCTGATTTTCAACTGCTGTTATTTTCTTTCTGTTTTAAACTATTGCCAAGTAGAAAAGAGGCAGAAAGTTGAAATGAGAAGCTATTGAAGTAATAATGGTAACACTTTAAGTGGCATTTAAGGAGACGTTATTCAATTATCTAGAAAATTTAGACCTAATGTGTCTGAATCTCTTGTCAAAATTAGGCAAAAAAAAATTAAAGGCTCCAGAAGTATCATGCAAATCTGATTTTATCTCATAATGCTCTCAGCAGGGGAAAAAAAAGTGTCAAAACATTCCAAACACTTGGATTTAATGATTTCCTGAGATGTAACAAGGCTGAATATGCTGTTATTATAAGATCAGTCCAGTCACCTGCTACTCAGGATTGTATCTAACTTACAGAAAAATGGTCAATGCTGTAGCAGTTCTCCAAATTTTCATACTCCTTTGACTGTATTTTATCTTATTAACTGTATTATTTCATAAGATTTGGAAACCTTTAGGTTAGCAGCAATCACCATAAAATATAGCACAACCTATTACATCAATTTTCACTTACTTTCTTCTCTCCTGAGCCCAAAAACCTGTATTGGTCTAAAATATATTGTTCAGAAGGGAAGGCATCAAGGTACGGTTTGGAAACTACAAAAAAATTAGGAACTTAGCACTTTTCTTGGGAATTAAATGCTATAATCACCTTTCAGGATACTTTCTGAAAAGCTAAGTAGCTCTAGGGCTGCAACTGTTGGTCCTTAAATCATTTTTGTGGTCCTTCCCTATAATCATTCAACTTCCCCAAATCCTTTTAAAACTAAGGACCTCAGAACTGTACAAAGTAGCCAAGTTTACATCTTACTGCTGCCAATGGTAAAATCAAGTCCTTGTAGTTAGAAGGTCATTTTCTACTTATAAATCCACTGACTGAACAAGCTCTTTAGGCACAGAATTGCAGCAGGGCTTCATGTTCAGTTGCTTGTCATCTCTGATCCTTACGTTATTTTCAGTTTATTGCTTTTTTGTTTTGTTTCCTTTTCTTTTCTTTTCTTTTCTTTTTGATTGTGACTAAGCTCTGGTGCAGCTGTGGTGTGTATCTGCTGGTTACAGGGTCATAAATTGCTCAGCCAGCAAGAACGGCTGCACTCTGCTGCACTTTGCCTCACACAGTGCTGAGAGCAGAAACCCCTGCAAAATGGGTGTCCTTAAATTTGCCATTGTGCAGTTACCACTTGCACTTGTGTAGAGATTCAGCTATTTATATTTTTTTAGCTAGTAATAAAATATTTCTCATGTATCTCATGGGAATATCATGATAAAGGGCAAAGTCTCTGAGGAAGGAAAGGGCATGGCAGGAGAGGGAAGGGAAAAGGGACAGAAAATTTCAGTTAAGTGATATCAGAGATCACCATTGAGAACATATGAGTTAAACTCTACCTCTGTCACCTTCTCTAAGATTATGGTTTTACTTGTCAGAAACACTTTAACAGAAACTTCTAAATTTTGAGCCATAGTCACCTTCTTAGTTCATCTTGCTTTCAAACTAATACCAGTAAGACTACTTTATGTGAGGTTTTTTAATTCCCAAAGTTTTTAAAATGCTATATTCCTACTTAATTCCTTACAAATATTTTAACAGTCAGTTCTCTTTGCAAGGAAAAAAAACTCCACAGAAATATTTGACAATTTTTTTTAAGTGTATGCTCAGCAAATTTCCCAGTAATAGCCTTTAGATGAGTTACAAGTTAGATATATCTCTTGCTGTGTTTTCATAGTTTTTTAATCATAACACAAGTGCATTCAGTCCTGCAGAATCTTATTAATGAGTGATCCAGTGACTCAGGTAGGAATTTTCTGTGATGCCATGAAGACTGCTGTGGAACACAGCAATTCATATGTTCAGTATAAGAGTATGGGAGTAGACTGTCAGGCATTAAACATGTTAGCTGTGCTGCTCTGAGCCAATTATTCCAGAGTTTCTCAGGACCAAATAAGCATCTGGTCACCACAGGCATCTTTTTGCTGGAATGCCTGATTGGTAGTGGAACATCTACTGTGCCTTCATGTTTGTGTCAAGATATTGGAACAGACTGCCCAGGGAAGTGGTGGAACCACCACCCCTGGAGGTGTTCAGAAGGCAGGTGGATGTGACACCTGGGGACGTGGTTTAGTCGTGAACATGGTGGTGCTGGGTTCATGGTTGCACTTAATGATCATAGAGGTCTTTGCCAAAGTTAATGATTCCATGATTCTGTGACATTTAATCACATGAATATGTATTACTCAGGTCATTCAACATATAATCAAATAATTTTTTCGTTAAATTGCCACTACCTCCAGCACTGGAAGAGCCTGCTTCAGGAAGCTTATAAGAGGTTGTGCTGTCTTTGCAGTGAGGAGTGGCTACAAAATCTACAGTAAGCCAGGGATAAAATCTATTTAAAACTTGATGTGGGAATCAGATGTGTTATTTGCTGAATTGCTCAGTTCTGTCACTGATAAAACTTCTCACATATTCCTCTTGACTGGATGTGTACATTTGTTCTTGCATCTTGCTGATGCACAGACAGATCTAAGTTAACACATGCACTGTCCATTGATATCCACAGGATTTATGTTATTGACAGAATAATTCACATAATTCATGCTAATCCTTCCATCCAAGTCCAGTAATTTCAATTTATTTCCCTCTGAACACTTACATGGATGAGGCTGAAATCAATGGACCTTTCTTGAACTTTATGCCCTGACATCACAACAAGCTGTGCTCTCCTCCACTAAGCACTAGCTTGTACTCTCCACAAAGGTTATTTGCTCTCTGCTCCCTTGAAAGCTAAACTTACAGTGGCTACTAAATTCATGACTAGTTAGTCCTGAAAGGGATTATTTTGATGTATGGAGAGAAAGGGGAGCAGTGGAAGGTTGTATTTCTCTCTGGACACTGGAAGGACAACTGAGAGGTCCTATATAAATTTCTTTTTTCTTCAACCCAATGAGCCTGCAATTCTTCAGAGTTATTCAGAAACAGATTGTGAAAACTCAGATAGTAAATTCTCATTGTCCTACCAGACCAAGCTCTCAGCTCTATATGAAGAATGGGGATAGTCCTTTAAAATAACAATGTTGAGGCACAGAACATTAAGTATGACATATATTCTATGAGGAACAAACCAAGATTTCATTTTCATTCCATTCTACAATTAACTGCACCAGTGCTGAGTGCAAACTCTATTTGCTGTCCTGCTCCTGTACTTCTAAGAGTAATGAAATGGTAAATCCATGTAAGGCATGCGCATATGCCCAGGAAGGGGGGCAAGGTGAAAGAAATTATTGACATACAGCAGTGATACCTGTGGGGTATTTTTTGTTGTCTTGGAACTCCTCTTTCAGTGTATGAAAAGGGAGATTCCAGCATGTCTTTGGTGAGAAACTGAAACACTACATTGCCTGTGTTGTTGCAAAAATGACAGACCTTGGATTTCTCCTGGAGACTGCAGAGGGAAGTGATGACAGGGAAGTGATGTAGACTATTTTTCAGCAGGACTTGCAGTTGAAGTGATGTCAGGTCCCAGGACATGAGGATTTCTCATCTGAGAGGTCAGAAGAACAGCAGTCAGACCTGTGGCACAACAGACATAACTTTTGAGGCCACACCTCACCTGTGAGCTGCCCACTAGGCACCACAATTAATTGCTTTTAAATGTCTTCACATAATTTGAGCAGAAAACTCGGAAAGAAATAATAGTTAAGGTCTGAAAATGGCCAAATGTGAAAAAATCAGGACCTTTTAAAGAGAAACCACAAATAATATCATTGTTTATAGTGACCTAAACAGTAACAAAACAGACACAATATTCTGCATGAGAATTCAGCCTTCTTCATGAAGAGGAAGATTTTTTTTCCTTAATGAGTGATAAGTTCTTTGTAATTTTCAAGAGGGCAACATTGCTATTGTGAGGATTTAATATGCTTTAACTTTGTTCAGAATCTGTAAAATACTGCATTTTAACCAAAGATTGTATAATGACAGTGAAATGTGCCTGGATTTCTCATTAACCATTTGCAGATTTTGGTTCTAATCCTAATAGGGACACAACAGGCCTTTGAAAGAGGTTGTATCTTAGCACCATATAGCTTTGTTAAAAGTGAAGTTTTTTACCATCTAAAAAGCATGTGCCAAAAGCTCTTAGAGACCTCTATTTTTGTGTGAGAGCCTGCACTAGATAACCATACTGGAGCTAGAAAGTGTGGAACAGTGCAGTGGCTCTCAGGTTGTAAGCTGACCAGATGAAGAATTGCCAGTTTATTCTGAGGAAATTTGAATCAACAAAACATAATTGTGTCTGTTGATTTTGGGTAGCGTGTCTCAGATTTGAGGAGCTGAGAGGGGAAAGAAGATAATACTTTATCATTTTACATGCACATGTGTAGATTTTAATGTTCTGTGTTTCCTTGAGAGGAATCCCATGGTGCCAATTAACCTAACTTATTCCAAAACAATTCTCTGTTTGGAAAGAATAATTTTCATTGTGGGTGTTCCATGAAATTGTATGCCTCATACCCTGTTATTACTGAGATGTGTGCAGTGCAATTGAGAATGCCAGTTTCTTTTCCATGCTCTGTATAGAGTATAGCTGTATCCCACACACAGTGCTAGATAATCCCTACTCTAATTTTGTTATGTGTACAAATCCTTTTTGAACACTTAGCGGTTTAAAAAATGTAAAAATCCATCATCTTCTGAAACTACATTTGTTAAAACCAAAAGCTGAATTTAGAAGTGATCAAAACCAATGAATAACATGGCAATTATCTAATTAAAAGGAAATTATTGCTTTTGCTGAAATATAACAGGCAGATCATGATAGCCAACACAAAATGGCAAAGAAGGAATAAAGTTACGCAGAAAATTCCATGGTTTTTAGCCAACACAGTTTCAACCACATGTTTTTTCTTTATTGGGAGGAGGTTTAACAGTACACTTAGGCTCCAGGATTCATCATCCCTTTAAGCTCTTGGACACCCCAAAAACTGTAATGAGGTCCTAAGAATCCTTCAGGGAATCCATGACACCCCAGAGCTCTCAAAACCAGTCTGTGTCCTTGGGGCTTCTTCTCTGTGCTTTCCTGTCCACCAGAGCTAGGATTTCCTTTTGTTACATCCCTTGTACTGTGCTACATGGAAAAAGGGTCCTGTGTTTGTCTTAAAAGAGGTGAAAAATTGAGTAACACGTTTATTTTCATAGTTAATACAGCCCAACTGCTATTCCTATATATATTTCCCCCAGATGCCACAGAACAATTTTCTTTTATATCCTCTTACACACATTTTCTCACAAGTTCTTAAGTCTTATTCCTTAGACAGGATCAGCAAGTTGGGCTGAGGGAGGAACACTTCCTCCAAGGAGCACTGGTATATTATCATGTTTTCCACCCATTTTATCCCCTCTGCAGTAAAAGTTGGACAAATGATCTGCCCCTAATTAATGGTTTATATATAATTTTAGCTTTTAAAAGCAGTCAGAACTAATTTTTCCCATTACCAAAAACATAAAAAGCTCCAAAAGATGAAACCACTTAGTAGCTGACACTTATTTTTCTTCATTGTCAGTGTCTGCCTACATTCTCATATTGCTGGAATTTTTAAAGAAATTATTCCATAAATCTCAATAAAGTAATATTCTCTCTTAGATTTAATTTGGAAAATGGAATATACAATCTGTGGGAGAGAGGTCTGCAAAATACTTTCAACCATTTGTTTTTAATTTACAGCAGATACTTTTTAAAACCTTGATCTATCTTCACTGGCTTTGGACTGCAATCCCTACAGCTGAATTGCAACAACTTTAATTTATGTAATAATCATTATTTTTATGCTAACTGAATGCCTTGAAAAGGAATAAAAGAAGGACTAAATCATCCAAAAACTTTTATATTTTTGGCATTCTTAAAAATTTGGTGAATCTCCTTCAGCTGGATTCTCAATCACTGTAATAGCCCAGAGACAACACACCAGTGGTAGCAGATAAATGGATCTGAGTGAGCTGTGGTGTTTGAGAAGAGGTTTATTTAATATCAAACCACATAAGAAAAGTACTTACTTGAGTTCTTCCTTAAAGAAAATGGATACCATAACAAACTGGATGCTTAATTGTTAGTAATGAATGTAAAATGGTATCGTGCACCTCACAGAGGCCTGGTTGAAGACGTGCCCAAGCACTATTGACTCTCTTTATCAAGTAGCACACCATGTTTAGGGCTGTTAAAACCCTGAGCACTTCAAAGATCTCATCAAATCAAAAGGATCTCAGATCAGAAGAGAGGGAATGTGGAACTTCCATTGCTGCTGTTTTCCTTCCCCATAATGGCCTTCCAAGATATGGCAGGACAATATTATCAGGACAGGATTGCTCCAGTGACTATTTGAGGGAAGGAGCAAGAAGTCACAGTGCTCTCATGTAACAAGCAGGTGTGCACCTGGGTAAATAAACCAGGAGATCAAATAAACCTTAACAAGCCATCTAGGAGATCTCTCCAGGTTGCCCCTACAGTGTCTTAGAGATCACAGCCCTGCCAAACCCAGGGTGGTTCCAAACATCATATCCAAAGTCTGAAGCAGCAGACAAATCCAAAAGTAGGAAATATTAGGGAACTGCCTCACAGAAACCAGCCCCTCTGGGGTTTTACCCCTCTCCTAGTTCTCTCTAAGTGGGAAAAACCAAAACTATTTCAGAGACAGGATCCATGTTTCTCCAAAGGCCCGTGGGGCTGGGAGGACTCCAGGTACAATTGGACCAAACCCTTTATTTACAAATGTTTGGTAAAGAAATGTTTAATGGATTACTTAATTCAAAAGTAATGTCATCCTTGAAGCAGAAGCATTGAAAACTCTGGTTTTTCTGTAGTTTAGTGAGTCAGCATTTTGTAACTTGCAACATTTAACACTTCTTGTAGAGATACATTCTCCCTACAAATTATATTGTCTATTAAAAATTTTTGCTTTTAAATGAGTTTGTTAAACTTTTATGGTATAAATAAAAAACCAAAAGGAACATGGTTCTATACAATCCATATAATTCTCTGTTTTGTATAAAATGCATATACATTTCATCAATGTGTATATATTTTATTTTACCATCTGCATAAATATTTCAACAATATTTCTAGAAGTAAGTATCCCATGGAAAAAAAGGTAGCAAATGACAAAGGGAAGTGAACTTAATTTGCTCCTTACTAACCTAGTAACTTCTGAAATCACTTTATATCAATGGTCAAAAAAAATTGCAAACAAAATGCATGAAAGAAAATTACTTTCAATCTGAGCAGAACTAAAATTATTTCTAATAGGGCCTGATAATTCCTTTATTCAATAAAACAAAAATGTACCTTCAACAACCCATGAATAATTTAGGTGAATTGAAACATCACGAGCTACAATGCTTGGTACTGAATTTTATTTACTTGATTTCCTTAAGTTGTAGTTCATCAAGGTAGAAATTACAGATGATTTCATAAAAGTGAAGAGAATGTCTTATGCATGTGTTAGATATTCTAAATATGCAGCAAAGGGGAGGTTTTTGGAAAAAAAAAAGGAGCTTCAGAACTGAAGCACTGGGTTTTAAAACAGTGTCAGCAATGTGCTGACTTGGTTAGCAAATGTGATGGCCACTGAACAGTAAGCAGTGATAAAGCAGAAAGTGCAGAGGCTATTGCTGTGCTATAGTGTCACTCTGTCTGGAGCATTCAGAGGAGCTCCCAGGGCTGGACTGCACAAAACTTGCACTTCTTCCATTATGTTTCCTTGTTTTCTGTGTGAATTCTGCCCATTTACAAGAAGGTAGAATAGTGTTTTCTTAATGCTGTCCTCAAGCACACAATTCTTCATTTGATCAAAAACTAGTGGAATTAGGATTTGTGTTCAACTGATTAAAGGTCTGGGTCCATGATACTTTGTTTCAGTTCTAACTGTTTGAAACTTTATCGTCTTAATTTTGAGACTGAACATACACTGTGTTGTTCTAATTGCACTGGCTTTTTGCAAAGAACTTTGTACTGTATTCAGCCAAGTTACAGGGTTTCCAAGATCATGGTCTTGGCTCAGGATAAATGGAGCCAATGAGCTAAACAAATTCCTGCTTTCTTGGTTCTTATAGTACGAGAAAAATGGAAAGAGCAGGATACTTTTACTGCTTTGTACAAGTGAAACAATCCTGGAAACTGCAAAAATGTAAGTTAGCTGTGTTTATGTCAGAAAGACACACTATTTTAGAAATTATTTTTATCTTTCTTTCAAAATGTGAACCACAAATTATAACATTAATGAAGCAAACCTTTCTTGGAAAATTTTAAAAAAGTTCAATTTAAGATAATCAGTTTGGGATTTAAAATAATAAAGAAATTGTGTCTAGTACCAAATATTGTGTTCTCATAACATGTAATAGTAACAGCTCTGTGTTGAACGAGGATACACATGTCTATATTTGTTTCAACTTCTGTTATTAAGAATGCTTTTCTAATGAGATAGATTTTAAAACTGGGGTTGAAATAAATGAGTAATGGAAAAAAAAAAGAGACGGGACTTCTAATCAGGAAAACAGTGTACATTCTTTCAAAGTCATGTTTATAAGTTCAGAGAAGCAGTGGATCTAGTTCAAAGACAAACCATATTTCAATGTGCTTTTCAGAACTACCATATAGTTTACTACTAAACATTGTTTTCAGCTGAATCTTAGCACAACAACAACTGATTGCTTGAGATACATTACTGAACATCATCATGGGCTTTCGGTTGTAAGGTATCACAATTTCTATGGAATACTGAGAGGGCAAATCTAGTCTTGATGCAGATCTTGAGCAAAATATATGAGTTGATTCAGGAAGTTAACGTGGTTGAGCTACTAAATAAAAGCGACCATAATGTAATTAAGCTCAACATCCTCCCGTGGGAACCTACCATAAGGTAATAATATTAAAGTACTTTTCAAAAAAGGAAGATTTTTATATTGAGGAAGTTAGAAATAGCCTGAAGGGGAAAGTTAGGAAATTAAAATCCATAGAAGCAGCATGGAGGTTCTTTAAAAGTAACTTATTAGATTCAGGGAAAATATGTATATACTGGAACAATCAGGAATCAAGAAGGTGAGAAATATCACAAGGTACAAGGGAATGTTCAGGCCCCCAAAAAATAATAATCCTATAATAAAATGGAAATCCAACTCAAGTGGCACTAATAGAGCAGAATATAAATTCAGAACACCAGAGTAAGGGTTATATCCTGCCATTGTTTCACTGACAGAGTAAGTAGGAGTTTCCCATAAATATTCATGGTAGAACAACATTCTGAGGTTTGAGAGGAAATTTAAAGGACAAATAGGGAAAAATACAGAGAATTTTAAAAGATATCACAATAGAAGAACTTCCTCAAGCTAAGTGATGATCTTTGGCAGAGGCTGGTTAGGTGGACCAATGGAGTATAAAAGGAAAAGATACAACTTTATTTCTTTCCATAAGAGAAACTGAGAAAATAATATCCTATAGTTGGTGTTTGACATCTGCTGCTTCTCCACCTGTAGGATGAGAAGGGGGGGAAAAAAAGAGGTAGAATAGAAATCATGGAAAGCACCAGCATAAATTACCCTGAAAATAAGTACTCGAAAGCAACTGAACATTAGAGTGGTTAAGGTAATGAAGCTATGCTATTTGTTTTTACAAAATTCATCTTTGAGTCTGGCTTTTAAAGGGCTCTGAAGGTCATTCTGCAAATAACAGAGCAGGGAGAACAAAAAATCCTAGATGAAAAATTAGGAGAATTGTGAAATTAGGCCCAAAAAAGCATCTTGTTTAAATGTTGATTTCTTGCCACAAATGGAATGCTGTCAAAGAATCTGTAAGATAATGAAGAGAAAGTAATTTATATCTCTAGAAGGTTTTATTTGGTGTTTCTGAAGAAAGTGGTATGAGGGATTGCTGCTCTAGCAATAAAAACATGAGCTGTTATGGTTCTGACTGCACTCAGGCAAGAACTGCACCATGCCAATGCCTCTGGACATATCTCCAGTACACTTCTAAATTAGGAGTGAAAAACAAATAGAAGAAATAAATAATCCATATCTTTAAAATAATTTTTAAATGTGTAATCTTGTATTGCTTCCAGAAAATCAGCTGTTACTTTGAAAAATTCATAACTGTCTGAATTTGCTGGTGATACAAGATTGAGTGTGTTGGAAGGAAGTCTAGAGAAATTTTTTTAAATATAAGTAATGAAATGGCACAGTAATTCAATATAACATAAAGAATCTTTCAACACACAAAGAGCTCTCTGACCTTATTCTGTTCTATCCTGGAAAAAATATAAGTGTCAGTGACAACTCCAAAAATCTATACTATAAAACTATAAAAAACTATAAAAAGCAGTTATTGAGCAGTACCTAAAAGAGGTATTTGGGTAATGGACACTGTCACTATTTAACTCAGCAGCATCCTCAGCAGTACAGCAAGATACAGTTGAACAAAATAATATTGAAAAGGGTTTTGATGGCATCTAAAAATATATTTAATTTGGAAAAAACAAGATCTACCAGAAATAGGTGAAGTGATACATTTCAGAGAAGGCAATATTGCCTTTTTATTCTGTTTTTTCTTTGATTAAAATGTTTAACAAATTGAATTGTCACACTTGAAATGAATGACATTTGAGCAGCATAATCACTTGTCTGTTACATGCTGCTGCTTTGATGGTTTCGATTCAGCACCAATTAATGAAGTATTTGCCTGTAGCTTTTCTGCTGCTATAATTTATTATCCAATTGCTTACAAAAAACACAGCAGCCATGGAGCTTTTCTGGTAGGGAACTGGGCCTCCTGTCAATAAAACTGGGTGCAGGTAGGTCCTATGTCTGCAGGTGTGGTAGCCTGTAGAACAATCACCTTTAATCTTTGCTTCAGATTCCTTGTCCAGGAATAACATAGTGCTAGTGTTTGTCTTCTGTGTGGGGCAGAACCAAGCAGCTCAAAATTAGTTTCTATGTGAAACTTGAGGTATGCTGCAAAGCTTGGTGACTTGATAACTCATTTAGGCTGCCAGACTCACATGTACAGGCTGGTTTGTATCAGGGCTGGATGCATTAGAAAACATTTCCAACACAAACTAGGAATTGTCAAGATATGCTTCTGGGGAAGCTTATAAAATTACAAAATATTGGACACAATGTACAATAATACAATTAAATTCAGAGAGGCAGCTTGAAAGGCACATATAAAGTCAATGGTCCTTGCTCACAGAGACCTGCTGTGCTACTGCATGAAATTAAATATCGTTTGGTTAAAGGGACACATTGCTCTATATAGATGAAGGACATTATCCAGGATAACCAAATTGAAGATTGTAGTCCCTGTCATTAATCAAGTGCAGAATTCCTCTCCTAATCCTTACAAAGGTTGTTTGGAATCCTTCTCAGGTAAAGACTAGAAATTCTAGTAAAAACAGAAAAAGAAAAGGAGAAAAAATCCGTAACAACATAAAAGTAGCTTGATAGGTTAAATCTTTAGATTAGGTGCCTGAACTGTTTTGTTTGTTTTTTTTTTTTTTATATTGATTATGGTTTTCCGACAGTACCTGCCACAGAAATGTTTTGCCAAAAACCCTACACTAACATTAGAGTCACAGAGTCTTGCCAAGGACAATTACATTGGGGATGTCATTCTCTAATGTCATTGTCACACCCAACTGCCCCACTTGCAGAACAAGGTCCCAAAGCCTTCTATTCCCTGGGCTGAACAGGGGAGGGAGAGGCCACTCTGGTGGCCTCTCTGCAGAGGACAAATGCTCCAGTCCCCAGCCCCCTTCACACTGTGGTGTGGTGACACCACTCTGGTCCTGAGGGGCTGCAGAACTCAGAGCTACAGGTGTAGTGTCCCCTCTGCAGCCTCCTGAGTGCAGGGGAAGGGAGGATGAGTGGTTTCTCTGCTGTCTGTGCTTGTTAAGCAGCCCAGCCTGCTGCTGGTTTTCTCTGCTGCCAGGGCTCTCTGCTGGCTCACGTTCAATTCTCTGTCTGCCGAGACCCCACACTCCCTTTCAGCAGAGCTGTCCCCAGCCAGTCAGTTCCCTGCCTGCATTGTTGCAAATGTAATGGGATTTGGAAAAGAAAAAGTCTGCAGGGATCTCTATCTGTAGCTCTGATTCATTCCTTCTGACTGGGCTGTCCAGTCAGAGGTAGTTCTTCCCCAGCACAACGAAGATCCAAGGTTTCTGTTTAAAAACTAGAATCCAGAGATAGCCTCCCCAAGATATCTTTCTTATCCTCCACTCTCTCTTCCCACCATAAAACCCATCAAGCTGCTTTAAACACTGTAAAGTTTAGAACTTCATATCAGGCTGGCTCCTCTCTGTCTTAAGAATTACTTTAATTCCTCAAACAGCAGTATTCAAATGAAATTTGCCAAAAGCATGGATGTTCATCTAGTTCAGAAGTAACAGATGCTGTGATGTTGCTGACTTAATGGCTGTGAACTGCAGATGTGCACAGAAGGGCGTGAAAGAAGCCTCACCACTCACACTACTTCCACTGAAGACTGTCCTTTAAGGGGTTGATTTTCAGAACTCTTAATCACTGCTGTAACCAGATACTTAGACTTGAATATTTATTATATACGTAAGGCATTAAATACTTATTGTGATTTATAGCTTGGGTTAGGATGTTATTTTTAAATAAGCCATGTAAAGTACCTTCAGTCCTGTCCATTCACACACACGAGGCAGACTCCAAAATCATGAAATTGGCTTAAAAGCCATGTGCCTAAAGAGTTCATTTGAAAACAGGGGGAGTGGAAATTCACTGCCTCCTTACTTTTTAGTTTGATTTGTGTTCTCAGACTTCTTCCTGCAATCAAGAAGTCTGAAGGTTTCAAATTAAAAAGCTGAAAACCTGCTTGCAGTGCTTTATTCTACTAATTTCAGCTTTCAATACACCTCTTATACTCGCAGAGCTTCTAATTTAATTGCAAGCGCTGGCTACACGACATACTAAGATGTGTGCACACAGCTATGTAGCTGAAAATTCCACAACATAATGAAATATTAGTTGTAATTAACAAGAGACTGGATTGCTGAGGTTCTGTGGCATGCCTGCAAATGTTTGAGCCCACATTCCTTCCGTACAGTCAGCTCTGAGGAGGCTCATAAGTCCCTCATGCAGGGAGGCTGTGGGAAGAGCCCATCTGGGCAGGGAGCAGGGGAACCTGCTGGTGTTCTGGAGAATATCTGCTCTCTTTCAATCTTAGAGCAGAAAGGGCAATTTTCATATTACACTTATTACATTTGGTGTGTCCCTGGGAGATTTTCCTCTATCAGTTCCAAGAACAATTGCAAGGAAATATTTCTGAGTTTATGAATTTGTAAAGGAAGTGAATTTACCACTTTTAAATATGTTTAAGCAGTTACATTTTTATTCCTCAGATATAGCAAACTCTGTATAGCCTGCCATTTTTTCAGAAGTTACTGTTCTTTTTCTCCGAAGGGAATATGGTTTCTATAGCTTTCGTGAGGCTCTACTAATTATTGCATACCTCATATTTCTAAAGAAGAAATTATGTTTATGTTAGCTATTTTTCTTTCAGGAATTGTTCCATTCAGTACGTAAGTATAGATTGCAAATGTGTGAATTTCCTATTCCTTTTTGAGGGGGAAGGGAGAGTAATAGAAAATGTTGGCATTAATGAAGGAATAATATATCAGTGTATTACAATATTCTGACAACTCTAGTAATTTTTTCTACTTTGAATTTGAATAACTGTCACATTTAGCTAATGTCCATTCAAATGCAAAAGTGTAAATAATGACATCATTTAAAACAGATGCCCAAGTCTTCCAACGACAACAACAAAATCAGGAATAATGAATAATATTTACTTAAATTTTAAGTTTATATTAAGTAATGCAATGGACTTTTGAAAAAGCTGTCAGGGGTCTTTGGATTAAATGGGTCCACATCATTGTGTACTGCATATCTTTGAAATATGACTTGAAAGATATAATCCCAGTTGATAATTCCATTACAAATTAACTCAACTGGCAGATATTTGTCTAAGGACAAGGATGCTGATGAGCCAGTCATGCTGAAAAAATGAGTCCATGACTCCCCTAAAACTTTTTTTATGTTTGATTCCAAGAAGCCTTTGCAGACCAACTGTGATAAATGTGCATTTGTCACATGGAAACGGAAATTGTTTCCTACATAAAACAATTATGATGATGGTTATTTCTTTTAGGAGAGAGCCACACCAAAGAGCATGTTTCCTTTCTTCATGTGAGCCCTAAGACTCCGGACTAAAACGTTGGTTCTTACAGACAATCACATTTTTGACAAATTGCTACTGCTGTACTCCTATCATTCCTGGACTGTTTGGGGTTTGGTTTTGTTTTGTTTCAAACAAGTTACAAAGATGGCTTAACTTCAGAGAGATTTTCTTAATGAAATCCATTCCACCCAGAAGGTGTTCTCTCTAACAAATGGGAAACATCACTAAATTTAACCTAAAGTCTGAGCATATGGAAAGCTACATAGATGATGTCAGACATTACAAATATTATTTGTACTTGCTAGTTTACTTCAAGGGAAATTATGAGAATGACATCATAATGATGACTGACTAATTTTTATTAGTGTTTTCTCTCTGAAACTCTACACTTAGAGTTATAAAGAAAAACAGCTTTTAAAATGCCGTATCTGTTATTCTTTTCTAACACTTTGTGATTTTCTTCTTTATAAAAGATATTAATATTTTAAAATACCATAGATACTATCAGCTCTCATTCTACTCCTTTGACATGTCAAATATTTTTTGTCAAAAAGAAAAAATATATTATTTAATGCTCATAAAAGATAGGAAGTGATCACATCTTCTTTTAAATTAATTGCCGCTTGGGTTGGCCTACGAACCTATAAACTCTGCTGGAAGACTCGTGGCTAATTTCTTTACAACAGCTTCTTACCCTGGGAATGAATTATGCTGATGAAGGGGCGATGACCAGCTTAGGAAAAGCGATATGTTCCTGCAGTCAGCAAAGACAAATCACAGGGTGCCACAACTTTGGAAACCTCCAAAATCCACAGAACCCGTAGAGCTGTATTTTACAGCAAGAACCCCGGTGATGCAGCGTTGCATAAGCACTTTTTGCAAAGGTCTGCTGGGTCATTTTGCTGAGGACCTCTTACAGGATCAGCTCCAGCTCTGCAGGGCTGCTCAGGCACTATGTTATCTTCAGAGCTGGAGACAGCAGCAGCCAAGGACACCAATAAAACAGCATCTCCCACAGCAAGGCAAGGAACATTCTTTGAGCCCAGACAAAGGGCATCCCTACAGGAATACTGGGAGAGTCATCAAGGGATGAGATACGATGATTCAAGTCAGCAGGGACTCCACAACTAAAACCTGGTGGGTGGCACAGGAGAATTGTGGAGAATTCCCCTCCCTATTTTTAGGAACTTAGTACCACCAAACTGCATTCCTGGGCTCTTTCCTGAGGACAAGATTAGGCCACAACACCACAAATCTCCATGACCATATTAGTATCTTTCTCCAAATGCTCTTGCCCCATTCAGCACTGTGTTTATGGTTGACCTCAAAGGCAATGGTCTTATAAATGTGTTTATGGTTCAGCATGTTCATAGATGTTATACATATTAGGACCTTTGTTTATCTGTGAAGATTTGATTTCATGAGAAATTAATATTTATGGTATCACAGTGCTTACACACTCCAGGGTAGTTTAAATGCTGTGCCCCAATGGAGCCATCATATTCATGAATTAATTTAATATGCAAAATTCAAGGATGAATTTAGCATCAATAATCCCTGCCAGATCTGGATATTTGGCTCTGACTTCTGGCATAAAGCGATGCATTGTCAGTCGCAGCTCCCACATGGATATATTTAAATTAGGTGTGCCAAGGCAAGCTTCACAATGTGACTCCCATGGCTGAGTTGAAGTCCCACTGGTAAAGGCTTTAAGAAATTGCCCCCTCTCAGTCTTTTCCACCCTCTTGCCTTAGCAATGCTGAGTGAGTATCTAACCGCTCTTATTTCATTCCAGTGCAAAGCAAAGAAAGTTCAGCAAATAACTAAGGATTGGTACCATCACACAGCATTACAGAGTTTTACTTCCAGAAAATCCAGCAACATAAATGATGTGTATGTGAGCTCAAAGATATCCCAAAACAAGAGGTGTAGGTTGTATCAATGGCATCATTCAGCTGAGCACAAAAGGAAAGTCAGTTCTGAGACTGATTTGCAGAGCAATTCTAAAGAGAGCTACACCACCATGTAATGGGCCTATACTCCAAGGAATGCTCCCCTAACCAGCCCCATTTGCAAATGATTTTCAAGATAAAAATGAGCAAATGATCTGTAATAGATAATAAACAGCTAATCATTACATCACACATACCACATCAGTTAATACAGATACATTTATTACACCTCTTTTATATAAGACTTAACGTTAAAGCATTCTATTTTATCAAGGATTCAAAGGGATTAGAGTTTAATTTGTTATTTTAGTATACTATACCTTTAAATTGTTGACATATAAGTTGTATAAATAGAAACACCATAAATCTCTTAAAAAATGTACCATAAATTTTTTATGTATGACCTTTAAGTAACAGCAGTCTGTTGCATAACTCTGCAGGGGAAGTCACATGGTGGAAACCTCATATTTCCTTAAATTTATGGTTGTTTCTTGGTGGTCTAAAAGACTCCTTTCTTTTTTTTTTTTTTTTTTTAAAGTTGTAATCTTAGTAAATTGTTTAATGTTTGGTCTAATGCAGGTCAGTGTAAGTTCTTATTTAGATTTATAATAGGAAATATATAATGTCAGATACCAATGAAGCCTGGCTAATAAAGTCAAGGATACCAGTGTTATGTTTCATTATAATGATGTGAAGATAATGCCTTTAGCTGCATAACCACCACGTTAGCTACAGACCATAAAATAATCTTTATGAAATCTCAGGGTAAGATTAATTAAGAGAAAATTCTCCACTTTTTTCCAGTACTTTTTTTTCCTCCTCAATCAGAAGCACTTTTGATTGATAAACTGCCTCATCAACATTGTATCAGATCTCATTTACTGACACCAAAAATCAAGTAAACACTGAAGTGGAGAGAATTGGCTGCCTCGTGTTATCCTTTTTTGCAGTAGAAAAAAAATCAGTGGAGTTTGGGCATGTGTCTAAATACTTGTTGAATTAGGGCCTTATGAAACAAAATTTTATATTAAGGTAATGATCAATGCTATTACTTAGAGGAAATTTTACTCTTTCCAACTCCAAAAGAGTTTGGTTTACACTCACAGTAGTGTTATCAGCATCAATAGAAAGGGTCTGCCTCAAGTTAAAACATGCAAGGGAATATAAGTTGCGTGAACAAGAAGAAATTATTAGTGGTTTTCCACCTCCACTGAAATCCTCAGAATCCAAAACAGGAATTTACACCACTTGGCAGAATAAAAATTAAACCCCACTCAGAAATGTCAATATTTAAAATACGTAGTACAACCATAATTTAATGAGTTCTTTAAAAATACACAGGGCACATTCGTGAAGTGCAGTTTTCAAAACCCTTTTTCCCCAACAGTGGAATTCAATGTTGCAGGCATAACAACATTTGTTTATTCTATACCATTAAAAAAATCCTTTTAGATAATTCAAAGACCATTTATTTAAGCCTTAAGATATGCAAATCAAGCATGTGTGCACTCTTTATATCCACTCATGTTCCTCTTTTGGGGCTACAAAACCAATGACATTCTATGAGAATTTAACCTACAAGGCCAAGGAAAACTGAATTTGTCTAAATGCTGGATGCAAGTGTATGTAGTGAATATGTGCATAATACATCAGCATAAACAGCTTGGAAAATCCAAGCCCTGCACAGTCATAAATCCTCCCCTGAGAGGCAGATGTGCAAGGCAGATGTGCAAGGCAGATGTGCATGTTCCACAGGAGATGCAAGTGAAAGCAGTGCTTTGTGCGTCCATCCTGGCAAAGGATGGGGGCAGGTTTAGATTGGATATGAGGAAGGAATTCTTGTCTGTGAGGGTGAAGAGACACTGGCACAGGTTGCCCCTCAATCAAAGACACCCCGTGGTGTGCCTTCAGTGTCTTAGGAACGTTTGGTTCAATTGACTTCAGTCATCCTGTTTAAAGTTCTCTCTCAGGTGCTATGCAAGTTCAATGCCTACTAAAAAGAATTGAAAATAAAATAATGAAAATTCTTTTTTCCCTTTTTTGCATTCAGATTTCTGGATAAGCACTAATACAATTGATACATGTTAAATACATACCTCCAGAAGTGTTTAAGAGTGAGAAATCAGATTTGTTAAAAATCTGCTGAAAACCAAATTAGGACCAAGACAAAACAAGAGCCATTTTACTGCCATCGTATGAGCATTGCTCAATTAACGAACAGGTAATTTGTAAAATGAGTGTCTTTGAGCCTGGAACAGGGTTAATCCAGAATCCTGACAGGCATGAAAGCTTAGCAAACCTTTTATTTTCTCAATAATTTTTCTTCAAAAAGAGCATTTAGAGCCTGAACTTAGAGGAAGGATGATAGTACTCAAGGCTAGTCTGGAGCAGAAGGCAAATGTACTCCAAAAAGAGAGTCTGGAACTTTTTCCTATCCAAGGCAAGGCATTCATTATCCTCACAAATAACAGAAAAATCAGCACTGCTGGGGCTTTCACAAGTAGATGAGGGTGTCAAGGAGGAGGCAAAAATCCATCCCGCAGGCAGCGAGTCTTAGGAACCTCAGAATGCTGGCAATGGCTTCGTTAGAAACCAGAGAGCCTTCCTATGCCAAGAACAGACACTAAAATCTCAGACAGTTAATGCCAGAACAGGATAGAGAGGAGTGAGAATATTCTGAGATTTTGAAAACATACTCTCACCAAGTGTGGACTGAAAGGTTCTCAGAAAGGGCCAAATGAAATATTTCATTTCAGTGTTGACATTCTTTTAACTAAAACTAATTTCTAAACTGAAAACAACTCACTGAAATAATCAAAATTCCCACTTTTACACGTATTAGAACTGGATGTTCCGAGAACTTCAGAACTATTTCAGTTTTTGCCCCCCAAACACAACATGTGTGACAAGCAAACCTCCCTTTCCATGAGGGAAAGCGGGGGCTTGGACAAACCAGCATTTTCCAACACTGTCTTTACTGAGAGAGCTTCCAGCCTTTTGTACTGAAGACATTTTTCATAGTAATTTACTGGTTGTCTTAGGGCAAATGAGTTCTGAAGTTGTATGTCTGCATCAGCTATTGACACACACAAACATATTCCTCCAATTATTCCATATGCATGCAGAGCCTCACCCTATTTCATTTTTATAACTGAGCATGCTTAACACATTCCTTCTTTGCAATGTCCAAAACTATCTCTGCATTCTCAACAAGAAACATATTTCTCATTCACACATCTTGGGCCAAACCCAGATGGTATTAGTTTCCTACAAGGGTATTTCCTGTATGCCTGAATTGTCAACACGGCTGTGGATTGCCATCATTCTCCTCTTATATACAGATCCTAGTCATGGAGAGCAAACCGTATATCCTCCACCGCCCTGCTTTTTCCACTTGGCACATTTCATGAAAATATTCACGTCTCTCTTCAAAATATTAATATTTTTTCTCACTATTTTAGTTGAGAGGTAAAGACAAGACCTGTATGAGAGATCCACAAAAAAATGATTATTTTGATGATTTTAGCTTCTGATGTCCGCAAAACATCAGTGGAAAAAATCTGGATATCTCTGGATTTATTTACTCATGATTTTCAGGTAGCTGGCAAAATACATATATTTTACTGAAAGAACAAAAATAATTTGATTGGTTAAGGCAGTATTTAAAGCCAAGCTTAACTGCAGCAGTGTGAGGATGTGCTCACTCATCTTTCTGCCCTTGGGCTGCTCAGATCCTGGGGCACTGGGAGGTTGAAGGGATTGGCAAAGAACTGGGAAGAAAAATCCTTGGGCAGTATCAGAGAATGCAAACACATTTTTCTTCCCAGGTGCCATTCAGTACCTTCTCAGAAATGTGAGGGTTCAATGCTTAAATGTGTTTCTGACAATGGTACAAACATGATCCATGTGCATGATTTTTGTTGAAAAAAATGAAATCATAGCCTTTTTTGGATTATTTCTGGATGCATTTGTACCGGGACTCCAAAAAGTGCAGTCCTTATATTTCAAGGAGTTTGATTTTAGATAACAAATACAGTTCCAATGCTCACACTCACATGTGGAAGCTTAAAACTCAGTAGCAGATACTGGACATCTAAATGGGTTTTCTCTTTGCATTTGTGCCAGTAAGACAAGACTTTTTGGAACAGCTGAATGGCCAAAGAATGTAGGCATAAACAATTTCAATACTGGAATAAGAAGACATAGAAGAGTGGCCTAGCCTTCATCCAGTAGTGCTGCTGTATGTCTACTGGTAAAATCTTGAAGAACATTGACAGAGCTTCTAAATACAAAGTCTGACTTTGCCTATTATGTTTAGCTCAATAATTACTGAGTAAACCAGCAACACATGCAACCAGCACTTGCTTTGAAGATATGACACGTTATTATCAAAACTATGCTGAATGCTGATGCCAAATAGAGGCTGAAATATGCCTTGCCATGCATCCAGATTTCAGAGTCCAAAAGTTCTTTGGATATTAGAGAGCAGAATAGCATTTGCTTTATCTCTAGGATTTGCACACACATTTTTTGGCAACTGAGAAACAGTGACATGTTCCCATCTTTCAGGCCTGCAGGCAAAGCCTCACGTTCTATGTGGGGTCTGTGCCCGCAGGAGAGAACCTCAGACAAGATCATATAAGCACAAATTGCAGTAAACCTTTTTTTATCCTTCCTGTCTCTCTACTGTGTTCTTTGTGCTACTTGAACTTCTATCCTTCAGATTGTCTCCCATTCCCCTCCTAAAATCCATTCAGATAATGCTATTTTCCAGTTTCTTACAATGAGAAGAAAAGGAGATTTGAAATATCTTGCAGAAATCACTTTTAAGCCTTTCCTAAGTACCTTCAGAGCCTTAGTGACTAAAGCCAGAAATTTGCTTAAGAAATAACCTTCAATGGAGAAGATTGCCTTCATATTTACAGCAAAGATTGAGCAATATTTTGATAAGCCATGGAACTCACTCATCTCTCAAAACAGTGACAGAGCTCATAAAGGCCACAGTTTAATCCAGGTTATGTTGATGATCATGGTAATACTTGGCAAAGAATAGAAAAGGTGTGGACTGAATGAAGCTCCTCTAGCCCTTTATTAATCTCTGGCAAAAGGTATCCTGTTGAAGGGGTGGTTTTTAGAATTCTTTTAACCATTTCTTTTGCAAGATACAGACTGCTAGCAACTTCTGGCACTTGCTGAGCAAGTTTTAATATCCACTAGCATGCAGACAAGAGTAAGGATATGGAGACCAATCTAAGTAGAAATCTAAAGCTTTTTTCCTTCAAGCTGGCTGTGGTTTTCTGTGTTCTCTCCCAGCTCCACAATATTTAAGTACATAGCTCATGTGAATGTACTGTTCCTTTTGCAAGCAGAAAAAGCAAATACCTGCTCTCACAGGTGACAGTTCAGCACTGGGAGCCAAAAGAGAAAGGCGGAATTGTTTGTATGAGTAATGTCATCATGGCATATTCCCATTTGCATCCCTCTTATTTGAAACTAGTTATTTTTAATGCCTACAATTAGACAGATCAACATTTCTGGTTTTAATTTAATGCAGAGAGTATGATAATTACTGATAATTCTGTTCTGAATTATATCCCTAAATTTCCATATAAAGTGGTCACGGTAAAACAGCATGAATTTGTTTTTGATTATCAGAGTATAGAATTTGATGTAGGTTCGTTCATTTTACATAAGCACTGTCAAATTTGCTCTGTGTCACTGTACATCCTTTTTTTCCCCTCTCTCAGCAGAAAAGTCTTAGAGCTCATTTAAAGTGTTATAGACTTTTTTGTAGACATTTATTAAAATTAGCAGCCGAAGAAGATCTTTGCATGGTAGTAGGATTTTTATTTTTCCATAGCATATTTTTATCCATAGGAAGGACAAAAATGACAGCAGTGACTGGCTGAAATGTCATGCCATAGAAAAAGCAACTTATGTATTGAATTGTAATTCTTAAAGTATTTTGACAACTCTCTGCCATTAATCTGCATTTTAAACAAAATGAAAATTGTATTGAACATGCTACTGAAAAATAAAGATAAGTTTTATATACATAGTGAGGGAAGGAGAGCATGAGAAAACCAGAACAGATGGCTGAAAGGATCATAGTCAAATCAGAGCATTGGTAGAAGAGCCAGTCACTAAGAAGATTTATTTGTATTGTTTGTGTATTTACAGAAAAATAAAGTCAGGTAGCATCAAAATAGGGTGTAAGTTTTAAAAAGTCATTCTTGATTGGAAAGGGAAAAGCCCCAGTTTTGGTGATTGGGAAAAGAATTATTGGTGTCTTGTCATCATGTCATGTATTTGTGAATGTTAATGGAACATAGTCTGTTCTCTGTGGGGCATCATCTGAGCCAATTTTATTGCACTGCCCACTGAAAGAGAGTTGTAAAATTTGCCTTTATCACAGAAGTGGTGTGGAAAGGTGGGTAAGGCTTCAGAGCAACAGAAAGGAGGAGGAAAAAATACAAAGGTCATCAGGTCTATTCTCGCCTATTAATGAAAGATTTTCATGGTCAGTAAATTTCTGAACACTTACTGCATTCCCATTCACTGGAAGGAAGCTTTCTCTGCTATCCTGGAAGGCCAATTCTGCAGCACAATAGACCTCAAACCAATCCAGCAGAAAACCTGTCAGAGAAAGACAGTCTGCTGTGGAAGAATGCTGAAGAGGAAACGTGTAGGAGAGCAGATATGCCAAATAAATAAATAAAAGAGCAGAAAGTGGAGGCATGCCAGGGAACTGAGAAGGAGCATACTTATTTTTTACCTTCCCATAGTGGCCTCCGCTGGTGAACCACTCACTGAGTTGCTGGTGGAATGTAAAGCTTCCTTGAAAATAAATCCAGCTGGGGACAGAGGTGGAATCACCACCTGTGTTCCCAGAGGATGAATGCTGCTTACAGCTCAAGAGGCCTCTGTGGTGCAGGAAAGTGTGTAATTCACACCTTCCTGAGCCAGCTTTACTGAATGCAATAATCATCTGGTCTTTATTTGAATCTCCCTCTTCCGGGACTGATTTCCACTGTCTTCTGTTATTCCAATTCTCCTAAAGCAGTGCAGTACATAAAGATTCTCAGTCCAGATGCAGACCTCACATGGGCTCATGGCCACCTCCTTGCAAGCACACTCGCAGCCCTGTGTCGCTCTGCCCAAAACCTCTCAATTATTGGCTGGCTCTGGGCAGTCTCAAGGCTTTCGGCTGCTCCCAACCAATAACTGGGAGAGTTGGGAAAGCAGGATTCCTGTTGCACCAGAAGAGTGTGAAGGAGGCAAGCTGTGGGTTTGTGTTGGGCTGGCATCTGCATTTATAAGTTTCGTGTACTTTCTTTAGGAGGACGGGAAGAAAGAATTGTATTATCAGGGGACGAGGATTGTCATTTGGATTAAACTAAAGACTTGCCCAGCAGAACAGCAAAATCTGGAGTTGAGGAATTAAAAAAATAAGTACAGAGGACTAGGACTAGAAGTGAAAGGTCCTGCATTTAGTGACTGGTATCTTCAAAGGACTGTGAAGGTAAGGAAAAGAAAAAAATTATCCCCCCCCATGTCAAAATTTTGTCTTTGCTGCAACAGAAGTAAGAAGAAAAAAAGAATTAGGCTTTAAGTTCTAGTGCTGCCAAACATCAGAACAGAAAACTTTGTGATGGATGCACTTTGGCCATTTTCAGCTAAATCCTTCCCTGCACCTAACTGAATAAAAAGCATCTCTAACTTCAGTAGGTTTTGTGCTTAAATTCCAAGCCAGAGTACAGTCCTTTAAGTATTTCTCATGTATAAATTTAATTGTAACACATTCCTGTACCTAAAGTTATTTTAAAGTCAAGTATTAAAATAGTGCATTTGTTGAAATCAGTAAAAAATAATGAAAATATTTTTTAAAACATCCTTAGATAACTGCAAAGCCCTTTATAAACAAGGGAAAAAGCAAAGCTCTGCAACACAAGAGGAAAAAGGAAATGCTTTGGAGATAGGGTCTAGTGTGTAGCCCATACCGAGCCATGACATCAGTGTAATTATTTTCCCCTAAGGTAAATGTCTAATGTTACAAATCCTTCCCTTGCCAGAGGCCTCAGGCCCCACAGATAGCAAAGCACTGGAGTCCTCAACACCCAAGAGGTCTCACAGAGCTCTGCTCCTGCAGCCCAGACAACTTCTGCGTGTTTGCTGGATTTCCACCAGGCAGGGGCAATTCCCCCTTGGAGCTCAGAGTAGGTGGTGCAGCTTGAAGGGCAGGGTGTACCCCTGCAGCAGACCTTGGCAGCCTTCTGCTCCTGCTGGAGTCACATTTCTGTCCTGTGCTGGGGCCAAATTTCCAAAACATGGCAATTAAGCAAACACTTCCCACTGAGAAGAATACCTGACACTGATCTTCAGCCCTCCTGCATCTCGTTCTCAAGAGTTCAGATGGTGCTGCCTGATAAGAGGTTTTACCCTTCACCCATGTTTTTTTACAAATAAAACTCCTTAAGATCAAACACTTGGTAAGGCATATTGGTTATGCTATTTATTACGTAGGAAATAAACTAAATTAAAGGTGATTATATTACTTCAACAACTTACCCAGCACTTGTGCTATAAGAATAGATGAAAAAAAAGAGATAAAGATATTAGAGTTAAAATATTTGGTGTTGAATTTGCATATTTAAGCACAACCCCTTTTTAAAAAGGTTGTTACTCCATTCCAACATGAGAGTGAGTTTGTTCAGACAAAAAAGTCAAGTATAAATACCTTTATATACCATATATTTATATATACCCATCACATTAGTACTGTTAAGTATAAATACCATTATATTCTAAGTATCATATAAAGAGTGCATTTCAAAATCAGTTTTAAAGGAAAACTTGGAATATGCTACCTACATTGTTTACTATTAAGCCACACAGAGTAATGGAAATAAATGGTCACGTCTGGTTTTGCTTACTAGCATTAATTACTACTAAGGATATGTAATTAAGGGTCATACTTACAATATGATCTATTTTAAATTAAATAATTTAAAATACCAGTTAAAGCATTCCTGTGTATTTCTCTGTATTTACTATATGTAATAACACATATATTGACATAATTAAATGGCAGCATGTCTTAAAAATAAGTGCAGCATATGTTTATGAATTACAGAAAAAGTATAATATCTTAATAATATAATAAAACTTCTGTCTATAATACCAGAGGTATACCAGAGTACATTTGAAAGCACAGAAATTGGAAGCAGAGCCCAGCTAAGGAGTGGTTACATGAAAATAGCTCCATTCTATAAAAATCCAGCACTCACATGCCTCACATCCAGTATTCACAGGCAAGTTACTTCTCTTTGTGTTAGGTCAGAATACAAAGTGGGTAATTTTGTGCACTTGTTTACATTTTTACAAGTGTAAATATATTATAGCAGAAATTACAATGCAAAAAGAAGTATCAAAAATATCCTTCAGTTGGGAACACATACTGCTGCAATATACTTTCAGAACTGACATAACCTAGCTAAACAGCCCTTTAGAAATGAAAAATATAGAAACACTTTGTTTTAATGTTTACTTGGCTTTGTACTGACTTTATGGAATTCTGATTAAATTATTTTCATGGCTCTGGTCTTAAACTAGACCAAACTGGGGTTTAAAGGTCCGAGGTCCCTGGCCTAAGGAAATCAGTTTTGGAAAAAAGTGTAGTATTGGTGCAGAAGGTGTCACAGCCACCAACAGGAGAGGGGAGCCTTCAAGCTACAGAGCAGCACAGGCAGACATCGAAAGTGGGAGCTGCCAGATTTAGTTACGACACAAATTTCACACTGGCCCCAGTCCACAGTATGTTTAAGTAATTAATACTCATTTCAGCCAACCATCATTCTTTGTCTTCAACAGACATCCCAATGGAATACAAAGATTTGTCTCATTCTTCTTGCCCTTCCTTATACAACTGACAAACATTAATGGTTATTCCATCAAATAGTGCAGTGCAGAATCTCATACAAGCTGATTTGTCATCTACAGTTTGTTGGTGCTGGTTCCATCTAAAGGGAAACTTTCAAAGAAAAGGATGTCAATAACCTTTTAAGCTGCCAAGAAAAAGATACAACTATTTGACATGGTATACACAGGAAAGACTGTAAAGCCTGGGTGCTGGTTTCACATCAAAAGTCCATTGATAAAAAATAAAATAGAGGAATATTCTATAGAGAAAGTCTGAGATTTTGTACAGAATTATTTGGTTTGGTAGTACTAAAATTACTACTCCAAAGGGATTTTGCTGGGTATCTCTCCATTTACCACGCAGCATATGAGACAACACTACAGAAAACTATATACTTTCTGGCACATAGAGGGTATTTTAAAAGCTAGGGAAGTGTGGCAGGGATTTGGTTGGGAAGAACAGGTCTGCCAGTTAGTGATAAAGTTCAAAATACACATGAAGAATTGGTTTCCAAAAGCAGGAAAACTAAATATGGAAAAACTCATCTGGATTTCTCGTTGAACATGAGCCAACTAATGTCTTGATGCTGCACTGATTTCAGTATCTTGGAGGGATATTCACAAAGTTTTTATTAACTGCATGAGTAAATAGACTTTTTAGAACCAAATGTGTCTATCTGACTGCGAAAAACAGCAGTATGACATTTCAAGAAGCAATAGAAACAATCTATAAAGTGATACACTGCTCTCTAACAATCATGAAAGGCAGCAATAAATAAAAGTCAAGGCCTGATCCTACAAATGCAACTTGCCATAGTTACTACCTTGCAGGTCCAGTGTTTCATTCATTTTTCACATTCTTGCTTCATGTGTACTTCATTAAAAGCTCTTAATTTAATTTTCACCTGTTTACGCTTTCAACAACTTCGCTTTCACACTGAGACGGCTGCCATGGCATCAAGCACTAAATAAAATCTTCAGCTCAGTAACAAAAAGATCTTTTCTTACTAATACTTTCAATAACTCACCTTGCATGGCAGACCTAGTGTGACTCACTGACATTCCTGAGCCCTTAAATGAGTTGAACTCATCTCTCAGGAGAAGAAATAGGACTGTCTTTGTCTGGGCACAACAGACAGAATCATTCCTCAGGAATCTTTGAAATATGCCTTCCTGTTCCCAAAGCAACTGATTTGCCTGCCTTTGCTTCAGACTTTATCAGAGCAACTTGGTCAAAGCTCTTAGAAACTCAAACAATAATATCTACAATCAGTTCAGACTCAGCTGCAGAATTATTTTTGGCTCATAAAGGAGAAAGAGCTGGATTGGCAGTCCCTTCATTCATGATGACTGCAACTGATTTGGCAGCTCTAACTAGACTTTCAAAACTAACCTCTCTGATAACCCCCTGAAACTAAATTTTTCTAGCAAACAAACTAGGAAATTTTGTCTGCCTCTAAATTAGCAGGATCCAGATTTCATTGTACAAATCTGTTTGTATGGAAATCTCTTGACCTATTTACATCTCCATTTCTGACTCAGGTTTCTCTTTGGTGGTTGTGATTAAAAAGGAAGTACAGCAATCATGTTGAATTAAAATAAATTAAAGCTGTGCACTTTCCCAATTAGGCCCTTTGTGGGATGACTTTCAACAGGAAGACAGGCCCATCCATCACTCTGAAGTGCAAATACATTTTAAAGCTTCATCCTCTGTTATAATTTCAAATTTCATAATTGCTTATCTTGGGTGTGGTTAGAGTTGCAAAACGTTGTGTCCTTATGGGTGCAGAGCTAGAGCACTTGAATCTACAACAGAGTCACTGGTTCTAGTTTTGAAGGGCTGGCAAGTCCTGAGTCAAACCCCAAAACTTCTATCACTTTGTGAATAATCACATACATTAATTGAATTTGAATTGTTAACTATGTGCTGTGTCTATTTCCGTGCCTCAGCTTCGCTCCCTGTATTGCCTCAAGAGCAAAAAAAGAATCTGAGTTTTATTCTTCCTTTATACAAATACAGTTTTAGGCATAGTAATAGTACATACATTTTTAGAAGCTTTTTAGAAACTGAAAAGCCTTCTATTTAAGTTGACAGGGTATTTGCATTGTCACAGTACATTACATGGATTGGATGCTTAACATATAACTGTACTGTTCTTCATGGCAAACATAATAACAAAAGCAAGTTGTTCTGAGATTTTTCTAATTCCATTAAAAAAAAAAAAAAAAAAAAAAAAAAAAAAAACAAAAAACCCAAAACCCCTTTTCAGTGAGGAACCACATGTAAAACTATGGTTTCTCTGCACACAGACCAAGGCTGCTTATTACCTACAGTACACCAGCTATGATGAACAGACCACCATAGTTGTGACAACTGATGTTGCTGCCTCCAGGGTAAAACAAAGGTTTACATATTACACAAGCAATTTAACTGTTTTCTAAACATATTGCCAAGACAGTGGGAGTTGGCAGCCAGCACTGTGTTTTAGGTTTTGGATACTTGGATTAGAAGTGACTGCTGATTATAGACCTTTTTATTCGTCTTCTACGAATTACAAGCAACCTAGTAACCCAGCAAAGAATCCTTCACAGCACTTAAACTTGTCTTCATGGCTTCCCAAAGATTACATACACAAATCACTCCACAAGAGTGGCGTAACAGACTTGTGCATAGATAACTACATAAGGCAATTGTCTTGTTCTAACTCTTAAAGACTTCCCCAAAGTGAAATGTTTTATAATCCTTTTTGTGCAGTAGTCAGGAAAGAAATAAGAGTTTGGGCAAAGATTATCCACAAGAAAGAAACTTTTTTTTTTTTTTGGGTTCCAGCTGAAACACAATAAAGAACATAATTAACTTCACAATTCTTTGTGTTTTTCATTTGACTGCAGGGAGGAGATGAAAGAGGACTGTTAAGCCTTGCATTCCACCCCAATTACAAGAAAAATGGAAAGCTGTATGTGTCTTATACCACCAACCAAGAACGGTGGGCTATTGGACCTCATGACCACATCCTTAGGGTCGTAGAGTACACAGTATCCAGGTATCAGTAGAAGTCTAAAATTAACAAACTCTGTATTTCTCAGCAACCTCTGCACTTTAGTATTTCTGATTTCTAAAATGAATATGAGTTTACAATGTATAAACTTGGGCACCTGCAGAAAACCTATTGTGGATTTTATTTCAAATAGTAATTTTGGAATGATAGGAAGAGCATAGTTTTTTTCTTTTTAAGACTTTTTTTCAGTTATTCTGTCATTTTATAATTATGATTACTTCCTACTTATTGTGCATAGGCAGCAAAGTAATTGTTTGTGAATGCTGGAAAATTGAAATTTCTCAGAAATAACTGTTAGGCATTTTTCAGCCAAGTTACAACATCCACATCTCGAAGTATAATTTGAATGAGTCAAGTGTATTTTCAGAAAGAAGAACAAAGATAGTGAACTGTGAAAACTGTGTTCATATCTTTAACTTGCAGGAAAAATCCACACCAAGTTGACATGAGGACAGCAAGAGTGTTTTTAGAAGTAGCAGAACTCCATCGAAAACATCTAGGAGGACAGCTGCTGTTTGGCCCAGATGGCTTCCTATACATTTTTCTTGGAGATGGCATGATCACTCTAGATGACATGGAGGAGATGGATGGTTTAAGGTACAAAAACTACCAGTGGATAGACTTCTATTATTGTGCTCAAAGACCTCTTTGGCTCAGGAGATTTTCAGGTGCTGCTGTGGTTTTTAAAATATTTCTTAAGTACAAGGGTATACTCAAAACCCAGACCAGAGGGCAATTGTAGTACCTGGTTTTAAATTAATGGAATGGAATTAATTTAAACATTACATCGTTTCATGTTTATGGTAAGAGTGTGCTCCTCTACTTTCCTTTCCTCCATCTCAGTCACAAATGTAAGTTAAAACACATTTTGGTTTCTCCTGTTTCTTGTAACAAGAAAGTTCTGAATCCTTATAAAAAAGTATCAACACCTGCATTGAAACAATATAATTTTTTCTCACTTGCTTTCTATATAATTAGTCTTTGGATTGTATTGTGACTAGAAATCGCTGAATTCAAGAGTAGGATCCAAAGTGTGAGCAAAAAGCACTTTGTAATTACAAAGAGTTTATATCCAAAATTACTCTAGATGACACACAGTATAAAAGACTTAGTAGCCTTATATTTGAGGCCCTAAATAATTTTGATGTTTAGAACATTATTCTTATGATCAAGTTGTTTCCCAACAACATGATCAGAGACATTTTGGTCTGCACGTAACAAGGCAAGATATTTGCCAAAATGAATCTCTGAAAGGCTCTGCTACACTCTTTGGTCTTGCATCCACCATGATGGACTTGCATCCATCACTACTGATTGATTAATCAGTAAAGTGGCTTGTTTATTTTGCTGGCTCACTCTAGTATTATATGGATTACATTTGCCAGTGAAACACCTTTAAAAACCCAATTATTTTACCCTCCAACTCTCTCAGTGATTTTACAGGTTCTGTATTGCGCCTCGATGTCAATACTGACCTGTGCAATGTCCCTTACTCCATCCCACGGAGCAACCCACACTTCAACAGCACCAACCAACCTCCTGAGATTTTTGCACATGGACTCCACAATCCAGGCCGGTAAGTGAGTTTCCACTAAACTGAAATTGCTCTGGAGCAGACAGTTTTCAACCCAGCTTGCTTTTATACTGACAGACAGCAATATTTCAGTAATAAAAGCGCTCGTGAACTTTTTGAATCTTCCACTCCTCCACCTCCACACATATGTCACAGTTAGAAACAAATGTACATTGGCAAAGGGGAAAGAGAAGAGCATGCACAACTACTACAAGTCAAGACCAAAATGACAGAAACAAAGTACAGAATTTTTAGCTTTAATTAGTAATAAAATTACTACCTTAGAGAAAGAAAAGAGCTTAAAGCAGAAAGCTGGTAAAGTACAGCTGAAATGGAAATCTTGACTGGGAAAAAAAGGCACGTGGAAAACAAATGAGAACATCTGGTGATATCTAAACAATAGCAAGGAGGAGAACAATGCTTTAACTAAACAACACATAATTCAGCAAATTAGGTGGGTGGTAGTACTGAAGTGACATTTAAAGTCTTGGTTTGAAAAAAAATCAGAAAGTCAAGTTGTTCAGATAAGGACTTGATTCTTGGACTTTTTAACAGTCCAAAATTCCTACACCATATGAGTTCATTTAGCTTAAGGCACTATTCTTTTCAGGTGCTATATTGCAGACTACATTATATCACCAGGGAAAATCGTTTTATTTCACATTACATAGAAATGTGAGGAATGGAAAACTGTATTATCTCCTGTGCATAAATCCAATGCATTTCTCAGGTATTTTGACTCAGCATGAAAAAGGTCCCTCAAATGAAACAATAGGCACCACAAAGAAACAATAATGCTTTAAAATGTAATGCTTCATATTGATAGTTACATGTTATGAACTCACCTTTCTCATGGATTTTCTCTTTTTTTGTTGTTGTTTTAAAGGTGTGCTGTGGACCGGCACCCAACAGATGTAAACGTCAATTTAACTATACTTTGTTCAGATTCAAATGGAAAGAACAGATCTTCAGCAAGGATCTTACAAATAATAAAGGGCAAAGACTATGGTAAGTTCTATCCAGGGTAAAGCTGCTGGCAATAGTCAGGTTCTGTTTCCATGGAATAATAAACAGAAAAAGAAGAGAATATGTAAAGGCCTGTATAGCCATGATAGGAAACTTACAGCATAGAGACAACTTATCTGAGATAGAAGTGAAATTTCTATCTTTTCAAAAGAAATCTTCAATGTAGAAGCGGATAAAAGATGCAGGCCAAAACCAAATGGAAATGACTCAACTTTGTTCTTGTTGGTGTAGAATATCATGTAAATAAGATTTAACAAATTTGACAGTTGCTAGTCTGTCAAAGATCTCACTGTTGCTGCATATTTTGGCTCATAAAGAGAATATTTTGGAATATCAGGAAATGATGGAAACGCATTCTTAGTTTTCTTAGTATTCTTAGTCTTTCACAAATAACCTTTTGAGAGAGAGAATGGAAACCTCATGTAATGTGCCTCTTATAATGGAAAAAGTGAGATGGACAACAGCAGACCACAACCAAACAGGGAAATGACTGAGCTCTGTTTAAATGTTACTAAAAATAAAAAACTTAGAAAAAGGCACTATGATGCTACTTCATAATAAATTACTAGTTTAGATTAGATTACAAAAAGAGAAGTACACTCAATTCGGGACTTTAAAATATTGAAGTGCTTCATGCTCTCTCTGAATCTGTATGATTGCCAGTCACAATTTCAGTTTGATGTTTAACTCTGGTGCTGACCAAGGTCCCTTGCAAGTTCAGGTGACACTTCCTCTGAGCTATCACCTGCCTTGACTGCCCATTTAGCAGCTTGTAAATTCCTGATGGTAACATGTGATAAATGCCAACGGTGTCTAAAGGCATTGAGAACTGGCCTGTCTCCTGGAACGTAGCATTTCCCTTTCTAATCACATCCCTGGGTTCTCCCACCTGTACACCCCTTAAAAGCAAAGCAGCTGGGCTGGCTGGCACAACAGGACACAATAGCATAATGCAATTGTACTACTTCAGTTATTGCATGGATTTTCTGTGTCCATTTTATGAAAGCCAAACCAAAGAATAATATTTGGTTAACCACTGCTCCAATGGAATTTTGACTGCATCCTTATTGCAGAGTAAACTAACAATATTGTGTCTGTCCCGAGCAGCTTGCCAATATTAATACTACGCTGTGGGTCAATGGCTTCAATAAAAAGAGTTCATCACTGTTTTCTCCCCCATAAAATTTCAGCTCTAACTCATATAGAACACTCTGGGAAATGCATTTTTCAAAGGCTTGCAGATAGCCCGCTGACTAAAAAAAAAATTCCTATTAAAAAATGGTCAACTGGCTGTGGCTTTTTTTAAAATTATGCAGCTAGCATGTCAAATGGAGCCTACTTGTACCCTAAGTGGTATTTGGTTGCATGAATAGGAACATGTAGACTGGAACTTCCTTGACGAATTGTTTGATAGGACTAAAATCTGTGGTTTTATGAAATAAAAAAGCAGAAAAGTACAGGAATTTCAACTAATACAGCAGCATAAAATAAATTACCATGAGAAGATACAGCCAGTAATAGTAGTGTTTTATGGGATATAACACACATACCATCTTTAAAACTGTGAATTGGGAAGTTTCTCAAACCATTGAAAGGATTTCAAAACGAATTCTACTGAAAATCACTGGAATTTCTGCACTAGACTCTACAGTGAATGGGGGTTATTTTGTTCCTGAAGTTCAGGAGATCCAGTCTGCAGACAGATTGACATGTAGAAATTAACAGCAGTAATCACTCTGGTTTCAATGGAACTTCAGCCTAACCTTTATGTAGTTTTATTCTCCCAGCTTGTGCACATGGAAGAAAGCAATTATAGCCTCGCCTTTTGAAATCTTTAATGGATTGTTTCACAAACAGACTTTGTTGTAATTTTCTGATTTTTTTTAATATCTCATTTCTGAGATGTTAACGTTGCAATGTCAATGCATCCTGAATTCTGAGGACTCTTTAAATGGAATTAATCTTTTTAACTGAGGCAGTGACATTTTCCTAGATGTGCATCAATATGAAAATTCATATGATCTAATGCTACGGTAGTTCCTTTTCAGAGAGTGAGCCCTCCCTTCTAGAATTCAAACCCTTCAGCAGTGGCTCCCTGGTTGGTGGATTTGTGTACCGGGGCTGCCAGTCGGAGCGGCTCTATGGAAGTTACGTGTTTGGAGACCGCAACGGGTACGTGTGCACAGCTCACTGCAAACAGCAATGCATGGCAGGTGGATTCAGTCACTCAGCTGCCTGTGTAAAGCCACACCAACAGTCTTGTATGATGTGTCACTTAGCCAGTTTAGCAGTGGGGTAATGCAGATTAGATTCTAGATTTGGGAATAAAATAGCGCAGCATTCTAATGAATGGTGACATACAGAACGTACCTAATCCTTGGGAAAAGGTACAGAAATTGTAAGACAAAGAACTGCACAGATGTATCTATAATGCTACTTGCAGCAAGTGTTTACTTATTTATATGGACAATGAAAACCCTCTGTTCAAAACGTAATATAACTCTTTTTTTTATGTGTTTGTGAATGTAGAAATTTTTTAACGCTGCAACAGAGTCCTGCAACCAAACAGTGGCAAGAGAAACCCCTCTGTCTTGGCAACACTGGCTCATGTAGAGGTTTCTTTTCAGGCCCTGTCTTGGGATTTGGAGAAGATGAATTAGGTAAATACTAAAAGAGTTTTTCTTAAATTATAAGGCTTATCAGTAATTTCTGCAGCAGTATTCATAATTAAATGTTTAAAAAGAAGGCTATCTGTCCTTCGTCAAAGCTGCTCTCACTGCTCTCAGCTACACCTCAGCAGCCTTGTAGGAAGAACTGAGAAGAGAATGTGTCACTGGAAAGGGCAAAAATCCTTATTGTGTCTCACATGCTGTGAACCTGGCACTCACTGTGACACAATGTATAAAATACTTGCTTTTATTTCCAGCATTACAGAATTAAAGGGCAAAGATATTGCATGAGCAGACTGACCCCTCTTCTCCCTTCCTCACCTATTTAATTTTTTTAATCAATTCTATACTATATGAAAAAAAACCCTCATGATAGAATGTTCTTCACATTTTAGCATCCATTTGGGGAAAGTGCTTATATAAATTTTCAAATAGCAAATGATTCCTTTGTATATTTCAGTGTTTCTTCTGAAGTTTTTTAAATCTCATTTGGCAAATACAACCAGATCACAAAAGTCATGTATTTAACATCTTAGGAAGGGAGAAGTAATTTATTCCACTGTTTTTCCTAACAGGTGAGATTTACATATTATCAAGCAGTAAAAGTATGACACAGCCTCACAGTGGAAAACTCTACAAGATCGTTGACCCAAAAAGGTGAGTATTGCACTTCTTTTTGGGATCAGCCTTTTCCTCAATAGGTTAAAAACCAGAAGGTAACTGCAGTTCTGTTCATGTGGCTGAATTATGCAATACTGTTGTTCAATAAAAAGGAAAATTCCTGATGCAGGGGGCTCCCTAAAAGCAAATGTTCCAGCAGCAGCAAGCAGAATTGATTCACTGTCTCAAAGGAAGTGAATGTAAGAACAGCAGAGGGGTAACCAGCACTAACTTCTGGGAATTTTTACACTTTGACATTGTGCTGAAAGCTGCACTTTCCCACCTAGATGTATATTCTTAGTGTGTTTTCATAGAGAAGTTGACCTACTTAATTTGGAACCATATGGACTGGAAGAAGATGCTCCTGGTAGTTCTGAAGCCAAGTGATTTGTAAGCACCACAGAAAGTTATGCAGCACCAGTGGGAGGCAATTGCTGGAATTCTCCCCAACACTGCTGCTTCCTCACCTGCCACTGTGGTGGGACAGAGCACAACAGGAGCTGCCTCCAAAGATCAGCACTGTGAGACAAAGCCTGTTCTGTGTACTAAACAGCAAGTACAGAAAATAACCTGTGAGTCCTAGCCAGGGCTGGTTTGGCTGTAAGTAAGCTCTAAGGGGCTCGCTCAGTCTTTCCCAAATATCTCTTCAGTCTTTCCCAAATATCTCTTCTCCAGTTGTACAGGAGATACCACCAATGGACAATAATAGAGAGGACTCATTTCTCAGTGGGTGTGAGTTGTCACTGCTCACTAATATTGAACATACCCCTTCCATACCCCTTCTATTACATATCTCTCCCTTGGCATGCCTGGAGCACCAAGGAGGGAAATCCTCTGTCCTTGGACTCTGTGCCAGAAATACAGGGAATTCTTTAACTATTCTTAAAGAACTGCTTCCAAAGGGCTTATAAATCCCACTCAAGTGATTTATAAGACATGGAATTAATAGGATTTTTCTAATTATTGAGACTAATTTACCAGTTGTAAAATGAGGATAAATGAAAATTATCAAGGCAAAGCTCCTCAAGGCATGATCTTTGCAGAGCAGCTGGATGTATGAAAAGATTAAGGAATCTGGAAGGACTGCAAAAAGCCAGTTCCCAACATGACCCAGGGGCCCCAGCAGCAATAAGAGCTGATGACTAGCAGATAGATACTCACTTTAGCTGGAGGAATACCATGTTCTTCATTATGGATCTTGCTGCTCTATCAGAGCAGACAAGTTCTGACGTGTAAAAGTTGCACATCCATCCTGCAAAAGTATCAGAAATCAACACAAAAGGAGTCAGCCATCAGAAGTGAAGTTTGTTGTATAATTACTTTGACCCCATCACACCCTACAAAAGCAGCTGCCTATTTGTTCAGCATCTACTTCAGCATGTTCCTCCATGGGTATCATATACAGTCAGACTTCCATTTTTGGCTTTCCTATTAAGGGAGGAATTAATTTTCTTGTCAGACTTAAATTCTAAACATTGTTAGTGGGATAACAAGGGAATACAACAAGAAAATCATGACACTGGTTGCACACTGTACTGTAAGTTAGAGTTTCAGGGGTAGTGGACTTTCAGCGTTTTATAATTGTACTACCCCAAAACTACAACAAATAATTTGGAAGCAGATGTTACTGCAGGTTGGTGCAGTCTGTCAGTCAAGGTTATTATGTATGTTTTATTTATGCTTTCTGGTATTGAAAACATTTTTTAGAACAAAACTTGCCATTCTTCCTTGGATTGTTTAGTCTGTTGGTGTATGGTTTTAAGTGAATTTTACACCCTAAATCCACTATTAGTATCTAATTACATGGGGCTGCCTTTTTTGACCTCAGCTTTTTGTTCTTGTTACCTCTTCCAGTAGGGTGGTCTTCAGCTGACATACCTGAAAGGCCAGACCTCCCATTGCTGCACTCATGGTTGGCTGTTCTCATGCGTGGAAAAGGGTCGAGACTGTGTTTGGTTAATGGTGAAAGTAACCAGAAAACTATAAAATACTTTTGTAAATTGGCACACAGTTGAAATTAAACAGACTGTGGCACAGGGATATAGTTTTTGGTAAAACTTCTCAGAAGCATGGGATAATTTTCATTCAGGCAAAGTTTTGAGTTTTGCTGTCTTTCAATCTCACACCACTGCAGCTTTTAAGGGAAGGATAATGAGTGACTTCCACAATGGAGCATGGGAGATATATTTACCATTCCATGCTGAGTTCATACCACCCATGTAAACTCCATGGCTTTGGCAAATGTTCGTGTAAATTTTAGTAACAAAATAATGTTATTTACAAGATAATATTCTTTTCCATGTTAATATTTTGTTGCTTCTCCTCGTGGTGTGCACCACACCAATGCAACAAATATTCACATAAACCCTACCACAATAAACTTTGTAAAACACAAAGTAAGGATGCTACAGGTGGACTATGAGTAGGTGGTAATAATAAAATAATGAACCTATTGATTTGTCATGTCTTAGAAATTCATTACTTACTAAAAAACCCCTGTGAGAGGTGGTCCCTGGCAGACCTGTTAATTTGCAAAGATAATCTTCAATGCCTGGGGCAGTGTAGAAGAACAAAATTATCGTGCCCTAGAGTAGCCCCTTGCTGGAAATTAACAGTTCCATGCAAACCCAACCTTCTTCTCCTTGTGGTCATTTGTAAGCTGCTGCAAGCTTACAAAATTATTATTTTATTTTAAAAAATAAACATTACATGAAGGTGCAGGGCTTTATTTCTTTTGATCTTTTTAGAATCATAAGAAACATTAAGGTTGGAAAAGACCTCCAAGATCAGCAAGTCCAACCTTTGACAGATCACCACCCTGTCAACTAAACCAGAGCACTGAGTGCCATGTCCAGGTGTTTCTTGGACACCTCCAGGGATGGTGATTCCACCACTTCCCTGGGCAGTCCATTCCAATGCTTAAAAACCCTTTCAGTGAAAAAATACTTCCTGATGTCCAACCTGAACTTCCCCTGGCACAGCTTGAGGCCATGTCCTTTTGTCTTGTGGAAAACTACTGCATAATCAAACAAAACCATGACTCCTATTTTTCTTATCTCAAATGTAGCTTAAGACAGAAATCTATTACTTGGACATAGAAAAAAAATCAAATAAGGTGGGCAGGTTAAACATTAGGAGATCAGAAGATGAGGGTAATCCAAAGAACTCTTTGCATTAGTCTTCAACACTCAGCAATGGGAAAGTCCCATTCTACAACAATCCTACATGTGTAACAGAAATGAGGTGTTTAACTGAGGTGATATATGATACATTTATGAACATGATCAACACAGAGGTTCTGAATTCCACAATTACCAAAGCAGTTTGAAATACAGAATTCCAGGTAGCACAGTAAAAGTTCTGTTCAGCTCTTCCAAATACTTCATATCAATAACTAAATAGACCCCCATTGAAAGCACTGAGTGAAATAATCCTTCTCTTTGTAAAAAGGTTGTTACAATGATACATTTGTGCCTGAGAGCTCACAGACAATGAAATGATTTAAAAAAAGCCCTAAGCATGTGAAGTGCTGCAAAATATAGGTATACTACATTTTACCAAAAATCCCATAGAGAAATGAGTATAGCCAATAGCATATTTAGCTTTGAGGATGGAGGAGATGTGGGAAACATTAAAAATTACAGGCACATCAAACCAACATTGGGCACATTAGTTAAACTGGCAGTTGAGAGACATTTTTAAGTTAAAACTGTCTCTGAAAAATATTTCCATTTTTTGAGGATTATCAAAAAAACCCATTACTACTACTTTCCAGGGATTGGAACTAGTGAGGAAATACAGGGAGAAAGACTTGTATTCTTCTCAACTAAAAGGTAGGGTTAGTCAGATATCCTGAAGGTCAATGCAAATACCAGCATTTATAAATTGTTTTAGTGACCAAACACCAAAATCCCTTTATTTTCTAGTTTTCTACTTTCTGTTTTATAACTTTTCTATCATGTTTTCTGTTTCTAAAAATACATACTAATATCAATCACAAAAGTGTTGATGAACTGAAAAGAAAAATCAACTAAGTAAATAGTGATGTAGAAAATGTATAGAGGTCAAAAGATTCCAGTTAGTCAATAACAGAGAAAATAGGAGACAAACCCATTAGAAAAGAAAAAGCAACCATTTTCCTAGCATGATGAGAGGAGAAAATCAACTGTGAAAATGAATATTTAAATAAGTAAGATTTGTTGATAGGTCCATACACTCTGTAATTTAAACATTATCACTAGACCAAGAAGTAAGAAAATAAACTTTGTATGGTGGAAGAACAGCCATAAAGAGGCTTTGTAAGTTTTCTTTCAGAATATTTACAATATGATCACTTTAATTTCTAAGGAAATTACAGATAAAAGGAAAGATACCCAGAGAAGAGTCTAGAAGTGACAGACAATGCAAAAGTTTTCCTTTTAAAAGATGTGCTGTGAAGTTTTAAGTGTGAAGCTTTAAGAGTTTGCCACCATCCACACAGTGATTCCAAAGGGGATGAGTGACTGTTTTGACCAGGGTGGCTCACTGAAACCAGCAGGTGATTTTTATGAAGGAGGGCAGAGCCTGAGCAAGTGTTCCTGCACACAGAAGAAGAAGATTTCCTCTTCCTCTCCTCGTAACACCTTATAGATCTGGATTTCAATGTGTTTCATATCAGCAGCCGGAATTGCTGCTTCCCGTTGGATTGAAACTTGAACTTGATTCAAACCATCTCACTCCTCTTTCATGCCCCTCCAGAGTACATAATTCCACTTATCATCCTTTCCATCATCACCTTCCGGGGTTTCCGCTGTCGGAGAGCATTTCCAAACAGGCTGATTTCAGACACCAAGGGACAATATCTAGGCCATGCCTCATTTTGACGCTGTTCAGGCTCTTTAGAAAACCATTAGTGATTTGATTTTTTAACACGAGTCAGGAGTGTTTGGTGGTATGACAGAAGAAAAGCATTTATGAAAGTGAAGCTCTGTTTGAGCCTTCAATTCCTGTGGAAATGGAAACACACAGTTTTAGAGTAATCTGCATCAAGATACTCAGTTCTGATAGTTATAGATAAACTCCAAAGCTCCTACTGGAAACTCTCTGTAGAAGGAGCCAATTTTGTTGGTGAATGCCCTCACCAACCCAGGTGGGCCATATGATTTCTTTCTGTTCAGAAAGTTACTATCCCTTAAGTCATTTGAGGGAATGGAAAGCCAGAATTAATGTCTAATTATGTTTAGTTTAGCCAGAGCATGCAAAATTCTTATCTCATTTACCTACCCACATGCAGTTACTGTTCCCACAAGAGACACTAAAGAGAAATTAGAGCTTTTTGCGAATACCAGTCCAGAGAGTTTCACTTTACAGAAGTACTTCACAAAAACTCCTTTGTAACCACGATGGAAAAACCTAAGGATTTTTTTCAATCACATCACAGCTCACTGACTGTAAAAGTTTTTGTTTTGGTTTTATATTTTTTTCCCCTTTTCTTAAAGTCTTTCTAGCATTGGCTATTAAGGAGTTCTCACTTTTTATCACTTTATAAGGAAAAAAACAGCTCAGTTTATCTTTTGCTTATTTTCTGGAGCCTGCAGGAAGCCTCTGCCATCCTAAAGAAAGTCACACATAATAGAGCAGCTTTAGCCCAGTAAGCCAGTCGTTCCCAATTCATCAGTCAAAGTGTTATGCAAGTGGCCCCCTAAATTGATAAATTCCCACAGTGCCTGTTGACCCAGCTGCCAAGTGCTCATGCAGCAGGTGTTGTTTTCATGACCACCCTGACAGTAATACAAACTGTTTAGCAGTTGCATTGACCTCTTAGCTATTAACATTGATACAGGCTTCGCTAGGGACTAGTTTTCAAACATGACAGAATTTCTTAAGACTAGAGGTCATGAACAAGTATACCATATAAGAATAAATTTGATATGCTGCTGAGTTTAAATCTTAAAAGCCGTGAGTTTTTTCCACATTATTCCCATGTAGTAAATCTGGAGACAAGTAACGAGCTTTTGGCATCTCTCCCAGGACTAAAGGTATACTTTTTAATTTTAGAAGCTGTACCTGAAGAGATGCTATATTTATTCTATGACAAGCAGTAAATTTAGGTTATGACAAGGAGTGAAACAAAATTATTTTTTCTTGACATTTTCCCTTATAAAGGAAAAAACCTCAACAACTGATGCACAAATGTTGGTGATATACTTAAGTATCATTCTAATACCTAAATCTTATGTGCAGGTAATTGAAGCACAACATTCAATATATTTTGTATCAAGATTTCTCCTGTTTGAAATCTGAACATTCAAGAATTTTGTCTGCATTTTTTTTTCCTTCACTTTAGTAGGGAAGTAGAGATTTTTGATGTTGTGTCAAAAGCCTGGTGGAGGAATTGTTTTCTGTTCAGTACCATTATTTTACTGCAGAGTTTGGCCCTCCATTTGCATTGATTTATGCACATCTGAGTTACAGACAGCACATACAGCAACTAACTCGCTCTGCGTGTTCAGTGGAGCCGCGAACAGAGATGCGCTGAAGAAAGCATGAAGTCCTTAGCTATGCCAGAATGAGTTTTAATTATTAAAGCATGTTGGACTTTTAAATGCCTCTAAACAGTAGAGACAGCTTTCTTCTACTAGCTATGGTAAGGCAGCAAAAATTATTTTACACATTGCAGAGTCAAGAATTCCCGGCTCACTGCACACGTCAGCGAAGGGATCCAGCGAGGCCCCAGCCCCCAGTACAACTTTTCCTTCGTGTTCCATACATTTAGAGTTGTTATACAGTTTCATGAAAGCCTGTTTTAACAAGCAAGATATACTGTACTGTACTGTATATATGAACAGCTCTTTAAGATAACTAGAATTGTACAGACCATATAAATAGTCATTATCAGCTACATTTTTGGCTGACTTTCTGCGGACCAAATAGTGCTTACTGTAAGAGTAATCAAGCTGTACCCTTTAGAGTTTTATAGATTGAGGGATACAAGGAAAAAAATTCTCTGCAGCCTGGAGTGTGGCTCCATCTATTCCTCTCCATTTTCCACATCAGGAGACACAGAGAAGCACTGGTTATATAAACAAAATCATGGTCCTGTCTAAGTGCAGGAGAGATCAAGTCCCAAGAGTCGGTTTCAGGACTTGCGTTATCTTTGTGAGACTCACTTCAACTTGTGCTCAGCCTGAACATTTCCACCTCTTCCAAGCCCTAAGAATGCAAAGTGTGAGTGCTGTGGGGCAGAGGCTTTCTCTCGACACGTGTTGGTCCCAGAGCAGCGCTTGAATGCTGAGAAAGAAGTGTGGCTTTTCCCAGAGCACAGCTCAGGGAAACCAGCCATTCTCACACGCGAGGATTCCGCTGCAGCTGCATTTGTATTCCTCTTCTCCTAAGGCACCTTGCCAACCAGAATTTTTTCCATCTTTGTTTCTACTCCACCCCACCATTAATAAATATTATCCAAGGCTGATGAGTGCAAGTTCTTGATTGATGGTAGAATAAAAGGCAAGGTTATATTCACAAGTACCGAGAGTGGTAGAAAACTTTAAATCATAAAAGTGACCAGCCATGCTCAGCTGGATACAAAGAAGTGTGACTTCTGCCTTGCTAATTGCATTCAAAAAGAGCCATGTATTACAGCGCTATCACAGACAAATATTTCACATCTATTAATAAAATAAATCATTATCTTCCCAAATAAAATACCTTTGTGACTAAAGAGGTCATCCTTTGCTAAAGATATGCCACTGGAGTTCTTTTCCAAGAGATGCTCCAGGAGCCTGAGGTTATGTTTCCTGCTAAACTCTGTACTGAAATTGTGCTTGAGCAAGAGAAAGAGAAGCCTCCCATTTAAAGTAACTTGAAATAAATGAGCTTTAAGTAGTGACAGGTAAAGAATGTTGCATCCTGTGCAGTTGGCCATACAGAAATAATTTCAAATGCAGATTTTTCTTCCAGATGTAGGAATTAGAAGACAGATTCTTTTTACCTTAAATCTGAAAAAATCTCCACTGAAAATCATATTATTTTCTAGAACCATTTCCAAAACATCGTTGCATATGAATATTGCTTATAATTTTTTAAGCGTAGGAACTTTCTTAACCAGAACATATGTAATACAATCATTGCTCATTACAGAACTGGAATTCCTTACAGGTCAAAAAAATAATGCATTCTATTTAAAAGACAGCTGTGGAAATATGTAAACAGTAAAACTGAAAGGGTTTCAAATATGCTGCACCAAAGGTGTCAAAACATGTTTCAAAGCCCTTAAATAATACAGGACCTTCAGTCTGATTCTCAGAAATGCTTTGGAAATCAGGACTTGGTGCTATGCTAGAGAAGCACCTACACATTCTTTCTGTCCTTAACCTCTTCAAGGAACCACTTCTTGTGTGTGGATGTTTAAATAATCATGGTAGTAATTAAGACTGAGCAGAGAAAGTGCTATGCTGAAACAAACCAGTGGGCCTGTACTCTATTGCCCTGTTTCAAGGAAAAATGCAAGAAACCCTGTAGTGAACCATTAACAAGATGCATGTCAAAATGGGAGGGGGAAATGTAAGCCCAGTCAGCTGGTGAGGGACTTAGGTGTGAATTCTTATTTTTTAAAACATTGTTTTTATCCTATCCAATATTACTCTGAATGGCGCCATTGCACACAAAAATATCTATTTAAAATCCTAGTAGAACATGGCCTTCAGATATCTTTTGATATCTTAGTAGTCACAAGTTCAGCTAGTTAATTTTATTTTCTTTAGCTTAAATTTTTTCCCTTGATGTTTCTTCTGATGTTGAAATGGGAGATAAACAAGAATGCCAATTTTTTTCCCTATTTTTCTTCAGTCACCATTTTCTACATCTCCATCATACCCATTCTTTCTCAGACCCCAAAAGATATCCTTTCCTCTGCACAGGAGTATCAGTCTAAGAATTTAATATGTGACAGAGTAATCAGTGCACAAGCTATTTGCACATAATTGGGGTGTTAATACTGATGCCAGTATAAGGATCAATGTCTTATTCTATTCTATTCTATTCTATTCTATTCTATTCTATTCTATTCTATTCTATTCTATTCTATTCTATTCTATTCTATTCTATTCTATTCTATTCTATTCTATTCTCTTAGAATTTTATTTTGGTTTGTTTGGATTCTAGCTGGACACTTAGCCAAGGTTTCTGTAAGCTCTCCACTAAACTATTAGAATCTTTTTCCTGCTCATTTCAGGCTTAGTATGTATGGCAGTAGTTAAGATGATTTCCTAGGGAATGAGTAATTTTGTATTTGTCACTAATTAATTTAATTTTCCATGATGCTCCTATTTCAATTACTTGATTAGATCACTTGGGAGATCCTGACATTCTTTTCCAAACTTGTACCTGTGCAACCAAACCTACAGCAGAGACACAACATGGTGCCTCTACTGGGAACCTGTAGCCTTTGGATGGTCCTATCATCCTAACCAAAACATCCAGTGTCAGAAATAATTTAAGCCATCTGAACTAGAATTTCCTTTGTGCACACATTCCACAGAATCACCTGATGGTGAATGGCTGAGTTTGGAAGGCATCTCTGGAGGGCACCTGGTCCACCCACCCTGCTCAAACAGGGCCTCCCACAGCCAATTTCCCACACAATTTCTGAGTATCTCCAGTGATGGAGACTCCACAACTCTCTGGGCAACCTGTGCTAGTGCTTGGTCACTCTCAGAGTGAAAAGGTCTTTTCTGATGTTCACATGCTTAAATAAGCATCCAGAATGCACAATACAAATATCATTCTATGGAAATGTGGAAATAAAAAGCCAGCAGTTTAAAGCTGAATTCGTAGACAGAGGAAATACTTCTGTAAAATTATTACACATCACAATGCCATAAAAGTTGTTCAGGTTACTCTTCCCCCTTTCTTAGGGGAAATCTAGATCAGCTAGAAATGAAAAAAAACCACCATCACTGCCTGCAATAAGCTGGCAGCTTTATGAAGATAAACCTTCAGCAAGCTGCTTTTGGCAGGTTCATGCTTCAAGAATTCTGAAGGAATATTGCTTAATCTTGTGGAAGATCTCTGAAGGCAGTTACATAAAATAATAGAAAATTGTACTGTATTTTCCTGTAATATATCATCTCTAGGCTTACTTCTTTTTCTGAGGAAAAGAAATCTCATTATTTTTCCCACTGATAATGTTACAGCAGAGAATCAGGCCTTTATTTTAAAAATCAAAATTTTTCTTCTTGATCCTGACTTTTAATTCTGTTTGGTTTGTATGGTTTTTTTCAGGCCTTTAGTCCCTGAAGAATGCAAAAGAACAGCTCAGCCTGCACAGATCCTGACATCTGAATGCTCAAGGCACTGTCGGAACGGGCACTGCACTCCCACAGGAAAATGCTGCTGTAATCAAGGCTGGGAAGGAGAGTTCTGCAGAACTGGTTTGTATACAGATCCACAGCAACAAGTGGAAAAAGCAGTGACATGTCATAGTTGGCTTTTAATTATTTGCTCAGAGAAACTGTCAGTATATGTTGACCAATATATTGGCCTTCAGTTGTAAGACAACGTTAGAAAATACTGATTTCATGAGCTGCAGGAGAACAATAAGTCTTTAGATGAATGCAACTGCTAAAACATCTAATGCATTGTGAGCCAGTGCAGAATGCAATTGATAGCAAAAACATGACAACAGTATTTTTTTTTTCACCAAGATTTTCCAATGAACAGAGGTGCAGTCACTACATGTCCTGTGTTTGGACATTCACCTTCCACTTCCAGTATCATCACTGTCATTGTCAAAGAGAGGTGACTTGTCAGGAAAGATGGTAAAGAAGAACTGCAGGTCTCCATTGCATCTTTTGCACTTCACTAATTTAATGCATATATTTTAGTTTTGGTACATTCTTGCTTTTGATCCTGCCAAATGAAATGGCTCCACCAGTTTGTTGAGGAGAATTCTCTGTACAATATATCATGAAACAGCAAATAATCAATGTTATTGTGATCCATTATGACAGTGATTTCATCAGGTCCTATCTTGTTGCTTTAGCTTTTAAAAGTCACTTGGAAAAGTGACTGTGACTGAACTGAGGTGATGGGTGTGCCAGCCAAGGGATGGGGTGAATGAGCCTAGAGTGTCCCAGCTGTGCCATCGCTGTCTCAGAGGCTGTGGCTCTGTCTGAGCTGTGTCATTTTGGCCAGTGCAGCTGTCCCAGAGCCAGCCTGGGTACCAGGAGATGTTATGACAAAGATTTTATTCCTCAGCATCAGCAGAGGCCCCTGACTGGGCATATTTTGGACAGCAACTTTGACCAGATGAGAGATTAACACTGAGATGTCCATATTGTGGCAGTAGAACTCAAAGAAATAGCAAGGACTAAGGGAAAACAAGGATCCCACAATGGATCATGGATAATTCAGGTTGGAAGGGCACTTAGGAGGGGAAGCAGGGTCAACTATGAAGTCCTTATAGGCTGGAGTGTAAATTTCAGCAACCTCCAGGTTTTTAGTGATGAGCAGAAGTGACTTTGGAATGAAATGAAATTATTAAACCACTAATAAAATATCTTACTGGCAAAGACTCATGAGCTGACCATTCCCAACCCAGCAATGAAGGCAGGTTAGAGAAATGGATGAGCTCATCTGGCCAAATATCCCAACTTCAATTGTCCTCACTTTCCAGAGCTGTCCTGCATTTAGAGAATGAGGACCATCTACAGCCTTGGTCCAAGTGGAACTAAAAAGTAAAAAATGCCTCCAACATGAACATAAATGGGTCTTGAATAAGCTGTTTTGTTTTAAAAATCACAGCTTTATGATAGATAATTTGATGGACATGATGAGCAAGAAAGCCACAGAAAATATTTAGATTAAGGATCTTTCTTCCCTGTATCCCATACAACAATTAATAGGGATGGTCTAAGTTGAACCTCAAGTTACTATTATAGTTTAAATAAGAAAATTTACCTTACAAGGTATGAGTTTCCTTTTTAATGTAGTTAAGAAAGTCTTGGAATCAAGAAAACCTGCATTTCTAGAGTGTAGTATAAATATCCATAAATCCATATTAAAGTTTATTGCAATCAATAATATTAAACAGCATAACACCTGCAGAAAAAGAAAGATATTTTATATACATTATATATATCACAGTCCTGTGACTACTCCAGAAGAAAATACTACCACAACTAAAGTTATGGTTTATTAATTTTGCTAACACTGGCTACAATTTAAAACAGGAGCTATATTTGAAAGACTGAAGCAAGCTGATTAACCTAGAATTCTATAGATAAATCGCCAGGCATCTGCTAAAGAGAGGGGAAAGCTTTGAAACTTACAAAATTGATAAAAATGGTTGAAAAACACCCTGGCTTTTTTTTTCTCCAATAGGAATTCAGTTTTGTTCCCAGCATTGAGTGATTCAAGAGCTAAAGGAGTGCACTGGGTGCACTGCTCAGGTGTAGTGTGCTTTGCTAAGGCATGTGTGTAGTGCAGATCTCTGAGTATACAAAGGAGTGTGCCTGAGATTCCTAAATGAAACCTGAATATGGGAATTGGATATTTCATAAAAAATCTGTTATTTGAGTTTATCAGTCTTTCCCAGGTAACATCCTCACAGATATACAAAATTACTTCCTCCTTCTTATAGTCTAAAACTTTAGAAAATGTGCCTTCAACACTCCTAATACTTCATCCTTTCTATGTTGTTTGTAATTTATATGCTTTATCACTACAAGGTTAGAAAAGCTCTAAATGAATGTGTACTGTATCTTTTTCTGGTTTGTGATGATCTAAACAAATTAGAAAATCTCTGTTTTTTTCACCCACAGCAAAATGTGACCCAGCCTGCCGACATGGAGGTGTCTGTGTAAGGCCCAATAAATGCTTGTGTAAAAAAGGCTATCTCGGCCCCCAGTGTGAACAAGTGGACAGAAACATCCGAAGAGTGACAAGGGCAGGTATTCTGGATCAGATCCTAGACATGACATCCTATTTGCTGGATCTAACCAGCTACATTGTATAGTTTCTGGGACTATTTGGAAACTCCACTTTCAGCGGGCATTTGTTTTGAATCCTGTCGTTTTTGAAAGACTGTTATCCTGCAACAAACACCGGTGATTTGATTTCCTTTATTAATTTAAGTGTAATATCCACCAATGTGCAGAAAAATCCCCTGTATGTGTGTAAATATTCCTGCACGTCTCCACAGGCGTCCCGATATCCAATATGTGCACACATACACACGCAGCCGCTATCACAAATACGGTTTTGCAGAGAGTGGAATCTTTTTTAATATTTATTTCTTCATGAGAAATAGTTTACGAAGCAATTCCACTGTAAAACACATTTTCATCAAAGGACTTTGCTGATGTCTTAATGGATTCTTTGACATCCCAGAAATCTCGTTCCTGTACCTATCTGATTATAGCAGTGAGAAAGCAGTTTCCAAACATCCCTGTATAAACTGCTGGACTTAATAAAATCCAGTTGTAACAGTTTCTAAGGTAAACTGAACTCCATCATGAGACAATATTTCAGAACTGCTTAATGCATTCCTATCTAGGCAATTCATTGTAAGACTGTAACCTTCACTTTCATCAATGTAACTCTATTACAGAATGTTATTTCTTTATCTAGCATAGATGCAAAAATCTGGTTATCGCAGCTTAATATCAAGATTGTTTCAAGTGTTTAATAATTAAATTATATTCGCATATTTCAAAACCAGTCATCCTAGAAGGTCTGCTTTTTATCATATATTTTATTTAACGATGGGCACTGGGTTCATGTTACATATTTATATTATTTTATTTTATTTTTATAATATAGACATCACCTAGATGAGACAGCTTTACCATGTCCTGTAAAATACTAAAGTTACATTTTTCACCGAGGTAATTGGAAAGACTGGGAAGCAAACACACACTTCAATGTGTTGTGGATCTAATCTAGAAATGTACCCTTGTGTCAACTTGTGTTCATTTACAGTGGATGAGAAAAAAAAGCAAACACCCACCAACCCTAATAAAATTGCAGCATGTGTTTCAAGTGTCCATAAAGTGATTTGCACTGTAGCAGGGCAGTGCAAGAGGCAGACTCTGCCCATGCCACACTGAATGGGGTGTCCCAGGGAAAGAGCTCTCATGAGCATGGGCTGCCTGTGCACGGTGTCACTTGTACAAAACCTACAGCAGCTCTTGCCAAATGTGGTTCTAAGTGTTCCTTGGAGAGCCAAGAAAACCAAGTGTTTGTAAATGCATCAATAAATGTGGTGTACGTGCTGTAGCCAGGTTTTCTAAGGTATTAATTAATTAGATGTATCTGCAGAACTGGTGCCCTCTTATCTCCAGCTCTACTGCCAGTTTCTTTGTTCACTGCTTACCAACTATCAGGTTTCCTTTGCACTACCTGCAAACTACCTACTGCAGCTTTTACAGAATCTTGCCTAAGAAAAGAAAGCAGAGCAGCCCCAGTGTGCACATCCTGTGGTCCTTAGAAGCAGCTGCTCATGCATCAAAGATTGACAACACTTTAGTCAAACAGATCTAAAAGACTTTCCCCATGTTACATTCTAGTAGTAAAATCACTCTCCAGGGCAGCAGCATGCAACAAATTTTCCTTTATAGAAATTTGTCAGCGTTCATTTAGTGAGTATTAAATCTGAAATTACAGCATAACCAATACTTGCATTTCTGTGTCTCACACATTCCAGCTCTGAGGAACAGACAGTTCCATTTGCCTTCCATATATGTTTGCCTGGGTTTCAGTGACCTCATGCCAAATGGAAATTGGTTGAGAAATCTTGGTTAAGTGCTCAGAGAACAATGGTCTGCATTAAAAAGTGCATGCATAATTTTGCACAATGTAGATTCAACTGACAGTCCATTGAAAGACATCTTGGGATTAAATGAGCATGAAGACCAAATTGCCCTCTCACCCCAGAAAAGGGTGGTCCCTTATAGTCACACGAACACTTCATTGGCTAAGCAGTGTGACCAATCTTAAAATGAACCCTGTGGTAGCATCTGTAGGTTAATAGCAGCTCTTTGTCTCCGCTGCTTTCTGCCTTTAGTCTTTTCCCTGAATTCCATCACAAAAAGTTCTACAATTAAAAAATGTCCTGACAACCATTTTTGTAAATTGACCTTAGCATCTAATCTTTCCTTATTCAACGTGGGTGACAAAAATGTGAACTTCTCATGAATGAGCCAGCTGTCTAAATCTGTCACATAGCACGGTTTTATTACACTCTTCATAGTCAGCAAGGCAAGAAAGTCGCTGAAGTATTTTAGCAACGTTGAAATATCTGACAGAGATAACATCTTTAACACTTTCTTCAATGAAATATATTTAAAAATAAACCCAACTTTAACTCTACTGTGACATGTTGTTTTCAGCAACCAGCTGGGGAGACATGATAGCTCTTTTCTCACTACTTAGTGCCTTAAAAAATACCACAGATGGCACCTAAATTGGAGTTCACAATAATATATACATGCCACAGTCATGCAGAGAACAGAAAACAATGATCTTGGAGTTTTGATCTTAATAATAATGAAAATTTAGTTTGCTAGTGAAATCTGAAAATAAAAATCCAGTAAGAGCTAAGAATTAAATCCAGGCTTCATTCAAATCAACAGCAAAAACTCACATCGACTGTGCTGCACCTAGAAAATCACTTTCAAATATAAGCAAAATTTAAGCAAAATTCTTCAGGTTCTTTTATTAAAAAAAAAAAAAACAAACAAACAAACAAAAAAAACAAACTGCTCTGAATCATTCCATAAAAACTTCAAAATTAAGGAATAATCTAAGTGAAGTTCTGAGGGAGAGAGGAGATAGTTTGTGAAACTGTTTTGATTCATTTTTAAATCATCTTTTATATTGTGTGAAAGCAGGCATCTGCATTAAGCCCACATGTTCATAGGAAGTCCCAGTGGAAAAGAAGTATTCTCATAAAAAAAAAAAAAAGAAAGAAAAAAAAATCCTAGCTGCTTATTTATCAAAAGAAATTATACTATTAAAAAGAGTGAGCAAACCCCAGGCCTAGCCACCCAAGATGCTGATATAAAAAGGGCAACTGCAGTAATTGCCCTGAGAATTGGCATACAAAAAAAAAAAAAGAGTCTGTAGAAAGCCTGTTGCCAGTTAGGTCATTCTGCAGCCATTCTCACACAGGCTCCGAGAGTGTCCCAGAATAAAACTGAGCTTATAAATGAAACTAGATAAATGAGGCAATTAGATAAGGGCCTCCAGAGGGGATTTTATGTATGTGTTCAAGTTGTCTCTGTCTCTGTGTCTCTCTCTCCTAATCTTTTATTCCATTCATTTCTTCCTTTATTCGGACCTACTGCCTCTCTGTTCCCAACACATTGTACATCTCAGGCATTCTTTCAGCCTTTCTGCTGCTCAAGGAGAACAAACCTACCTGCTGCAAGAAACATGACTCTCCCTGATGCCTGCTAGTGTTAAACCCCTGCTTTATTATTTTGGGACAGAAAACTCATCTTTCTCTTTTTACATGCTGCTGATCAGAAAGAAGGCATATTACTGGAATATAAGGAGAAATATCTTTACTCCATAGATAAGTAGGGAGACAAAAAGATGTTATGCAAAAGCAGCTCCAAATCATTTCACTCCATTTCAGAAAAACAGTAAACTCATTTTTCTCCTGCGCCCCATAAGAAATACTAACTCAAAGCCTCCCCTTCTGGGAATAAATTTCTTCTGTTAACAGACAGGGACTCAGATCCAAACCCTTTTTACCTTTAAATCCTCACACGTTATTCTATTTCGTGCAAACAAAGTGTAAGTTAGGTATAAATAAGAATATAAATTCTGTATCACAGAGAAGACACCTCTGTTTCTCTCCTTCTTTCACTCACTTGTCCACATTTGGTTTTGCAGCTTCTTCCTTTCTAGACCCACAGCAAACACCAGCAATCCCTGGTTGCTGCAGGTGCTCATTAATTTTGAAAGTGCCTGACAGATGTGTGCATCAACATCTTCCCTTTTATCTTTTGGCCATTGCATAGAATGTTGTTATTTTATAGTGACTTTTAGCACTGTGTCTTAGCTGGGCACTCACAGTCCAGGAGTTCCAGCCTCACACAGCTCAGGTACAAACAGACTGGAGCTGGAAGAGGGCAGAAATCACTTCAGTCAGTGTGCTTATCACAAATTTACCCAATGCAATCTACTTAACTGAAAACCAGAATGATATCCCTGGCATGATGGAATTTAGCTTTTCAGTACACATTTTCTCCAATTTGGCTTGAGAAACAAGGACCTTTTCCTGCAAAATTATGCAAAATGGAGATGCTGGAAATATGAAGAAGCAATTCCACAGGTGTAAAGTTGCACTATGGTGAAAATGAGTTTTCATACATCTAATTCTAATTGCATCCATGAAATAGGCATTTATAAGATTAGATTGCATCCATGAAATAGGCATTTATAAGATTAGCTCTACGTGGAAAAACAAGTCCAAGGATAGCCTGTTCTGCTAATTTCTCCTTAATCATGTAAATTCTTAAAAGACATTCATGCATTTTAATTTACTCTCATTTAGATTATCTGTGTATCACTTTAATTAGGAATTTTGCCATTTTGATCTTCTGTCCAACTTAAAAGGTGTTCTTTGTCTTGGAAAAAAACAGAAGGAAGCCAAGTGATAAAAAAAAGTATTATTTTCATTTTGCAATATTAAAAAAAATAAAATGGAACATACTCATAAAAAATGCAGCCAACCTTTAAATTTAATTCAAATTTGCAGAAAATTTGTACCAAATAATCTGGGTTCTGGCTACAAAAACCCTATAAATAAATATTCCCGTAAGTAGTTTCAGTAAAAAATTTTTCAGAAACATTGAAAAAAAATTAAGTCTGTTTTGATGAAAAGTTTTATTTTTTCAACAAGAGAGTAATTCAGCAAAATAAGGCACGTACTTTTTGGGATCTAGGTGTGAAACAGCAGAAGCCACCTGAAAGCTTAGTACAGGATTACTTTAATCTTTGAGGGCGTGACTCCAAGCCCATTGATGTGAACTGATAATCTCCTATTGACTTCATTAGTCATAGGATTAAGTCCTTAAAAGATATCCACTTAGCTGGCAGAAGATCTTAACTTCAGACATCAGTGCACACATGACCTCTCCATGTCTGCATCTGCAGCACTACACCAATGTTTGGTGGAACAAGAGTGCAGCCCCAGCCCTGCAGGCAGCCCTACTGAGCTTTCCAATCCTCCTGGGTTTCCTTATAGGTGTTGCCAGCATTTCCACAAAATCTGCCTGACTTCTTGATGCTTTTTAAATGTCCAGCCATCAGTTGATGTTCAAGCTGAGTGAGTCTCTTGCTTCCCTGAGCTCTCAGAACTGAGAAAGTATCATCAAAGTGATCATTCTATGCTACAGACATTCACAAGCATTTAATATTCTGGCTTATATGCAAATAGTTTGTATCCTTACCTATTGTCTACTGCACACAGCCAGGCTTCCAGAAACAAAATTGTCAGACATTCTTGCACAGAGAGCAAGCTGCATTACTGGAGAAGAGATTTACTTCTACTGATAAGAAACAACTTTCCATCTGTTACACACCACCAAGAGGGTCCAGTGTATCATATAGTAAAGGTCCTTCTATGGTCCACAAGATTTTCCTATTTATTTTCATTTTGCAATGAAGTAAAAACTATTTTAAGGAAAAAAATGCTTAAATTCTCAGGAAATTTCAGAAAGGCAACATCAGCTAAAGCATGTGAATATACACAATGGCTGTGCTCACATTATTCTTGAAAAGAAGGCAGAGAGAGTGGCTGCTTTGGAGACAGGTTTTTTATGTAGGATACATTTTACAGTAGGACAAAGGGTGCTTTGCATCACAAGGCAGTAACAAACAAGCCCATTTTCTGAATTTTCCTAGGAGGAGCTGCTAAAAAGAAAATGTTCTAGGCAGTCAAAACTGGTGTGCAGAATGACTTTAATTCATATCAAGACACACTGAGACCAGAAACCACCTGGTGTTAAGTCACCAGATGCAGCTTGTAGTGGTCCCCATTAGTACCAGGAGCAGTAACCCTACCCTGTGAATTATCCAGAAATGCTATTAGCTGTCCCCTACAAATTATACTGCAGAATTAAAACTTCAATTCCCCTTTGAGAGCAATTAGATTGTAATGGGAGCCAAGCAGAAAAGGAAATAACAAACTTCTGTCGCTTGAGAACATTACTATAGTGGCATTCCCCTGTTCAACTAGTTTTATTTCATAGTAGCTGTCAGGTGCTGTATGTACATTTGAAATGTGGGAAAATAGCTTAGAAAATATCACTCAAAGTAGGTTTAAGCATCTTCTGTAAACTGAATTACACTACTAAGCATATACAGGCACCGATCTAGCTGGGAGCACACAAGTAATTGTTAGCATATGAGCCTCACTGAAGTCATGTGCTTAACATTATTAATATAATTAATGTTTTCTTGGTTTGAGACCTTACAAGTCTTTGCAAGTCTACCTATACAGACTCTCTATGCTATATGTGCAGTTCTTTTTAGGGAGACAGCAGGACTGAAGTTCCCAACAAGAGAATTCAGTTGCTGTCTGTCACAAATTCTGTATAACATGAAATCATTGCATCTTTGTGCCTCCACTTCCCATCAAAAAATTAGTGAAATCAATCCTTGTAAAAGCGCTTTGAGCTCTTAAAATGAAAAGTGCTATAAAAACTACAAATTATTATTATATTATTGAACACCATGTATGTATACACACTATTATGTAATATATAATATATGTATAATGCATATAAATTCTAACAAATGTATTTGTGTAATATCTGAGAAATGGAACAGTTGTATCTGGAAGTGATAAATACATAGAGTTGGATTTATTGTTAATCTGTGGATTTAATGATTTTTTTTAGACAAAAGGATGTTTAAGTGTATAATTGCTTTTCTTAATTTAATATATTTATGTAAATGCATGCCTGAAGTTCTGATTAGATAGTTATTCTGTGTCCCTTAAGCTAATAAAATATATTAAACTTTATCTTACTGTATAAGGTACACCTGCTGCTTTAATTTTTTTTATTTTAATATTTTTATGACTAAATGCATAATTTAAAGTTCATGAAATTTTAATTCTAATCAGCTCTTTGATCTTTGCAGTAAAAGAAAAATGCCAGCCTTTTATATATTCTTTGAAATGTACACTAGTTTTATTTATATAAATTCTAAGATGCTTTCATAAAATGTGACTGAACACTGCTATTATTTTTGGAACGGGAAGTTTGGAATGGCGTTTCCTGGACAGAAAATGAAGACATCCATGTTGAAAAGATACCTGTTGCATGGCAAGCAGTATGTGAGTGGACATGCAGCTGGAACAAGGGACAGGCTTTGGAAGCACAGATATCTTGGAGAATTAGTTCAGCAACAGAGGGAGAAACATTGGGGTCATTTTCTTGTTGTTTATTTTGTATCTTCAGAGGAGCACATCAAATCAACATATGTTAAATTCAGAGGTACCATTTCCAGTGGTTTAAATGAGTGCCATAAAAAATGGATGCAATTTGGAATTCTTTCCTTTTCTCCCCATCCTAAATAACAGATTATGTTCCATTGAACTCAACACCTGAGCACACACATGGGAGCAGGGCCAGCTCCACAGATCAGCCCTGTGGTTTATGATACTAGAGAACAGTTAATCATCACAACACTTCAATGCAAACTACACTTGCATCTGAGACAACAAAAACCACTTGGGACAGGGAGCTCTAAAGAGCCAAGGGCTTCTTCATACACACTAAGTTTGCTTTGGGAATGTGAAATGCTGTTGAATTAGTCTTGCACATTTAACTAACCTAAAGCCTTTAGCCTGTCCTGTGTTTATTTCTTAAACTAAAGAATGAAGCATTACCAACTCTACGATATTGATGCTATCTCTACGTGTCAGATTGAAGCCAAAATAACCTTGAAATTTTCATGAAATTGTTTTTCCATTTTTCAGCTAGCTATACCATTAGTGATACGGGCTGGTGGCCAGCCAGAGAACTAGGATCCAAGGAAAATTTGAACTTCACCCAAATTTGAGGATATTTGGAAACTGTATTTTATTTCAGCTTTTCTATGAATAAATACAGCAGTTGCAGCAATGTTCTTTTAAACATATTTTCTTGAAAATTTTCTTCATTTGTAGAAGTGCTCAGAACAAGAAAACAGCTAAAAGACGGCAAATAAATAATGAAGAAATCCCTGAGGATTGCTTAGATTTTTTAGTGGGATCTATATATTCATGTAGATAGTAAAAAAAAATTCTGCGAGTTTTGTACATAATTACAATAAATACAGTGCAGCATGTAGTTCTGGTGACATCATGAGTCACTGAGTTTATTCTTGTAATTTATTAAGACGCTATGAAAACCCACTGACATATTTATAAGCCTTGGAATTAACAGCTACCTTTCATTCCTTTTACAACACATAAGACATGAATTTTACTTAGAGAATTATATGCACTCAGCTCCGTACAGCAGGACTGTAATTCTAGCTAAAGCTTCTGATGGTATCCTACACCTGAAGGGCCAAATTCTGAATCTGCTTTTGGATTTACCAAAGGGGGTATCCTTGGCCTCTTGAACAAGGCTTGTGTGGTTTGCCAAAAGCCATCAGAAATTTCAAAAGGAATTCAAAGCCTAAATGCACAATTCAGGAGCATTTTATGTTAATAATACAATTACTACTAATATATTTGAGTAAGTATTTAATCACTATTCCCAAAGCATATACTTTGAACAATCTTTTTATTTCCACATACAGCTCTGTTCCTTAAGTCCTTGGTTCTTTATTTGTTTTCTTATAGATATGTTGCTTCTCCCTTCTATTGCACTAAATTCAGTACATATTTACAAGTGTTTCAAGGGACTGATCATGGCACAAGTGCTTTTTTTTCTGTTTTACTTTAATGAAAACACTAAGTAATGGATCAGCCCCTGGTTTAACTGTAAATTAAAAATGCACCACAAGTAAGTAGGGTAGAATCTTTAGGATGCCAAAGAATCATTTCGGTCTCTGTGGTTGGATTTATTTATTTTGGGGGAAGGGTTGGTTTGAGTCATGTTTGATGACATGTCTACAGATGACATATGTCTCTGGCAGAACTGGGCAAAGTGGGACATAGCTTTGGTTTGAGAAACCTCACTCAACAGTGGCTTCCTTGTTTCCTTGTTTTGGGGTGGTTTCTGGGGTTTTTTTAAGTTCTTTTTTTGTTTATTTTTTTGTCCTTCAGAGCTAGGACTACTCCTGGATTTTGCATGAATTCCAAAACTTTGGGCTAAAACAGTTGAATGAATGGCTCTTACACTGGTTCAGCATTCAATATTCAAAATTCAGATATTGACAATGTTTCAGTCATCTGCAACTCTTGCTTACCTTCCATTAGCACAAATTCACTGATATCAGCATTGTCAGGAGGCGAATCAGGCTCAGCAGTGGCTTTCCCTTTTCACCCATTTTATATCACTTTAAATACATTTCACTCAGAAGTATCTGTCACACTGTCCCACAATGAAACTGGTGTCATTATCCTGGCACAGTTTGCTCCAGTTGCACACACTGGAGCCACGTGTTTCACCTTTCACTGTGCACATTTGATTGCTCAGAGACAGACTGAGGGAGGCAATGTGGGATCTGTATGCCTGTTCTTCATCAGAACAAGAGGTGTGTTCTCCTTTCAGTATAAGAAAATTGGGATTCTGTGATATATATGCAAGCTCTTTCCACTTCAGGCAAGGGGAGCATACATGAAGCAAATGGCTGCCTTTGGTTCAGGAGATTTATAAAGAAGAGATCCAAACTGCACAAACCCTCCTGCAGTGGAATTCGTGCTTTCCTGGTGGGATGAATAGAACAGGTGCAGACACAGCTTTCAGGCCTTTAAACTACACCAGCCCAAATAAATTACAGCCACAGAGCATGTTTAGCAATTTCAGGCAAACATTAGAAATGCAATGCCCATGGTGCAGATAAAGTGCTTATGAAAAAGGTGGACGTAACATCTGTACTGGCACAGAACGCCTGTTCTGCAGTAATAGCTGCAAAATGCCTCCTATAAAGCATAGCACTGTTAGTACAGCTGCAGCTTTTAATAGCTATTGAATTTCTTGATCAGCGAAGCAGGTCCAGAGCAAGGGAAATGGACAAGTGAAACTATAAACTGCTATTTTACACCTATGAATGTAATATCAAATAAATGTGGCCGAACCCACTTTTATTTTTTTAAGAAATTCATCCCCAGAGAGGCTCGTGCTGGATCTTAGCTAGCAAGCCATCAGAAGGCACTTATGTCAGCCTAACCCTGAGGTTTCCAAGATGTATAGCTGTGCAGCCTACACACACACACACACATACACCTCTTGCTTATTATATCTGTAACACAAACCTGCAGCCACACACACATGTTAATACCTCATGCATCATTTCTGCACTTACTCAGAGCTATTTGGTTCTAGATAGATGCAAACAAGCAGTGAAAAGGTAAAACAATAGGCAGCTTTTTAGATGGTTCTGCAAGAAAAAATGGCAGCAAAGTGACTGAGTTGCACAAACTTCAGTATGGGCAACAGGATGCAACCAGTAAACTCATTACCATGTTAGCTTATTAAAATTATTCCAGAAAATACAGCTGTCTGGCATTTTCTCAGGTTTCTTATTTAAATACCTTAGTAGTGAGATGAATTCATGTCTAGGAGGCCCCTGTAAATTACTAGAATAATTTTTACTTTGCATTTGTAATTACAGCTTTTTGTTTCTGATGGAACTTCTAGGGAATTATCAGATTTTCAGTATACAGATAAACTGCATTTTAATATTTTTTAAGCTTATTGTCTTGCAAATTCTTCATGCCTTCTATTAGCCTGGAAATTAAATCCCTCACATAATACTGAGGCAGCAGCGGTTGCTGAAACTGCAGATTCACCCCAAATTACCCCAGATGGAACATTCTGAATATGCTCAGAGTATTCTGACTTGGAGCCACAAGGATCAACAAGTCTAACTCTTCAGGAAAAGGCTCATATGGGATTGAACCTACAGCCTTGGTGTTGATGTCTCCCAAACACAGATTAGACTGGTTTGGTTGTTTTGTTGTGTTTGGGACCACTTTTTTCCCCAAAAGATAGCAGTTTTCAAGCTACATGGTATTAGTGTCTACCCAAAATGTGGCCCAGGGCTGTGCCCTTCTGGGTCCCAAAGATCTTCGTCTACCCAATTTCCAGCACTGCTTCAATATCCTGGCACCTGAACTCACTATGTTTCTTTTAATACAGCTACATTTTTTTTCTGGCTGGCATATATGCTCAGAAGTACCCGAACAAAATGGAGATAGATAATTATCTCCTTCTAAAAGCACTGCAGGATAAGACATACAACTGCCAAAGCTTGCTTGAGACCTTGGAGAATCCTGAAAAGTTAGTCATAGCCAGCACCTCAATTAACTTCATGGGTGGTGGTGCCAGTTGAATGATAAGAACACACTAAGATTCACAAAGAGGTGGATCTAACTGCTGGTTCCTTCCCAAGAAATTGTTTTGACTGTAGTCTTTCTGGTTGAATCCAAGGTAGAGTGAAGCCAGAAGTGATAAAAGGCAGTGGATCAAAAGAAGAGAGGGAAGAGCAGAGTCAGAATCTTCTGGCCTAGAAAGCTTATTTGAAAGTGTGAATTAGCCCACTAAATGATTCCTGCTAAGAAATTTGGATATTCACACTCTAGGAAGCAGGACCGAGTGCCCCAGTGCCTCCTTCCAGGTGAGTCAAACTCCCTTTTCTGCCTCTGTGCTGTGTTTTTCCAAGGTCTGTTTGCAGCAGGCAGCACTGACAATGCTGCCTCTTCCACACTTCTTCACTTAGCCCTCACTGGGGCAGAGCATCTCTGAAATCTGCAAGAAGTTTTGTAAAAGAATTAAGGGACAAAAGCCAAAGTGTTTGTCTATATGGAATAATCAGGGATTTTTAAAATTATTATTATTTCACATCATCTCCTCCTACCCTGGTAAAAGCCCACCTGCAGTGCTGCATCCAGCTCTGGGGATGCCAGCACAGGAATGACACAGAGTAGGTCTAGAGGAGAGACACAAACATCCCTCATCATTGGAGGGATGATTTTCCTATGAGGAAAGCATGAGAGAGCTGGGGTTGCTCAGACTGGAAAAGGAAAGACACTGGTAAGACCCTGCTGGAGACTTTGAGTTCTTGAATGGGACTTGTAAGAAAGATGGGAACAAACTCTTGTGTGACAGGACAAGGGGCACTGGTTTCAAACTGAAGGAGGATTTAGATGAGATATGAGGACGAAGTTTTTTTACAAAGAGGTTGGTAAAAACACTGGCACAGGTTCCCTGGAGAAGTTGTGAATGCCCTATCCCTGGAAATATTCAAGGCTGGGCAGGGCTCTGAGCAGCCTGATGCAGCTGAAGACATCCCTGCTCATTGCACAGTGGTTGGACTGGATGGCCTTTAAAGGCCTCTCCTAACTCAGACGATTCTGTGACTGTGGTTTACAGTGTGGAGAAGACTAAACAGAAAAAGCACAAAGCTGTCACACAAACCACTAAGAAAATGTACAACATAAAAATTACCACCTGAGAGCTACAAATTTTTGGTTTTCAAAATCCACCTGCCAGAGGAAAGGTGTCACAGTCACAGAATAGATCCAGATCTGTGGATGTCCACAGGAGCTCTGCCTGTCCTTTCAGAGGTGCCATCACACCAACCCAAGAGATTAAAATCTGATGAGGCTGAACAGAGACTTCAGGAAGACAAGTTCAGACAGCAATGGGCTTCAGGGGAGCACATGACTATCTCTGTGAGTTTTGAGCTTCAGTCCCCTGACAAACTCCAAGGAAAATCTCAAAACAAAAGGTTTGCCAGATTATGGCAATAAGACATTAAAACCCCACAGAATTATACGACTCCTTTCATGCATCTTCTGAACAAGTAACAGAAAGCACTGAAGAGTTTTCTATATTATAAAAGGAAATGAAAGTGAAGACAAGTGTTTGCTGAAGCTTTGAGTGACTACTGAGTTGAACGGAGGTCTGGGACACAGCTTTGAGTCAGCTGGAGTGTGAGCAGGAGCCCAGTGGTGGCATCAGGAAGTCTGGGGCAGCAAAGAGACATCCCAGGTGAGGCTGTGAAGCTCTACAGGACTGTTTGAACTGTGACCTGTATCCTCAAGTGCCTACAGACACCTCACTCAGAAATGTGCTCTGCAGCACAGGCACAGCAGAGGGCTCATCTGCAGCATCCTTACTCAGTTAAGCAGAACCTTCCAGAGATCAGAAAATGATCACTCAAATTAATAAGGATGAATTAATAATTCATATTAACCTTTTTATAAAGAGTAAAGAGAAGCAAATGAGATTCTGTCCTCTGACTGTTTTGAAAGCTGCCTGCTCAGAAAGAGTTTTCTTTCAATTACCTGTAATGGGAATATTAGCACATTTCCCTCAGTAATAAATATATTACCAGAAATAGATAATGCTGATAAACTTTCCACAGCAGCTATAAGGGACAAGCAATTTTAAACAAAGTAATACTCTCTGCATTGCAAATATTTAGATTAACATAATCAGGGTAGTGATCAGCACTTCTATAAAATGACAGTGCACTATAGGATAATATTTGAAGTAAATAAACTGGATTTTTCCCATGTAAAATATTTCCACTGATTTCAATTAAACGTAAAATTCTCCTGCATTTTCTGCCTCTGTTCCCTACTATTACAAAATAACTGCTACATTGCATTTCAACCACACAGATAGGTTAGCTATTTTTACTTACCTCCTGCTTTGTATGTGGTCACAAAACATAAGGTTTGGCCTTCTTTCTGTTGCTTCTTGGTGACCAAATATTTCAAGTATTATTTTGGCTACAGCACAGTTTTGCACACACAGCATGTAAGCTGCTTAGCACAAAAAAGAAAAGGGATCTGCAGGCCCAAATCCTGCCACCAAGTGAAAAGAAATGAAGTTTAATCCCAAAACTCAACCAGGTGCTGTATCAGATGTGTACACTTATGCACACCAGTGTATTTAACTCTTAAAATTTTGCATGCACAAAAATTACACGTATTTGTAAACTAGATAATCCCGCATCATCACCTATATAGGTACAAACTACACATTTGTTAAAATATATTAAAGTGATGCCTCAGAAATATAGATGGTTTGACACATTAAGTCTAAGAATACATCTGGAGGGGGTAGTTCCATCTATCAAAAACTAAATATGTGTGAAAACATCTGGGAGTTGCTATTCCAACTTAAAAATTACAAGACACATTACAGAAGATGCTACCTGCAGTGTCCCATCCTCAACATCAACCAGCCATTACATCACAGATAAGAAATGAAAGAACATGGACCAGGAGGTTTCACATCCTAAAAAATATTTAGGTCAAACTAATTTTTCAGTTTGTTTCTATCAAGGAATGACTGTAAGAATTTCCAAGCAATATACAGGGGAATACTTGGATAAAAGGAATGGGATAAAATCAAAGAAAAGGAATTAGAACCCAAGTTTTTAAATCCTTGCATAGAAAAATGATGTCCTGAACAACCTAGAATGTCTGGCTTTAATTTCCTGGTCCTGCAAAATGCCCTACTTGCCAGCTTTACAAGTATAAGCCATTGGAATGGACACAGAGCATCTGCTTATGGATTTTTAAATTTCCCATATATAATATTTTCAGAATCATATCTTGACAATAAAAATATTCTTTTCATTCCTGCCTTCCTATGATATGACATGACAACCTCTCCAATGTTCAGGATACAAGAGAATCCTGAGTTATCCAGCAGAAATGTGTTTACATTTTTTTAGGCGTATCAGTCACTTGCAGTAGTTTTTTATTTCTCTCTTGATTAGTATATATCCTAATGCCTCAGCAGCCCAAACATGAATGTGAATAGATAAGCTAAAACCTGGGAATTTCAAGAGCAGTGAAGTGCATGCTTTCACCTCTCCCCCTTTTAAAAGTGTCAAATGCTTCCTGACACTCTTGGGTCCTTGGAAATGGAACATATTTTCTCATTACGTTAATTAATGGGTCTGCTTGGGTGGTATAATTCAGTATAAATTTCCTTTAGTATTCTGTCATACCTAAAAAGGATCTTATTTTTGTGATGTCTTTAAATTTTTATGACTTCTACTCTGTTTAGTCTGTGTGTAATCCTTCTTTTGAAACCTAATGTCCTAGAAAATCTGCAGGTTTCTCTCAAAACTGGCACACTCTGTAGTTTACAGTCATTTCATTTTCTTGCCTTCTTAGAACTCCCTGTAAGTCCTTAAGGTGCAGTTCACAGCTCAGGGAATTTATGATTCCATCTCCCACGTGAACCTGAGCCCTGCGATGTATTAAACCTGACAAGATGCCGCTCATTAATCTCTGAAATCCAGCCAGGTGTGATGTAATGAGGAGAGGCTTCCAGCTCAGAGAAGCCCAGCACAGCTCCCAGCTCAGCTTGATGGTGCCTTCCTTTGCCTCATCTGGGAGAAGAACTGCCTGGGTGGGGACTCTCCTGGAAGCGTAATTCCAGAAAAATGTGGTTTGGGGAAAACGAGACAGGGGAATCTCTTGCCGTGCCAGTGCTTCTCAAACAGCTCAGCTTCTGCTTTCCTTTCATTTCCAGGTTAGAACACTAACTTGGTCATGCTGTCATGAACCACAACTTCCCAAGGAAATGGTTTGATGGGCTGGAGGTACATTTTTATGTATGAAAAAAAAAAAAAGGAGCATTTTAAACACTGGAGTCTCAGCTAGTGGAGGAAGCAACAGCAGGCTCAGAACACAGAGCAGCAAGTACTACAATTTACACACAAATTCTATCTTAATCAAAACAAGGCTTTCATTTGGTTATGACAATTTACTCCTTTTTTAATTTTTATGAATAATTGCATCATTTCAACACAAAAAAGGGCAAAATCAAACCGGAGCAAATATAAGGAAAAGCTCAACATTTCCAGATCCTTAATGCCAATTTCAAAATAAATTGATAAATGTTATCAAATTTTACTTCATTAACAGCACATGGGGAATATATATTGAGTGAAAGTAAGACTTTGAAACTCATCCCTATCAAGGCAATGGAAGAGACTATGAATGAAACTCATATTCCTGAACTGAAAAAGAAACAGGTGTGTTTTTAAATATGGAAAGAAAGTGTGAAAATGAGTTTTTATACAGTCCATGATTTAGCATTTTGCATCCATGAAACTTTGAAATCCACATCCTAAAACAAGTTAGGCCACTAAGTAAACTTGCTGGTTGCAGATCATAACCAAGTTGGTCATTGCAGTACTGCAAATGTGGTTGATTTTCAGAGGTTACTTGAATTGATTAATTTTATGCACCTGCAAATATAAATTTTGAGAACAAAGATAATTCCTACTATATCTACCCAGGAAACAAAAGACAGATCTTCTCAGAAGCATAAGAATTTGGGCAACCTTTGTACTACCTTTTGAAATTTCTGGGAAAGAATGCAGAGCAAGATTAGCCCTGCATTTTCTTCTGACCATGGAAAAGTTATGAGGAGAAGGCTCTTTTTTCAACTTGTCTTTCCATTTTTTTTTGTAATTGTTTATTACTGTATTAAATTCTCTCTTGTCTATTTCAGAAGAGATTCTTCATAGCTCTTCCTGACCTCCTCATCCATGGAGAAAGTGAAAAACACAGGATGGAATAGTAAAAAATATTGTGGAACTGGAAACAGATAGACTGGATAGCCAGGATTTCTATCCTTTACATGCACAGCCCCAGTCACTGAACACTGCCTTTAGAAGAGAAATTACATCAGTAAATAGATAGGAATACACTGGGATTAGTCTGCAGAAAAATATTATACCTAAAATTCTAAATGTCTAAAGGATTTACTGTATTTATGCTCATGACATTCAACTATTTTTGGCAAATATTCTGGCAATTTACTTTCAGAACTGAATAGGCAGATACTGATGGACATTTCCAGAAAGTGAATCATGTATTTAACAAGAAACCAGATTTTTAGAATTGCATTCATCCATTAGATTGGAAAATTCTCTTTTGGCTATGTTATTTATCAAGCTAAGTTTGAATACAACATCAAATAAGTACTGCTGGTGAGTTGGTTGATTATCACAGAATCCCAAAACAGATTGTGTTGGAAGAGACCTTAAAGACCATCCAGATCCAGCCCCCATGCCATGGGCAGGGACACCTTTCACTAGACCAAGGTGCTCAGAGCCCCATCCAGCCTGGCCTTGAACACTCCAAGGATGGATTGTTCACACACCCGCAGCTTCTCTGGGCAACCTGTGCCAGTGCCTCACCACCCTCACAGCAAATAATTTCTTCCTATTATCTAATCTAAACCTGCCCTGTTTCAGTTTGAAGCCATTGCCCCTCTCTCTGTCATTCCATGCCCTTTTGAAAAGTCCCTCTCCAGTTCTCTTGCAGCCTCCTTTAGGTGTTGGAAGCTGCCCTCAGGTCCCTCCAGAGCCTTCTCTTCTCCAGGCTTAATAGCCCCAGTTCTTACCATTAATTTAACTATATATCTCTTATTTAACTACATTAATTGAATTAAACATATAAAAATATTTAATGACTCACTCCAACCTCCTGAGAATATCTTAAATCTTCAGAATTACTTTGAACTCGCTCACAAAGAGAGAAAAGGTGATGCACATCAAATTAAATATCCCACAAGAAGAATTAATTTAGCAACGGTCAAGGTATGTTGCAACTTCCTCGGTTTAGATTGCATTCCTGCCCCGAGTTAACATTACATCAATTCTGGATCAATTCCTGCCTTGCAAGATAATCTGACACAAGAGTTCTTGTTTTTGCTAGAGGTGTGCCACCAATGCTTTATCCTGATCTGTCTCAGCCTTTCCAGACTGTTCTCTATTGCAGGAAAGGCATTTGGCAAAGCAAGAAATGTTTCTTGTTAGATAAATATTTAAGAAAGCAATAATTGTGAAACAAAAGTACTCCAAACCTCACACAATAATCACCACACTTGGATGCTTTTTTCCCCCAGCAATATCCAGATTTATCACATTTCAAGTCTAAGAATAAAATTCCAATTCTCTTGATGCCTGGCTAACAATCTTCACTAAACTGCTGAACCCTGTAGGCCTCTTTCTGTACTAAAGCTACAATTTTTTAAGAATTCATTAGACCCAAGCATGATGGTACATCTGCGGTCAATCATTTCAGCTAAAGGTGGACCCAAACCCACTAGTGAATTAGTTACTTAATCCCAGGCTCTGTAAAAACTTGGATCCATCATGAAAACAACTGGTAGAACAAACCAAGAATACATACACTTCAGGAAAACATTAAACCGAAAATTTTGTCCACAAGAATGACAATTACAGAAACTGGCTGCAGCCTTAGCCTTGCAAATCAGGAACCATTGGTGGTTTCAAGCTGAAAGAGAGGGCAGGTTTAGATTAGATATTAGGAAAGCATTCTTGACTGTGAGGGTGGTGAGGCACTGGATCAGATTGCCAGAGAAGCTGTGGCTGCTCCATCCCTGAAAGTGCTCAAAGCCACCTTGGATGGGGCTCTGAACAACCTGGTCTAGTGGAAGATGTCCCTGCCCAAGGCAGGGGGTTGGAACTGGATGGTCTTTAAGGTCCCTTCCAATCCAAGCCATTCTATGATTGATTCTGTGTTCTATTCCATTCCAAATGATACTGAAGGATTTTGAAGGCTTAGATTCCTTTTAATGTTTTAAAAACATTAAGATTTATATGCTTTATGAGACACTTATCAAATTACTCACATAAGAAATAATGTAAGAGCTACTCTGAGCCAGGTTTCCCTCTCAAAAGTTCACTGATACATGGAGAATGAAATTGTAGCAATTTGGGCTACTAGTCAGAAAAGGGATTCACACTTGATGGTCTTGGAGACTGTCAGAAATACCCTTCATCACTTAAAAACGCAACAGTTATTCCAGATTCCAGAAGCAAAAAGACAAAACCTCCATGAATTCCAGATCTCTTGCAAGAGCAAGTGACAGGAGTTCTCAAAATCCTTCCAATGCTACGGTGTTTCCAGTGTCATTGGCCAACAAACCTAAATCTCAGCTAAAGAAAATTAAGCTTTAACTAATTATCTTTCAATAGCTACTAGAGCTGTTGTATAGATGCTTTATTCAGATAAATTAATAGCAAGTCAACGCTGCCTTCTGCACATAGAATCTGCTGTTAATACCAGAAATAAACAACATTCCCTAAGAGCACTGACATCAAAACCATTCTGTCTCTCTTCTTTTTCTTCTTGGTACTTGGCTAAAAGTTCTGGGCCAAATCTTATGTTCTAAAATTAAATATAATTAAATATTGACACTTAAAATTTATACCTTTATGTCACCTTCTACCCAAAGTTTCAGATAACTTGAAAAGGGCCAATAATTCTCTAAATATATAATGAATATTAGCTACATTTTACAGAAAAGGAAGCAAAAATAAAGCTGGCACAATGAATCTGAATCTGATTTTTAATGCTGACCAGCCTAAGGTCTGGAAACAAACCATTTCTGTTATTGGAGGACTGTGAATAAAGATTCTGAATAACACCCACTAGGTTCGAAAAATATACACTAAAATATGTGATCAACAGATGTGGAAAAAACATGATTGGTATTATCCAACAGCTACTTCTTTCTCTGCATTGTCTCAATCATTACTCTGTCCTCAGTTCTGTATGAACATCCATCCCTCCCAGACATATTTTGTGGCACAACCTCTTTACCTGAAAACAAACCCTGCTCTTTGCAGAAGCCTGTCCCGTTCCCCTCTGCAGATTCCCCAGAGCACAAATGCATGACTTACAGAAATGAGATATTTATTCACTTGTGCTGCACACCTGACCACACTTCTCAGTAAGTTTAATACAAAACCCCAGGTGAAGCAGAAGGCTTTTCTAAACATCTGTGGGAGTCTGTCATACCCATGCCCACAAACTATTTGCCTGTTGAGATATCCAAAATCTGTCACGGTCTTTAAAAAGTCAGCCTCTCCTGAAACAGAATCCTTCTCTAAACAGAGTGGGAGGTTAACTGATTTCATTCTATCTGCTTCTATTCTTTGATTTTATCTTTTAATATTAATATCCTTGAGACCACCCATCAGCTAACCTGCTTAACAAAACATACTGCCCAGTTATCTGATCAACAATTGCAGTGAGGCAGAACTCCCTAAAAAGATGCATAAGGTAATTATTTAATTACATTCTTATATCATGGATAATTCAATTTAATTTTTTTATCTAAATATTCAAAACAATGTAGTGGATATAGGTTGATATTTAATATGGTGGGACACTTTAGCACTGAGATTTGATTCAACAAGAATCTTACTTAAGCCAAGTAGTTCTACTCAGATTAGTTTGCAAATAGTAAGCCCCAAATTTCTTACCTTTAGAACTTAGTAAAAAAAATTCATTCTCTTTAAATTTTGAAAACTTGATGTTTGTGATATAAATATAATTCCTATGTAATATACAAGATTTACTGAATGACCTAAAGTTAAAGGAGAATGAGAGGACTATTTTTGGTGGACTTGGTAGTGTTGATGTTTGAGCTTGATGATCCTAAGGGTCCTTTCCAATCTAAATGGTTCCATGATGCTATTTTTAAAAACTCTAAGGGGAAAACAAACCAAGAACCATTGTTTTGTCTCTTTATCCTATATTGCATATGCCATTTGTTTCAAACAGATTCTAAATGAAGGAAAGCTAAAATGGAGCATTGCTAAAGTTCTATGAAGCCTCAGAATATTGTAAAGCAAAGGAGGCTTGCATTACAGGCATTAAAATAGCTGACTTTTCCATTTGGAGAGCATATTACAGTCCAAAGCATAGGAACACGTTCTGAATGCATGGCTGCTCTGGAAATGCAGCTCGGTTGCAGGGCAGGAAATATGGGACTAATCATGTTTGCTCCGAGAGCAGGATTTATGGCTTGTAAAAGCACAGAATACATGCTATATATTGATTAAAGAAAAAAAGGCCCATCTAGTTGCATTGATGTGCTGTCAACATCATGTCACCAAGTCCAGAAAACGTGCCACCTAGTGGAGCCTGTGCCCACCTCCTGCGATCCAGGGGCAGCCAGATCTGCTCTGGCGCCTCCTGCTACCTTGCCTGGGAGAACTGCTCTGCATTTTCCATTCCTCTCACTGCAAAGCATCCATCCTCCTCTGCCCTCCCCGCAAAACTTGCTCTACTTACAATTTAACCAGAAGATTTCTAGGATATCTACTACTCGTGACTAAAAACACCTAAATAAACCCTGAACCAATACCAAAATTAGCGGAGCACAGAAAATTGCAAACAGGAAAAATCAAACACGGCACTCTCTCTGCTGTCTGCCTAAGAGTGGAATCTGCATGAGACATTATTCTAGTATAAGAAAATTTTTTCAGTATAAGATATTCCTGATTCTTTTCCCCTAACCAGAAGTAAAGGATTGAGATGATGAGGAAAGAGCTTTTCACTGCTAAACAGGAAAACAGACACATAATTCACATGCCTGGGGAAACAGCTGGGAAAATTAACCCGGAGGCTGAAGAAGGCAGATGAGACCAAATAACATCCAACTTCAGCTACCTAGAAGAGAGTAACTTCTGAGTCTAAATTCTACACTAATATGCAATATTCCACAGGATGACCTTATTTTCCAAAGATCCCAAGCATTTCTGATGACAATACTATAATTGCTCCTATAAATTTATAGCACAAACCCCATCTTTCGCCAAAAACTGATTGATTTTTTTTCCTGAATTTGAATACCAAAATATGTGGATTCTTTCAATCTTATGTTAAAATTAAAGAGTGGAATTATTTTTTTATTAAGCATAATTGTATTAGTTATAGGAATAGTCCATGACAGAAGGCACTATGCCAGGGCCCTAGCTTGTAGATTGTAAAGGTAAAATGCTTGCACCTTAGGCAGGCGCAAAGATTAATAAATTATTCTATGATATCATGGAAACAAAAATTACATTAGTTCAAAAATATGCAAGTTAGGAGTTGTATACAATATTCAGTTAAATGTATGAAGTTCTCGGCGCTGAATTTCTCATGGAAGAATAATACTAGACATGTTCATAGATCCTAAAATACTCTGAAAGTTGTTTGGCACCCTTTTCTCTAATTGCAGGAAACCATGAGGGTACTAAAATAACAAATAACTGACAGTGAGGGGTCATTTCACTGTACATTTGTCTTGTGCATGAAATTTTCTGAGTTTAAGGATCTTTGCTTCATGTAGTGGAAGGTACAGTAGGCAATAAACATAAGAAATGTCAGTAGAAATAGAAAAATGTCCAGAGAAATACGAAATACATTTACATACTGAGATTCTCTGACAGCTGCACCAACATGAATTTCTAACAAGACCAGACCCACACAGACCTTAGAAGAATCACCTACAGACCATTTTCCCTCTATTCTTCAAAATTAGTTGTAAGTAAATACAACAGTGAGGAAGCAAAGGAACATAACCCAGCCCCCAGATAGCTCTGCATGGAACCATTGGGACTCTGGTCCAACACACTACAAGCACAATTATGTGTTTCTGAAAAATGTGTAAGTATAGGCATTGCTTTAGCAGTCAGGGATTTATGGCAGTGCACAGGTTTCTAACACAGATCCAGCCAGGGCTCTGTTAAACTCTCTGTTTGTGCTTGGAGAAGGAGCAGTGTGTCCAGAGGAAACAGACTGGGTTTGGTGATAACAGGGGAATGCAGGCATTTCAGAAAACATCCATGAGTTAAGATCACAGGGATGGATATTAAGCATCTGCTCAGGAAAATGAACATCAGCTAGATTTTTATCATGTTGCCCTCTATGCTATGGTAAGGCCCAAATGCTCCACTTGAGTGGCAGCTGCTTTAATTGAGAAAACAAAAAATCAACCAAAGGTAAATTCCTGCCATGTATCCAGTCTGAAAGACTCAATGGGACAAGAAGCTACAGAATGCTTTCACATTCTGAAATAAGAAAAAAAAAAACTGGAAAAGAAGGTTGGTTTTCTTAGGTGAGACACAAAGACACACCTCCTCACCCCAAGATACAGCATGTTCTGGGGAACAAAAATAGGCTATATTTGTCATTTCTTGTAAAAAATAATTTCAGGTGGTTATTTTTTTCCCCTCTTGTCCCCAAGCCTATGTGTTTCTGCTGCCAGGACCCTAGCTTGCAGATTGTAAAGGTAAAATGCTTTCACCTTAGACAGGTGCAACGATTAATAAGTTATTCTATAATATTGGCAGCTGCAAATTACCCAACTAGTCTAGTGAAGATTAATTTCCTTTGCTCCCACATTGTCAAATGGTGATTTCCTCTTCTTGTAAGAATATTTGTTGTTCTGGTCAAAGTATAAGCAGAGCCACATTATTTCAGACTTTTGTGCAACTCAGTTTTCTCTCATGAGAAACGACAGATTCCTCAAGTTTGTGTCAGCTGGGGAAAAAAAAATCAAATCTAAAATGAAGAGCCTATTTTAAGGAGAAAGAATAAGCAAATTAGTCATCACACCTCTAATGTTTCCCCACAGATGTATTCCCTGTGCTGCCCAGCACTGCCCATGCTCACAGCCAGCCTGTGCTGACACACAGAGCTCCAGCAGCGAGCCTGGACCAGAGCATCCATCAGGAATTAACGAGGGATGAGAAAAGCAACTGGTAACAGTTAAAGCAAGTGTTCACAGGCTGCTTTGAATGGGTTGCTCTGCATTCTTTTGCAATGAACAGGGAAAGCTGTGATTGGCTCCATATGACTGGCAAAGGTGATGATAACATGACTTATGAGCAACCTGCCACAAAAAGCATTTATCTTGCAACATATGAGGTGTGCAGGACGAAAGATGCTCCTCTAGAGGCACATCACACAGTAGTTACACACACAATTTAGTGAGGTGATTTTATAATCACCTCAATACTCATGTAAGCAAAGAACTTTTGCAGCCACAAGGCCATTGCAGGTATCAGAACTGTGGAGAAAGTAGTGGATTTTACTCAATTCCTGCTTTTAGAAACAAATCCCTATTAAATAATCTCACACCTTGGAACCAGCACAACGTGCCCAACTGATGACATAGGGATCCCACTTAGAGAAAGTGACAGAACTTTCCAAGTCAAAAGGAACAATCATGTTTGCTTCCTGCTGTGTGACACATTACCACAAAGGTCTCCTCTTGGCTTCTTCTGCTCTTTTCCAATCTATTGTAGTCTGGATTCTCTCTTACGTTACAATTTTGGTTGTTTCCTCTTTCAAGTTAGGTTTCCAGATGTTGCTTACCCAATTTTTCCCTGCCACACAGCATCCTTTGCCTGAACTTCTCCACCATTCCCATCTGTATTTCCCCCCACTATTCAACTCGCAATCTAAGTCAAGATTTTGAAACATGTTGTAAATTACATTAATTGGCAGTCCTTTCCTGCAGCTGTGTGCATTTCTTAAGACCACATACTTACAGGGCTTGGGGGCTGGTTCTTTTTTACCTTCTTTGGACACATTTTATACTAAACCAAATTGCACCTGGTTCCAGCACCACCTGAATAATCACGCTGGTACCTTTCAGGGGTCCTAGCAGGGACAAGTTTATAATCATTTTGTTCAGTATTCAAATAGGAGAGAGTTGCATCAGAAACTTATGAGGAAAACTGGATTATGCAGAACAGACTTGAATACTTCATGTTATCATAGATAGCTCATCTATTTTTTCCTATGTGCTAAATACAAAAATACATTAATGAATAAAGAGCTTAAAAAATGTGAGTTATGAGGTTCCCTGGTAAAAAAGTGAGGCTGCATGAGTATAGGCAGAGTTTTATTAGCCCTGCTAATAAGGAAAGTTTCTATTTTTATTTAGAATCAATTTAACCCACATAGCTTAGAAAATAATTATTTAGAAAATAATTTAGGTTAGCTTAAAATTACAATATTAATTTCAACAGTTCGTTTTATAATACAGCCTCATAAATTAAAAGCAAAATCCTGAAAGTATTCAAAGAAAATATGAATAAAACCTACAAGTCAGACCACAGCACTGTAGCATGCCAAAATAAAACCCTGAATCTGTGCAATATCTTTGAGTCCTAAAAAAAATCATTCAAGAAAAGATATTGTTTCTTTGCATATGCACTAGAAAATCAGTAAGGAAAAAGTAACTAGGAAGAGAAAATTAGAGGGAAACATGTTTGAGTTCAGATATTATTGAGACTTTTCCATTTAAAACCAGGGGAAAAAAATCCCCTAGCTCTGTTGAAAAATGAAAGAGTGCCATCTATATATGTGATTTATAGACATATCTGAACCAGAAAGCTCAAAGTCACTGTGGCAGAATACCTGTAACCAGTAAGGTTGTCTGCAGAAGACACATTTACTCTGACCTCCAACACCTCTTCCCCAGTACAGTTGAGTCTAAAATCTTGATTGCAAATCCAAGACACACCTGGAGTCACACAGGGAAACCAAAATTGCCTCCATCAGACATATCTGAGCTCCAGCAGTGATGCATCCTCCCCTGTTCAGTGATCAGTGCTGCAAATGAAGCTCTGCTCATTCCCAGCTCTGTGTCCCTGTCCCTGCTGCCCTTTCCCTACACTCTGTAGTACCCTGGCTCTCTCCTGTACCCTTTTTCCTCTTTCCTTCATCACTTTCTTCTCACCAAATAATACAAATAATGACAATTGAGCTCAAACAAATGCTGTTCCTTCAAGGAGAGTAACTGCATGGTGGTCTCCATGTAGTTACCAATCTCCCCAATGATTGGAGGAACAAGGTATCCCTCAAATCTCTCTCCTCCTGCCAAACAGATTTTAAATTAGTCAGTGTTTTAAAAAATATCACATGTCAAATTGTGAGTAGAGTGGAAAATGTAGTAAGTAATGCCTGTCTTCATGCATAGAAAAATAAATTTCAAATACTTGGTGGCTGCATTTCAATTTCTGTTGGCCGTACTGGACACTGGAGGGTAAAGAGGTTGACAAACAGCTTTCTTTTCATGTCTAGTAGAAGAATGATGCCACGTACTCCAAATCCTACAGCTCTTTGAGCTGTGAGACTCTATGGGCAACTTTTGAATGGCAGCATACTGACCAATTTACAGATGAATAGTTGAATTCATGCAAAATAAAATAAGTTAATCTTATTTGTTTTCATCTGTTTTAACAACAGATTTTGTTCACTTTTCCTCCAAGAATATACATTATTAAATCAGGCCTACAACTGCACTATCAAAAGAAGTACACGTCACTGATTTAAATTTTCGTACATATTTTTCTGTATCTTGCTGTGCTGCCAGGTTTCTAATACAGAGTTACTGAAAACAAGGAGCTTGGTCAAGGTTTAAATTGATGAATATTTGAATGCAGCGAAGCTCCACAACATTAGACCAGCAGGTCTGGTGATGTTGTGCACAAAGTAATGTTCTCTAGAAGTAACCCTGTAACAATTAAATTAACATGTAATCATACAGAAATTACATGCACTTTTTAGGATTACATACAAAACCCTGACAAGCCAAACTTATCTGAGGTTTGTCAGTGCCCCAACATGGCTTTACAGTGATTCACCAGCCTGCTGGCCAATCTATAATGAATTAAGAGAGCTTCAGCTGCATCCAGGGTTCAAAACCACTTGGGTTCAATTATCATCCAATCAACTAATAAAAATATAAATATTTTTATTTTTTAAAAACAAACTTGCACTATCGATTGGGCTGTGTGGTTTAAATCAGCTATGGAATTTGGACAAACAAATAAGAACCATTTTACATAGCCAGCTGCACATCAAAAGTAATTTTGCAACACAAAAATTTTCTGGCCAGACCTGCCTTTCAGACAGTTATAGATCCCAGTGGAGGCATGGGAAGACCAGAGTTCAAATTCAGTTTACTATGGCAGTTCTCCCAGCTCTGAATCTCAGCCATGTGACTGGCAATGCTTACTGTCACCACAGGGGAGTCTTAAAAGGGAAAAGTGGTAGCTCTGACATTCAAAGAAAAAGCAAATACTACCACACAAAACTCGTGTAAGAGTAGAATGTTTCTCAGCAGAATTTCAAGCTGTTTCTCAGCATTGTGCTGGTATCTCATTGTTGCTTGAGAATGACTGCAGACATAGAATAAATTCTATTAACCCAGAAAAGTGCATTTGCCACCTTATCTGCCTCACTGAGCACACCCTGAATAAAGTGGATACACCATGAGGAGAAGGTAGGAGACACAATAACTGCATGTACATCAGCAAGCAGTGGTACTGAAGTCACTGCCCTGCTGACAGAGCAGTTACTACACTGGCAGCCTGGGGAACCTGACATCCTTGTACAAATACACCTCTTGAGACTTTCTCCTTCAGAATTGCTTTAGCTTGGGGCTGTGGATAGAACAGCAGCAGAGTATGGAGCATGCACTCCTGAAGTACAAGTTTCTCTTGGGAGGAATCCAGGTTTTGTCCTCAGGGTCTTCACTGTGACACAAACCAAAAAGGCAGCAAGTGGAGACTACTGTGAGGTTTGTTTCAAAAGCACGCCCATGATCTGTAATAAACATATACCTGAGGTTTAAAAGCATGGAAAAGTTTTTCAGGCGAAATAAAACAGTACCTATTATGATCATCCTCAAATCAAAAATATTATCATCACAGCAACATATCCAGGCAATGGATTTAATACTTCTGTGCCTATCTTAATGCAAATGCAATATTTGGAATGAATACGTGGCATTTAAAATTTTGTTTTGCAAACTGTTCAAGTCCCTTCTTCCCAAATCCAACATTATACCTGTCCACCAATCACTATTCTTTTGTATTTTTCACATTAATGGGGGTTGGAAGGGACCTCTGGAGATCATCCAGTCCAACCCCCCTGCCAAGGCAGAGGCACCTGGAGCAGGTGACACAGGAACACATCCAGGTGGGTTTGAAATGGCTCTATGGAGGCAGACTCCACAACCTCCCTGGGCAGCTGTTCCAGTGGTCTGCCACCCACAATATAAAGAGGTTCTTCCTCAGGTTTAGGTGGAACTTGTCGTGTTTTGGTTTGTGGCCATTGCTCCTTGTCCTGTCACTGGGCAGCACTGAAAATCACCATCCTCTTGGCAGCTGCCTTTGAGATATTGATGTGCATGGTGAGATCCCCTTCAGCCTTCTCCAGACCAAACAGGCCCAGCTCCCACAGTCTCTCCTCATGAGAGAGAAGCTCCAGCCCCCATCATCTTTGTGGCCCTTCAGTGGAGCCTCTGAGGGAGCCCCTGGCCTTTCTTGTGCTGAGGGGCCCAGACACAGCACTGCAGGTGTGACCTCCCTAGGGCCGAGCAGAGGGGCAGGATCACCTCCCCAGCTGCTGGCCATGCTCTTCCTGATGCTCCCCAAGACAGCAGGGTCCCTCCTGGCTGCAAGGACACACTGCCAGCTCCTGGTCAGCTTGTCATCCATCAGGACTCCCAGTTCCTTTCCTGCAGAAATGCTCTCTTCTTATTTTCTTCTTCTTCTGTTAGTTTCTTTCAGTGAATGATTTATACTGAGTTCAGCACCATGAACTTAAGCACACAAACTACATGTTTATATCAATATAACTTGAGTATTGTTAATCAATCTGGAGACAAATAAGAAAAGGGAGCCCAGGCATTGTAACTTACACCTACAAAACATTTCTTATATCCCTATACACCCAGAAGCAACTGTAACACAGAGACTGAGAATTTTAAGGGACCAGGCACAGACACAGCATCTCTTCACTACTGAGAAGTATCAGAGATGAGAAGTGACAGTAAATCTAAATTCGGGATACTGACATTATTCAAACTGTGCTGCTTGTTTGTGACATCAGCTAGGCTATGTAAATAGAGTACCTAATTCTGGCCAGTGCACAATAATAGCCAAGATGTGTATAAATGCTATTATCATAGAAGCTTGTTGAGAAATCAAAATACAGCATAATAACGCAAACAGTGTAGCTTGTGAGGAAAACCTACGCAACTGTGTAGTTGATTTATTTTTCAATATTTGAACTAAGTGTCCAGCTTTCTATGCCAAAAGCACATCAAATATGATCAGATTGACAAGATACTTATTTTGGGGAGCAGTTTTGGAGAGCAATCACCAGTACTGACACAAACAACCTCTCCTTAGACGTCTTGGTTTTACTCATTTGTATAACTGGCAGTAATGACCTCCTCTCAGTTGTAGCATAATGGCGATTAAGCATTTAATCCAAACCTCTGGCAAGCTAATAAGCATTGCTAATCACAGACTGGAGGAACTGAGGAACAGGCTGACCCTGCAAAAAGAAACATTGTGTTTTACCTCTTCTGTCACTTCTGAAAATCTGTAAACTCATAAATGCAAAGTCATAAACTATAAAAGAAGATTACTGTTAGTGAACAAGAAAGATCCTTTCCATACAAAATATTATTAAGATTTTGTGCAGGTCTTCTCGTTGCCAATTTTTCTCTGGGTAATTTAAAAGCAAGTGGAAATAATGTTGTCATATAGCTGCCAATTTGTACAGCATACACACAGATTTGAAAAACTTTCCCTGCAACTATCTTCAGCTTCGTAATTTTTCAATAATTCAGCATCATTCTCCACCAACAATAAAAATGTCACTGACACATTTCTTTGTAAAATGCGTCCCCAATTCTGTATTATAGAGACAGTGACAGCTATGATAATATGGCTTTGGCATTTAAACCATTTGGCATGGTTTTGCTATCAAAAGTGCATAGTGGAACAAAATGGTTCAAGAGTATCAAACAATACAGGAATTTTTCATCTTTAGATCATGTGTGACCTCCAGCCCGGCCATCCCTAGCTGGTGTGACAGTGACTCCCATAGCACAGACTGGTGTTTTAACAGTAACTATCACACAATCAACCATATCAATATAATTACTGCAATAGTTGCCAACTTCTCTGAAAAAGCCAATTGAGAGTTCAAAAACCACATGGGCATTAAAAACCTACCAGACATTTGTACTCTTTTCAAATTACTTTCATAATTTTTTTTCAATCTTCCCTGCTGACGGCACTACAGCTTAAGGATAAGAACATTTAAACTTGTTTCAACAAGCTAACTCCAGGAGGAGAAACAATTCTGTGGAGGTATCAGCAAGCACAGTATTTGGTTAATTATCCTGCCAAAAAGCCAAGTGATTAGCTTAGCTAAGTGCCAAATGCAGGGAACATTGCACAAACACTGCTATGTGTTCTGAGCCTGTGCTGTACAATCACCAGATTGCCAGGCTGAACTGGGTTTGGGTGGCAAGGCTTTGGCACAGGGGTGCCTTCTGTGAGGAGCTGCTGTGTGATGCAGCCCATGCCAGCCTGGCTTTGGGATGACCCAGCTGCTGGCCAAGGCTGCCATGGTGGTAATGCCTCTGGGAGAATGTATTTGAGAAGGGGAAGGAGCCACTGAGCAGAAGCAAACTGCAGCCAGGAGAAAGGAGTGAGGATATGTGAGAGGAGCAGCCCTGCAGACAGCCAGGCCAGGGCAGAAGGAGGGGCAGGAGGTGCTTCAGGTGCCAGAGCTGAGGTTCCCCTGCAGCCCCTGGTGCAGCCCACGGTGAGGCAGCTGTGCTCCTGCAGGACCATGGTGGAGCAGAGATCCACCTGCAGCCCATGGAGAAACCCAACTGGAGCAGGTGGGTGCCTGAAGGAGGATGTGACTCTGGGACAAGGCGGCACTGGAGCAGGCTCCTGGCAGGTCCTGTGCACAGAGGAGCCCACCTGGGGCAGGTTTGCTGGCAGGGGGGACCCACACTGGAGCAGTTCTTGAACAACTGCAGCTTGTAAGAAGGATTCAAGCTGGAAAACCATCCTCTGTGGGAGGAACCCCACACTGAAGCAGAGGAGTAGGAGTCCATCCCTGATCAGGAAGCAGTGGCAGAGACAACAGCCTGCAATGCCCCTTTCCTGTCCCTCTACGCTGCTGGATGGAGGGGAAGTTGAGAATCGGGAATCAAGTTAAGCCCAAGACAGAAGGAAGGTTGGGTTGAAGGTGTTTCTAAGATTTTATTTATCCTACTCTGATTTGCTTGGCAATAAATTGAATTAACTTGGCAATTAATTAACCCAGGCCTTGTCTGTTTTGTCTGTGACAGCAGTGGGTGAGCGACCTCTCCCTGTCCTGATCACCACTCACCAAGCTTTTGTTATATTTTCTGTCCCCTGTCCTGCTGATGGAGTGGCTTTGGTGGGCATCTGGCATCCAGCCAGGGTCAACCCACCAATATATGTGCACAGAACAAAATAATGAAATGAAGGACATAATTCAATTGCTGAGTCAAATTTGTAGTCATACTTTTTAAAATCATTTAGGAGATATATTTCTGATACATAGCTTATAGCTAAAATAATTATTAAGTTATTGCTCTCTCTGCATTATTGTCAGTTATTTTTAAAACAGCTGCAGAATTTCTTTTCAAAGAGAAAAGCAGTGTGCCATTTTTATCCTTCAGATTGGCAAAGTTCTGAAGAATATTACAAACATGTCAAATGGTTTCTTTGAATGTTTTTCATCTAAATGAAATTTTCAACATACAAAAATTGCAAAATTTAGAAGGCAGTAGTTCACTTGAAGGCTTCTTCAAGTGCTTCCTAGCTCCAACTACTTGGATTCCATGCAGTACAAATTTTTATCTCTGACAAGATTGTATTTCAATGATAAAGCCTAGCAACTGCACATAGAAAAAACTATAAAGATAAGAATATATGTCACAAGATGTAGCCCTCAGAAGGAATGGGACTATTATTCTACCATAAGTAGACAACTACTAATCTGATTGCAAAATAAAGTATTTCTGTTATTTTGAACAAATCAAAAATGGCCCACTGCAAGTGATTTTTTTTTAACTTTCTTGTTAGGGTATTTTCTGTAAAGAAAAAATTATATATAGAGAAAAAGCATTTTTCATTCACAAGCTATAAAGAGTATCTCATTCTCCACATTATTTTAAATTCTGTTTTTAATGGGCAAAAAAATAGCTTGTATAGAGTGTACTTAATATTCTTTTAAATTAGGAAAGTCCTTCCTTGGAAAAGGGTCTTCCTAGTACAATTGCAACAGTCAAGCTGAGCCTCCATGGGAGCAATCAGGCTCACCAAGTTATTCATAAAGGCAGGAAAGACAAACTTGTTAAAAGGTTAACAAAGTTATGAGGAGGAGAACATGTTCTGATTCATGGCCCTGGCTGCAGTACAGCCAAAGGCACTGCTGTCCTCATGGGGAGAGTCAAAAGACACCAGGCTTATAAAAGCCCAGAGGGCTAAAAGTGGATAACAACCAAAAGTAATGGCTTGAAGCCATCAGTACATTTCCTTCATTTGCAAAAAGGACTTCAATATGTGCTTGAAATGCTTTGTTTTAATTTGTTAGCTGTTCTGCAAAGGTCTCTTGATAATACAGAATTTTTCCACAATAAATGTTGGCCAGAACAAGTTTACTCTAGAGTTTTACTCTATCATTGAGCATTTACAAAATAAAATAAATTTAAATAAGTCAGGTTGGCCAAATGCAAACCACAAATCAAAAAAACCACCAAGTAGGACCATCCTCCCTGCCAAAGCTTAATGTGACCTAATGGGAGAGCTGTAAGAGGTTAGAGTTGGTTTTTTATGTAGCTTCATGTAATATTTGGCAAACCAAACGGGCTGGGTCAGGACTCCTGATCCTTAAGCAAACATTTGATGTAATTTTTTTTCACTTTTTCACTATAATAATACTCTGCATTCTGCCCTCCTATGACCTCAGCCCCTTTTCCCCAGGGTGGGTCAGATTTAGAACCTCCTTCTTCACTTACGAGTGCCATTTGAATCAGTCCCTTCCAGATGTGCTTCACCTCCACCCACAGCAGGCCCTGCAGGTCCAGCAAAGTGCAGAGAGGGAAGGGAGCACAGGGAGCAGGAGCTGTGCCCTGGCAGCACATCAGTTGGCTCCCAGCTTCTGCCTGAGTTTATTATTCATAGCACTGATGGGAGGGCAGGGGGCAGGGTGACTCACACAACATCTTGTCTAAATTGAAAACCAACACCAACCCACACCCCTGCAGCCAAGCTGTGGTGGGTCACTGTGGTCAGCTCTGCTTCCAGGGGGTGTCTGGGCCCCAGGGATTTTCTGCTCCAGGCTGAGCAGGTCACTCAATATCACTGAAATGGGAGAGGACAGCAAGTTTCTCTTTCCCTCCAACCCCTCCAGAGAAGTGACCTCCACTGCCTGTTCTCTCTGAGAGAAGTTACTTAATGCTTGTGACAAAAGTCAGCGTGAAGTTATTCAAAATATTTCATAACTTGCAGGAAATATATAGGGGACAGTATAAAGACCCACCCCAGCACTCCAACTTAGTGCTACCCTAAAAATATATAAAATTAAATAACCATATTAACCAGAGTCCATCCAAGTAGAAAAAGGAATGTTATTTAGCCTGAACCCCACAATATTTCAAATGCAAGTGGACGAGAAAATTATGGTCCTAACTACAGATTGAAAGAGTAATGTAGCATGGCAGAAGTAAAGAGCTGTGTTCTGTCAGGCACTGCTGTTGAGAAAACAATAGTTCAGCTGTGTAGGATTCAATAGCAACGTGTTTGCCTAGCAAAGAAAGAGTTAACATGTGTTCCAATGATATTTTAAACCAAAAATTCCAGTGTTTCTGCCGCCATGAGATAACTACCTAAGGATATGTGTGTATCTTCAACAATGACGATATGACTTCTCTCACTTGCACTGCTGTCCAGGATTTCACTGTTTAACAGTTCTCTATCATCTCACCTTCTGCTTGCCTCTTTGTGCTATTTTTGATGACCAAATGCCTAATCCTGTTGTCAACACACCCTGCCCTGGAGAGGGTAAGGGCAAAGTGAAAAACCACAAAACGCCAGCACCTGGAACAGGTGCTCCCAATGAACAGGGAGCTGGGATGGGGATCCATCAGCACTAGCCCGGGGCTGCCAGGGACCTGTTCACTTGAGGAGTGATCGGAAGCTCCTGGGATGCTCGGGGTTGTTTCAGCACCTGGAGAGAAGCAAAGGCAGTGAGGACAACAGGGAATGTCCTGCCTGTGTGCTGCCGCAACCTCTACCTCCCAAGAGCTCCTTCTGCCTGGGATCCAACAGGGAGGAGATGCCCCATGTTTCCTGCTCAAGAGGGCCACAGTGGCCCCAAGTGGTAAGCAAGGAAAACTTCAAGCAGGAACCTGCAGGTCTTCCCACGGCGGAGCCAAGTCCAGAATTGAAGGAATGTGTGACAAAGCTGCCAAAAGTGTGACACTTGGCAGCTCTCCCAGCTGCCTTCCACTACTTCCCTTCTAGCCCCCAAAGTATCTGTGATGTGAGTAAGGGGCACTCTTAAGTAGCTGTTGGCCCTTTCCCACTGCAACTGCTTGGAAGGACTCTCGGCTTCTTCAGGCGTCACTGGGTTAAGGTGGAGAATGTGGCTCCTGGGCCCTCTGCCCACTCCTATTCAGATGGTGGAAAGCAGCACAGGAGATGGCTGGCCCCTCCTGAATTGAGGAAAGCTCCTAGCAAAATTAGGCTCCCTTCTCCTCAAAGCTACACAGAAGAAAATAAGGCAACAGCCAAAAATCTCTGCCCTCGCTTTCTCTGAACCCCGATGTCAATTGGAGTTAACTCCCACTAAGCTATGTTCCAGCTAAGGAGGGGAATAGCTCACTCTGTTCCACGAGCCAGTGTCCCCCCTGAGGTACAGACTGTGCCCTCACAATCTTCTTTCAGTACCTTCAATCCTGGCACCTTGGAAGTGAGAAACGTTGGCTTTAACCCTTTTCCTTGTAGGTAGGACACTTGCACTCCAATGAAGTCACAAAAGCCATAACTGTAGAAAAATCTCTCCCACCTCACCCTTGCTTATAAACTCTTTTCCTCTGGCTAAAATTAAATTAAAATTATTTCTTCTCAGTTTGTATTGGTATTTCTAATATTTCATCTCCAGAGGGGGTAAAAACCCATCAAATTACCAAAGTGTTTCATATTAGGTTACGCTCTCCATTGAACTGAACAACTCATTCACTCCTATCCATGTAAGGATAATTTTGTTTCACTGGTTAACATTAAAAAGTAATTATGTGTCATCTTTTACCCCAGAAGTTGAGCTTTGTACAAATATGCAGGTATTCAACCAACACAGCTAGCTACAAACCAAGGGAAAAGGACTGTTTGCATGCACTCAAAACAACTCACAGAGGAGCAGAATAAAAATGGAAATATACTACACCTAGGTTATCACAAGAATAATTTAATTATTCAAATTATAATTTCAGTTGGCACAGATATATACACAATATTTATGAAATGTTTGAATTGTGTGAGCAACACTTTCATATCTCACTGATAATTTGGAGGGCACAGGCATGCAATTAATTATGCAATTATCCAGAGGAAAAAGCAGCACTGCGTTGTTTCAAGTGAACTCTTGCAGTTCTTTGGAACATTCCATCCTGCTACCCACCTGACATTACTGAATTGAATTTGAGATATCTGACAAACAAGGTACATGCCACAGCTGGCTATTTTGTCATTTCTTTACAGCCCAAAAGATACGGCCTGATGCAGGGATTTATGTTCTTAGCCCTCCTGAGTCATTGGCTAATTGTGTGAAATCAGCAAAGTCTATTAATCCCTGTAGTAATCCCTGCTGGTAAAAAACTACCTTTTGTGATCTCTGAATGAAATGTAAGATATTGCCATTGCTTAGCTGACATGAGGAATTTAAAAGTAAGTTTTAAAACTGACAGGGCTATGTTAGGAAAACAACTTTTATATTTCCAAACTATAGACAGGTATTAATATAGAAGATATAGATGAGATATATTGAGGCCCAAATCCCTTCTCTGATTATCCCTCAGGAAGCTGTAGGCCAAAGTAAGACCATTTGTTTTACATGACCAATGTCTGACATTTGGACACTTCAAATTTAAATGTGTTCCCATATGGAATTTTTAATTGCATCTTGTCAGTGTGATTTTAGTAGAAGTTGTCTTAACAGGGAACCATGAGGAATTTAGTTTAGTATGGAAGATAGTAATTTCTGCTGGAAAGCCCACGTAAGAATAACTGTGAAAAACCACACCTTTCCTTTTCTAGAATTCTGGGGTTGCATTTGGGCCTGAATGCCCTAATGTTCCTTTTCCTACTGTCATCCCTAAAGAAGAAATCATATATATTAAAAAAAAGTACAGAATTTTTATATTCCCACAATTTCTGTAAATGCAGCCACTTTCCATCTTCCTAAATTGAAAAACTTCACTCAAAAGTTAAGACTGCTCTTTTTTAAGATCCTTTCTCCATGTTTATCTCCCTCTCAGAAGCACAAGTCCCTCAGGAACATAACTCCACTCAAACACTCAAGCTCTATTTTCTCATCTGCTTCTGCATCTCAGGAGCCATTTCCTCCTGAGAGGAATTTCAAAACGGAAAATTGATTTTTTCAGTCAAGATCTGATGACTGAACCCTCCGTACAGTGTTCAGAGCATGGCAGGAAGTTGCCTTGCTTGAACTGGAAACTGGAAACTGTAAAGAGGGAATAATTTTCTTTAAATGTGCATCTCTTCCCTTGGTTCTCTGTGAGTTACTTAACTTAAAATTGCCATCTGTTTACACAGATTATTTTTAAGTATAGGGTTGAGGTTTTTGTCTTTCACAAATTTAATTTCCCCCATTTTAAAAAGAACTAGAATTTTTTTTTTTTTTGAAGGAATGGGCTACTTGAGCACTGCCTTAATGTACAGGGAAGACTCCACTGGCCTGTTCTTATGTCTCTCATGAGTTTGTGTTTGATATTCAGTGGTCTCCAATAGAAACTTTATTGTATGGGTGAAAAGTAGCATGTCAGCACACAGCAGAGATGCTGCCCAAGAATTCAGTTTGCTTCAGAGCCCTGAAAAACACCACAGTGATTTTCAAGAAGTTGCAACTTTCACCACAAATCAAGGAGGTGATCCCAAGAGAGTATGGAAGCTCTGGTCATCATTCCACAGCCTGCTATTGTATCACAGGAGATAGGGACACAGAACAGTAATTCTTAACAAGTGTACAGAGCTTCCAAATCTGCTTAAACACAGGGATTTTGTAGAACAGGATTAGTGAACTAAACCTGCTGTTCTAAACATCCAAACAAAAGTAGTTCAGCAACACAGTGGTACCATAATTGCATCAGGGGGCCTGTCAGAAAATTATTGAATAGCTGAAGCATTAGGTATTTTAAAATTTATTATATTTTGCGACCAAACTGGCAACTGCAGAGGGGTTGGGACTATATTACAGCGCAATAAAAACCTCATAAAACATTTAAACAAACTCACACATCTGCAGAGAGATGGGAGGTATTATGTAATGCAAGTCATTGCTAAAGTCACCTCTCACCCTATGAGCTGCTGCAGGAGCAATGCTCAGTATAAAGTACCTCTGTGGTTTCTCACTCTGTCTCACTCTCTCCAGCCCCCAAAACACACTCAAACATTCTTCTGCATGGATATTATTTACAAAAAGGACACCCTAGGTTTTTGAAAATAATTACAATTTTTAAAAAAAAGTTGAAAATAAAAACTGAAAAAATCTGGAATTATTTTAGTTTAAAACAAACAAGTGTAGAGGCAGAGGAGATCCAAATCTCATTTCATCTTAATCCCCATACTAAGGAGGTCTTGGATACAGGTCTTTCCTTTAACTCATCTAACAACCTCCAGAGGATTTCACTGGATTTAATAAAGAATATTCCATGGACAAATTCTTGACCTACTTCCTAGGCTGGCATTCCTATTGTGTTTGTTCTTAGAAAATTTAACAAGAGCTCTACAGCATTCCTTTTGCAGATTGCCAGAGAGCTTATGTCTCAATTATATGCAAATGCAGATGATAATGTGTGAGGTAGGATCCACAATTTCACTCAGGGGACTACCTCAAAACCAGTCCAACAATCAACAATACTCCATCCAAACCACAAAAGACAATGAGAGATGAGTGCTTGGAATGTTTTAAAAAATTATGGCCGCCAAATTGTTTGAAGGCAGTCAGGAATGTATACTGAGTTCTCATTAGAGTTCCTCCCTGGCTGCTCTCTTCACTGCAACATATTCAGATCAGCTCCCCAAAGACCCTTGATGAAATATTAAGTTACTGAGCTGGAAAAAACAAATATCTTCAAAGTTTCATTTCTTTCATTCTTGATTTTGTACTGACCTACTCTGAGACATGACCCAACATGGGATAAGAACACTCTGCAATGCAAAACAGCATAACCACCACCTTTCCTACTATTGAAAATAGCATTCTTTTTGCCAGCTGGAAGCTGAGAAGAAGCTTTGTAAAATGCTGAAATCCTTTGTAGCCTGGTGGTTTATATGAACAGATATTATCTTAGAATACTGAAAACTTCCATCCACTTTGTTGTTAGCTTGTTTCTTTTCAGCTTTTATTTTCTAACTTAAAAATCACATTTTCACATATAAAGGTGCAGACCAACAGCATCTATAACCCAAACTGTTAGCAGTAAAACCCCTATAAGTAGCATGATATGCTTCATCTTTCTCTAGTCATTAGTAAGAATATTCCAACACAGGATAAAGGAATGAATAAGTGGGAAAAAATTCTACTTATAATGACGATTTCTAGGCTGTTAAATTGTTCCCAAAGAACAACTCAAACACAACAATCTCTTCCCAGTTTTAAAAACATTTTTCAGAGCTATCATGAGATAAAACATACTTCAAAAAAAGCTGCCAAAGTCAGCTAAACTCTAAATAACTTTATAACAGCTCTCCTATATATTATTTGTATTATATATCAAAGGGTAAATTTACACAGTGTCTCTTGTTTACCAACCTACCATAAAATCATGCTGTGATCATGGATTGGAGAAGTTTTGAACTTTTTAATATTTTGGGAGAGACCTTGAAAGAGTTCCAGCTTTATCAGCTTATCTGACAAAACCAGCTTAGCTCTCCTATGAGACTCTTCCTCCCAAATCCCATATTGTGCAATCCCATACAGGGTAATGGAAAGCTGTTCAGTGAAGCACAGAACCCACCTGGCTTTGGGAAAAGCAATCTATAGGGGATATTAGGGTTGTAATGCCTCCATGACACCACAGAGTGGTGGGTGCAACAGTGTTTAAGCAGGAGAGGCATTCACTACCCAACCTACTTTTGGACTTCTGACTCAAGACTTTTCAATGTCTGTGATTGGTAAAGCTCAAATTCTCCTCCAGTGGTTTTGAAAGATCAACATTACCCTGTAGGACCTCATAAAACAAGCTCCTGGTCTTACAGTTTTGGGAGCTAGCCTAGCTGGACTCTGTAGGGAATGTGTTATCTCCGCTTAATCCTTCAGGCAGATCACTGCCAGCATGGTTCCCACAAGAATTTAAAATAGTTCAGGACTAGTCATAGTTTATAAGGGCATTCAGGAACCACTGTGCTGGTCTGGGAGTGCAAAAGCTCAGCACTACTGTTGCTATCTTTCCTAACCATCTCTTGGTATGGCTGCTAAGAGAGAGCTTTGTGTCAGTATTTTATGACTGTCTTTCGGCAGCCCTGCAGTTCCAAATTAGGCTTCTGGCCAAAAGGAAGGCTATGTGTTCAAAACAAAAGCATTTAAATTACCTTTGCTGACATGAAAAAATCTGGAATGCCAGTGATGACTTAGATACATTCTAGGGTCCATGCAATTTTTTAACTGAAAACTTTAAATATGGATAGAGATGCATGTTCTATAGCTCAGTATCAGAAAGTAGTTGTGATGGATGTTTATGGAGAAAGAGAAATATGAAACATGCAAGCATAAATGACACTTCCATTGTCCCACATCTAGCCATGCGTGAATTAAGAAAGTTTCTGGGCTATTCATGTTATCCTTCATCCTCTGAATTCAGCAGAGATCATGAAATTATGATGGTCCCAAAAAGGAAATATATTGAAACTAAATAAAGTTTTAAAAAATTGAGAAGTATAGTTCCAAATTTTCAATCCACAACAACTTAATTTAGAATCTACTATCTAGAAGTGTGTTAGCTTCAGTGTGAGACAGAGCAGGCCCTAAGTTTGGGTAGCCAATGCACAACACAAATGTTACAGCTTAATTATTCTACAGTAATGTATGTTCAAGTTATCTCAAAGAATTGCTGACATTCCTAATAGACAACAATCATGGTATGTTACTTATCAATGAATAAACTCATATCATTAAAATGAAGTTAACTGCTCCTTGACTTCCACTTTCTGTTGGAAAAGGGACTTTTTAAAACCTTCAGCGCAAGCTCAGTAAGTTCTTCATCTCCCAAGAAAGTAAAATGGCATCTTTACTAAAGTTGTTCTTGTTGTCTTATATATCAATGTTGTCTTCTATATCAAGAGTTCTATTATCATTATAGTGCAAGGATTCCATATCACCAGAGTTTGGTACCTCCTTGATGTTTCTCACAGGCATCTCCTCTAAGCACTGACTGTTCCTGGTCCTTGCAGCAGCCATCTGACTCCAGATCCCACCAATCCACTCTTTTATAACACTGTTCTTATTGGCTACAGGTGTGGCCTGTTAACAACAGGCCTGCTCCTGATCTTTAGTAATTGGTCCAGCTGCAACTCTTTGGGGGGTAAGATTACATTCCATACCACCTTCATTTACCCATACCCATGCATCCCCCTATATCCTCTGATGGAACTGTTCCTATATTTTTCTAATGTAGAAACAAATCCTAACTTAACATTCTCCCAAGAGTGCAAAAGCACAAGTCATTTGATATTTGTGTACATTCTAAAATATGATTAACAAATATTTATCAATAAAAATTGAGTTTGTTTTCCTAGGACAGACTATCAATGAGTTAGTTGCATCTTAGAGCAATGCACGATCCAAAGTTTCACAGTAGCACAGCATTGAAAAATGTATAAATAGCACTTGTTAATCATGAAACATCAGTGGAACTGCCAGAATGAAAAAACCCCAACCCTGAGAAGTAAAATGACATCACATATTAAAAAAATACATAGATATTCAAGGAAAATGCACTTTTCTTTAAGGAGCTTAATCTCCATTAAGTGAGGGATTTTGCAGCTTATTAAGACTGCAGAACTCCTAAGTACAGAGCACAGACTAGCTGCAGCTTTCTTTCAAACTAAATAACACAAGCTGCATATAGAAAATTGGTCAGCCGTGGTTTTTATTGTGCACTGAAGAACAGAGAGAATTCAAGCTCAAATAACAGTGTCTTACTGTTAAAGCAAATGCCATTTACAAGACTGTGTTTTACTAAGTGTAGAAATCACAAAATGTAGTTTAAAGGCTATTTTACAGTATTCTTGGAGGAAATATAAATCACTGTTCTCAGTAACCAGTCTTATTCCTGTGATGTGCAATAAGCAGCAGGACAATGCAAGACTGCTGTACCTGAAGTCCTTGGCTGCTGCAAATGACAGTAATTCTGGGTCAGTCAGTGAAGACTCTTCCATTGATATAACAGTGTAAATCTAGCATCAACTATGAGAAGTTTAGTCTAGCTTAACATTCCTTCAACTACGTATGAACTGATAACTAACTTAGTACATATAATATAGTACATATAAATTTAATTTAATTTAATTTAAATTTTATTATAAATATTTAATTTAAATTATATTTTATTATAAATGACATTTTATTTCATTTAATTTTTTAATTTAAATTAGTGCATATAAAATTAATATACTTCTATAGGCATATATAAGAAGGAAGTATAGACATGATGACTTAAAGTGTCATCAATTCTGTATCTCTATCATCACCTCTCAAAAAAAAAAAAGTTTTCATGACTGTGATTGTCAAATGAAATGTAACAATGTTAGTTGTTTGTGAATCAGCAGTATAGAGGAAAAATAGGAATAAATTGAATTATGAATTCTAATTTTTGGTCTGCTTGTTTGAGAACTGGGCAATTGGAAGGATGCTACAAAAATATTTTTGAAATTATCTGGAGACTGATATTCCTTCAGAGTATGGAAGGAAAGTAAGTATCCCATAGAATAATACACTAATCTATTCCATTTTACAGCTTGAAAAAACTTTAAAATACTAGATATTTCTATTGAAGTGGTTTGTTGGATTTTTTTTAAATCACTTTCTTCCTTCATTTTCCATGCAGCAGAAATATTAGAAATTCTAGACTTAATGACAGTATGTCAGAGGACATGCCCTCTTGGGAGAAAATGAGCTCTGGAGGCATCACCAGCTAAGTCTTACACTTTCAACAAGTGCTCATTACTACAGTTCATCCAGATCCTGAATTCTGACCTGCCAGAGAACAGCACATCACACATCTGAGGAGGAGATGAACATTCAGTTTTAAATACAAAGTATTCAGTCTCAGCCCATGTGCCAGCAGTAACTGGAGCTGTTTCACACAGCAGCTAGTGGCTGCTGAGCCTGTGTGCCCACACCATCTCAGTTTTCACAAATCTTACTGGAATTCAAGCAGAAGTGAGGCAGGGGCCACTCTGGTACACACACAGGAGGAATTAACTTCTATCTGGCTTTTATGCCTGCACCAATATGCCACAGTAGTGCCTGGCAGCTTATCAGCAGGCCTAGTGCCTGCTGAGTGTGTAAGGAAAGTAACACCTGGAAATTCTCCAGCTATTCATAATATTGCTCCTCTGTCAGAGGAGGCCTGACTAAAGATTTGGAACAATTGTCTTGAAAGTGGACATGAGAAAAGTCTGCAACCAGAGACACTTGTCCAAATGACAATTATGATTCAAATGTCATTGATATTAGATACACTCATAAATGAAGAAAATCTAAGTCCACGTTCTGACTTCTTCATTCCTGTCAATTAGACTAAGAAGTATCAACACACCAAATTCTGGGTGAGTGATGTGGCTAAATCCCCACTGACTCCAGCCTTATCATCTCAGTCAGCCTGGTCTCCTGGAGCAAGAAAGTGGGATTTTTTAATTATTGAGAGACTTGTTCTATTTGTACATAAAAGATACAGGACAGATGATAAGTTGGTAAGTACAGGCTTATTGAGCCCATTTGGTCCAAGAAAAACCCATCTGCACAAAAAACTCTTCTAACAAGGGACTTTAAAACTCTTAGTTGTGGATTAAATGGCTAACTGTATTCCCATTGCCCTTTAGAAGCATGAGAAATCCAGGAAAAGAGGGTGGAGTAAGCTGAAAAGAAGTTAGTTACTCAAGAACAGTTTACGCCAATTCAAAAGAAAAATCAGAATTCTTTCCAAAAACTGAGAGTTTAAGTGAAAGTCACAATCTGTGTTTAGACCATTTGTGTGGGATTTCATGTTGAGGAATGTATTTGTTTACTTTTCAGGAGAAGCAGCCATACTTACTGTAATCCCACAAATATATGAACTCTGTTAAAACACATTTCAGTAGCACAGTCCAGGAATTACCACTCCACAGTGCAATTTTTTACAGAGCCACATTATAATGGGGCTTTCCTTCTTCTCTTTGAACATTTCTTTCTCCTACAAGGAGGGCTGTGGGCACCATCCCCAAGATCCATCCTTGAGAAGGGTTTTCTGTGCTTAGGCTTCTGTTCATTTATAGATGACATCTCACTTGTCACTTTAATAATGTCAGGGCTCTAAATAAAGAAAGGGTCCAAACATTCAAATTTGTTCTCCCTTTCCCAGAGAGGGAATATCTTACCATTTGCAAGATAATAACATTGAGCTTGAGTCTCAATAAACATAAAGATGTTGCCACAGAGAATCAGCACTATATCACAGAAGGTATTCCCTGAAACAGCTCCCAAAGATTTGCTGTTTTGCCAGCCAGTGGAAACCAGAGTTCCAGGCTGGCTCAGCTCCCTTGGCAGTGTTTGGTGAGAGACTCCAGGAAAGAGTCCTCAAAGGGAACAAGTTGAGCATGGAGCCATGTAAGACTCATCTACAGCAAATGTCTTGGAGATGGATTTGCTTTACAACTGGAGTGTGTTAACACAACACAAATGGAATTACAACACAAATAGAATTGCAGCCAGTAAACCTACACCAGCAATGTGTGTGCTGTGATTTCCAGCAGGGATACCTCAGGACTGGGGTGCAGACACAGCCAGCCCAGAGTCTGAGATGGTGGTGTAGATGTGCACCTAAACACCTCCCTCTGCACTATGGAGGAAAGAGGAATTCCCTCACCCACCCATGTGCAGGGCCAGAGCTCACCAGCCTTTCTGATCCCATGGTTTCAACCCACATCTTCAGAAAGGATGCAAGAATGAAGGAAATTAAAAAGAGGAAAACATTTTATTGATTTTTCATGTTAAGCTGATCCACTTGAAGGGAATGTTCATCAGGCCAGCAGAGGGAAGAGAACACAATTTTTCCTAATTCCTAGAGACATGCCCAAACAACCAGACCAGAGTATTTTCCTCTGCTGGTTCATAAACACACACACCAGTGACTCATAACTCCTAATTAAAATCAGATGTGGGTGATTCCATAGATAGCCAGAGGAAATGAAGCAGTGAAAACACAGGTCCTATGGTTTTCTGGCATAGTCAGATAACAGAGTGGGCATTTGGAGATTTAAAAACTGTATTAAGAAATGAAAGATGGCTTTTATTTAAGCCTTTAAAAGATGACTTTGTGACCTAGGCCAGAGCTGACATAGATACAGGAATACATGAAATTCCTGGGGCTGCTCAGGACTCAGAGGAGCCCAGGGAAAAGACCACTGCAAGTTTTCTGGTGCAGGTATCTCTTGGAATTTTGCACAGCTAAAGTCCATTCCAAAAGATGGAGAAATTTATCCTTATTGTTACACCTACTTCATACAACATTTCTGCCAAGCTCTAAATTATCACAGGGGAAGAGAAAGCTTCAACTAAATTGCCTGAAGTGTCATCAAAAATGTAGCAAAACAGAGCATTTTTCTGGAGTTCTTAGGTTCACCTCCCATGCACAAATACACCTAAAAAAGCATCTCTGATCAATTGAACAAAATCAATGTGACATTAATAGAAACTCAGCTTTTTCCCATCTTCTGGAGGCAAAAGAGCATTGTCCCCTCTCTTCAAGACAAACTGTCATAAACTAGACTGGCAATGGCTGGGCCTTCAGAGTATAAATGTTTAAGTATTTATGTTAAATATGTCAATATTGCTTTTATCACTAATTATATTTTTGTATTGCAGATCTTTTCTTTTTCTCTCAGATTCTTATTTCCCATAAATAACTTTAAGTTATAAGCTTCGTATATGCTAACTAACAGAACAATGGGTGACTCACTCCCTTTCTGTCACTAGATTACAACAGATTCAGCATTTCATGTCAGGAGAGGAGTTGATTTAGTGCAATTTGACAGCATCAATCTCTTGTCTTACTTGGAGTTTGCTATCATAGTCCCTGCCTCACCTTGTACCTTGAGATCTGGGATATAGCAGGTAGAAGAGAAGGTATCATTTGTTAGCTTTCTGCCACACAGGGAATATTTTTTCCCCATGAAAACTCCTAAGTGCTCTTGATACTGAAAACCTCCTCAGCAGGATGGAAAATACAGACTCAGGTTTTGCTACACATTTGTTTCTTCAAATTTTGACTGTACATCAGTTTTGATTGTCCATAAATGTCAAAACTAAGCACCTGTAACTTTCTGCACATTTTATACTCTCTGAACATTTTTACTTCAGAAAATCTGACACCATTTTATGACATGTAATAGTTATTTCCAGAGCAATAAAAAGAATTTTATATTCAATATCCACCTCTGACGCATGGAATAAGCCTTGAGCAAAATTAGGTCTCTGATATGTCAATACAATATATTAAGTAGAGATTAATGAGCTTGATCTTAGTCCTTAAGTTAAATAATTGATGCACTTGCAACAGTCCTTTGAGACAGCTCTGACAAATATTGTATTTTATTCAATGTTAATTTTAGTTGCACTACTGACTTTTAGGAGATTGATTCTGCTAAACATATATGAGAAACAAAAAATGCAAACTGTCATTATTTAGATTAGTGTGCCAAGACTAAGCTGTTTTAAGCATAAGCTGAAGCATTCAGTATCACAATGCCTTCTGCATGGTCCTGCAAAGTTCTTTGGAAGAATTAGACACAAAATAATCACACAAATCCCAAAGTTCTAATTTGTGATTAGAAGCAAAGTGCTACAAAAACAGGAGTCTGTTTGATTTTGCCTCCCTATAATAAGAGGAAATGTGTGTGTTTAGGGAAGATTAAAAACTAAAGGTCTGCTGAGTTTCTTCAGCAGTCACAAAGGTATTTCAACTACTATTTCAACTTTCTATTATTTTATATTACATTATAAATAACCTAAAAAAACACTGTGTTTGGAGTTTTAATGAATAAACCACTGTAGAAAGTGCTGTTCATCATCAAACATAATTTTCACTACGCACATCTCTTGTAACTTCCTGTGTCTCAGCCAGCCCTTTACTATTCTTCACACTGAATTTTTTGAGAATGATAAAGTACAATGGTATCATGCTGCCTCATCCACTCATAGAGTTAAGAAAACGTTAAATGTTGTAGCAGTTTTAAAAAAACCCAAGCTTTGGTCCTAACCCTTTGAGTGGAAGTATCCTCAAGCACACTGTCATTGACAAAACCCCCTGATTTTCAAAGTTATTTTTCTCTCGTTAGCAAAGTATAGCCTAACAGTGCCTTTACTGTAGTCTTGCATAAATAATAATAATTTTTCTGTACTTTTCCTATGACAAATTTATTTTCCTATATGCTTTTACTGGCTGGTGCAGTTGGCATGGCTTGACTGACAATGAGCCAGAAAGATGTTGAGTGCAGGGAAAACTCACAGCTCTCTCAGCTGCCGGCACAGGGGAGGGGAAGAGCACAGCAGAAGTGATGCATTCAAGCACAGCCCTGTGAGTTAGCATTCCCTGCCTGCCAGCTTGGGAACACTGCTGCCAGTGCATGCAAATGCAGATTATCCACACCCCTGTAAAATAAGAGAAATTGTTGGAAACTAACTGCACAGAAAAACACAGCAAAATGTTTTAAATATTCATCAATTGTATGAGCAAGTGAGTGCTGTTATTTGAGCCCAGGATTTTAAGAGGTGAAGCTGATTTGCAAACTAAAATGTGCTATCATGCTTAAAACAAAACCTGCTAAGGATGTTTACAGCACCTGTCATGTTTTACTGTGGTTTGTTGCCAGAACAGAATTATAGCCCTATTAGGGCACCAATCTGATGTATTCTTAACCTTTATGAGAACACCACTGCATCACAACACTGTAGTTGAGTATTAGGGAGAGCACCTTAATAATTCTATGTGGTGATAGAGTCTATCAGGTGATACAATGCCAAAGGAACCAGTAAAGTTGGTGGTACTGAATAATAAATTTGTATGGCAACAACTCATTAAATCTCCAGAGTCCCAATTCACTACAAGCTGGGCATGAATGATTTGAAGGTATCACTATCTATGATTTCAGTTTTAAGATGACATTCAAATAAATTTTATGAATTTTCATCTGCACATATGAAGAGGAAACACCAAAATATCTCTCTGGTAAACAGGTTCCTCTGATTTTTAAACAAATCCTAGTTATGCACGTGCCTTCAGAAAAGTAAATTAGAAAAAGTTCAGGAAGTGACAAGAATTAAAGAATTCACACACACACATATTAAAGAATTATTATCATGCTTTGCAAAAAACAGAGGAAAATCCCATTGTCAGATGAGAAAAAAATAGTTCTGAATCAGTGACGTTGAATAATAATGAACACGTGGTTTTTCTGATCTAAGAAAGTTCAGCAGACCTAATAAAGACACAAGACAACATTATAGGTGATAACACAAACATACAAGCAAGATGAGCTAATAATCCAGTCTCACAAATGCCCATAAATTCTTTTTCTTCTTAACTTCCGTGGAGCTCAATAAGCTATGAAATCCAGGAGAAAAACAAAAGCATACTCTAATGAGAAGCAGATGCCAATTAAAAAAGAGTTTATCTCAATAAATTCTAAAGGAGACATGGACAAAAGAATACATACATTAGGAGCTAAAGCACTTTCTTTCTGAAATCTGTGATGGCAGAAACCAAGATGAATATGACACTCTCTGACTGGCCTAGGTTTACTTGTAATCAGTGTTGACCAAAAAGTGCATCTCATAGAGTACAGCTAAGATCCAGTTCTGCATATGTTTGAAAAGGAATGGCAGGGAGAAATACAAAGAGATTTTCTGCAAACACAATCAAGTAAATACCAGATCTAGAAGTGGAAAAGCTTTAGAAGCTAGAGTACTTGATATTTTTGAGAAGCGGGAAATGACAAGTTCTGTGGCAAGGAGTTTATTTTAGTGGAACAGCAGTAAAAGGAATGACACAGTGGAAGCGTTTTGTGTGGTCCTGTTCATATTTTCACTGGATGGACAGAGTGCTGATTCCACCATAAGCTTTTATTAACAGCCAAATCCGACAAGATGTGATTTTAAGCTAAAATATATACATATATAAATTGTTTATTATTTAAATTTCAAAACAAGCCTAGCATTCAGACTAAGAACTAAGCTCTTGCCAATTTTATAGTACATAACACTACGGAGGTTATGTATCAGTCTAAACATTTTCTCAGTGTACTGTGATGAGAAAACAGTTAGGGTCTTTTCCCTCCTCCTTTCTTAAACATACTCCTCCTCAAAATTTTGCTTTTTGGTGTTACTGAAATGCAATATTTAATTATCAAATCATAATGTTTCTACTCTCAGTTGGCTTTACATTCTACACAAGTTTTGCCAACAGCAAAATGCTGAAGGACTTAATAACTGAAAAATGTACAAATGGCAGCAAGAAATAAATCCATAAGGTCCATTTGATTCAACAACCTGTCCCTGACAGGAGCCCAGGGAAGTATCCACTGGGTTATTTGATATTTTCAAGCACTTTCTAGTGCTATGGAGGCTACTCTGAACAGCAGAGAAAAATCTTCACCTTTGAACCTAACACACACACATTCCTTTCCCCACATTTGTTGTTCCCTGTAGTCACTTTGTTTCTCCAAATTCTTGTTTCCCTTATCCTTTTCCAAGCAAAAGTTGTTTGTTCTTGTTAGGACTTGACACCATCCTGCTCCTAGAAAGGCACTGGGGTATTCCAATGCCAGCAAGCAATTCCCAAGGGAACAGTATAAGAGGACAAGCATATAATGGTATTTCACACAATACTCCAGAAATCTCTAACAATTTATCGTCTTTCTTTTGGATTTCATAATCTTCAAATGATTCTTCTTCCATGAATTTGTTCAGTCCTGTCTAGAAACTATGAAGAAGCTTAAAATGTCTCCAACCTGCTTCAGCCAGATTTAAGCCACACAGCTTAAATACAGCTTTAAGAACAATATACTTTTATTTATTTTAAACTTCTGCTGACATAACCTGATATCCTCTCATTTATGTACTGAAAAGTCACAGGGAGGGGAAATCAAATCAATCTCTACTCACTCCACAGCATTCATGATTTTAATCAGTTCATTTGACAGTGCTCAGTTTTTAGCAGGCTGCTTTTGAACAGGTGTGTGAAACAAGGAATTACATTCAGAGAATGGATTTGTTTTGAGTAGCAGCACTCCTTTCTACCCCAATTCACCCACCCTGATGGTAATAGGAGCTACCATGAATTATGTGGGGAAAGACTTTGTATGCCTTAATTATCTACCAGGATGAACAGACTGGCTTGGGTTGGTTTTTTTCTTTGGCTTAGGTTGTTTTTTCCTTTGGCTGCTCTTATTTTGGGTTGAGTGCTTCAGGACCACCAGAGCACAAAAAGGCTCCATATGATCCAAATTGTCTTTGTCAAGTACTTTCTTGCCCTCAGCAGAGCTTTTGCATTTAGGAGGTGGAGATTAGAAACTCCTGGTAGCCCAGATGTGCCTTGGTATTTCAAGGCCAGTACTTTGAGACAGTAAAGATGCTTGAAAGGTCTATCTAGCAAAGAGAAGCTTGCATGACAGAAAATACTGGCTTTTGAACACTTTTTAATAGATTGGGCATGTTACAGCCTCACACCAGGAATCAGTGTGCCCAAAGAGCCCAAAAAAGCCTGCAGTAATGAAAGTGTGTCTGGGTTGAAACCCAGTGCAAATCTAAGGGGAAGGGGGAAAGAAAGAAGGAAAGTTTAATAATGCCAGAGCTTGAAAAACAAGAGCGTGAATAAGCCTGGCTCACAGGAGCAGTTCAGGAGAACTGGGCAGGAGGAGTTACTCTGTTCCTTTTATTACCATAGAGATGCAGGCTGGGGAAGAGATTCACAGCAGGGGCCTGCAGACAGTGCTGGGTTAAAACCCTCTCAGAGCTCACCCTGGGACACTGCTTCTCCAGAACAAATTCCCCCTGGAAGCTATGATAAAGGATAAAAGAACAGAGATATTTGCAGTACAAATACCCTTGGCAGGCTAGACCTATACAGAAAGATACTTCAACTAGACTGGGGAAGCAAATAAATTATGTTAAAAACTCTGAATCTATAAACTCCAAATAAAAATAGCTATTCTAATATACTGAAGCTTAGCTAGTTTCTGTAGAGAATGAATTTTATACCAAGTGGGAGGGTCCACACAAAGTGACAAAGCACACTGCCCAGAAGATGCTATTTGGTGAAATGTGAAACATTACCCAGGGTTCACTCCCTCACAAATCTCTTCCGAGTTTCTCAAAACTTAGCCAAATTGCAACTCTGTTAGCTGAAATTTCCCATACCAGCTGTCTGCCTCAGGCTGAATTTATTTTTGAAAACTCCAGCCAAAACTATTCAGCCATTTCAGAGAAATGCTCTCACAATCTTTTATTTGGAAACTTTTAGCACTCAAATGCTTTAGAGATTCTGAAATTAGATGGGAACAGAGAGAGAGTAGGAGATGTACATAGAACCATTTATGAAAGTCTGCTCAATTTTGGCCAAGCCTAAAAAGGCAAACCCCACAGAACAATCCTGAACATGATGTGGTGTGAAGCTGCAGGGCAAAGTCAACCTTTTGCTGTAATAGCTGCTTTCAGGTACTGTATCCTTGGGCTGAGTATTATAACCAAAACCAGAAAAGTTTCTCCCCTGTGCTCTCAGTAATCTCATCATCTGTGACTTCAGCAGGATGGGAAGAGAGCTGACAGGCAGAATATGCATTATGCAATGTGGGGAGGAAGCATGTGGTATTAGTTGGGACTAGCTGGGAAAGAGAGGAAAATTTGCAGGATTAGTGGAGGGAAAATGGAAAATTAGGGGATTCAGGGGGAATATCGAGAAAATGAGTAGTGGGTGAGAAAATGTATGACTAAATAGGATACAAAAGGCTGCCTCAGTGACTGAGAAAGGGACAGAGAGTTCAGGGGAAGGAAAATGGGGGTGAGGGGAAATCTAAAATAAGCACTCTGACTTGAAGATGAGACTGGGGCCACTTTGAAGACTGGGTAGGAGGCAAGCACTGCAAATTAACAAAGCAGGGTCCAGACACAATGATTTCTAGAGGAAAAAAAATAAGAGCCATCAGAAACCGGATAAATCAGCTAATTGAATGCAAACTTTTGTCCCCAATAAGTGAATGACATTGTTTTTAATGGAAAGATTTTTTTTTTCAGGTTATCTCTTGAGCTGAATAGAATGAATGATGCAAGCAAGCCTCTGCCCTCAGTGACATCTGAGAATGCCAGGTATTTTCACTAATTCTTCAGAAAATCTGAACCAGAGCTCTCAGAGTAAATCCTCCAAGAAACAGACAATGAGTGATCACCTATGAAAATATTCAAGTGACTTTGTTAGAGTCATTGTGTGGGAAAATAAAGATGGAGTCCAACTTTCCAAACAGCAATTTGTCTTAATCAAAAAACCATGTCCTCCCTTTCTGCAAGACTTCACCTCATTCACTCCATACTTTTCAAATTTCCAGAAGTAATGGACTCCTTCCTCTATGTTATTTTGATTCACTGCTAAAATAAGGTGGGGGAAAAGAACACACAATCATATAAAAAAGATAGCATAAATTATGGGAACAGGAGGATTGTACAAACTATTAACATAGATAAACCTGTCATTGCAAACTTCCTAAGACATGTATATCAATCTTTTTCCATTTAGTGTGCAAGAACTGACTCTCTCCTGACTTGCACTGGTTTAATGAAGTTGCCTTTGCTTCATGTTAACAAGAGAACACAGTTATTAATTCTTCTATCTGGAAGAAATATTTCTGAGAGATCCAGGGATGACACAAACACTTTTTTGGTAAATATAATAGACATATAATTTCCTGGTTTTTCAGGTATATCCAGATGAACTTATCTCCTTTTAGAAGTAAAACTACTTGATAAAAAACCTTCATAAAATATAAAAATGAAAGAAAGAAACAAAAAAAAAACTCATCACACATAGGGAAGAATTAAAAGCAAATTGTTACTGCAGGTAGAAAAATTAGGCTAAGGAAGAATTAAAAAAAAAGACCAGAAAACTAAAAGAAACAATATTTTTTATTACCTACCTCACTGCTTTATTGTAAGGCCTTAAAAAACTACACTGAATAATCAGAGGATATAAATACAGTAGGATTGGGAATGTGGGATACAGCAACATCTGAGCACAGGTACTCCCACTGAGATTTACATCTCTACCTACAAGGAAGGTTTAGAATAACTTGGAACTTAGCCTGAGAAGAGAAAAGAACTTGGACTGGTTTTTCTATAAAGTAATGACAAAAAATCAAACAGAATGAAGATACACATAACTTGTACTGAGAGATGAGCTATCTCTGCTAGAAGATTAACAATAGCCTGGAAGCTTTCAGTAAGATTTCGGTTTAAACCTTTACCTCACTAGCATTCCCACTGGTTTTCCAAAGGAAAGATGCACCTCTAGAAAGTGCTGTAATTGTCCCCTCTCAACTGCCAAATAATGGGAAATAGTAGAAGATGGAACAGATAAAGAAGAATAACATCTGAAATACTTAAGACTAGTCTCAACTAAAAGTAGAATAAGCTTTAATACTGAGTACAAGAGGTCACAAGATCCTGGCCTATATTAAAAATCACACTGATAAAGATAAAAACACTGTAAAAAAACAAAAATCACACCAAAGAAAACATGAGGATTCAATTAAATACAATTGAAATATTAGATTGTATGAGTTTATTTGTTCCTAATAGAAATTCTCTTCAGAGATGTGTGCCCCAGATTAAAGATTCTACTCTGAAGTGCCAGAATGAACACTTTATTTTATACCAATTTCAATGGCAACAGGAGAGCAAACTGAAGTAGTTGTGTAGACAAACAGGTAAAATCTTGGCAGGAAGCTCACCTTTTACTTGAAATTTCTAATCAGTTTAAGCAAAGAGAGAAACACAACTTTAAAGGAAATGGACAAATACAGAGAACAAGAAAATTCCTGTCCTGAGGTGTTTTCTAATTAAACTGCCCAGACATTACTTTGTCATAAATTATTTGCTTGTCATGGCAGTATTTTTGTAGGGTGAATGAGACTTGTTTATAGAAGCTTTCCTCTCTGCTGCTTCACACTACAGATTATATAGCAGTACAAAAATATGGTAAATACAGAAATGAAACAGCCATTGAGAATTTTGTTTAGATCATTCTGCAAGCTAGACATTGTCACCTACACAATATTCGTCATATACTCAAGAACATTAAATATTCCAAAAGTGAAGTGTTACAGAGCAACACTGATGCTTTCATCTTATACAAGGATTTTTTACCTTCTAATTGGAAAAGATTTCCATAAATTACATGTTCATGCTACATTGCATGTGTATGGAATTTACTCCTAATTTTGTATATTGAAAGAAGCATCTGAGAAAGAAACTTCCAAAACTGCTCCAGGTTTGCCTCTTTTTATCCATGTAACTGGGGAGTCACTGATCCCACTTAATTTCCTTAAATTAGAGCATTAAATATTGGCTAAACTGTTCCCCTACAGTTATTTCTAATTATTATTATAATCATATAGTTATTTATAATTAACAGCAGTAATTCAGTTAATTGGGATCAGAGTTCAGGTATTTAATGTTTCCAACAATCCCAAACTTACTTTCTCACTTCATATATAATTACATCTGGATTATATCTTCTAGCTGCATCAAGTATTAGCATAATTTTCATTACCTGGGCTTTGGGGTTGGGGCTTTTTTCTTTCCATTCTTCCATTAAACTAAACCATGCTAATACTGTTGACTGCTGCAAGAGAGGTTTATTCTTTGGTGCAAATGGAGAAACTGTCACAGGCAATTGTTAGGCTGACGTAAAACAGCTCGTTGAAATGTCAGCCTGGAGTTACAGCAAGTATGGCACGTGAAGGATGACTTTCAATTTGCTTCCATGAACAATGTGTAATGATGCTTTATGCAGCTTTATAAAAGCACCTTAACACCTTTCTGATCTAAACCAGAACACTTAAGTATTCCAAACCAACAGCAGACCACCCAATACCTTTGCCTGGAAGCCTCAGCAATCCCATCTTTAGAGGTATATACTCTTAATATTATGAACATTTTAATTGCATTTCGATTTTTATCTCATGCTCCAGCAAAAAACTATTGCATTTAATTAAATAAGTAATGTGGTAGTTAAATATTAAATAAACATCTATTTTTGTGTATACATACAAAGGAATGCAAAGCATTCTTGTAATCAATGCATCAATGTTAATTAACCATTAACACAGAACGACAAAACTTAGGAATAAGAGCACAAAGGTTACCAGGAATTAAACAAGTCAGGCTCTGAAAGCACAGCACTGCACTGCTTGTTAAAACCATGGGCTCTTCAGAGCCCAAACCTCCACTTCCCCCAGGCAGGCAAGCACATGCTGAGGTCAGTCTGGGTGATCCAGTGATCCCAAAGAATTCAGATAGATTCTCCTAATGCTGCAGAGCTTACTAGTAAATTCCATAAAAATATCCACTAAAAATCATCTCCATAATTCATTTACACAGCAAAACACAGTAATACTATGATGAGCATTTATGCTTTCATTTAGGCCTGGCAGAGAAATGAACTCTTCTTTTGTGTATTACTAAGCAGACCCATCCTGAAATTACAGTTTATAGAAAAAGCCACTCACCCTTTTTGAAGCAAAGACACATATTTATGGTTGACAAATGGCTGAAGTGTTTGGAGCTTCCTGAGAAGTCTACTAGAGCAGCTTCTGACTCTCCTCCTTTCTTTACAGGATGTTGTACAATTCAGCTCTAATTACAAGGTCCAGTCTTATCACCCTGACTCACTTCAGCTGACATGAATTGCCTGAGCACCTGTTTCACTTGCAGTTTTTGAGTCCAGGCAATTACAATTACTGCTGCCTACTGCTGTGTGAAAGGTGGGGATTTTTCAAGCAATGACCTAATGCCTGGAGCTCTGGCTTGCCCTATGAGGCGAGGCAACAATTTGCCTTCCCAGTACATGGTAGCTCTCCATGGTCCTTCAGTCTCTTCCATCACTTCGTCCATTATGCCCAAATTCATGAGGTTTTGCTAATCAGTACTGGCAATCTCAGTATCTGTCTCTCTCTAACTTATAAACAGATTTCAAACCTAAATAATGTTTCATCTTAAACTATTTTAACACAGGTGAAGAAAAACAACTACCAACAGTAAGACTCACTTCAGGGAGGTAAGAACAAGCGCCAAGGCTCAGCTGAAGAGTTTCAGCGGTGCATCTGTAGTCAGAGTGCTGGCAAAAGGACTACAGACTAAACCAGAACAGTGAAACCCAAAATACAGTTTAAACTTTTAAATAGAATCACATACAGAAATTGCATTACTGAAAAATTTGTCTTGGAAGCGGGATCATTATCTGAAAATCAGCTTCACAGTGAAAGGAGAAGATAGATAGTGATGATATGGCTTCAACATCCAGCTCTGCCAGAGATTCCCTATGTGAATTTAAACAAAACAGAAATGTTTTGCTGTTCTCCATTTTAGAAACCAGGAGCAGCAAATACCTCTTTCCTCCCTCTCCTGCCATCTGCCTTTTTTATTTACACAGTGGTGCTAAGAAGACACACAGACACCACTTAGTCAAAACACAGGTACAGTCCTTCATTTCAACAGGAGTTCAAGATCCTGGTGACTCAGTCACCTCCCTCTCTTAGCATCCCCAAAGGAAATAAGCTAAAGTTGAATTAAAAGGAAAGTTTTTACACTTACACTGGGAACCAAATTTCTTTTCTGTGAGGCAGAAAGGCCTAGTGACCTTCCAAGAAAAGGTTTTAAAACCCCTAAATTACTACTATTTGAAGTGATGAGTCAGGTCACTGCCAAGTCATGATTTTTCAGGACAAATACATCTTCCATTTCATCTGTCATTTATTCCAGTATTACTTGTACTACTCGATATTCATCAGGTGCTTCTTATACAAGAGAAAAGAAGAAAGTGATAAGATTCCAGGCAAGTGCATGTCTGAAAACAGTGAGCAAGGAAAAGAAGCAGCAGCTAAACACAATGTATGTGTAAGTAACTTCCTGAATGACTTGGCAGCCCAGTTTGTTTATCCCAATTCAAATACTAAGTACCATATTCATACACAAAAGGCTGCAACTTGCTGTATTTTCAGACACACTGATCTAGGATCTCATCACTTAAAAATCAGCAACCTTATGTGACCAAGTGCCAAAAGTGTTAAAAACCAAATGTACTTCCACAGATGTTAAACACCAGTGCAATGCAATGTATCTACAATTGCTACAAAGCAACACAGAAAAGATTTCATTTGGATTCAGAATGGCCACTGCACTTGTTTCCAAGTGAGTACAGATTCCTTCTCCAACAGTAAAGCTTGACATAACCCAGCTTACCATGGGTATCATGGATTCTTAAAACCACTTGAACACAATCTGTCATTTCAGAAGAGCAAGATAAGTAGTCAAGCTATATTTCAGCTTATTCAACGACACTACCAGCAATAACAATTCCAAATTTTTGACACAAATGTTGGCCACTATCCTGCATGAACATCCATGTCCTGAAAAAAAGTCAATAAAAGCTAGAATACCTCTCTAAAGATCCAAAAATTATGCCTACTGATGGAAGGACAGAAATAAGAAGAACAAGGCTGTACTGACTGGCTTGTTCCTAGCTTACTGGATAATGTTTAGCACAGAGCAGTATTAGTCTAGATATAACATTTGCAGAGTGACATGTATGAAAATATAAATGTTACTGACCAAAGCATAAAATTACCAGAGAATTATCTGTGTAGAATCCTTAATTAGGAAACAGTGGCTTGACAAGGCAAAGCTAGGATGGATAACTGCCATCCTAACTTCTGGGAGAAAACCAGGGAAATTCCATGCAAAACAATCCATAACTTAGCAAAAGTAACTAGACAAATCCAGGAGAGGTATATTGTTGTTTTTTTAAGCAGAAGACTATGAAGGGGACATCAAAAGTACATAATTTGCTTTAATTAAGTGAATAGGAATGCACAGCTCTCTGACATAAGAAAATCCATAGAAGCGACAGACTTGGTGAAAGGCACAAGTTCAGCCAGCTTCTGCTGAACAGGAATTCTGCACTTGATCCATCCTCTAAAGGGAAAGGTAAAGTTCCATTAAGTTCCTTCTGAAATGACTGAATCCACATTTAAATAGAACCCCAAACTAGTCATGCACTTCTCTACAAGGTTCTCTATCAAGAAATGCCCTGCTTAATGACCCTCCTAACTACTGTGGCATTCTGCCACAAATAAAACTTTTCAATAAACAACTTCATCAAGTATAAAAAACAAATTTCAACAGTTAAATCTTCCTCCTTCTTCAACAACCTTCCCATTTTGCCCTATTTCACCTCCTTTCTCCTCTGCAGGATGATGCACAATTGTTTGATGAGTCTCCACTATTATTAGCCTTTCCTTGCTCACAAATAAGAAGAGTGACAAAAGTTTTCCTTGGCTGAGATTAGTCTGGATTGACCATCAACTTTCCTGGTGCTATGAGGAAGAATGGGTTTGATCAGTACCAAACCCTTTAAAGGAAACCTTTGTACTTCAACAACGCCTCTTTCTAAATCTACCCACTTTTTAAAAAGCTTAAATTACTAATGATTAGATTATGAGACATTAGTAGAGGTGCTAAATATTCCTAGTCACAGCAAGCAGACAGAGCACACATTTTCCTTGCAATACCCTTTATTTAAAACACACATTGAAAGAATTCTGTGTTCTGAACATGAGATTACTTGTGTTACACTCGAGTTCCCAGGACTTTAGAAGGTGCATTGAACCACCAGATTCATTCCTACATAGCTGTAGGATGCCAGAGCATGCCTAAATCACCTATTTTCAACAGCTACCATGTTCTAGATGACCTACACTCGATGGATCTATAGTAATGCATGTACTAAGTTCAATAATTTGGAAAGGTTTGGTTTTCTCCACATCATTGTCATCCTCACTGCATTATCAGTCACTAGAACAGACTCCCCAGGAAAATGGTTATGACACCATGCCTGTTACAGTTCAGGGAGCATCTGGACAACATTTAGTCATATGGATTAGTTTTAGGTAGTCCTGCAAGAAGCAGCAAATTAGACTCTATGATCTTTCTACGTCCCTTCCAACTGGAGATATTCTGCAATTCTGTTATTTACTTTGTAGTTACAAGAAGGCTAAATCCATGCACACAGCCACTGACAGAAACAACCCTCTAGAGAAAAGGATACAACAAATTAGCATGAGCAATACTGGGAAAATACTACTGGTAATGTCTTTAGATCATGGCTGTTCAAGAAGAGGAGCAACTTTTTAAAGAGCCATTTTTAGGTAAAGGAATGAACTATTTCCATGCATGATCATTAGGGAAGAAATCCTCCCCCAAAATTATATCAAATAAATTATTGATTCCTACCCTGTCAAACACATTCTTTAAAGAGTGCCTGGATTGTTTTTTCTCTCTCAGAGAGTACAAGAGCACTCAGACTCCTAGAAAAAGAAACAAAATTACAGATTCCAGCATACTGTAACACAAGATTATCTTTATTTCAAAATTGTACAAAGTATAAACAAAAAGATATAATTACACTGAAGTAAACCCTGCTCTTTAAGTATCTGAATACTTCAGCAATGATATGGTCATGAAAAAATACCCTTATTGTTCCTCATGAGGAAATTTTATCTGATGGAGCGATACATCATGAAATCAATTGTGGTACATCTGGGGAATTTCCCAATGGAGCTCTCCTCCACAGGGGTGTACACTTTGATTTGCCTCATGTGAGTGTCTCTCCCATTCTGGTGGTTTGCCAGAACAGCAATCTGGATCATAAAGGTGCGAATGGGCTTCTTGTGGGTGTCTGTCAGAGGAACATGGATCCAGCCACTGGGTTCCACTAATTCCAGCTGCTGCCAAAAACAAGACAGAAGAGCAAAACATTCAGAAACAGTTCACATACTTCATATAAATCACCACATATTAAACCCATTTAATAAAGTAATCTTGTTAATCACATTTTAGTTAATTTTCAAAATAATTTGAAATAACAGAGTTGAATACTCATAGAGGATTTACTGCTCATGTAAATGTATACAAATTAATTTGGTTGTCTGCAGTTGTGTTTGCTTTTGCCTTTCAGAATCTGCTCATTTTGTGCCCTAATCCTAAAATAAAAATCAATATAAAAGAATACAGACTTAAGTATAAATTTAAGAAAGTAAAAGTGTAGCATTTGGACCTTCTTCCTGAAGAACAATGCTCAAACATGACAAAATATGCATTTAAAATTGTTTTATCTAGGCACTCTGAAGTACAATTGAGTGACTTATGTAGGAAACTAAATGAACACAAAGTTCTGGATTTTCAGAAATTCCTTAGATTATTAGGGGGACTGGGGAAGAGGAAAAGGAAGGTGACAGAGGAAAAAATAGAGGATACCTCAAACTTAATCTAATGTATCATGACCAATTAATGATTGCTGCACAGGCATTAAATCACATTCTAATCACATTTAACTTGCCTTTTATACAACATACCCAGTGTGACATGATGATTTTATCTTTGTCCATTTTAATCCTACACAAACCAATGTTAAGGCAAGTAAAGAACAGCATTTTTTTAACTCTAAACCACATCACTGACACAACAGATTGTTGAAACAAACTGGATGCTATGCAGAGCATGGCAACAGCTTTTGTTTAAAACTAGCTGCCCAACTTCAAAGCACAGCTCAAAACACACATGGAAGAGCACACAAGTAAATAAAAGTCCTGGGGGGGAAAGAAAACAAAACACAAAACAATTGTCCACCAGCAAGTGGATTCACACAGCTAAGCAAATAAGAGTGCTGTTCTTAGCAGCTGAGTTCCCCTAAGGAAGATGTATGTGCTTTGAGCTGCTCAAAATTCCCATCTTTCTCCCAAAAATACTGCATGGCACAAGCTGTCAAATGCCTTGTTTATGTTGAAGCTTTCACAAGACCCATCTGAGAGCTACTGGTTCAGAGCAAACATCTTGAGAAAACAACCCAAGAAACAAGTAAAAAAGTTTGATGAGCACTTCAGTTTAAAGTAGCAGACAAAAAAATCTTCTACACCTCCACCTTAAATTAAGAACAAGGAAAAAAACCCAACAAATAACCTCAATCCAAAACTCTCCACTGCTGCAGACTCTCCAACAAATTATTTCCAAAGCATTAAATTCACTAAACCTTAGCAGCAAATCATTTCACTCTGGGAGCTAGACATTTCCACAAACACAGTCACTTATTTGCTGTAGCACTGTCCCTTTCAAAAAACTTGATTTTTTTTTCCACAGGAAACTTCAGGTCATGGCTGACTTTACAAGGGGATTAAAAAAAAAGACGTCTTGCTGAAGCAGCTTTACAAAGGAGAAATTTATCATGGTGAGGTGGCAGCAAACAGCTTAAACAAGGATGCTTTCCATCTTCATAGAAAACAGAGGAGGAGGATCCTCCTAACACTTTATTCAACTACTACTAAGGAAAGTGACTGTGATTTTGAAGAGAATTACAAGGCTACTGCTAATTAAACTTGCATTTTAATATTATCCTCAGCATTTACAAATTTTGACTGCTAATTCAAAGTAGAAAATTTGAGTTCAAGAGCTAAGATACTGAGATTTTTATGCTTAGGTCAGTATGAAACAGATTAGTTAACACTAAGTAACTTTAAAAAAAAAGGTAGGAAAGCTAAAAGTATGGCATACTTCCCAATGCTTTGTTTCATCCCTGATCAAAGGAGGTGGTTCTATGTTCTATTCACAGCATGTTATTTTCCAGTGCTGCTACAAAGGCAACCAGTTTGTCCCCAAGTCTTTCTACAGGGATGGGACAAGTCATTCCTTCACCTGTAAAACTGGCAACTGAGGCGTTAGGCTAATCAGACTAAAAGGTTCCCTGGCTCCAGGTGTCAAACTTCACGTACTCTGAGCTGGTTTTTACTGTTGTGAGTGGAATACAAGATTTTACAGGAGGTTTAGCTCCCACTGAGCTCACTCACAGTTCTGCATTTTTGCAAATGGATACAAGTTCTCAAGCCAGCCACAACACAGAGTCTGAGCAGCCACCTAGGAGCAGCCACTTGAGTGCCTCTTGTAGAAACACCAAGACTGAGCACAGACAGCACACAATTCATCAAGCACCACTGATCTGTCTTGGCCACAAAGACTTTTTTTTATTTCCCCGAAACTCAGCTTCCCTTACTCCACATTTCTCAACTTTCCTAACAGATGAATACACAACCTTTACTTGTACAAATCCTGGACTCATCCTCAGAATAGGCCCCTTTCCCCATTCCAGTCAAACAGTTGCCACTTGGACAAAACACACAACACTTGTGATGAAGTTGAAGGCTAGAGTGTAATAAATGCAAATGTCAGACTGCAACAGTTGAAAAAAGTAAGCTCTTGATTTCTGCCCTCTAACATTGCTGTACTGACATTTGAGACCAACCTTTTTTTTTTTTTTAATTGATGCTCACATAGCTCATTAAAACCCTGATACCCACTCAACTACTGAGGTTCAAATGCAACAAAACCAAACTGAACACTCAGTAGAAAAGGAAGTATTGTTTTGCCAGTATGATACACACATTTTCTGTGACCAAAGGAATGGTATAAACCAGACACACACACTATCCCAAATTCTTCTCCTCCACATCTGTCATGCTCTTTCAGGTGAGTGAAACATTTTGTGTTTCCAGAGGGCCCAGGTCCGTCACCAGGGAGAAGGAGCAGGACATGGGAAGAGGCAGGGGTGATACAAGACACAATGCTGCCCACTCCTAGCTCCATGTCAGCACCCAGACCCAGCCACCACAACTCAGAGCAGAAGTGGGATGAAATATGTGGCTCTACTCTGCCTGGAGCATTCCCAGTGTGAACAGAATCTAAAGGAAGCTTACTGTGAAGTTTTAAGAAATTCCTATTAAGCCCATGCAAATGGCAATCTTTCAAAGCCTTGTAAACTGGTCTGGAAATTTGGGTGGATTTTTACAGGGAGGCAAAAGGCACATCCTCAACACAAAGGCTGAACTATTGCCAAATTTCAAATCCTTGCTTTAGAGCTTGGGGGCACTGGAGCATCAAAGAAGGACACCAGAATATTCTCACACAAGCAAAACAGCATACTTTTCACTAGCCTTGTTCTTGGAACAGAACTGCCTTGGCTGAAACTTTCCAAAAAATTCAACCCAAAGCAGCTATCTCACAAGGAAAAATCTGTCTGAACTGAACTTTGGCAAAAGTCAAAGTAACCAAGAGTTAAGCCTTAAAATGGAAATGGTCACACAACCTTAAGTACAGGTGGCATTGGCAGCTCCACTCAAAATAAAATACTATACTTGAAATCCATTTCAGTTGACTTTGCTCAAAGTCAAGGTTGTTCTTTAAAAGCACAGACCACTGTATGTACATACAGACACACACATATACAGATATATTTACATTTCACCTCAACTCTATAGCATCAGTCCACTACAAGCAAATACTAGATTATGTTGCCTCCTGTATTTTTAATCTTATGCAGCTCATTAAGACTCAATCATAGTAAAAAACTGTCTTCCAAGAATCATCTGAGCAAAATTAAAAATTCAAAATTTCTTCTGTTGTGTTTTTCTAGAAAAGTCTTTTTTTCAAAAAAAAGAAAATGTAGGAATGAATCAGTGCAAGCTAAGTATTGGTAACTCAGGACAGTTCCTGCAGCTCTAGACTAATCTTGCTGTACAATATACTAAAAGCCCAGGGTTTGTGGCTTTTTTATATTTGCTTCTAACACTATAAATTTTGTGACAATTGGAAAACAAGAAGACCATGAAAGTCAAAATAAAAGAACAAAGGGATAAAAATTGAAACGGAAAAATCACTCACTTGTCCTCGCTGCTGTTATATTCTAGCTCTTCTCCTGCTTTCTCTCCGTTGCTTTCTTATTTTTCCTGTCCTCTGCATGCTACAGCTTCACCTTGGGACATATATTCCCAACTCCAGGAATCCACATTATTTGGAAAGCCAAAGGAAAATTAATGTTCCCATTGGAATTCTCCTCTCCAGCCGCTTTAACAGCCCTTTTCCTTCATTTTATTGTACAGTCCAGAGGTTCTACAGAATTCCATACATATTTGGCAAGGCTACTATTGCAACTAATGGGTGCCCTACCATAGAAGAGACAAACCACACAACAAAATAAAAATTAAAAAAAGAAAATAAGACCAAGGCAACTTGAGGATACTCTTCAGAGAGATGACTGAACACAAGACCAGAGCTTTTAGGAGGAAACTTCTTCTATAGTCACTAGCCTCCTTTTAGGCTATGAAGTTATTTACCCAAAGAATACTTTTCTATAGTATTCTATACTTTATACTAATACTTTTCTATAGTATTAATCCTACCTAAATTGAATATTGACCTCTTTTCCATACTCAGTGATACTCTGTTTACATTCTGTGGTGTCTCCAAATGGCATATAACTTTAACTGCTATTCCTACTAGGGTTACAAATGCAACCCAAATTTTTGGCTATATTTACAATAGGCTAACATCCTTGAAATGAGACTTGTTTTTTCATGCCCTTTAAGGGTATCTTTTGTGAAGATATATAGAGAAAAAACTCACTGTAAGTAGTTTTACATTTAGTGTAACTACAAACCCATCCCAGATGTATGCTAGACAGGGCTCCCAGCTCAGGGGAACAGGAAGAAAAAGCAGCTCATTTTTTCCCCCTGGGCAGTGTGTGCAGATGTACTGACAGAGAGCTGAGAATTCTTCCTGCCATCACAGCTTCAGCATGAAACATTATTCTGAGATGTTTGTACCTCATCAAATTTCCATTTCATCAACTTTACTACTAGATTCAAATGGCTGTGAAATCAAACAGCATTTAATTTTACTCCTCCTACTTTTCTCATAAAACTGTTAAAGCTGCTTTTTGTTTTAGTGACTCAGTCAACTATGAAATTAAAAGTAGTGGCTAGACTCTTCACACATATAATTTTGTCTATGTGCATAGCTCTTACAATACAGTCATTATAAAAACCTAAGCTTTTCAAAGCAGGTGTTCTCAATAAATAATGTATTCTTCCAAGCAGCAGATTATAAAACTAAGTTTCAGGGAAAAGAAATGCTATGTTCAGAAATTAAATATTTATTGGTACATGAACTTTCCCATGTAGGAAAAGGCTTTTTCCTGTTTAGCCATTGTTTTGTACAGCTATCCAAATATGTTTTCACAACAACTGGCAAGGAGAAAGAAGGCTGGCTTAACTTCCAAAATCCTGTTTCCATAACGGCCATGTCCTACCATTTAGTTACCAGGACTGAGAATCTGTGTGCTTCTGCATAATTCCAAGTATTGGAACTGTCAACACACGAAGTAGCAGAGCTTGGGCTTCAGCCATCACTTCACTTAGGAAGGAAGAGAACCAGTTAATAGCAGTGATGCACCAGTTCCAGCAGAAAAAATGAAGCATGTCCAAAAGAAACTTGGTGAGTTCCAAGTGAGCCAAAGGAGGGACACCACATTAGCAACTTAACAGGGAACACAGCAACAGGCTCAAAGGACCCACTGTGAACAGCACACTTGTGTGCTCAGATGAAGCAACGACCACCTAGGGAGGTGCTCTGTGGTCTTAATCAGCCACCTCCTTAAACAGTCAAGAAATCTCATTTCAGTCCATTAGGCAAGAGAAGTTTTCCATTCTTTTAAACAGCAGTTCCTGAAGAGGCTAAAGGAGCACAGCCCATCCCCTCAGGAAGAGTCAGCTGTGGACTTGGGTGGACACAAGATCAGTTGCAGAATAAGCTATATTAGAGAGTGAAACCTGCAAAGTTCTTATCTTTTAGTATCCTATAAGCTCTTTGTTCAAATAAAGTGAAAGAAATGACCTTTGGGAAGATTGGGAAAGTTGAAAAAAGGTCCAGATGATCCTTGCAAGAAGTTTTATAGAACCTCCTTCAGACTATTTTGCTACAGATTAAAACACTAAAAATTAATCAATGCCCAGGTGTTAGAAAGTTGTATGCAATAAAGACAAATAAACACTCAAACCAAGCTATAAAGAATATGTAGGAAAGTAAGAAAAGTAAATCTAGAAAAGCAAATCTTTGGTGGGTCAAGGATTAGTATTCACAATGCTCAAATACAGATTGTTATAGTGCCTTTCTAAATTTCCTGTTTGGATTACTTGAGCAGCACAAATATGTTGGACAACATCAGTGGGTTGTGCCACATTGCTGCTTTCTGAAGGGAGCAGATGATGTCAATTGAGCCATGTATGATGCAACCTAAACTTCATTTGGCAGAATGACTCACCAGCAAATTCATGAAATGGCCTCAGTGACTGGTCCATTTTGATATTCTTTAGAATTGGGTGCCCTGATTATCATTTCCCCATACAGTTAAAAAGGAACCCTTTATTTGGTTCTGCTGAGAAACCAATGCAATATCTTCCAAGACGCACACAGTTGATGCGGGCAGAATTTCAATATTACACCAGGAATAAAGTTAGGAAGAGCTGAAATTTAATCCATGGAACGGTTAACAGGGAAAGTCAGCTTTATGAATGTCCTTATGGTCTGTCTTTGAATTCTGCTGAAGGCAGATGAAGAACACATAAGAGGACAACAGCTAAGTCTCAGACACGATAGGGAGCCTCTGGTGAGGAAGCATGCACATAAGCCTCCTGTCCAACGGAGGAAAGGGGTACAGCGGCACTCACTGTGGAACACCAAGAGCTTTGGGACATGGATTCACAGAAAAACAGCTCTTTCAAAAGCTCCAAGTGACAAAGAATCCCAAATAATGATGCCTGTAAAGGGTGAAGGCTGTGCTGAAGTGCCCACATACAAAGCTCCTGACAGATGAAGTCATGGATGGTCGGGACACGCGTGGAGGGGCCCCTGTCCGTGGTACTTAAACAACCACCACCCTCCCATCAGTCCCACCTCTGCATCTGCTCACAGCACTTGCACAGTCAGGTACATCCAGCCTGACAGACAAATAAATAACCTGCCAAATGCTCAACCTCTGTGAAATTGTCAGCCACAACTGTCTGACTCAACTGCAATTTCAGAAAATATTGTCTGCTTAACTCTGGGTGGCAGGAAAAAAAAAAAAAAAAAAAGGAAAGGGAAAAAAAATTGACAACAGTCTTTGAATACTTCATTCTCTAGAATGGGGCGGAAAACAGCTCTTCATTCTAGAAAATTTACCTGCAGAAACCATCAGGAATTTGTCACAAACTGTTTACTAGGAAAGTCTCTGGAAGAAAGAAACATTGTTCTCCCATTTGCTGTGCAATATGCACTTTTTTTTAATATGTTCTACTGTGAAGAACAAGAGGCAGCTCAACATTCATTACAAAATACATACTTCAAGAGGTATATACTGCTGCAGAGGACAAAAATGTTGAATAGTCTTGGACAGTTTGCTTTTCAGTCTTACCTTTTTGAAGTCCTATTGTTAAGTGAGGTCATTTGAACTTTCACATAACACTTTATGCTGGACACATCCATAAATTAAAACTTATTAGAGAAGGATTGCTATGCTGTGTATGCTTTAAGTGGCAACCATCCACTGGAACTTCAGAAAAAAATAAAAAACCTTCTCCCTGTCCCTTTGAAAAGCAGAATGATCCAACCAGCAAATACAGAACAGCAATGCAGTCTAGAATGGAGTTTCGTATGTGCAAGTATGGGATTAAGGCCTAAAACTCCAACACAAACCTTCTACCCACAGCAGGAAGCTACCTAAGTTTAGTTTGGTATCAGCTTAAAGAGATTCCATCTTAACAGGAATCTGTTGCTCCAGAAGGAATACTGCCTCCAATTGAAATCAACCATAACAGCTGTAAAATTTTGGATCTCTGATTTAAGAAAAACTTAATGAAAAGTTAAAAACTTAAAGAAAAACTTTCATAACTCATTTAAGAAGCAGTCAAGAGTAGAGGAAGGGAAGGCAAACACACTCTAAGTGCAGCAGTACTCTCCTGCAGGGACCTAATCTCACTGCACAGCTGTCACAAGCCCCAGGAATGCCATACCTTTGCAAGGCCACTGCAACGCTGAGAAGATTCCTGGTATCAGGGGAATTCCTTCACACCTACAGAAACGTGACTCCAGTGTGAACCTGTTACTTCCCCTGAGCTTGGCACACAGTACACTGAAGATGAAAAACCTACAAAAATATTCTTGGCTGACAGTATCAAAAAACAGGTAATGCAGCCCAAAACAGTTTCTGCCTCAGTTTGTCTATTTCTGGTAGCTAAGATGGATAAAATTTTAGTTGCAGACATACTGGAACAGACTACATTTGGACAGTCTGGCCTTAAAAATGAATGGCAGAAAATCCACGGTTTGCTGCAAGTGTTTTTGAATTCCAGCACTTTGAAAGCAGAATGGGGGACTTTTAAAATGGTTTTTTTTTTTTAAATCAGGGTACTTAACAATTCAAATTATCAGTAGCTTCGACTATTATAGATGCAGATGTGAGAAAAGAAACAGTACATTTAAAAACCAACCAAAAAGTTACTATAAAAAAAATGGCCAATGCTGCACATAGCACATTTAGAAAGAACTGCAAATCTCCTTTAGTAAAAACAAATGTTTTCTATCTTTAGGGAAGCACTTCAAATTGAAGGTTATCTCACTGCAATATTGTCACAGACATGTTTTATGAAAAATCTTTTTGCTAGGCTTTTTTCTCCTGAGAAGCCGAGAGGCCTCAGGAACAAAATGCAAAATGTAAACAATGGTTATCTGCTGCTGTGGAATGCAGCAGGTGAATCTGTCATTGGTCTCATGTGGTTGTTTCTAATTAATGTCCAATCACAGCCCAGCTGTCCGGACTGTCTCCGTCAGTCACAAGCCTTTGTTATCATTCCTTTTCTGTTCTTAGCTAGCCCTCTGATGAAATCCTGTCTTCTATTCTTTTAGTATAGTTTTAATATAATATTATCATAAAATAATAAATCAAGCCTTCTGAAACATGGAGTCAACATTCTCGTCTCTTCCCTCATCCTAAGAGCCCTGCGAACACAACCACACAATATTTCTTTTTTTTATGGACAAGTAAGTAACTAAGGAGAAGTCCCCACGAGTACAAGGTAACTGTGTAGGGATCCTTCTAAGTAGGAATCTGGCAGATGATGACCAACCTGCTTTTGAAAACCCTCAGTAACTTTTACCTGATCAGAAGCTCGGGAAAAAACCCAACTATCAAACATAACAAAAGCCACTACAACTTCCCATGTTCACTCAAACAAATAGTATCATCTGCATTCAAAAGTTTGTAGTCGTAACACAAAACAGTGACAAAAGTATAAAACAAAATCCCATCTGGTTAAGTATGTGGACTAAGGTTTTCGTAACAACAGAAATAGGGCACACAGTTCTTAAAGACAATACATTACTAGCACTTTTATTTAAGTTTGTATCTTAGTCATAAATTTGAATTCTCACCCCCAAGCACTGAAAAGCCCCAAGAGTTCCCTCTAGTGAGATAGCAAAATCTTTGTCCCTCCCTTCAGAGCAGCATCCACCCAAAGCAAAGACATCATCTCCTACAACTTCCAGGTCAGTCAGGCTGCTCTACTGAGGAGAGGCAAGGGAAACCAGCAATGGAAGAGAAGACAGCTACACAAACAGAACAGAATCAGATTGAACTGGGGTAGTGGAACATTCTACTGCAAAGTCTGAACATATATTTAAAAAAACATTCTGAAGCTCAGGTGAATTTGCATTACAAATGGAACTGCTGACTGAAGAATAGGACAAAGCAGCTGCCTTATATGAAAGGCAACAGAACAGGCTGAACTTGATGATCTTAGAGGTCTTTTCCAACTTAAATGATTCTATGTTTAACACCACAGAATCTTCCAAGAAAGGGAGTATACACAGAATTTTCTATGAGCAAGAAACAAGTGCTTTGAACAATGGCCTTATACAAGAGGACCTTAAGGCAAATAGAATAAACACATTAAAACCTAGAAGACAGCAAAGCATAAAGGGAGAAGTCCTATGAATTCTTTTCAAACTAGAACTGCTGGGGACAAGCAGGAACAATATAAATGTATTCTATGGGTGCACTGCACAAATTGTTTGAAAATGAAAGTAAAGGCTGGAAAACATTTCTGGGAAATAACTAATTTTACCAAGGGGCAGAAGTTTGCAAATTCGATGAAAACTGTATTGCAGATGTCTGCAGTTCCCATTTCTCCTACATACATAATGGAATGATACTATGTTTGTGTGAAAGTGCAAAAAAAAACCCAGGTCATAATTTACCTTGAAAATTGTTTAGCCATATCCAGGAAATATGTCTAGACATAGCTACAGTTAAATTATACAAAGAAAGAATTTGAAAAAAAAAATTTTGCAAGGAATATTAAAGATGTAAGTGCCTGAAAACAGGCCACACTGAGTTAATTCTCTATCAAACCATCTCAAATAACTTAGTGGCAATAACCTAGTGAACACATTTCATGCCATGCACTTTGCATCCCAGAGAATGCCGAAAATTAATATGGGAAATGAACAAATGTCAAAAAATGGGAATATCATGGTATTTACAGAAAGTCCACAGTAGTAGCAGCCAGCTGCTAGCTCTCAAGCACTCTTTATAGGTGAGGGGAAGAAAGTACATCAAAACCAAAACAAACCTCATTCCACTCATTGAGAAGGGCTATTACTACACACTGAAGAGAACTAGATTTCTTATCTTCTACTAGAAGACAGGCCCATAAAACTGCATGGCTCTTACTTTTTACCTGTTACACAAGATTGTAGGTCCTGAGCTACTTCATTTGTCAGGAAAAGACTGGAACAAATTATACCTGAGTGCTACCAAATTAAAAAAACCCTACTCATTCTTTACCAGCAAGAGGAGAAGTTGTTGATTTAAGACACAAAAAGCACTGGGGTTAAGAGAAAGCATTTCTCCTGGTTTCAAAGGAGTGGCTTGTTTCTGAGAATTACAGAGGGCTACCTCTCCCAAAAATCAAGGAATTTAAAGGTCCTAAACCTCTGTAAATAATCCCCAAATCCTGCAGAAGTACAGTATGCAAACATTTCTGTGTCTGGATAAAGAGTCCATGGATGCTCAGTAAAGGCAAGTGGGGCAAAGCCTGATGAACTTCAAGATTACTCAAATGTGTTGTAGCACACAATAAGTAAAGGCAGAGTAGCATTTCACAGGACCCAGAGAGTAATGCTCAGCTCAAGGAATATTTACTCATTGGAAACAAATCCAAAAGATTGTTGTGAAAACTATTTTGTGCAAATTTAAAATGCAATGCAGAGTCTCATCTCAGAAGATCCCAAATTCATAAACATGCCTCACTGGAGATATATTTTCATACAAATGAACTTTAAAAGAGAAGAAATATATCTGTCAGAGGTTCAGCTGGATGGTTTTATGTGAGCCAGAATACACTTCCATAAATTTGCAAAGCTGGAATCAGAACTGTTGCTCAATGGAAGCATTTAATTTTACATCTAAACAGAATTTCTTTAATGTACTGGAACAAATGCAGTAGAGCTTTTATTTTTGCTTGTGTTTTCTTACAAATCAATAAGAAGGCGTGTCCAAAAAAAACCCACAAGGCTTTTATCTGTTATTTTATGTGGAGATCAGACTTGAGACTCTGCTTCTTTCAATTTATGCGAATTTTATTTCTTGACTTCTTTCTGGAAATCAAAGGTCCCTCAAGTCACCATTCACTCAAAAAATATACAATTTTAAAAAGGTATTCAGTGGTGCTATGCACTGTCCCTTGCTGCAACAGCATTTCTGCTACAAACAGCATCTGGAATAGCCTCAGTGCCACATCCTACAGACCAAGAACATGAGTTCTTCACCATGACCTGTAGAAGAATCAAAATAAAATTACATCCTAAGTAGGCTCCTGAAAAATGAGGGGGCAGTGGAAAATAAAGCATGAGAATGAGTTAATTAAAAACTTGTTTACCAGCAGGCCTGCTATGTGCTCTAGAGCTACTGTGGGGTGTCATCTTACTGCTTAGCAAAGTGCAGTCAACAACAAGCAGATGGAATTGGATTGCAAATCTATGTGACTTACTGTACATCTACTGTGGCTACACATGCTCCTCTGCTTAATTTATTTCTGCTATGCAAGTAAATCTTTTAACTCCTCATGACACGATAAAGAAACAGAAGAAAGCCCAGTAATTCCACAATAGAAGTTCCTGCCCCAGCAGTGCCAGATCTACCAAGAGCTGATTTATGAAAACCTCTGTTACAAATGGTGACCATCATAATCACAACAGAGACCTGGTCAAGGAGAGGGAAGCCTACTTTGAATTTTTACTACATCGTTTCCTGTGTTACTGAATTGCAACTCTTTTTGAAACAATGAGAAAATAAAACACGTTTTGATTTTTACCTTATTAAGGTAAAAATTATGCACAGCAACATCATCTTCCTAAGTAACAGATTAATCTCAAGTAAGAGAAACAAATTAAAGTTTTCTGCATTTGCTAGTAGAAATAATCCAAAATATTCTTCATACTCACAGTTGAATTTGACCTCTGACAAATACAGAGTGGGGGAAATAATAATTTAAAAAGACATATTAGGGGCTATGCCACATGATCCACTCAAAAACTGTGACTGTAAACAGCATTCATAAAAAGCTTCAATAAAAACTGTATTTGATAACATTCCTTTGACATGAGACATAAAACACTCCAGAATTCATTCTGAAATAAAATAGGACTGTTAGATAAACCTACTTTAGGAACTGGATGAAGGCAGATAGAGAGCACAGGCCCCCAAGCCAGACACATATGATACATTACCATTCTCACTCCACCCTCTCCTGTGTGTTTGCACGGAAAATGGAAAAAGCATGGGAAAGGTTTTTCCGATTCAAGCACATGATCTTGGTTATCTTATGACAGATTAAGACACAAAACAGCCCTCAGAAAGAAATGAATTTATGCTTCATATCTCTAGAAACATTTCCATGCACTACATGAGATAAGGAACAGGATAACAGCACATTCAATCCCTTCCCACCCAATAAAGCTCAGCAAAGAATTGAATGTAGACCCTGCGTAGCAGTGTTCTCATCAAAGCTACACACAGACATGTGATCCCTGACCAAAATAACATGGCAGAAATCACAGGAGCAAGACCTCCCTCTGGAAAGAGCTGCCATGGTGGCAGCCCTGAAGCAGCTGAGTCTTACAGTCCAGAACTCTGGATTTGTTCTAGATCTCTACCACCTGCCAGGTAGCATTTTCTTCTGAAAACTGAGGATTGCTTGAATTTACCACATCAACAGAAAACCTTTCAGCACTATCTACACAGAATACACTCGTTCCTTTATTTGTACCTGAATTTATGGAAATTTTTGGTTGCTGACCTGACAAAGCATGGCACATTCTGTGCATTTAATGGATTTGGTTTGGATTTTTTTAAATCCTAATTAATAGCAATACCTGATAACATTGCCACAAGGCAGTATGTACTATAAATAGCCAAGTGTGACCACACTTCTATGGAAGCAAATAAAGGTATTATAACGGGGAAGCCACACATACAGAGAATAACTGGTGGGCAAATTTGCTCCTATATTCTTTTAAATTGGGGCCACTTCCTCCCTCCAGCCTGCTGCCAAACTGCTGGTTTGGCAAAAGGTGGTGAACACAGTCACAGGAGGTTTCCAGCTGCTGGTGCCTACAACTAATTCAAGTGAAACAGAAAATGAGGTGTGCTGTGCCAGCTGACCAGCATCAGTTGAGATGACAGCATAAAACTTTCTTAGGTATCCAAGAAAATTCCCACTCCTTTCATATCCTTTCTTCTGCTTAAACCAAATTAAATGTTGACTGCTGGCTTTACTCCTTGGAGGATTTTAATACTATGTTAGTAGGAGCACCCAGAGGGATCAGAATCAGTCTTGGATTTGACCTTACTGGATGTATTTAGCACTTCTAAATTTTTGAAAATATCTAGTGCTCCCTCCAAGGATTACTCTCCACAGTTAAGTCTATGAAGGCAATCAGGCACATCAAAGATGATTGTTTATAATTCACTGACTTTATCCTCCCAATCCTATTTCACAGTGTAGAAAAAAATTGTTTGAAGGGGAGAAGTTTCCCAATGGTGAGCAACCTCTCAGAAAGAGGAAAGCAGGAGTGAGTGAGCAGCATCTTACTGTCAGCTTTGACACAAATTTAAGGATGTTTTTTACAACCTTTAAGCAAAAGATGGTGGTCTGACTCCCACAATGTTTTCACATTTGGAATCCAAAACTAGGAGATAATTTTGGAGTACTCAGGCCTAGGGAACTGATAGAATGGGAAAGAGCATGACTGTAGAATGTGGTAGGGTAGAAGAAGAAGAAAAATGAGACTGAGAAACAGCTCTTTATTTAACAACTCCAATGCAGGGCCCTTTACTACAGAAGAATATAATTTCCCTTCCAAATACAGGTCTGCTGCACTTCTCCAAGATCTCCCTCCTAACATGCTGCCTTCCTGAGATCAAAGAAGCATCCCTTGTTTCACACAGTTTCCTCAATGGTCCCCACCTCTTGCTCTGCTAAGTAACTGCAAGGTCAGATATCTAGAGTCCACATCCCCAAGAGCCAATACATGATACAGCCAGCCAACAAATATTTTCATTTTCCCTAGTTCAAACCTTGAAACCTTATGTGACCAGGAACTCCTTCAAACACCCAAGTAAAAAGCTGCATTAAACAGTTTGCCTAGCAGGATCTCCATCCTTCTATCCAAGTGCAGAGAGATCAAACACAAGAGATAAAGTGGATGTTGCTACATGCTCCAGTTTGCAAGTGCACAGTATCACATGTTTTATAAACCACAGTTCAAATTAATTCTGATCAGCTGAGGGGGTTCACCTGACTGAGCACCATGAAGATGTTCTAGATGAGCATCACACTGACACCCACCATAAGCTGGAATGCTGGAGGCACTTGAATGTTTGAAAATGTCAACTAGACACCACACTTGCATTGAAAAAGGAGGGAGAAGGAAGGGAAGGGGTTAAATATTGAAGTAGGGATACCAAGTATGAGAGTGTCTTCTGTCATGCTGTCACCTCCCCCTCCATCCACCCACCCACCTTATTCCTCACTCCCATGTTCAGTCTCAAGAGAGAATGCTTAAAGGAAGAGAAGAGCACCCTGATCTTTCTTGTTACAGCTTTTATGTTGCCAAATCCCCGCTTGCTTCTCTTACTTCTGAAACATTAATGATTATCTGCAAGAAGTATCTAGTGAGCCTACACTGGTAAACTGTAATTAGAAATCCCTACAAACTTTGAAAAACCATTGACCAACAAGTATCCCTGTGCACTCTCCAAACACAGAACCTTTATTCCAACAGGAACTTCCAGTAAAAAATGATGTGTGAACAGCAGACACTGATGTTCACACAAGCTTACTGCATACAACCCAGCAGGCGATTTTTCTGGTTTTTTTGGATTATGCCCCAGAGGTGCTGGCACAATGGAATTTCAATACCATAACTGCTTATTTCTCTGTGTGCCAGCCTCTGAAATAACAGGTAAAAAGAAAAAAATAGACATAAAATAAACCTTCTCTTTTTTAAAATTACAGGAATCACAAAACGAAATGTTTTTAATTCTCTAGTTCAAACGATGTAATTTATAACCATGACACAAATAGAGAAGAAGCACAAAAGAAGGGAAAATACAGAAATAACATAACGTTCCCAAGGTTCAGTTTACAAGGACCTCACACAAAGTTTTTTTTTTTTGCAACTCTTACTAGAAACAGTATTATTTGCTAAAAGTGCAGTAGCTGCCAAAAGCTATGATCCATCTAAAGCAAACATGTTTAAGATGGAAATAGAGTGTTAATGCTGAAGAAAGACAGAATTGAGTATACAAGTTTTCTTTTTAAATTGTGGAAGCAACTGCAGTACAAAGTTAAGTTTGTTTTTCATCTTCCTGAGCAAAAATTGATTGCATTTGCAGATAAGCACCTAAATTAGAGAGAAGTGCATTAAGACAATAACAGAAGTAATCAAATTTCAAACTTTCTAATTAAACCTCTTTTTCCTGCAGAAGGTTATTGGGAATTCAACACTAGCCTTGGTTCACATGATAGAACAATGGGAAAATTTTCCGAATGGTTGAACGCTAACCCTGACAAGTGTGGAGAGCCAACTACAATACATTATATGGTAGCATAACCTGCCACCCACGTTGCTGAGAGAACAGCTTTCAAACACATGCACCGAGCTGTAAAACCACAAAATCCCTTATTACACATTGTCCCTTACTTAAGGTGAAATACACTATTCCCCCCCACCTCCTTTTACAAATCTTGGTGGGTTTTTTAAAACCTTCATCTCTGAAGTTTATTTAGCAGCTAACTGGACCATTTTTCAGACTTTATTTTCCAAATGCCATTTTTCCTGTTTTGTTTTCTAACCAAAATAAAATCATGTTTTTATAGTACACAGTGAAGCCTGTTGTGTCTTTCACTGTTGTTTTTTTCATACTACTTCCACCTGTGTGACATTATCCAAACTTTTAAAAGGAAATGTCTGATATATGACTAATTCACTTGTGAAGACTTATTTCTGGAGTGAAATATTTTCCTTTTTTTAATGGGAAGATACATGACTCATCACTGGATAAAGTAAAAAAATGGTTCCATCGTGCTTTTTATTGGAAGATCAGATATTCTAATATTTACTGCGATTCTTTTCCACTGTTATGCAATCTGAATATATTCAAAAAGATAAACTGCCACAGCCTGTGTGGTTATAGACCCTGGCATTCATGGAAGTCACCCATTGCTGCAGAATGACAAACACACTCCACCCTCATTACAACATGCTGTGGTTACCAGCCAAACACCTTTGCCTTTTCTGAAAAGGCTACATTATAATCAAAGCAGACCAGCAAAACAAATCATACAGGGGGACCCAAGGGATGGTAAAAGTAGTAACAACTGGTAGAAAGCATAACTCTGAATATGGAAAGTGAGCTACTTAATGGCCTGAGGAATGCACACAGCCTCACGCTGCAAAAGGAGCCCACTGCAAACTGCTGGTATGTACAACTTTCCTGGTTAATGATTCCCCCTCCTGCCCCCTCCCGCTGCACATGTCTGCTGCCTGAATCACTGCATTCCAAGATAGTTAGAGGATATACACAGTTTCTTCAGGGGTTTTCAGTTGCAACTTTGCTGGCAATGGGAATTTTATTTGCAAGTGTTTCTATTCTACTGACAAGGTCAATTAGTCCAAGGAACTATTGGTTGTTCTGTCTGATAGCTCTGTGTATTTATTCAAGCAAGCACTTTTATAACCCACAATTGAATGCAGACAGTTACCCTTGTAAACATGACTGTCCACTGGGATTTTCACTACATTTTGAGCATGTAAAAGAAAAACATGCTTTTCTTCCCTCAGCCTGATAGCACATAAGTTTGATTACAACTTGGAAATTTCAGGCAGTGAAGGGCATGGGGGCTACTGTTTTAAATAGATATGATCAACAATCATATCTACATATCATCAATATGCATATTTGGACCAATTCCTAGAAGCTAAAGAACACACAAATTTGACCGATCACTCTAAGAGCTCTAAAAATTTGGTAATGCTATCAAAGGGAGAAAGATCAGCATCTCTGCTGTATCCAGGCATTAAAAAGAAAAAGCCATGGTTTAAAAGAAACAAAGCTATATGTAGCACTAAGGGCTAAAGGCTACAAAAAGTGTTTTCACAAAAGCCAGAAGCACAATGTGTGTATGTGTGCGTGTGTGTAAATCAGCTGCAGAAGCTGGTAGAGTTAAAAATAAAATTAGGAAAAAAACCCAAAACTATTTCACAGCTCTAGCCAGAACTCTTGTACATGAGCAGCATGGCCATGCCACTGGCAAAATGTGCAAAAAGCAAAAATGACAGACCCTACTCTCACAGAACTTTTATTAACATATACATGTGCTCCCTTCACCATACAGGTACTCCCTTTCATAACAGGATCTTCTTGTGAAAAAGAGATCCTTCATTTATACTAATTAGGAATGGTAAAGGTGTTGGCCTATTGGTACAATGATCTCCATTATTGAAGACTTCCCTGCATAAATCTTTCAGGTATATAAAGAAGGTAAGAAACTATCACAGAAAACTAGCAGTTTTCCCCCAACTAATACAATTACTACTCTACAACAGTATTACTACACTACATACTTCAAAAGAGTGCTAGAGAACATGATCACCAAAATTTGCAGTTGGTTTTCCATATAAAAAGTTCAAGCATCTGGCTCCTTCCACTCACACACACAGCACTACGTGCAACCTGTTCATGTCCACTAGAAGATTTGTTTAAAGTATTGTAATTGGAATGCGATAGTGAAAGTTTGCATCAAAGCCAATGAAAAATTCCCCCATTATGCTGGAGGACAGTTTACCTGCACTGATAACACACAGTTTTAAAAATCTGAATTTTTAAGCCACTAGTACCAGAAAGGTTTTTACAGAAGTAAAATATTTAAAAGCCAAAGATTTAGGGGAAATCTTTGTAAATCCTCCTACAAGAACTTCATGCACAGAAAAGAGATGAAACAAGGTAATCAAACACTTGCTACAGGAAGAGAAGGTGGAGGTGTGACCTAATTGTGGCCTTCCAGTACCTAAGGGAGCCTACAAAAAAGAGGAACAGAGGCATTTTACAAGGGCATGTAATGATAGGACAAGGGGGAATGGCCTTAAACTAAAGTTTAGATTAGATCTTAGCAAGAAATTCTTTCCTGTGAGGGTGTTGATTTTCCAATTTCTTTTCCACAGTGGAATTTGAATGAATAATCACAAAAAAGGTTGTAAGCGCAGGAGAGGTTTTCACACATATGTAACACTCAATGCTTCCATCAGTTCCTAGGCTCTCTGTACTTGAGCTCCCTCGAGGAAAGCTCTGTACTTCATCAACTTCCTGCCTTCCATAGAGCTGCTGCCACATTGTTTCACATGGCTTTTCCTCTGCTTCAGAGAGTAAAGTCAGACTGACAGAATTAAAAATACAGGGCCTCTTTAAGGTACCCTTGCCTAATTGAGCCCTTCTGGGGCAAGAAAAGGTTCCTTCATAGATTTGTTACTGAACACTCAGACACAAAAGAAAAAATATCTTTTATATGTACCACAGCATAAAAGCCATGTTCAGTTTTGCTCTATAGAAGAGATGCTTATTTCTCTTAAAATACTCCTTCATAACAAGGTAAGATAAAAATGCTTAACAATTTTATAGTGTGTGGGCCAAAATAATCTTCCAGTGTTCTACTAGCTCTCATGTGGCCTCCCTATTTGTATACACACATCTCATATGCATAAAAGGCTATTTCAATACCTGCACTTTTCATGATTGCACAGTAAGCTCTGATCTGATGTCTTACCATTCCACAGTATCAAAGGGCAGGAAAATTGTAATCCTGTTCATAATTTCCACAGTCTGAAGCATATATTAGTTATTTCCACAAACGCATGATGAAAAGGTCATATCACCTACAGTGACGATGATATTGGCAGGGAACAGTGATGTTACATCATTTAATTTGCCTTCTTTTTGTAAAGATGAGTTCATATGAATATCTCAGCTGGGGATTCACTAAATATCCTCTGCTGGGAGGTGGAAATTTGCACAGAGTACAAATGGAAATAACCTTTTTTCTGAAATTTGATTCCTACCCATGACAAGGCTTAATAAGTAACCAGTACCAGTGGAGTATTCTACTCCCCTGCTTTGCAGATTTCCACCACCAGTAAACTTCAGATTTACAGAACAGTGCATCTGTGTGCATCCTGAAGAAACAAATCCATACTCAGCCAGCATTAACAGCAAGATAATCAAAATTAACAACTGGTGTGATGACTGTGCTTACAGAACATCCTACAGACAGGAAAGATTGAAATTCTATAAAACTGAAGTTTACTCAGTCTTCTCTTAGCATGAAGAGTACTTTGCAGAAAGCAGACTGACTATTTTTAATTGACATTCTGAACCCAAGGGTCAGAATTAAGGGTCAGAAATGCCTCTTTTTGTGAGCGGAACATAGATCACAGAGGAATGGTTTCTAACCAAAGTACCTGAAGCTTAGTCAGGAATCTAAAGGAGTAACAGCTCCTTCAGAGTTGTTCCACTTCAGTGGAAAGCAGTTTAAAATGCACCTTAGAGATGTTTGAATAAAGACCCACAAGAATACATTTTCTTGGCTGATTACCTTTCAGCAGCCCTATGATGAGCCAGGATGTCCTCACTCCTCAGGATCTCAGTCTACTCCATGTACAGAAAACAGGTGAAGATTGCTCACTGCTGCATTTCAGAACATGTCTGGCTAAGTCCAACCTCTTCCCTACAGCCACTGGACAGCAGAGGAGTAAAGGCATAACACTGGGGTCACTTCCTTAACTATCCCTTGGAAAAGCCTCCCAGCTGGGCATCCCTCCAGTTGGTAATCCCCTCTCTAGTGCAGAATCTCCTCAGACAGTGAAGAAGGAGCCCTGTCCGTGGTGCTCAGGTACAACCCCATGGCACCAGGGAGGCTGCTGGGCTTGCACCTGCTTATAGAACACCAGGCAAGGCCAAAAGGGATAGAAGAGAAACTGAAAACAAACCAGACAGCAGTCCAAAGGAAAAGCAAACAAACAAACAAAAAACTCCAACAAAAACCTAAAATAAAGGCCTCATACTGCTGCCAACAAAGGTATTAAGATTAAAGGGCTTTTACCTGAGTCTGTGTAAAGATCCTACTTTATAGGCTGACAGCAGAAAGCACTATTAACTACAACATGTGTGTGTATATATATATCTATTATATATGGATTGAGACTATACCCTGAAATACCACCTGCACTTAGCATCAAAACACTTAATCTCCTTACAGCACAATGAACTGCTGAACATCTGAATGTTCTGGAGAGGTAAAATGCAATAAACAGGTGAGCATCACTTGACAAGACCAGAGATCTCTCATGGACAGCATTTCACTCATATCCTTCGCAATGAGTTATTTTCATATCATGAAAAAGTGTAATAACTTATGTCCTGAGGAGTCTGGATGCTGTTCCAAAAATGCCTCTACAGACTATCTGGTCCATCCAGACTGTTAGTACCATCATGTGGGAAAACTCCATGACGGCAAGTGAGAAAATATTTGCTCTCCAAGCTTGAAGCTGTGATACAATGGCACTTAAGTGCCAGAGGAGAAGGCTGGGTGCACACACCTTAACTGCAGTGAGCAAGGGAATAATCCTGTCAGATTGCAAGGGCTGTTCTCACCCCTACAATGGGGTACAAACGAGGGGGAAGAAACCTCTTTTTCTGAAAATAAATTCATTTTAGGTTCCAAACAAGATATGCCTATATACTAGAATACAAACTAAAGCTGATCTTGTATTTGTGACAAACTTCAGCTCAACAGCATATTGCATTGTGTTGAAAATTAGACCATTAGGAAAGAAAACACATTCATTACACACTATGAGTTGGGCAAGCATCCATGGAAAAATATAAAATGCTTTAGCCTGATTTTCCACCCAGTTAATCAGTACTGAAGCCAATGGAATCACTGTATAATTAAGCAGATTTCTCTAAAGAGCTCATAACAGTTCACACTGCTTTAATAACCTCCCCATGTGTCAGAGAAGCTGAAGCAAGCTTCAAGACTGAAGGAAAATTCAAGAACCAGTATCAAGCAGTTTAGAAAATATGAAAATTGATAACAACATGTAACATCATGGTGATGACAGTCACAAGCATTTTACAGCATCAGAATATTGTATCTCATTAATAAGAAGCGTGACCATATTTTCTCCTCAGTTTGGAAGTAAAAAAAGCACAAGAGCATGTGGCATGCATAAGAATTACTCTGTCATGCATCATGTTATAGTCACATTCATATACCATAAAAAATGCTAGTAACTTGGTTCATATAGAAGCACCATTTTTAACTACATACATTATGCATAGAATCCCATGTTTGGCAAGAAAAGAGCTACAGAAATCCTGCCTGAGACACTGGAGAAAACTAATACACTTGTTATACATTTTATTGCTTTACAGATCTTTAATACATTCATCACACACATACCCTCAAGAGCAGGAGTTTATCACTGTATGAGAAATTTAAGTTAGGCAGCAAGATGTACAGTGCTGTACTAAGCATGACTACAGAAAGGACAATAATCATTTAGTTATTGAAAGGGCAGATAAAAGTGCAAAAATCAAAGTGCTCATTAAGGACAACAATGACATCTAGTGGATACTCGGGAAACTGACCCACAGCCTAACAGGTGAAAGGATCCAGCTGCCCTTCCTCAGACACTGGGCAGCTCCCAAACTGCTGTGATACAATTAAGAAGATGGAGAGAATTTACCACTGATCAAAGTCAAAGTAACGTGAAGATTTATTTCTTCCAAAAGAATGTTTAATTATTTAAAGAAAAATAAAACATGTCAAGAGCCTTCCATTTGATATTTAGGATAAAAGTGTGAGTCAAAACTTGAGAGAACATCACAAATCATTGAAAGGATATAGACAAATACGTAATGTTAACAGACATCTCTACTACACTATTTTTTACTCCCACAGCATCTGCAGCTTTGTACTTACAACTTCCTCTGGGACTTAGGTTTTCAGTCCCAACAATCCAAAGTGAAAAAAATAAAAATCCCAGAAGTAAAACTTCAAGCCACCATTTAGCACCACCCTTTTCTCATCATCCCAATCCTTCTGTTATTGTAACACTTGCCATATAAGGCTGCTAAGTTAAACCTTCCCAAAATATCAGCCAGTAAGTGCTGAGCTCCAGAGAAGAGGAATTTGAAACATGAGGCTACCCTGACCCAGAATGAGCAAAGATACCTGCTCATAAGTACCCCAATTAGTTTCCAAGGTGGACATCTACCAAGATCATGGATTATTTCAAATCTGCTTTTACTGTTAACCAAAAGGTAGGCAAACCAAGCACTTAAAGCAATTCAAATCTTATCACAGTTCTGACTAGAAGCATCACCATAAAAAATACTGGATTTGATCTTTTTAAAAATAAAACACTAACAAATCTGTCTCATTCAAAATCTTAAGCTGATCTGAAGAACAGAAAATTGGATTTTGCTTCATATTGTTAAAAAACCTCATCCCATTCAAAATTTTTGCATCTCAATAACTGTTGAGCATTAAAAAGAAAAATAATGGAAACAATACTCAAAAGTAAAAATTTATGAACATATTCAATTACAATCATGTTTGGTAAAAAGAATCTGAAAAAAATAACAGAAACCAATCTACTAAATTTACAAGATAAAAACTAAAAGCAAATATCAAAATAAACCCAGCCATTTTCCCCCTTCAACACAATGCCATATTTTACCACCACAAGCTGTTTTATTACATCAGATGTCCTAACAAGAGAGAATTGTTTTAAGATAGAATGCAAAGCATCATTGACCTACCCGGATTTCCTGGAGATTATGAAAATTATTTCCTACTCTGACAGAGATCTTGCTTGGAGTGTAACTTTCATCAGATTTGTAGTCTGCATAAATACATAAGGTCTTCACTGTTGTTTTTCTTCTGCAAGAAGCAACACAAGCTATGTAAGCATCATAAAGAAAAATATTTGGGATGAGTTTGTTGCTAGCTTGCTATAACTAAGGATTTAAATGTTCTGGAAATGAATATATGTGTGCCTAGTGATTCATAAGAAACTTGCTGTTGAAGAACTGGGTGATTTTCCACATTACATTATGCACACAGTTGATTTTCACCATTCTCCTTTGCCTGCCTTCAGGAATGTCAGTATACCAAGAAACAGATGCCAAATAAGCACTTGTACGTAATGAAGCTTAAGTTAGGCTTTTCAAATAGGGGCTCTCTTATTACACCAAGGCCTTTTAAAAAAGTAAATTTAAAAGGGGACAAACATCTCTTCTCAAGTTTTGTTAAAGAAAAAATACTGAAAGCATCCTAAACAGGATGGAATAAAAAAAAAGTTTCTCAAACTCATTTGTTAGGTTACATAGGAGCCATCTACCCTCCAAATGACACTCACAGACACAAAATAAGGACATAAGTCACCTTACAAGAGTAAATGTGATGCTGTCACAACTGACATACCAATAAACATTCATTTTCATTGCTTATTTAGATATTTAGTGATCATAACATTTGAATATCTCATTTTTGGAAATGCTATCAGACTTCTTACCAGTTGGGTAACACAACTAACCCATGAGTTCTTGCACTTGCTGAATTCCTATCTTATTTGAGCAGTACAAAGCACCCTAACCCACAGGGAGTATACTTCAATACCTAAATTGGATGTTCACCAAATGAGGCTGTGATCCATCTGACTGCCAGTAAGTTTCTAGATTATCATCTCGTAACTGATCCACTCCAAACCCTAAGAAAAAGAAAATGTGATAATCTTGAACATCCCATTTCTGTGATGCAAATGTAGCTCTTCTTCAACTGTCACAAATTAATGTCTCCCAGGTTACAACATATTCGGAAATATGTCTAGACATCCAAGGTGCACCTATGCTTTTCTGACACAAAACTGAAATAGGGGAATCTGCAGAGGTTCAACACTGTTGAGGTCTGTGGGGTGCAAATCCATGCCAACATGTCCTGGAATTTCAAGTGGTTAAGTAGTAATTCATATTGGTTGCCAAAGCAATAATTAACAGTGAGACTTTTCCACATCTTCGGTAACTTAACTGCTGAACTAAAGCAAAATCATTAGCAAAGACCATTCACTATAACATTTTAGCCAAATGTAACATTTTCTCTTCAAGTCATGTCCCAAAATATTTTTGCTTTTTCAAGTACTAGCTAGAACAGGCAACAGATGGCAAAACCAGTATTCCTAATGGTTAATGCCATCACATTTGAAGAAGCAACTCCAGCCTTGTATTTTCTATTCCCTCATTATCCTTTTACTAATTACATCCTTTCATTGATTGTCCACACTAGCTACAGTTCCAATATAGCAGCAGAAGTTTAATAAAAAATTTCCTTCACCCTGTTTAAGCAGCAAAACCACAAGATTTTTTTCTCCAATATTCCAGGATTTCAGACCAAAGTCATTCAGCCTGAGCAAAATATTGTGACATAAAGAGATCACTAACCCTAGGGTGCAGCAAGACAGCTGATCAATTCCCAACAGATATTTCTGAAATAGCAACTCAAGCACCCCAAGGGGAAAGAATACAGATTTTCAGGTATTTTGAGCAGGTATAACAAACTGCCCCTCAGGACCACACGTTTATTTTATTTGCAGGGTTTCAGGGCCACCCTGTAATGACTGAGCCCACACAAAGTTTCAAAGTTCAGGCAGAACATTTAGGTCTCCCAGCTGCACAGTCATCCTTAGTTAAAAATGGAAGACACCCAGACAAGTTGCTAAAGCACAGAAACAATTTCACTGTGCTGGGTGTGATTCTGCTTACATTGCTTAGTTTGTTCACCATGGAAATGAAAAGAAAAATTAATATAAAATATGTAAGAGTTCTGTTTAGTTCATATCAGATAGTTCCTCATAGAAGGATTTCTGATACAGTTAGAACTTTCATATTGTATCACATATAGAGAGGGCCAACATTATTCATAGTAACTACAGCCTACACTACAGCAGTTTTACTGCTTTTGACTACCAAAACATAAATGTACATTCAACTTTCTACATCATTGTTGTGATTTACCTGGCTTACAGGATGAGAGAGACCAAACTGCTTGTGAGCCTATTTCTCTAACAGTACCAGTCCTCTCCAGCTGCTTTGGATCAGCACCAGGTGGGGTCTTGTTTGGGGTGGTCATTTCTAGTGAGAGAAAACAAGGGAGTTGACATGTTTTTAGCTTGATGGGAAAATTAAAGGATTTTGTTCACATAGTCAGTTTCATTCTTTGGCTTCACACTTTTAGAACAGCCTACAGACTTTATACCTATTCACACAATTATTTTTGCATGTCTGTTGAACACTTCATTTATATATATAAAGTAATATGTATAAATATATAGAATATATATGTGCAATATATGTAAGGGGTTGCATATATGTGTAAATTTTGTGTCCTTAAGAACTCAATACACGCTTGCAACATCCATAAGACATACTTTACTTGTATCATTCTCATTTATGCATACAGAGTTAGGGTTTCAGAGTTTGGTTTTTACAGTTCTGTTTTTTAAGAAATTAAAATTGCAAATGTTAATTTAAAGGCTAGCAGCACAACTTCATTTTCTCCCACAGATACACTTAAAAGTTCTCTTAATCTACAAATTCAGAAACTAGAGCAAGAGATACTTCTCCCCTAAAATAGGAAATAGGAGTTTAAACAAATTGTATGATTTGTAGTAATTGGTTATAGCCACATTTATTTATGGCCCATTTCCTGAACTTTACAACTTCATCTGGAATCATTAACTTGTGACTTGCACTGTCCAAGTAATCACACTCACCCTCAACACCCAGACCATCACCACATACAGGACAACTTAATTAAGCTGGGCTTCGTAAAGCACAGAGCACTTGACTATTTCCTAGGAAGTAGCTTAAAATATTTTTTAAAAAACTCCAAAGAAACATAAGTTCCATGAAAAGAACTACATTAAAGCTTCAAATTACCATAGAGCACTAAAGAGTCAGAGAGCTAGAGCTGACCAGCCATCCTCTGCTGACATGCATGACATCACATCATGCTCTGCTAACCTCTCTTCCAGTGCCTCTCCCAGACAGCAAACAGGGACTGAGCCAGGCTGGGACCCACCAGATTCACTCCTTACAGCAGAACTGACACCAGGCACAGACAACATTGTCTATGCACCGGTGACACTGCAGCTAAAATGTCCCACAGGACATCTGACTTCCCTAGTGCACACAACACTTTCTATTGGCCCCTGAGTATTTTCTTTTAATTTTGCAAACATAAGGCTTGACACAGACATTTTACCTGCTTTCTCATATACAAGATTGCAGTCCTAACTACCATAAACAAAATCTGAAGAGATAATTGCATGTGTAGAAAAATCTAAATACTGACAACAGCAACTGTCACAAAAGGCTTCAGACAAAATCCTTGTTCAAACACCATCCTCTCAAAAGATGTTGGACACCACACAGCTAATCCTACAGATATCACATACATATTCACAAACATATTAATTCTAATGCCATGTAAATAAAAAAAATTACAAATATTTAGTTCGTAGCTACTTGAAAAACAAACATTCTTCACAAAATGGTTTGGAGTGGTGGAAGGGACCTTCAAGAATCAACTAGTCCACCCCCATGCTGCACCAAAATTCAAACTATGGTTATTAGGCATTGGGGAAACTATTATCCCAGACTTGGGAATTTTAAAGCTCAACTGACCTTCTAATCCAAACTCTGAGCAATTTTTTTTTTACTTTTGTGACTGAACTAAGAGAGGTTGAGTTGCATTCATTTTAATTCACAGATTTACGCAGACACCAAAAATACTGCTCTTCCAACCTCTAAAAATATACATAGAAATTTCTACCTCACAAAGTAAAGCTAAATTGTTCACTTTTAATTCAAGTGATCACATCTCAAAAACATCATACAAAACATCTTTTCAATATTATCACCAGCAAGACTAGACACTGTTTTGACTTAAAGAGAAAATGAATGAAAAACTCCGAATTCCACGCTTCAGACACAAGGACTATGCAAACATCACATCAAAACAAGGTAAATCACAGAAATTACATTGCTCACTCAGATTATACCACAAACTTGACTATATATGCTTTTAAAAAAAAATTACTGGAATATTCAAAGTATTGAGAACACCTTAAATAATGATGTTGAGCTTTCTTATAAGGTTCAGCACACAGAACAAAGTTCTAAATAACCTAATAATGCAACACTTGTATTGCACTGGTTCTCAAATGTTGGAGGCATTACATTTTGGAAGTCTGAAATACACAGCAAGAAATATCATTCCAGTTCCCTACAGTTTTAAACTGAGCTTACTTCTTTTTATCTAACAGGAAAAGATTCTCAAACCCCAAAATCTCAACTCCAAATCACTGCTGGCAAATAAATCAGCCACATATTGTGTACTAGTGATGGGAAAGACTGAAAGTTTTCAATGGCTGAACTAAATGAGTCAGATTTTCATGAGGGAAGTTCTGCTCAAGAACAAACATTCTGGAGAGAATGTAGCTCCCCAATGCTCAGAACTTTAAAACCTGAAAGCTGATAGAAATACTAAGGAAAAATGATATAGCAACAGGCCAGCTCACTCAAGTAACACTTCTGGACATTTTACTAGCAGAAGTAAATGTACCTCATTTTAAATGAGACATCAGTACTCAGCTCTAAAAGGAATTTAAGTCACCTACTAAATTTTTTCTTTGCTTTTTTAAGCTGCATAAAAATAAGTAATTTTTTTAGAAGGCCTTCTCCTGGACATGTGCTGAAAAATGGAAAGACACACTGCACCTCTAGAAGCACTGGCTAGAAACATCTCTGAATTTCAATTCAGTTATTCCAAAAGATCATTAACAGGCTGCCGTTTCCTTATTAACAGCATGAATATATGAATGTCTTCATGACACGATAAAGGCCACACTTTCATTTTGCCATTTTCCCCTCTGTGGGGTTTGCACATCCTTTGCTCAAGACAAAGCAGCAGCTTTTCCCCCCATTCTTGATCTCTTTATCCCTTATCTTTCTCACAGAAGTTCTCTCATTCCAGCCCTGTAACAGCCAACTGAAGATGTTTCAGCAAGCAGAGTTTATGAAGAGAGTGAAATGGATTTAAATGGTTGGCCAGTCTGCCTTCCCCAGCCAAAGCAGCAGGAGGCACCTGGAAAAGCTGCACACCTGGAAGCAAACCCTTGTGTAAGCACAACACAGCCAAGAGGAGATACTGAGGCATTCACCATGGGCCTTTCCTACTAAAGCTCCATAAAAATCCAGGCTCGAGGAAACTTGCAGGTTCCAAAGCAGTTTTCCCCTATTAAAACCTGCAATTCCACCACACTGTGTGCACAGAACTGTTTAAATACACACCTGGAAGGGCCCTTGAGAGACCTGACTGTGCCTGAGAGATCTGAGAGAAGTAAATGTCCAGATATTTACTTCTCCAGCAAGAGATCTGTGGACACCCAGCTTCAGGTTTCATCAACCTGAAAGCTAAAGATTTTCCTTTAGCATCCAAATCAAGTATCACCACCTAAAAACAAGCATCTCTTGATCTACAGGGAACTCAAAGACTTGTTAATCACTGGTCTTTACACAGCAACCCTTCTACTGATGTGAAGGCACTCAGCAAATTTGCTCTGAGTTTCCTCTTTTCTGGAGTGTCTATGCCTTTCAAGTTCCCCTCATAAAGTTTAATAAACCTAATATTCTTGCAGAGTCTAGATTTCCACCACTGTTGTTTAAAAAAATAACCAGACCATTTTAGCTAAGGCCCTTTATCATCTGAGTAATCTCTTCCCTTGCCTTTATATTTACTCACACTTGTTACTGTGACAAAGCAACACCTGGGTAGTTGAAAGAACATAATTAATACTGGTTTTATGTGCATTACAGTGCTCAAATGCAGTATAAATGCCCAGTGTTTTCTGGGATACTGTTAGCTGTTCACTGACACCCTTTCCACTAACCAGGCCTTTGATATTTTTATTCCTGTGCTCCTCTTCCTCCCTCAGTTCCTGTGAATTGAGCTCAGTTACACTGATTTCCAACCTGATACCAGGCTTCTCCAGGTGGCCTTTAATTCCAACCCTTGCACAGTGCTTGCAATCCTTTCAACTTTGTATTCCACACTCCAGGCAACAGTGAAAATACCCTCAAAACTGAACTCTCCAGGAGCACATTTCATGACACCACTGTTTAAAAGAGTCATTTACAAGTCAAATTCAAAATCTCTTTAAAAAAATCTTTAAAAATAATTATTTTCAGAGCACACTTCAGTAGCTTGAACAATGGCAGAAATCCTGTAAAACTCAAGGCAGACTACTCATATTCCCCCCTTATTAAGTGCATTGGCTACTGTAAAAAATAAAGTTTAATCCAGACTACTTTCAACAAGCCACACTGGAATATTTCCTGTGTGCACACTGATTTTAATTGTCCTCTACTTATTGACAAATTCCCTTCCCAAACCAACTCCTCAGAATCATTCAGGAGATCAGAGATCATCTGGCTTTTCTCTCTTTTTTTATTCTTTTAAGAAGTAATACTCTGATTGCATTCCAATCATATAATTTTATTTAGTTTTAGCAAATATCTGACTATAGCCTTTCCAGGAAAACTGAACAAAGGCTGCACTGACTGCTTCAGCATTTTTACAACATCCATAAGACTGTTTTTCTTGTTCTTAACAGAAGGGAATTTCATACCTAAGATTCCCTGATTTTCTTAACTGCACTACTCATTTACAAGCTCTTGTCCCTGCTCTCATTTCTTTGGCTGGACCCTTGCTCTTTAAAAATCTCAAGATATATCTGAAAACCAGCCTCTCACTATGCCTCCTATTTTTTTAATTAGGTGGAAGATTAAACATAAAATATTAAAAATATTAATGTTTAATTAATATTTAATAATCATAGTAACTGTTCAGCAGCACCTTATTTTAACTGGCTCACCTGTACATTTGATCCCTCAGATTATTCTTTCAATACAACTTCAATAAACTTATTATTTTTACCCTGCCTCCAGTGCATAGCTTTAAGCCTATTAGTGAAAATTATCAGACTTTCATTGTCAAAAATAATTCCATTATAAGGAAACATAACTAAAAGAATTAAATTAGCAGTTTTATACATATATTTCTAAGCAATCTAAAAAATAATTTTTAATACGTTTTTGGGAAAGCCCAGACTTTCCAAAGTTACCTGGTAGAGCTACAAGCAGTTCCTCAAAGGAGGCAAGCACATCTTTACAAGGAGTGTAAAGTGTAAATATTAGGTGCAAGCTGTCGTGAAAACCAAGAGCAACCAGAGGATGAAGCCGCTTTGAAAAACCAACCGGGAGCCATCCCCTCACGACTTGTCTGCAGGACTTTCAATCAACATTAACAATATTAGTTGTAACTGTAACAATTATGAATAAACAAAACGAAAAGTAACCAGATTACAACACTATGCTGAGGCCGTGGCCCTCAGGCCTACAAACCGCTTTGGTATCGGAAATGAAGCAGCAGCAGCAGCAGCTACTCACGGCCCGGGCCCGCCGGATCCCGGCCCGGCTCCGCTCCCCGCCGCGGGGGCGACGCCAGAGCCCCGCACGCACGGCGGGAGGCGCCCGGCCGGGCAGCCCCACACCCGGCGCGAACACAGCCCCTCAGCCAGCCCGGCTTCTGCCCGGGCTGCACCTTCTTCCTCTTCTTCCTCTTCCTCCTCCTCCTCCCGTCACGGCCCCGGCAGAGCCGCAGCTCGCACCTTTCCCACCTGATCCCGCCGGGAGCAGCCACAGCCGCCGCCGCCGCAGCGGAGGGAGCGCAGTGCGCGCGCGCCGCCCCGCCCGCTCCCCTCAGGCGCCGGGGCCGCCCCTCACACGGCGCCATGGGCGGGGCGGGGCCGGCGGGAGCGCCGCGTCCCGGCTCCTCCGGTGGGACGTGCTCGGTGCTGGGCATGGACCCCGAGCTCCCGCGGCGGCTCCTGGAGATGCTTCCCCACGGGAAGGAAAGCGCGTAGTCCCAGTGTTTCAGATGCAGATGACGCGCTGCCCAGGGCCGGTAAAGGCCAGCAAGACCCGGGTGTCGTCCCTTGTGTGGGAGCAATCCGTGGGCACGATCGCTACAGGAGGTGGTATCCTTAGTGAGGTGATGGGCTCCCAAAGAGAGTGACAGTTCTTCCCGATGGGAATGAAAGCACGTAGCCCCAGTGTTCCCGGTGCAGAAGACACGCTGCCCAGGGCAGGTAAAGGCTAGCAGGTTCAGAAGACATGCTGCCCAGGGCAGGTAAAGGCTAGCGGGACCATTCTATATTGGTACCTTTCGCGTTGTATCAATCCCCGGACGTATCCGATATTGGAGCTCGCTTCCTAATGCCGAAACCGCGGTCGTGAAAGGGAACGAACACCTTTCCTTGAGAAGAGAAGCACCGGTCTTAACTGTTGCTGCTGCCTGTCACCACCTGCCCGGCAGAGGCCAGCGAGACCTTTCTGTCCCGGGAGCTCCCCTCAGAGCGCGGCCGCCGCTCGCAGGGCGGGCTCGGGGAGCTCGGGCGCCCCGACCCGCCCCGGGAGGCTGCGCTCCCTACGCACGGCCGCGCTCTAGGTCTCCATGGTGAGGACGGCCGCCCCTCCCTCCCCTGCTGTCCCCGGCGGGAGCCGCCCTTCCTTCCCTTCCCTTCCTTTCCTTCCCTCCCCTCCTCTCCGTGGCGCGCGCCAGGCCCCGCCCCCCGGGCCCGACGGCCATCTTGGCCGGGTGGCGGCGGCGGCGCGAGCACGTTGCGCGCGCGGGCCCGCGCGCGGGATCACCGGACGCCGTTTCCCGGCCGTGGCGCGAGGGCGCCGCGCGCGCTCCCACCCCCGCTGCCCCCGGCCCCGCCGCACCCCCCTCACAGCTCCCGGTAAGCAGCGCCGGGGGGAACTCCCGCCTTCCCGCACGGGAACGGAGGCGGTGGGGAAAGGGCCCCGCTCCTCGTGGTGTGCTGCCGGCCTGGGCTCGGCCTGGGCGGCGGCCTCGCCCGCAGCACCGTGGGAGAAGGGTCGGCTCGACCGCGCCCCGCCGGGGCCTCAGGGCCGGAGGCTCCCGGGGCTCGGGGCTCGCTGCCGGCGTGGGCACGGCCCGGGCCGGCACTGCCTGCACACGCGGCACGTCATCCCCCGCGCCTCGGGTTCTGTGGCAGCGGGGTCAGAGCGCCGGCCCTGCTGTGGGTATGGCTCCCTGTGGATGCAGCGCGGGATCCTCGCCTGGCGGCGCTGGCCTGGCTCTGGGAAAGGCAACGCCGGCATTTTGCTCCTAGGAAAACTGGGAACTTCCTCCTCGGGCTGGGGGGAAGGCCGTATTTTGCCTTCTTTTGAGGGAAGCTGATATCCACGTGGGTGCTTGTGGGGTGGTGAGGAGATCAAGCCTTCCTGCAGGTGCGATAAGATAGCGGGGTAAGGCTGTTTTCTGCGAGGTGTGTGTAAAAAAAAAAACAAAAGAAGAAGCCGGCAGGGCTTTTCTCAAGGACCATGGTGGTGTTTCCTGCCTGGAATGCACTTGGATACTTCACCTGCAAGTTCATGTGACAGTTTTCACGCCCTAATTTAAGTTTCCCTGCTGTGGTTCCTTCCGTAAACTGCAGTCCTAAACCAGTGGTCATGAAATACTTCCATTAGTTTCATTAGGTTGCTAATTTACAGGTTCTTTCTCACGCATTTCACTTCATGTTAAGGGGAAATGTTAAAGATTGAGTGATAATTAATACTGCTCAGCACAAGCTAAACACACCCACTCGTTCTGCAGCGTCAGTATACTTGACCATATGCTTTCATGTTAACATATTTTCTTATTCATGACGTGTCTTATGAGTAACATAGTGATTTAATACAGTAGGGAAATCTGGGGCATGTCTAAACTACTTTTTTTACATTGCCTCAGTTTCTTAAATGAGAAAACCTTAAGCATAGACTAGTTCTTGTATCATTTACTGTTTTACCTATAATTTCAATTTTCTTTGGGTATTCTAATTCTTGGCTTTATTGTCCTTGTTATGGTGTGCCTGTATGTAGCCCATTGGCAGTGGAGTTGAGAGGCAGTTCTCAGTTGCTTGTTTTCAGTGGCAGCTGGAGATGCTGCTCATCCTCACTTCTTTCCACAGCCCTTCTCTCTGAGGTCTCATGCACTGTAATTTTGTGACGTGTTCACTGGTTTTGTGCAAAGTAACCAAAGATGGCACAATTCTGAACCCAGGCCTTCCCTTCACATCTTTCAATGAATGGTCTCTGGTTCTGTTTCAGTCTTCATTTACTTTTAATGTTTAAATTTTTCTTTGTTTAAGTCTGAATAATTCAGTGGAATTACAAATTCTTCTCAGTCATAATTGCCTTGACTTAGTAAATTATAATTTTGCTCTAATGCATGAGAAAGAAATAAATATTATTAATGCAAGCACATTGCACATGTTCTACAGATTGTACATTGCTGTTGCCTTCTGTGACAGATAGGAAGGTCTGCACGTGGGCAACTTCTTTTTTTTTTTTTTTTTTTTTTGTAATCTGGTGTGTCAGGGTGTGCAGCAGCTGTACCAGACAGCCTAAGAATGCTGGCTTAGAAGGCTTGTGATAACATGTTTGGTGTCTTATTTTTAGACATGTTTCATTTTTTGTATTAAATTACATAATTGAATGTAATGGGCAGCTTTTGGCTTTAATGAATGATACTGACAGGGCCTTTACAACATTTTCTTTTTTGTCTAGCCAGCAGTTTTTAGTCATTCCCTCCTTCCTTCACCTGTGTTGTCAGCCCATGCTGGGAAGATTTTCTGCTGCCACACCATCATCATTCAATAACTCAAATAGCTCTTTACCCTGGTAGTTAGTTGCAAATTAGTACTTTCATACTCTGTTTTTTATTCTGTTCTTCTTGATATGGAAAGGAGAAGCACACTCATGAAGTCAAATGCTTCTGAGTACCAGTTTGTCCTGCCCCTGAAGTGCTGACTGCCCTGCTGGGTTACTGGTGTGCTGTAACATTGCTGATCTGTGTTCAGTCTCCTGAGAGTTCTACATCTGTTCCCTGCAGTCAGACCATCCTATTCCATGTGTTAATTTAAATGCCACTCAGCTAACTGGGTGGAAATACGGAACTTGAGTTCAGTCTGGTTTTGGACAGTTTGTTTATTTGTTTCTGAGTTCTAAGTAGATATTATTATTTTCTTTTGTGGGCAGTTGTCATTATAGATATCAGCACAGTCCTGGAAATATTACAGAAGTTCACAATTTTTTTTTCTGAAGATGGTTAAGACCACTAGAGAGTTTTGGATAAACTGACACTTGTGTCACATAGGTGGGAGCAGAGGGGGAGGAGTGTGAGATGTGTGTCTCCATGCTGCTTCATTACTTCTGTTTCCCCCCTGCCCCCACATACTCTAATAAATGCTCAGTGTACATACTTAATTCACTGACCTCTTCAAAACTGTTCACCGCAGATTGGGCATTTTTGTGTAAGTTAGAATTAGCTGTAAGTTAGAATGGAACTTACATGGGCATTTTCCCAAGTAAGTTAGAATTAGAAAAATTCCCAAACTCGGGCTGTTTCATTGCTCACCAGCCACAGTCTGATTCAGCAGCGAGTGCAAACTTCAGTGTGATTATCCTGCCAAGAGTGAGGAACGCTTGCTGAGGAGCTCGGCAGGAATTGTGTGTTTCAGGCCGTGTTTGCCGTGGTGCCTGGGAGAAGCCCCGTCCCGCTCCTGCTGTGAGCTGCAGGCTGAACCCCACCCGGAGGGTGGGTGGCTGAGCAGGGTTTGGGGGCTGGGGAGGGAGCTTTGCTTCTGGGGCACCCACAGGGCTGGTTCACTGCTGCCTGCAGCTCAGAGGGGAGATCCACAGTGCCCTGTCTGCTCAGGCCATGGAGAAAGGGCCCCTTGGCACTTCCCTTGGGAAAACAGAGAGGGAATCATTCACCCCCAAATACTCTCTGTAAACTGCAGGATTTTAGTGAAAGGCACTGGGATGTCTTCCCAAGGAATGGATCTTTATTTGAAGTCATGACAACATCCAGTATCTGTCCCCAAGAAAGTTACCCTGACTAAAGCACCTTTATAGTCTTCAAAAATAAGGTTTTCAGTTTGTTGTTTCCTGCTGTATTAAAGTGAGAACTGCAGACTCATTATTCCATGCCTGTTTGCCTGGTCTATGGATGCAATTTCAGTGTTCAGCCCTACTTTGTCAGTCTGGTCTGACAACACAGAACTGTTGAATCACTTTTAATTTTTTTTTTCGTATATTCAGTCATTTATTTGAAAACATCAGCTGTGTTAATAGGTCTTCCTGGCTTAGGAAATTTAAATTAGTAAAGGAAAAAAAAGAAATGTAAGTATAAACTGCCACAATATGGTTGGCAGTGTGAATAGTTACATTCATTTATAGGTGATGAAGAATATCTTCTGACATTAGTTTTAAAATACTTTGGAATCTGAATAAAGGAATAAGACTACCACTTCTTAAAGGAGCCACTTAAAATGTTGGTACCTATGGTAGTAATGGATTTAAGGATACAATAGCATCAGCTTTTCTGACCTTTGCTGTTGGATGTCCATCTTCCAGATATTGCAGTAGTAGCTGGAAGATTCCTTCCAACTGAAGTTTATAGAATTTAACATGATGTGTGCCATACACCCATTTTATTCTTGCTTCCTTCATGAGTCTGCAAGTCACAACCTTTCTTCCTCCAACAGCCATATGTAGTAAATATAGTCTGTAAACCACTGGAGGAGGCTTTGGTTTGGTGAAGCAAAGATGAGCTGGGCATCCAAAAAAACCTTTCCTTAATTAGAGATGTTGGAATCCTTTGGATGCAGCTGCGTCTTTGCACTGTGTGGAAACCTGAAGTATTTCCAGACTCCTTCCCAATTATATCATTGAACTACTGATACTGCATTGAAATGATTTTGAACATGCATCATCTGTAGGGCTGCCATCCCTTTATTTGGTGAGATGGAAATGCTTTGTACTTTATGGCATTTCTTTTTACAAAAAAAAAAAAAAAATTTGCAATATCTTAAAATCTTCCAAGGGCCTCACAAGTCTTTGTTCTGGAGCTGGAGGGAGTTGTCCTTAGGTGTGTCTTGTTCGTAGGAAAATAAAAGTCATTATTATTGTTATTTTAATTATTATGAATTAATATAGTAAAGGAAATACAAATGTACTTTAAAGCACATTCCACCTTTTTTTGTCTGTCAAGACTTACATTTAAAATTCTCTGCCCTTCCCTCCATTTGCTGCAGCTGTACAAAGTCCCATTACAATCCAGTACTTGTCTATGTACATTACAAAGAACAAAGAGGGGCTTATAGAGAGGAAAACAAGTCATAATTTCACTTCTTTGCATGCATTTATTTGTGATTTCAGGAATATTTAATCATCTTGTACTCCACAGAATTATGGAGTTTTTTATGTTGGAAAAGACCTCCAAGATTATTGAGTCCAACCATTAACCCAGCTCTGGCTCCTGCCCTGTGTCCCTGAGGGCCACATCTACATGTCTTTTAAATACCTGCAGGGATGGTGACTCAGCCACTTCCCTGGGCTGCCTGTGCACTGCTCGTCCCCCTTTCAGCAAAGAGTTTTCCTGACATCCAATCTGAACCTCCCCTGGTGAGATCTGGGGCTGGTTCCTCCTGTCCTGTGCTGTGTTATTTTGCAGGAGAGCCCGACCCCCCTGCTGTCTGTACCCTCCTTTCAGACAGGTGTAGAGGGTGAGGAGGGCTCTCCTGAGCCTCCCTTCCTGGGCTAAACATGCCCAGCTCCCCCAGCCTCCCTCAGAGCGGGGCTCCAGCCCCTTCCCAGCCCCACTGCCCTGCCTGGGCTCGCTCCAGCCCCTCTGTGACTTTCTGTAGTGAGGGGCCCAGAGCAGGACACAGCACTCAGGGGATGGTGCCCCCAGGTCCAGGGGGACAATCCCTGCCCTGCTCCTGCTGGCCACACTGCTGCTGATCCAGGCCAGGATGCCACTGGCCTTCTGGGCCACCTGGGCACAGCTGGCTCGTGTCCAGCTGCTGTTGAGCACCCCGGGTCCTTTTCCACCAGGCAATTTTCCTTACACTCTTCCCAGCCTGTGGCACTGCCTGGGGTGGCTGTGACCCAAGGGCAGGACCCAGCACTTGGCCTTACTGATCCTCATGGTCCCCATGGATCCAGCTTGGCCAGATCCCTTTGCAGAGCCTTTCTATGTTCCTTATAAAGAATTTTACTTATTTTTATTTCAATCTATTATAGGCATTGATACCATATTAGGAAATTAAGCAGGTAACTGTAGTTATTCAGATACTAATGGAACTCAAGATTAAAGAACCTAACATCATCGTGAATGTCTGTTCATATTGCCTGGTTTACTTTTTATACTCAGTTAAAAATTTTCACTTTGAAAACTGGTTTACATTTTACACCGTTTTAATCCTTTAATACAGAATATTGGCATACAGTTTGTAAATGTATATTCAATCATATCCTTAGAGTAATAGTTGTAGTCACAATTTGTCAATGTGGACAAGGGTGCTTTATACCAGGTAACTTGTAAAACTAAAATTTGGAGCTGTATAGATTCTTATGTTCTTACTACAGCGTGCTTTTTTGGAAACAAATCCATTTTCAGATAAATCACAATTTTATTTCTACACTGGAAAAATAGTAATGGGACAGAAAGGTGATGTTAAAAATTTGTGCAGTAATCTACACATCAGTACCCTTGTTATTTGTATCTCTAACTTTGCTGTTTGTCATGTTGCTTAAAGGAGGGGAAAAATAAAATAATTTTACATTTTTCATCTCTGCACTCCACTGGCAATAACTTAGGTTAGAGTCTGTTCTCTGTGCTGTTAGTGACCTGATCTCTTACAGTGTTTTTTGCTTTTGTTTTTTTTTTTCTTTAAGATCTGGAAGACTCCCACTACTCCTTCTTATAATTGGTGTATGTGTTTAACCCTAAATTGTGCATTATGGCCGACAAATTAACAAGAATTGCTATAGTCAACCATGACAAATGTAAGCCAAAGAAATGTCGTCAGGAATGCAAGAAGAGTTGTCCTGTGGTTCGAATGGGTAAGAGATACAGTGTAACAAAGTGTTGAAGCAGTTGGAGGCCTTTTAAATCACTTCTACTCCATAGAATGAGCTTTTTGTAACTGATAGATTTTTGTGTATCATTCAAGCTTTTTTTTCATAAAGCTTTTAGAAGTATCACTAAAAGCTTGAACAATTCTTAGTAATAATGACACTTTTCAAGCCTTTGCATAATTGAAGCTTCAGTGAGCGTTCATCAGTTACAAGGTCCTCTGTGAACTTTAGTAGGCAGGAATTCTGATTCACCAGAAACTGGACTGATCTTATCTTACTTTTTTTTCACCAGGAAAACTTTGCATAGAAGTCACATCACAGAACAAAATAGCATGGATTTCAGAAACACTTTGTATTGGTTGTGGTATTTGCATCAAGGTAAAAATTAAACTGCTTTATTTAAAGTGCTACATTTTCCTTATTTTGTTATTATATTTAGCAATGCATACTGTAACTTCAAAAAGCAGTTTTCTCTCCTGGATTAATCAGACCAAGTTAACTTACTGTTTATAGAAAGTGAAGAACTGTGTCACTTGACTGAACTGGTTGGGTTGCAAGGTGTGGGTTTTGTTTGTGGCTTTGTTTTTGCTTGGCCTGGTTTGGGTTTTTGTTTGTGTCTGTAGACACCTAGCAGCAGACAGATGTTTTTTGTGAAAGGTGTAAAATATATGCAGTGTGCCTTATTTGTATTGTAGACTGACAGTCTAAACTGCAGACTACTAATTTGTAAAATGTGGCACAGAACTTCCTTGGCAGGTTGACCATGTAAAGGAAATTTTGGTAGAGGTCCATTTAAAAATATAAATGCACAGCTGGGTGTAGTACAACACATAGGCTTTTGTTAATAAATTGTGTGCACTAATAATCCATAATTTATTTCAATTCCAGAAATGTCCTTTTGGAGCCTTGTCAATTGTTAACTTACCTAGCAACCTGGAGAAAGAAACAACACATAGATACTGTGCCAATGCCTTCAAACTTCACAGGTATTTTATTTTTCAAATATCAAAGAGACAAAAATATCCAAGTTTTTGATAGTGTAAACATAGTGCACATCAAAGTGTTCTTGGTTCTTACCCCAGTAGCTTCCTTTTAGAATGTTAGTTAAATTTTTCTTATTAAAAAGTATTATAATGAAATAAATTAGTGATAGGGATTATTTTACAGAGCCCCTATTTTAAAACACACTGCCCTTAAGTATTTCTTATGCTCTTCTATTTTTAAGGAACTTGATATGATTTGGGTTAGATATTTGCAAGTTAACAAAAGCTGTAATAATCGGAAGGTCTGAAAATGGCTTGCAGCATTTACTTGCCCACTGAGTGTTGGTGTGTGATGGCATAAATGTAACACAAACTTACCAATGTTTTGTACAGGTTGCCTATCCCTCGTCCAGGTGAAGTGCTGGGATTGGTTGGAACCAATGGTATTGGAAAATCAACTGCCTTGAAAATTTTAGCAGGAAAACAGAAGCCAAATCTTGGAAAATATGATGTATGTATCAGCAATAAAAAAGAGTTAGCATTTTAGGTAGCTGTTTATTTTTTTGGACTGAGTGTTTGTATCTGTGAATGTGATAGATTTGTAGGGTTGTTGGCACTTTGATATTGACAGCCAGTGACCTACTCCACACAGGACCAGTAGTAGGAGGTTATTGCTAACAATTTGCCTTCTTGCAAATTGTGTATATCTCTCAAGAAAGAAAAGGGTACTAATTGTAATTGTAACTCACAAAAGATAAAAATCAGAGGTAGGTTTCTTGAAGTTGTACTTATGGGCTTGGGGATTTTTTAATCCCAGTCTTTAAAAAAGTCACGTTTTTCTCCCTGCATAATTTACCTGTTCCCTTCAGGAATTTCCATAGCTCAAGTGTTGGAGTTTCTTCTAAGTTTCCTTTGTTTTTATCTGAACAGCTCAAGTGTCTGTGAGCACTTACTGTGTATCCTTGGGATCTCTTAGGCATTTTTATCTTTGATTCTTTTGAGGAAGATTTCTCGTAAAGTATGTTGTTATTGTAAGTAGTGGTTGAAGGTATTTCCCACTGTACACTTCAATGCTGAGCTCTGAAAAATCCTTAGTTTCTTCATGTTGCTAGTTACTTAGAAATAAGACTTTTTGAGAATGAGACTTAAAACTTGTAATCTGCTGGTATTCATGGGAATTCATAATCCATTTTCCTATGTGTTTGCTCCAAGTCCAACTGCAGCCAGTAAGCAAAACATTTTACAAGGGCTTTTTTACCTAACTCTACTCCAAAGAGTGAATACATTAGAGAAAGGGCATAAGTAATAACTATTAGGACTCCTCTTATCAGTATTTCAGATGTTACTTTCTTACCTTCAGACTGCATGGGGATAATTGAATTCTGATGCACAGTTTTGTCCTTCAGGAAGTGCTTGTAAGAACAAGTGTGCTGATACTTTCTTCAGCAGTTTCTTTACCTGAAAGAGTAATGTTTTATTAAACTGTTCAGTCATGGCTGCTACCTAAAGCTGCAAAGAAATAGTAATTTCCCAGCTACATTTTACATTCTCTTTCAAGTTTGGTTTATATTATTTTGTGGACTTCTTGTTTCAGGTGGTAGTATTGCAGGAATAGCAAAACTTTTGACTTTCTGAATGTGTACTTAATTGAATTACCATGCTTCCAAAATCAGACTTTGCTGTGAAGGAGCCATATCAGTATGACCACAGAAACTCGTGGTATGAATTGAATCTTCCATGTTGCTTCTGCTCTAAAACTGATGAAGCATTTCCTCTGTGTATTTGCTTGGTTTGGAAATACGACTGTGTCAGTCTGATCCATACTGTTTATCATCAAAGAAATAAACTCAGCACCCCTCAGAGTAGTACAGTGTGCAAGGGGGAACTTTTTCCTGGGTGATTGCTCTGAACAGTTCCTTTTATTTTCAATGTGTCATTTTTCCTTTCTTTTTTTCCCTTCTGTTCCTTGGAAATGTTTGCTAGAACCAGAGAAAATTACCAGATTTGTTGCATTTTCTGTGCTGGTTCGTGCTTTTACCATTCCAGTCCTTTTTCTTTGGATTAGGTGTATCAGATAGCTAATAAGTGTGGTTACATTAATCCATGCTGTCATTTTCCCCATGAAGTTGTTTCAGTTCAGTAGCTTCTTAGCTGTGCAAATTTAATTTTTTTTGAAGATTAGTGAAACCTGGAAAAAGAAGGTCTCTCTGAACTTTGTTCTTAGAATGCTTTTGCAGATTTTTTTGGTTTGTTCTCTTACAAGCATATTCTATTTGCCTTATTGATTGGAATTTGAAATTAGGGTTCCTTACTATGTTTTTAAATGGTATAAGTAAACCCAGGCTTTAATTTTGTCACAGGATCCACCTGACTGGCAAGAAATTTTGACTTACTTCCGAGGATCTGAATTACAGAACTATTTTACCAAGATCCTGGAAGATGACCTTAAAGCTATCATTAAACCTCAGTACGTGGACCAGATCCCTAAAGCTGCAAAGGTGAGACATTTCATGAGTTAATAGAAAGCTGAGAGCTTCTTCTGTAGTACTTCTTATGTGTTTGAAAGTTTTATTTAGCAGCATAACTCAGAACTGTTTGAAATTTTTAATGTTGGTTGGGGGTTTTTATTATTTATCACACAGGGAACAGTGGGATCAATTCTGGATAGGAAGGATGAAACCAAGACACAAACTGTTGTGTGTCAGCAGCTCGGTAAGTAATTTTGTACAGTCAAATTTTAAAGCATTTGAGAAGTTCATATTTACTGAAACAATCAAGTTACCACAATATGATAGAGCATGTAAATTATACCAACTCAAAGAGAGAAAAAGTAAAAGTGCTTTAGTGTAAAGCCCAGGGCATGCTGTAATATAAATAACACAAATAATCCTTTCTGGTGGCAAACTAGTTGATACATTCTAGTTAACAGAATGTAATGCAGCTTCTGTTTCGTAGTAGAAAGTGCTTATTTTTAAATCCAGAAAAATCCCACTTAACATCTGCTGCTCTTGCTTGCTCACAAATATGGCAAAGTCTGAGCATCCCCCTTTCTACATTGCATGCAAAAAATGTTATCTTAGTATTCCACACTCCCCCCAAAGCTTGTATGTATCTAATTTTAGTGGGAGTAACACTGACTTCTGAGATTAATACAATTAATAAGAACATCTGCATAGTCCAGCCCCAGTAATGTTTTGTAGGTGTTTTGTATTTAGTTGTTACTAAATTCACTGTGGGATTGTTTTTGGTAGAGCTGGGTAGTGAAGGTGAGGCTGCCATTGTGTCACCAAGAATGTGGTCTTTGAGTCCCACTTAATTTATTTATGACACAACCTATTCTTGAAATGTGTTTGTTAAGCTGCTTAGAAAATACCTGCTTCACCCATCTCCTGTAAGGTTTGAGGGACTTGATTTTCAAGAAAATCAGTACTCTCCAGGCAAGCCTGACAAGAAGCACTGTCAGAACTGGTATAGTTTCTTTTTAGGGCCAGAATCTTCACCAGTGTGGTGGAAAAAGAAATAGAAATACAATTCTTCTGCACGACAGGAAGCAGCCATGCAGCTAATGCTGCAGAGAACCCAGAGCTTGCTGTGACTTAGTATTAGCAGTATGATACTGATGCTGTGTAAAATGAAAGCTTATTGTCCTTCTGTTTTCTTTCCCTCTCTGTAGAATGTTTGCTATGTTTATACATGTTTCTGTAGGTAATAAAAATATGGATTGTTCTGTTGGTTATCACATACCTAAAATTAATCACTTATTTGCAGACTTAACACATCTGAAAGAAAGAAATGTTGAGGACCTTTCAGGAGGAGAACTTCAGAGATTTGCTTGTGCAGTTGTTTGCATTCAGAAGGCTGATATGTATGTTTAATTTACTTCTGTTACACATTGCTTCTAATAATCTGTCTCAGAATATGGTCCTCAAATTTACTCTTATTCTTAACAATAATATTTTCTATGAAGTAGTGAAGAATATTTTAAAATTATTAAATAATGTTTAAAAATTATTTTTAGAAATTTTGCCAGCTCATCAGCTGAAAGCCATTCTTACTTCATGTTTAAACTCTGGATTCTGTATACTTTCATTTATTGAGTGGAAATAGCTGATTTCAGAAGGCAGTGTTAGATTTCAGTATCCCAACCTCATAACCTCTCCCTAATCCCACCTAAATGTATCCTGTTGGGCAGCACGCCTCCCTTGGCCTCTCTGAATGAGAAAGGTACAGCTGCTTCCCCACCTCTTAGAACTTGAGTCCCTCCTCTCCTGTCTTTGCAAGCAGGAAATTACTGTCTGATCTTTGTTGTTTCCTGACTCCTTGGGACCACGAGAGCAAGATCAGAAGACTTACAGGGTTTTGGTTTTTTTGCTTTTATGAATTGTTGATTGGTTGGTTTTGTTCACTTGGGCTGCTGTTTTTTGTTCAGTTGGTGGGAATTTCAAGTGGGTTTCCTTGTTCAGTTTTCTCTTTTTAGAAAATGTCCTTCTTCCAGTCTTCTAAAGTGTTTTTGCACTTTTTAGTTCATTTAGTTAAATTTAAGGTAACCTTTATTTAAGTTAGTGCATGGGAATCCTAACTGCTGATTTTTGTAACTTTTGATAACTTGGATAACTTTGTCAGAACTTTTGGGAAAGTAATACTTAACTCGCTTTCACATGGCAGTCTACAGAGAATAAAGGCAGGTGTGCACAATGCTCATTTTTTGTCTCCCTTTCTCAGTATAAATAATGATTCTTTTTTATTTCCATTTACTTAATGGTTGTAATGTTAATATTATGTTTTAATAAGTAGAAAGCTTGCATTCACTAAGACTTCCCTCTTCCTTTTGGGATTAGCTTCATGTTTGATGAACCTTCCAGCTACTTGGATGTCAAGCAGCGCTTGAAGGCTGCCATCACTATCCGGTCCCTCATAAACCCTGACAGGTAAATACAAGTTCAGCTGTTTCACCAGACTGTTATAGTGCATGACTGCTTACAGAGGGAAGAAGAAGTCCATCCCCTCAGAAGTCACTCCTCAGCATGACACACTAACAGGTGTTCCAGATATTCCAAGTCTGTAATATTATATTCTTTTGCATTTTGGAAACTTACTTCCTGTAGTTTCTGGTCCCATTTCAAAATCCTGTAATAAGGATAGAAAAACATTGGTGATTACTTTTCACCTGAATATTGCATCCCTTTCTCACAAAGATTTTTATTTTCTTAAAATGGGCTAAATATTTTTCACTCAAATCAATCAACATCCTTCCACTTAATGTACATAAAGAATCTGCCAGTTCATGCTGAAGATGGACTTTAAATTTATCATTCACGAGTTTTTTGGCAGTTTAAAAAATGCTGGTGAGAGATATGAACTCTCTCCTTTTTTAGTATAAAGTGAAGAAATCATATTAACTAAAGATCGTGTTGATAGCTCTTGTTTATGCAAGACTAGATTAAGAAAAAAAGAAAGAAAAATATTTTGCATTGAGATAAAAAAAGCATCTCTCTGGCTTTGTTTTTCAGGTACATTATTGTTGTAGAGCATGATCTAAGTGTATTAGATTATCTCTCTGACTTTATCTGCTGCCTGTATGGAGTGCCAAGTGCTTATGGTGTTGTTACCATGCCTTTCAGCGTAAGAGAAGGTAACTCTTGCCATATTTCTCTTTTTAAACTTTCCCAAAAAAAGACAGCAAAATGCCAGTTGTCTGCTATATAAACATGTCCTCATCCTGTCACAGTTCAGCAATGAAAAATCTGTTTGATTTTTTGCAGAATTTCTGTGTTAAATGATACTTAATTTGTAACTCAACCCAAAAGCCTTCATTTTCACTTGCTATGGACATAATTTTGATACTTGCAGGTGTTTTGTAAACAGTGGAGTTACACAAAAGGCCCTGTAAGTAGTAGAGAAAGGGCAGGAGAGAGGTTCACAGTACAGAGGTATGTAGTGTTCAACTGAATTGACCCCACTTGTGGTACTGAGACTCAGTAAAAACTGGCTTTAAGAGAGTGGGCCCAACAGCAGGAGTTCCTTTAAACCCCACACACATCACTAACAGTGGCTTTTCAGGAAGAGCTGCTCCAGCCATTCTGTAGTTTAGTAAGGCTCTTCTTCATTCAGTTTGCAATGTGCATGCCTTAAAAGAGGAGGTCTTGTTGCTTCTTTTAAAGCATTAAAAATCCAGCATTCTCATTATCAGAATGAAATTTGCAGCCAGGAATTGAAATTCATCTTGTTTTACTTTGTTGCAGACCTTTCTAATGATCTTTTTTCCTCCAACCATAGGCATAAATATTTTCCTAGATGGCTATGTTCCAACAGAAAATCTAAGGTTTCGAGATGCATCTCTGGTATTTAAAGTAGCTGAGACAGCTAATGAAGAGGAGGTTAAAAAGATGTGTATGTACAAATATCCAGGAATGAAGAAAAAGATGGGAGAATTTGAACTATCCATAGTAGCTGGAGAATTCACCGATTCTGAAATTATGGTGATGTTAGGAGAAAATGGTAAGTGCAATTTATGTTGGAAACTACTTCTCCAGCCCTGGATATGCTCCTAAAGCCCTCCTTCCCTTTGGGAGCCAGGCTTCAGAATTACTGGGTTTGAGTCAGGTTGAACTGCTTGTTGCCTGGTGAAGATAGCACAGAATGAGCCCCCTGAGTAGGAAGAATGTGAAGTTACTGAGTGTTAACAGTGCCACTGTGTTGTGTTTGTTACCTACCCTGTTTTACAAACTTAGGTGGTAGTTTTAAGATAGTGCTATCCAGGGCTGGAAGATAATATAGGAATTCTCAAAGCAATCTAATTTTAAAATGTATTCTTTATTACTTAGTTGTTGTTGTATCAGTGACTTGTTAGAGGTCTAAATTACTAAAAAGTGATTAATGTGTAACTTGTATTTTATTTTAGGAACTGGCAAAACAACATTTATCCGAATGCTTGCAGGAAGACTTACACCTGATGAAGGAGGTAATGTGTTACACCCAAGATGAAACCTATTTAAGGATACTGGAAATTCTCTTGCTTACATTATTAATTTTGTCTTTTTATAGGTGAGGTCCCAGTCCTAAATGTCAGCTACAAACCACAGAAAATCAGCCCTAAATCTACGGTACATTTCAGCCTTATTTATTATCATGTTTGCTACAAAACACACATACAGAAATTATTTTATGCCTATTTTGTAGCTGTATCTATTTAGATAGATTTTTTTAATTATTCTGTTTCTGCTTGTTTTCTTGTGGTGCATAAAACTGAATGGCAACATTTTCCTTTTGCTAGGGAAGTGTCCGTCAGCTGCTGCACGAGAAGATCAGAGATGCCTATACACACCCCCAGTTTGTAACTGACGTGATGAAACCTCTTCAGATAGAAAACATCATTGACCAGGAGGTATTAATTGCTTGAATCAACATCCTCATTGCCTTAACTCTGAGCCTGTACCTGAACTAAGCCCAGCCTTGTTTCAGGTTCAGACGCTGTCTGGTGGTGAGCTGCAGCGTGTGGCGTTGGCGCTTTGTCTGGGTAAACCTGCAGATGTGTATCTGATTGATGAGCCCTCGGCTTACCTGGACTCTGAGCAGCGTCTGATGGCTGCCAGAGTCATCAAACGGTGAGTGCACGTGCTGGCCAAGGAGCCACAATTTGTTTGCACTAGTATTACAATGAGCTCACATTACTCTCTATTGGAAAAAAGCTCCCAATATTACCAGTTAGATTGTGCCTGGGCCAGTCTGACCCTCGCTGCTGGGCCAAAGGCAGCAACTGTGGTGTATCACCCCAGAGATACCTTGGCTTGCTGGTGGTTGCAGCTGGGCACTGAACAAGTCCAGGCTTGTAAGGAACCCCGTTTACCTCAGGAGGAATAGCTTCAGGCGATGGTGAAGAGAAAAAGGAGATGGATTCTGCTGGAGGGTTTAATGTCCAGAGGTTTATTCCATGGTTACAGAGGTCTGAACGTGAGGAACTGCTCCAACAGCACTCGGCCGCATGGTCTGATCACCTTTTTAGCTCAGGGACAGGGGGAGGGGTGGTACAGGTGAGCCACCAACCAGGTGGGAGGGGCAGGGTCTCAGGGGAAGATGACACCCAGACAGGCCAATGACCTCTGGGCATAGGGGCATCCTTTGAACTTGACCAACCACACCACGCCTTGCTGGAATGTTAAGCCTGATTGACAGGACTCACTCAGCATGGGGGCAAGGGGGAAGGGAGAGAGGTATAGGCACACCTGGGGGGATGACCTGGAAGGCCAAAATGGGACATTACAGCACACCACAACAACTCTCTCTTCTTTTCTTCTTTGCCCTCATTTCAGTTTCATTCTCCATGCTAAAAAAACAGCTTTTGTGGTAGAACATGATTTTATCATGGCTACATATCTTGCTGATCGTGTGATTGTTTTTGATGGCATTCCTTCCAAGAACACACTGGCAAACAGGTAAGAGATTTGTTGGGATTACTAAACAAGATTGTCATCCCTGCCTGTGGAAATTAAAGCTGCATCCAGGACTGTCTTGAGGGTTCTGACATTTGTTTTGAATCATGGAACAGAAAATGGGATTGATCCTTTCCTACAGGCTGCCTAAACCATAGTTGGAGCAGGGTTGAGGAACATAACCAAACCCTCAAAACTAGACCAGCCTTAAGCAATTGCATGATGGCTAAATAACAATCAGAAGAATCAAGGAATGAAAAAAGTACCAACTGTAAACTACCCTTCTGAAAATAACTTCCAGCTGCAGTAGAAGCAAGCAGTGTACTAATGGTACCTGTATGCAGATGTAGTAAAGGGCAAGTCTTAATGCCAGCATGCAGTGTGCATTGATTTACTCTTTCAGAGCTGTCCCTTTTGATGTCTACTTTTGTTCCTGTTAGTAATTTCATGTAGATTACAGAGACTTTTCGATGAGCAGCCTTATCAGAAAACAGGCTTTTAGAACACTGAGTACTTGGCACAAGCTAGATGAAGTAATAAACACACTGTCTGCCATGGCAATCTACCCTGGCTGGGGTAGCCAGGTGCTATTTCTTCCAAGAACACACATGTTGGAATTCAAAAATCAAACTCATTCATGGATATTGAGAAAGTTATGTTATGATCTTTGCTAGATTTTGGGTTGGGTTTTTTGTTTCCTTGAATGTAAGTGTGCCAGCACACACATGTAGATACAAAATAATAAGAAAGAAAAGGTCACAGCTGGAAGCCACAATGAGACACTGCTCTCATCTTTCAGCAGCATCTGAGATAGGGTTTGAATAAAAATGTAGCATGTCATGGTATGTCAAATACAGCTTACATTTGCAGTTCCAGACCTGAGTGAGCTCAGGATGGAGATCAAAGTTGCCTGTAATCATATGATATAAAACTTCTGAAAATATAGCTAAAATATTCTTCTCTCTCAACAGTCCACAGACTCTCTTGGCTGGAATGAATAAGTTTTTATCTCAGCTTGAAATCACTTTTAGAAGAGACCCCAACAATTACAGACCAAGAATAAATAAACTCAATTCCATCAAGGTAAGAGAAGACTACCTTTGCAGTACAGGAGCTATGATTGTTTGATACGAAGCCAAATTTTAAAATATGGAACAAAATGAAGATTGACAGGGTAGTTCTACTGTGCTGGAAAAACAGCATGTGAAACTAGTAAGATTTTGTAATAAGGGAAGCAGAAAGGAGTTTAGATAAGTGTCTTTTACTTCAGTTATGTTCAAGTCTGCCAAAGACTGCTTCAAGTAATGGTGATCTTTTTTCTCTTCCCAAGGATGTGGAACAGAAGAAGAGTGGAAACTACTTCTTCCTGGATGACTAAATATTGAATCCCAGCATCTTTTTAACTGGCATCTAGACATGCGTATTGGAATCTAAACAGCTGTGATGAGATGGCTCAGATCAGGTTTTAGAACAATTAATCTTTTGGAGCTTAAAATCTCTTGCTGCATTTAACATCTGAGATAGTAGCAGTAAACATCCTAGTCTGAGTAAAACTGCCACTTTCTATATTTTGGTGACACAGCCCTATTTTCAGTGTGATAATTTCAAAATAGACCACGTTGAAATTGTGCAAATGGGTCTCCTGATTTTTCAAAATTTAAGGAAAGTTTTCAATTGAATATATCCTACTCATGTACCAAGTACTGACTGAACTTCCTCATTTTAAAATAAATCTTTGAAGCTGTTTTCTGTATAAGAGGGAAGTTTACTAAGAATGTCATGCTGCAAGAGTGACTCCTCTTTTAAAAAGGTTGAATCTCTCGGGCTGAGGGTTTCAGAAATAAAATACCCACGTAACTTGTGACACTGCAGAATTTCTTCAATTACTAATTCAGAAGTGTGTATATTTATATAATGTCACACACCCTTTTCTCACACTGAAGGTCACTATGCCTTTTTTTAGTCATCTGTCCCTGTGCATGTTCTCAGACCTAGGGAGATGAAAATAATCATTGAAATAATCCTAAAGAATATAAACATTTTTTCCATCTATCCAACTCACTCTTCCATTAAGTTTTCTTAAGGCTAAGATGCAGGAATTACTTTTCCCTAAAGTAAAAATCTTTAAACCTTACTATGACAAAAAAGAAAAATAATTGAATAAACATTGTTAAAAAATTTCCCTATGCACTAAGGTCCTTCAGGGAACAAGAAGGAAAACTTGAATATTCCTGCTTACTTAAGCAGACATGCAAAAAACAACTTTCAGGTATGTGTCTTAGAGGAAGGAAGGGTATTTTCCATTCAACAGTTCTCTGCCTTCACTGGCATGTGAAAAACATGATGAGAAAACATGGCTTTGTTCCTTGTTTACATTTTTGCCTCAGAAGCTACAGAAAGGAGTGGAGGTAATTTGTGGGGTTTTGCCATTCTGTGTGTTAGTAACATGTTTATTTCATAACCTTGGCAGTACTGAGCATTATATCCACACTGCCTCTCTCTGTCTGTAACAGCAGTGCACCTGTACTGCAGCAGCACAGGGACTCTGAAGTGCAGGTACTGAGTACAGCCCTACACAACCATGCTGGTCAGACAAAACTTCCACAGGCTGACTAAACTTGTTCTCCTCTGCACAGCCTAACTCCCTGTGGACTGGAGTTGTGCAATCTTCTCTGAATCAGTTGTGAAAAGGATATGGTAAAGATGTGGTTCAGCTGTGTGTCACGCAGCTGAATATTACATGTATTAACAGGAGGATCCTGCAATTAAAACATCTTGCCACAGGCCAGAGGTTGGGCCAATCAGTCTACTACTACTCCTTCAGCAAGAGAGGAAACCAGACTTACTTGATCAGCACTGGAGAAAATACACCTACACCTTCCAGTCCTTCACTGTCCTAGAGTAGCAAGGCAGTGTAGGCCCAGGTGAAAGAAGTTGTTTTTTAAATGCAAATACTAAAAGCACATCCCTCCCAGTTACTGCCATGCATCTCTTCCCCAGTGTTTCCCAACAGATTTCTGTGAGAAGTGTTCCTGGCTTCATTCTTACAACAAAGCTTGTGATGAACTACCTGCTCTAGGACAGAATGAGTAGTTCAGTGACTGCTGCACAAATTTGGGGTAGAGCTAGAGTTTCAAATTCACCAGTAAACTCAACATGCAGCCCTCTTTATGATTTTGAAAGGAGTTGAAATAAACAGAGAATCTCAATGGTAACAACAGTTAAATGCTTCAGTGCTTGCTTTGTTCTCCACCTGAAAAAGTGAAGAGTGCCTCTTTTGAAATCCTGAATGGAAAAGTATTTAGATTAAAAAAAAAAAAAAAGCCTCCAGCATGTAAGAACAAAAACTCCAAATTGAGTTTATGGCTGCTTTTTGTTTGCTGCCTGCCATATGCTGGTCATCATTCTACTGCTTACTACAACTGGCCCTGTAAGAACAACATTTCATTTCATGCCATTGCAACAGGTTTAAATACATACATATAATTTAAAAGGCAAGTGAAAAGACAAAACATTTATTTTAATTAGGGTTTTATACATAGCATGCATCTGAAAACAAACTCTTTATCATGTAACTATCACTCTGGTATCTGCACCAAGGGTGTACAATCTCAGACACAATGAATGGGTACCGTCACCTACACTACTGTATACAGAGATATAAAAATATACACAACAGTTCAATTTTACAGAGCAACAGAGCTGAGTGAATACTGTGCACACTGCACTCTCCGAGCCTGGACAGCTGAACATCCAGGCTGCAAAGGCAACAGGAACACTGCGGAGATCGTAACTGGGCTCAGAAGAAACAGCATCAGAACTCTGACACAGTGTAAAAATATAAGGCAGAAGCCACTTTCTTCTGAATTGTAGGGAAGAGCAGAGCACACTGAGACTCTCCATTCTTGCTTTTAAAAGTAGTTCCAGCAAGGAGTTGTACATGCAAAACATCAACAGTGCAACAACAAAAGAATACTGAACAGTAGCTCAATCGTACAAACTTAAAAAAATGTAACATGTACTTTATGCATCTCCTCACAAAATATCTAGGATTTGTCAGTGCATTAGTGTTAAAGTGGCATTAAAAAAACTTCTGCTATTATAACAGATGCAGAATTATTTTGGAAATGCATAGCATCTACATTTTTATTGTCTTTGTAATTATTCAGTTGGCATAGGCACCATTCTAGTCACACCAGCATTAAGAAGAATTCATGGTGGAAACAGCCATTCTTATCAGTTCATACACAGGTATTCTTGACCGCTTGTCTTGATTTTGATTTCAACAAATAAATGCTTTTTAAAATTCAAAAATATACCCTATGATTATGAAAAGAACTATATACAACATACCTAAGACACAGGGTTAGCTGGCTGCCATACGTGTAACACAAGAGAAACATTCAAGTTTGACAGATACTTTTTTCTTTTTGAGATGAAAGGCCTTTGGGTTGGAAGCATATCAGAGACAACAGTGCAGTAGGCTGAGAATTCCTTTAGCTCAGTTCAGAACTAAGGCATTGTATGATAAAATATACATTTATATTTGGTGCAATGTTACTGTCAATTTTAGGATCTAGATCACATCAAATGCTGTCATTTGTCACTCTAGTAAACGCACATACCCATTTTCTATCACAAACGGAAACCTTTGTGAGGAAAAAAATTATCAAACACTAAACCTATTTTTTTTCCTAATTTGACATTGAAGAAAAACTGCTAAGCCAAACAAATTCTAGAATCGCCCCCCCCAAGAACCCTATGGTAGGACTTGACATCCTCCTAAGTCTTTACTTGCCAAAAATTAGCCCAAAATTAAACATCATTGAACTTCACTAAAAAGAAATTAGGATTTTAAACTGCTACTTCAAATTACTTTTTGCTTAAATTTTCCAATTATCCACTCATTTTATGCTTGCTGCCCCCTCTGATTATCTCCCAGTGCTGCCCTTCTCCTGTCATTCCTATATGGCTGCCCTCTAAAGTTTCTCTGATACTGGTAGCCGTCATCTCTGCTTCTGCTGGGTGGTCCTTTCCAGGCCTCCTCATTTCTTTGGAACTGGTATCCTCCCCTGCTGGAATAACCCCTGTCAGGTCTGGGCCTTCTGCCTCCTCCGTAAGTCTGGTTATAGAACTGCTTGGACCTGCCGCTCCTCAGCATGTCGGAAACCTCCGTGTCGTCCTCAGAGCTCTCCTCCCTCGTTCTCTGGGCCCTGCTGTCCGGCTGCGCGTTCCCAGCGCCCTTGGACTCTCTCCCTTTAGCAGGCCTCTCCTTCCGGCCGGGAGTGCTGGCTTTCAGTTCGTTTTTGGGAGGTTCTGCCAGCAGTGCCTGCGTGCTGGGCCCTGCCGTCGGCCTCTCTGGGCCCTGCGTCTGCGGAGGGCGATGCTGCTGCCCGGCTGCTTTCTGCTTAGGAGCAGCAGGACTGGTTTGCTCCAGCTGAGGTGCCCTGGCTGAAGTGTCTTTTGGGCTCCCTGCAGCAGCCACTGGGAATGGGACGGTATTGGAGCCACTGTTGGTCTTCTGGAGCTGCTCTGCACAGTTCACTCCAGGAACTGGAGGGCTGCACTCTTTGCCCACGTACATGCTGGCAGACGTGCCAGCTGCTGCCTCTTTGTCCTCAGGAGACAAGACAACGTTAGGTCTCGCTACTGAATTCTCAATGAAACCCTGAACTGGGTACCCATACCAGAAGTGAGGAAAGAAAGGAGGTGCTATTGGAACAGCTCCTAGGAAGTGATTGTGTCCAAAGGGAGGCTGCGGGAACATATTTTTCCCTCTCAGGGACTCCTCATAGTTGGCATGAAGAGCCTGCGCTGGATTCTCCGGTTCGACACAGACCTGTCCTTGACTTTCCGTCACCTGAGCTGAAGGTATGATCAGAGGCAGTGATGGAGATCTGTCAACCTGTGGAATCTGACCATTGGACCTGGCCTCGGTCTGGACAGCAAAGTGCCTGTTTGGTCGTGCAGTGTCGTTTTCGTTCTGAGCTGGAGCAGCCTCCTGGAACCAGGGGTTGTGCGGATACACAGGAAGGGACACGTTTGGGTACATTCTACAAGCAGCTAAATAGGCCTGGTGCAGGGGGTACAGGTAAGAATGGGGTGCCCACATGGGACAACTGTATGCCTGCAAGACAGCAGGGAAGAAAAAAGATTTCAATCAGTTATTTGGTCTTTTGAAAGTTCAGAGAGACATAAAAGCACGTCAGTCATTTACCATTTCAAAACAATATAGGAGATAAAGAAAAAGAATTTTCTTTACAGTGACTGCCCTCCATTCTACATCATACGACTCTTGGATGGTGTTCTTATTTTTTGTTTTCCTTCCAAATGCAGTTGAAATGGGCAACAGTTATAACCAGTAAGAAAACTTAGTATCAATTTCTATATGGTTAAAGACATAAAGCTTGACTTAGTAAGTCATACTCTAGCTATGTTTTTGAAGAGAAACATTTCAAACTCATTTTCCAGAATCACATTTACTAATTGGCAATTTCTTCTACTAGACCTCACTTTGCAAAGGCCACTGCAATGAAGTTGTCCAACTCAGGTGGTGACCCTTTCCCTTTTCTCTACTTCCACGTCAATGAACTGGACTCTCTAGAGACAGTTCCTGGAGCAAACCATCCTGGAAAGCCTATGCAGAACTCCTCTGCAGGAGCCCCTTCCCTTTCAATGGGCAGGGGAAGGGTGTGGGCAGGGTCTAGAGCAGAGCAGCAGACAATGCAGAGGGCATTTCCCGGGCCTGCTGTGCCCTGGGACACCAGCAGAGCAGCACAGCCACTAGAACGTGGGCTGGGACCAGCAGATGGTGCTGAAGCACCAAACGACAGGCGAGAACCTCAATAATCCACAGCAGCAGTAAGGAGAGTCCCAAGCATGTCAGCTTAGGAAACTCAGGCTGTTTGAATGCAATGGAGTGACAACTTGCTAATTAACAACTTAGGGCTTTCCTATTAAGCACAGAGACTTCTATTAGGCAGAGGAATCAAACTGACATTGGAAACTGTGCTGAATATTCCCTTTCCATGCCCAGACACGAAACAATATCGTTGCTATGGCCAAAGTCCCATGAAATAAGCCCAAGAGCTCTCAGCACCTTGCCAAAAGAAGGAGTAAGAAGGTAAAAAAGGAACATTATTTTGTGCAGAAGGGAGAAAGAAAGCAAACAACTTTGCCTTGCCCAGCAATGGAAAATGTTGGGTTTTAGCTAAGCCTCTTCCCCAACCTCACCATAGATGTGCACCACATTTACACATACACACTACTATAATTACTGAAAGGATAGAATACTATTATCATTAACCTGAGCAAAAAGAACAGACATGCAGGGTACTTAAGGGAGTGGCCCCAGGGAAAGATTTTGGGATCTGCACCCAGTGGCTTTGCCAGTACACAGCCATGGTTGAAGTCCAAGGGCATTTTCTCATTCCCTATATGTGCCATCCAAAAGAACCATCTTCACATTCACAATTTATCTGTGACTTTGTAAAGCACAATTTGCTGGCTGTGCAGCCACAGTTGGAAGCCAGGTCTCACTATGCTACTGATATGAATTTGAATTCTGCTGACTTGAAGTGTACTGTGGACAACTGCTGGAATCCCAGTTAACAGAACACAAAATAAGGAAGTATTTCAATCTGAAAGATGGACTTGAAATGTACACCTGCAGCAACAAATTTTCTGCACTCTGAGTGCCAACAATTATTCACAAGTGGTTTTTGTAACAAAAATGAAAACATAAGGAAGTTTGAAGAGTTACCTTCACACCAAGATTGAAGAAAAATCGAAGAATATTCTTATCTAAAAAAAAAAAGGAAGAATATTTATAAGGACCTAAAATATTTCATCTGATACAAAAACTTCATGAAGTTCCATTTCAGTAGAGAACACCAATATTAAGTTACTACTTGCATGTCTTCAATTGATTAAGTTGGGGTTTTTTGCGACAGTAAGGTATCTAGAACACAACAGCAGTTTAAATTTCAGTTTTAACAGTTTGTGAACTTCTAGTTGTTAAAGAAACCCTTCACTAAAGAAACACCACTGTGCAGTCAGACATGAGATGTTCTTTATGGACATACCTTGCATTCATAGTATGCCAAAACCTGTATTTTCCCAGGTCAGTAAGGAAATGCTCAACAGCTTCCAAGCTTTTAAAAGACATGAGCAAACCTATTACTCTGACAGGAGCACTTCTCCAAAGATAATTCTTTACATGCATAAAACCTCAAGTTATGATGGGGCAATCTAAGAGCTACAAAGTGATTCTACCAGATTTCCAGGTGTAACAACTTGAAACAGTCACAGTGTTGGCAATACAAACTAAAGAGTTACAACTCTATTCAATATTCCCTCCCACATCTTAAATCACAGAATGACAACTATTGTATCTTTGGACAAAGAATGACAACAGGACCAAAACCAATTGTGTTTATCTACATTTTAAGAAAAGAAGACCTATTAGAAAAAATGGTGTCAAATTCAGACTTCTCACCTTTAGGTAAGTCATCCCCAGTACTGCACAGGGAGTAAGGAGGTGCAACGGCTCTTTCTCCCTTTTCATTAAAAGGGAATCCTGGGTAGAGCGGATCCTGGTAGGGATTCAGAGTCTGAGGCAAAGGCATTAAAGGCTGGTTAACTGCTTGTAGCCACACAGGAACTCCAGCACCTGAAGCAGATGTTACCTGAGCCTGTGATACAATAGAGTCAGGTCCCGTGGCTGGTCCTGGCATCAGTGAAGAAGCAGGTATTTGAGTTGGAATACCTAGAGGGAAAAAATCCCAAAACAGATACATATATATGTATAGAAAGAGAACAGGTATCAACGCGTATCTATAGATATGTATATATAGATAAATAATCACAAACCAAAAGACATCAGAAAAGCAGGATTCAAAATGCAGAGTTTTCAGAAAGATTGAAACAATTTAGCTAAGCTTTCCAGAAATAGCTAAACTGATCTCATGTTTCTTTTTTAAAATTATGAATGCCAGAAGGAAACAGGAAGGAGGAAAGAATGGGTGAACTGAAACTTTCATGTGAATCCCTGAAGTTCTCATTCTGACTAGTCATTTAGAGTCAACTCTGAATCTGAGTTTAGATCAACTGGGCTGCACATCTTCTGTCACAGACACGGTCAAGTGAGATAGGATTGTGACTGTCTCATGTGAACAAAGCAGGCTGATCTGAAAGCTGGCTCTTGTACAGAAGCAGCAGTGTGAGAGAAAATGCAGCTCCTGATCTAACGAGCACTACTGATTCTAACTCCACAGACCACAAGATATGCACAGCACACCAAAACCCTTTACACTGGCTTTGCAGCTCAGGTCCAAATGGATCTCATTAGTTTCAGACATACAAGTCCCAAGCTGAGTCCTCAGGAGTAAACCAAGGAGCCTACTCTTCATGGGACACAGAGCACAAACACTTACCAGGTTTCAACATGCTGACAATATGTTCTACCTTAAGCAGATCCTCAAAACTCAATGCTATCCCACTCAAGAGGAAAAAAGGCCAATGAAGTACACAACCCTCTTGTACCTTTCAGGTTGGGAGTCAAGCAAACTGTACAATACAGGCAATCAAAGATGTGTTAAAACTCCTATGAATGCCTGCCTTTGGAATGTGAAATTATACAAGACACTGTCTCCTGGGTCTATCTTCAACTTAGTAAGAGAGTTAAAGTATTTTCCAGGGTTAGTAATTTCTGATTTATGTTAGTATTTCTGCAAACCTGCTGGTCCATATGTTGCTGGCTCACTTGGCCAAGCTGGCACAATGGCTGGTACAGAAGGCACTGCTGGAGGTAAATGCACCTCAGAGAAGACTGGAGAGGGTGTCGGAGTGACGCTGGGCAAGCACTCGGTCAGGTTCTGGAAAAACAAACAAATCTGAATCCCATCGTAGCTGGTGACCCTGATGAACTCACAGCCATATCTGGACTAGCACCACACCCACAGGGAAGTACTAACTAGGAACATACCCAAAGAGACCTGAGCTGCATCACTGTGTGCAGATCTCTGAGCTCTGTCCAGCCATGCCTGTACCACAGAGCCATCAGTGCTAGAACCACCTCCTCAAGCTTTACACTTAAGTATCTCCCACCCAAAATAAAAGCCACCCTCACAAGCAATTACCAATAACCTCAGAGAAACCTGAAAAGGAAAAGCTAAAGAATTTAAATTTCTACCTTGGTAGAAAGATATGAAATAACCCCTCTCTCAGAAAATAACAGATTTACTTTTCTATCAGGGGTTGTCCTTTTACAATCTATATGCTGGACATAACAGATTCCTAACTGTAAATATGAAATTTTAGCATTATCACCATAGAAATGACTGTGTAATTAAAAGCCAGTATTGTGATACATACGTGGCTGTGATGGAGCTCCCCTTTGTCTGAAGTCTCCTGACTGGAAAACTTTGAAATCAAACAAACATTTCTTACTTGCTCAGCAAGAATCGGAGAATCTGTTTTTACTTGTTCCAAAGGAGATGAAGCTTTTGGATAACTCTCATCTTGACTATTCTTCTAAAGCAAAGTTAGAAACAACATACACAGCTAGTCTAATAGTAAGATTAACTTTACAAAGAGTTATTCACAAACAGTAAACCACACTCCATACAAAGTGGGCTAAGCACCCATCACATATTATACTAGTGTGACATTTTGCTCATTGAAAGGACAGCAAAGGTTAAAAGCCAACAAGAGGCCATAAATCTTCACTGAACTTCAGAGCTCATGGTCTGTTAGCACAATAGCTATTGGCAAACATCAAATCTTCTGTGGTCCCATTATACTGGAAGTACAAACTGTACTAAGCAATTACAAATCCAGATTTGTAAGTGCTCTCAATAGCCCAGGTTGGAGGACTCTGATTGCAGAGAAAGACTAAGTATAGGTTACAGGGCTGAGGAAAGCTGACAGAAATACAAGCCTCCAGCCTTAGGAGTATTTCACTAAAAGCTGTAAAGCAGCAGCAGCAATCACAGCTCTAAAGGCAGCTATTGCTCTGCTAATCATGTATCAGAGAAGCAATAACATTAAAAAAAAATTTGGTCTTTTCTTTAAGATTACCTCAGATGAATTTGGCTCAAGCTTCTGACTTAAGTGGATCTGCCTGGAATTTGACTCTGCAACACCAAGACATAACCTAGTAAATGAACCATTACACCACTTATGGCTAGCAAAACTTAAGCCAGTTAGTTTGTCTTTCCAAAATTAAACTTTCAAAACTAAACCTATACCTTAGTATATAACTACTTCAGAAAACTTAAATTTCTATTTTTACCAAAGATCAAAGCATCCTAAAACAAACACTTATTTGGATAGTAACAGAGCAGCTACTTCAATCTGGGTTCTGCAACTCTACAGGAGTTCTTTAGTGATGTTTGGAAACCATTTCAGTGATGCTTGGGGAAAGCAGGAATGAAATGCAGCTATCCCTTTAAATATATTCATCCTAAAGTGCTCCTAATGAAACAAAAGTCTACTTTTCTTAAAGGGAAAGTGCTCTGATTGGCATTTTCATATTGAAGTGCTAAGATAAAAGAAGCTCAAAGTCTTGTCTACTTTTGACTGATTAAAAAAAAAATTTAGAATGTTGCAGTGGACTAAAAGATCAAAAAAAGTTTTCAGACTGCTACACAAAGTTTCATTCCTCAAGCACCAGCAAACACTTTGGTGTTTGGTGGGGAAGACAGTTAAAAAACAGGTGTGACATAATAGAATCTGAACAAGCTCTTCACATTCTGGCTTATGTTCAGACCTGGCTATCACTGCTTGTCAATCAAACTCATGCCCAGATTATTCAGTAGTAGATACAGACTTTTTAAAAGCTTGTTATATACTCTGTCACAACTAGACAGCAGTATAAATGGAAACAGCATTGATTTTGAGAATTACTGCCAAATCCCCAAGCAGCAATAGAAATCCCTAAACACTCAGAAGGAAGCATACTTGATTCCCATAGGATTGTTAACCTAGTTTCACAAGAGGCAATGCATATGTGAGTGTCACAAAAAGCAGAGAAAGCTGGACATGCCATGCCCTTCAGCCAAATTCATCATGACAGTGGAGTCTTTACTTTTTCTCCAGCTTTCCCTACGTGAACATTTCTTAAAAAATGTGAACGTTCCTTAAAAAATTCTTTTGCAATTAGCAGAGATTTACTAACTACCTCCTCCTGGCACCTACAGCTTTCTTCTATTACTGCCATGTTCCACTTCCTCACAGAGGAGGAAAAGCTTTAAGTCCATGAAGAGAAGCTGAAGTGTTGTAACCGACTGGGGGGAGAGAGAAAACCCAAACAAAATTTTGACCATGTGACCAGAGCTTTTTACTGTAAACAGGTTTGTTTTTCCAACCCTTCTGTACCCTTCTTCTCCACCTCCTGTACCAAGGTATGCTAATTCTTAACCATGCCACAGTAAATACTTTTACCTGCTTCATAAATTACTCTTAAGGCTCTTCCCACTGGCACTTTCTGCCACACACTCTAGAATTTCAAAAGGATCTAATTTAGGGTAGCTTTGACAAGTCTTAGTTTTTCTCATTTCTCTTCCCATTTACTACAAAAATTCCAGCCAGGAGTCTACTCTCTCAGCCACATTCACAAAGCAGGGAAATGTACTTTCTTCACAAACCACACCCTTGCTACCCTCCAGCCCAGTTTAGTTTGGCACTGCTACTTAGGATAACTTTCCCCTCATTGCCTAAACAGATGCCCCATCTTGAATAAATTCAATTGCTGGTAACAAAACCAAGCAAATAAAACCCATTTAGTTTTACCTTTCTCCTTCTGTTCTTCCACCTCTGCTGTCCACTTGCTGTTTCTTCTTTCACTATTGGAGAACTTTTTCTGGTTTACATTATCCACAGTTTGTGTAGCAGCCTGACAGACTAACTGGTTCTGAAGAAGTTGACAAAAGCAGAAATATCACTTCATGTAATCAGTCCAGTGACACCTTACCATCATCTGCTATGATACTATTATGCCTTCATGACAAATAATATCTATGTCTGTAATAGGCAGAAAGGGGAAGGGGGGAGTCTCTGCAGGATACTGAGCCATTCATCTGCTCTTTCACATTCACTGCCACGTTTTGCCAAGTGCCCTTTAAGAGCATTTGTGTCACTAGCTGACATGACAAAATCTGTTTCACTCAAACAATAAATCACATCCTCCTCCTGCAGGTGAGCAAATACAGCAAACTGTTACTGCCCAGGAGAGAGCAACCTCTGTCTTTCACTAGGAGAAAGACTGAAGCCTTTCTTCCCATCCTTGTTCTTGTTTCTGTTTGCCCTAGGATTTACACCCAAAAAGCCCCACACATCTCTAGAACAAACCTATGTGGAGAGTAGCTCTTTACCTACAGGATATGCTCGCTTCCCTGGATGTACTGACACTCCCACCCACTTCCATTAAAATTGCATCAGTAGAATGATCTCTCCAAAATCCTAAAAATACAGATGCTCACGTGTCTCCCATATTTACACACCTAAAGCACTGTGTGGTGGACACAAATTATTATATACTAGGCGTATTTTCTTATCTTTAACATATAAAGCATTGTAGATACCTGTGCTTCTAATTACAAAGCAAGTGCAAAACAAATATCCCTCATTTCTGAATTGCAGTGTGATTCAAGGACATCAAACCAACGGCTAATGAAAGGTTCACAGGCAAGGTTAATGGCAAGGAATGCAGCATACATTGCAAAGAGCAGGAAAAGCTTGTTCATCCCTCTGCTGGATCTCGTAGAGGGAGCGGGACTCCTCTATGGCCTGCTTCTCCCTGCGCTCCTCGGGGGACAGCCCAAAGTAGTGACAGTCCCTGCTGCCGTGGTGGCTCAGCTCCTCGCCGCGCTCGCGCTCCGCCTTCCTGCGCACGGCAAACAGAGAGCATCGCTCACACCGAGAAACTCTGCAGCAAACCAACGCTAACTCCTGCCTCAGGAGAAAGGAGGATGCAAGTATGGAAATAGAACTGCCGCAGCAGCTCAAGGAATCAAAATGCACTACCAACAAATGCAGGTGAAATACTCCTTTCAAATGTTAAGTCAGAACACAAAGCAGTCCCCTATGACAGGTTCAGCAGAAGCTGAGGGAAGATCTCAGCCATGCCCAAGAAGCACTTGCAGCATTATTTCAGCCCCAACCAAAACAAAAACCCCACCCCACACAACCAAAACCATCAAATCCACAACCCACAACAACAACTTCAAACACTTTTTTGCACCAGGTAGGGCAAAGATGATGCTGATCTAAAGAGCAACCTGGCACCCTGTATGAGATCAGGCAGAGCTACTCAACCACCAGAAAAGCTCGGTGCTTTAATGGACCTTTCGAGAAAAACAACTACAACATAAGCCACACTAACATCTACTTTCCAAGAAAAAAAAATGTGGCTTTGTAGGCAGTTTCTGCCATGCACAAAAAAAAAAAAAATATTATTTTTCCCCTGCTTGTGTGTATTCTTAAGGACTTGGGACATGTGTATTCTTAAGGACTTGGGACACTTCCTAAGCATTCAATGGCAATGTACTTCAGAAGAGTATGCTGGAAGCATCTGAAGCAGATACCTGGGCTTGCAGAAGCTCAGTTCAGAGCTCAAGCCAGGGAAGATGCTGTTTGCAGGTTTACCTTGCAGACTGGGAAGGAGTCCTGCCCGGAGCTTTCTGCTCAGTTGAGGTCTGATGAGGTTGGGGCCCAGAACACAAGAACTGGTGCTGCCTGGTTCCCACAGTATGCTGAAGTCGAGGAGGTAGTGCTGACTGGGGTTTGATTGACTTGCTCTGATTCTTTGGCCCTCTGCACTCTGCATCTGTGATAACAACGTGAAAACAGGTAAGACTTTTGTTTTAATCACACTTTTAAGCTCTTTGGGACAAAACATCTGACAAAGGAGGTTCTGCCACACAAAGACAGGTACAGTCCTACCAGGCTGAGCATTCTGCCCCCATGTTGGGTAAAACTTTTTTATCTTCTTCCCTGGCACAGTGTTCCAGCCCTCCATAGGAGAGGTCTGTGGAAGAGGTTTAAGGCTCTTCAGTGAGACAGCATGCCTACAAAACAAGGAATTATGGAGGGAATAATATCTTAAAAGACCAGACTGGGGCTTGCATAAATTAATACCACACGTTCACTAATACTGACAGATCTTTCCATTTTTGAGAACATTGTTTTCAAAGTTCTTTGCCTTTATGACTACACTCAAGCAATGTGTAGAACAGCAAACCCTTTTTTATTCCTTTTTACATAAAACTAGCAAGTTGACACAAACTTAGTAAAGAATGATCAGCCATTTGTGAAGTGCCTGCAGGGCAGACAGAAAAAGAGAATGATCCCAAAAAGCAATATAATTAGGTAAAAGCAATATACTTAGATAAATTTATTACCAATGTTGCAATAGGCTCCAAGATTAAAAGATGTTACAATGATGGTGTATATCCCAGAACAATTACTGCCTTTTTAATTGAGGATGCTAGAGATGGTCCAAGCAACTGTTTGCATTATTTGAAAGGTTATTTATTTATATATTTATTCTATAGTAATATAATAGTATAGTATATACTATACTATATAGTAATATAATATATAACTATAATGTAATATATTCTATATTCATAAATAATGTGAATATATAACTAGTATAATATATTCATTATATATTTACTTTATGCAAACAGGTTAAATTTCAATTTAAAAAGGATTCAAACTGCAAGATAATCTTCAGATCATCATAATTATTTTTTTAATGGTGACCAAATGAGATAAATGGGCATCTTTCCCATTTACCTTGACTGAAAGTGTTTCCTCTTCCCAAACTACAATCAGTGTGGGGTTTTTTGACCCACAAATCACAGGACTTCTAGCAGAGCTCAAGATGTCTCAAACTGCTCTCTCCCTGCCCCCTCCCCACCAAAACACATCAACAAACAAAAAACCCCACCCCACACAACCAAAACCATCAAATCCATAGCCCACAAGAACAACTTCAAACACTTTTTTGCCCCAGGTAGGGCAAAGATGATGCTGATCTAAAGAGCAGCTTGGCACCCTGTATGAGATCAGGCAGAGCTACTCAACCACCAGAGGAGCTCTAATGGATCTTTCAATATGAAAAGCTTGTCACAAATCCAGCATCTAATTATTAAGTCTAAGCAACACCTTATTAGCCTGCTGTCAATCTGTTTAGGAATGAATCTTGTGCACAAAAATTAAAATACTATTGATGTAATTACTATTTTACTCTACAAATAATACCCAGACTACTTGGCACTACAGAAAGAAATATGAAATGATAATCAATTTTTCCTTGTTTAAATAGTATGATGCTTTCTTAACAAATCTGTGGTAGTACTGCTCCAAGCAAAGAAACAGATACATTTCAGGGGCTGAAGTTAACTCTGAACCAAAGTAATGCTTTCTTCACTTTGTTGCTCCCTTCCAAAAGAGATTAAGCACTCACTTTGCTCCAAGCTCTTCTACAAATACAACAACTGGCCCATTCTCTGAACAAACTTCTTGAATATGGGCATTATAAAATTTCCCATTATGGTCTAAGCGCACCTGCAAAGAACAAGAGCGAGAAAAAAAAGTGGATTAGCTCCACAGACAACTGTGAGAGGAGCTAGCTCTTTAAAATATAAACAATAAGAAACAGAAATTTTCCTCTGGGCAACAGAAGACCTAAAAAATACACATCACAGTTCAATAAATGAATCAAAAGCCAATCTTCAACCCCTATTGCTTCTTCAAAACAAAATAAAAATACTATTAAAACAAACACACACACACACAACACTAAACAAACAGCCCACAAACAGCTTGCTGAGGAACCCTACTTAATGAAATATGCTTTTCAAAACCACATGAGAAAGTTAAAAGCAATCAGTGCAGCCAGGCTTTTCAGCTTTACGGAAAACACTCTCTCTCACAATAAAATTCAAAGCTTTTCCCTATTAAAATCCACTTCACTTCAGTGAAATGTAGTCTAATTAGGAACATAATGAACATCAATTACTTCAGGAGTTACTCTTCAGAAGGTTTTTTTAAGAACAATCAAAAAAAGTGCTACAGACATGATCATAGTGTTAGCTGTCTGACTGACATTCTATGTTCTTAAAACTCTTCTGTTGTATAAAAAATAAATTCCTTAATGTTTCACTACAGTATTTGGCTTTAAAGTTGTATTAATTTGGTCAACTCTAATTTTCACTATTCACTTCATGTTTTCTTCCCATGTTTTTATACTATATATTTACTGTCTTGCCACATACACAGAAATTTTGACAGATAGAGTATGTAATTACCAGAGTGTTTTCTCCTAATAATATCTGTAAATAAATACCACACAAGACAGCCTTAGGGTTTTAAATGCACATTTTAAGCCTGTACTATGAAGCAATAAATAATCAACTCAGCATTAGTTTGGTTTGGTTTGGGAGCCAGGGGGTTTGAGGCCTTGTGGCTTTGTGGAGTATTTTGTGGGTGGGGTTTTTTTTTAGGTTTGGAGATGTGTTTTCCCTGCAGTTTAGTCACTATGGTTGATCCCATCACACAAATAAAAAAGTACAAACTGAAAGAGCCCCTGTGCTGCATGATTAACCCAACTGAATATTTTGTCATTAATATTAATAACTTTAATAGATGGTCAAATGCCCTAGAAAGGAACACGTTCAGCTGAGTACCACCAGTTTAATTAACACGCTTAAGGAGACTAATCTACAAATTCAGAATTTAATGGCAAACCTTGATTGTTCTTAAGCAGCAACACTTAATACAAATCTTAATAGAATTTGAAGACCAATTGTGTAACACACTTGCAACACCCTGAGAAGTGCCCAAAACTTCAGGATCTGCAGTGACTAAAGCAAGCTGTACTTCATTACTTGAAAGTGCTGAGATTTTTATCAAAGCTAATATACACAGAGCAATCACTATTTCCAGTGTCAAACCAACACATGCACATACAGTTCCATGCTTAATGTTAAGGCTCCCAGTCACCTTACTACATATACTCTCAAGAGTTAACCTTGTGATTTTTTTAATGGAGCAAGATTGCACTGATCAGTTGTACACCATGCTGTAAGTCATGAACACAGCCAACAATTAAAGGACAAGTATATCCTCAGCTGAAGACACAAGCTAAAAGTATTTATAAAGTAGCAATATCAAAATAGTTAACAAAGAGGGAAAATTGACATCTTGAGCAAAATGTTAATGTGTCTATAAACTACAATTCAATATTACTTACTTTACATTTATCTCCAATGGAGTATTGCATGCCAGCAGCAATAGAAAAATCTTGTTTTTGCTGATCTGGAAATAGAGAAGCAGTAATATACTGTTAGTTTAAATATACCAAAAGGATTACTTTCGTGATGCAATAAAAATGCAAACCCCAAATTCAGGCCCCAAATCTGCCCAGTGACCCATGTGAGGAAAACCAAACTAAAAACCCAAAGGGCCACTTGCATCAGTTCTTCAGGAGGGCTTCACTTCCCACAGCTGCAAAAGCTGCAGCTTTGAAGTATTCTGTTACTCACCCCATCTGGATCGGAGCCAAACATCGTATTCAATGTTTCTGTAAACCAAGGGATCAAGTGATTTCAGAACCTTTTTAGGCAACACCAGCGAGGTGGGACTCCCATTGCTCTCAAGGTGCTGCATGGAACAGAACAAAGTGCTGAAAGGTCAACTACACAGACAGGTCCAGCTTGGCATATTTCAGTCACAGGGCTCAAGCCTTGTACTGACACACAGAAATGCTGAAAATATATAGAGCATAAAGAGCTTTGAAAAAAAGAACTAAACTGTGTTCTTTTAACCATGCCAGAACAAATCTAAGAACTAAGCAGCACTAAAAAAGGACACTTACCCACCTTGGAGCACATCAAAAATACCCATTACTTTCCAAAGAAACAGGTAGTTTTTAGGATATTACATGTTAGGAAAGCTATTAACTCAAGAGTCTCTCATGAACATTAAATACCAAAAATATAGCCAAGTACAAGTTATTGGAAAGAAAATAAATCAAAATGGATAAATACCTTGTTGCCAGAAAGAGACTTCATGCCATTCATATCACTAACTGTTGTAGCTTTACTTCTGTAATAGGACAGAGGCAAGTTATGTTTTCATAATGAGCTACAGCATTACTAAGCCCTGAAAATCAGGTAAGACATCTAAAGAGGATAAAAAAGTGACACTACCATTCTCTATATATTTTCCTGACAATAAGCCTATCACAGAATATCTTCACCTCTTGAAGTGAAAAAGCTGCCTAAAACAGAAACTGTAGCTTTCTTTGATAAAGAAGTATGATCTTGGGTTTAAGTACAAATTTTAGGAAGTCTATCTTATGTGTGCTTTGCTGTCACTTAGGGGAAAAAAATAAAGCAAGGGGTGGAAGACCAGGGAAACAAAAGTCCTCTTAAAATTTTTGCAACTACATGAGGAAAACCTTGCAAACGTAGACATTTAAAAAACCCCTCAAAACCAAAACCTACTCTGTTAGTTAACTTCCATCAGGCATTCTAATTTACTGTTATTTTCTACACCTGACATCACCAGAAAAAAACTTTCCACTGAGAAAGTTCCAAGTATTTTTCCTACAACAGTTGTAGGCAACTGTCAGCATTAACTTCTCCCAAAACTATTGCGCTTAATAACAACATAATTGAAAAGTTTATATTTATAAAATGAAAAGAATCTTCTGGGAAACTAGCTTATGAAACATGCTGAAATGAACTGTAGGATAAGCAAAAGATTTAGGACTTCATAAATTCAGCAAAGTGTCTGTAATTTGTGTTAACTGGGTCAAGAGTCACATACACACACGCCAGCCCCTGCATTATAGGACATGTGGTTTAAATCAAAAACATTGAGTTCCACAGTCTCCAGTGAGCACATGACCTTATTTCCAAAGGTGCTAAGGAGGTTAGCAGGATATTTTCTTAGGAATCCCAAAGATACAGAGTAAGGCTACTGCATTTGAATCTCAGGAAAGCTCCAAGAACAGAAAGGAATAAAGATTTCCATTAGCTGACATTTAGCTATAATTGTTTCCTCAGGCAGAAATATTTTGTATTTTAATTGGCAACATTCCCTAGTATTTTTTTTCCAAACACAAGCTAAACCCTTTCCCAGATCTTTTTTTTTTAACTTGTGATGATTTCCATTATCTTCCTTTCTGTTGTTTTCAACCTGTGGGAGAAACCATCTCCCAAAAGCTCAAAGAACTTCTGCTGCCACATGCCACACAGCAGAGCCCTAGGGAAGGACTGTGACAATCAGTAGGAGGGGATGTGATCCACTGATGCAGCACCAACTCTGCAGTTTCAGTGGAATTTCACACAAGCCAGAGTTAAGGATCTTATTAAACAGAAGAAAAACTGCCAATAAGTAAGACTGCAAAAATGGCACTGTGAAGGACAGACTGTGCAAAAGGAGTCAGGTCTAAATCTCAAAGCTTATTGGAGCATCCAGCAAAAAGAATATAAACCCAGATCAAAATGGAGCAAGCTGTATCTGTATGTCTGCATCAGCTTCACCTCAAGCAGGTATTCCAGCCCCCAGATGTGGAAGGCACACAAGTTGGATCAGATTCCTGTAACTCTACTCAGCTGCAGAGTAAGCCAAGTCATTCTCAGAGACACTGGCACCCTGACAGCTCTCCCTGGGAATTCTGCTACTCTAAACAGGAAGAGGCACATGTTGCAATGGCAAGAATCCATTTATGTAAAGAGACTCAAAGCTAGACTGCAGGAAGAACAGAGGAAGGCCAGAAGCCTGTCCTTAGCTAAGTGAAGATATACATTGCATTCTTTCACACTTCTAACCCTACCTCTTCCTGCTTCTTTTCTTAGTAATTTTAAATGTTTTCAATCCTTACTATTGGATTCTACTACCCACCAGAAATTCAGAAAATTCATTTAATGTGTGTTCACAGGCAACTTTTCAATTTCATTTACCTGTAGCTGTCATCCTCCGAATCCGAAGCAGACACCTCACTGCTCCCATTACTTTCCTCTGCCACACCAACAGCACTAAGTTCTGCCATGATTTTCTTTACATCCACATCAAACACTTTCTCATAGAGCAACTCATACAGGAGAGCTGGGGAAGAGAAGGAGAAAGTGGAAGAGCAAAATCAGTTACCACCTGAATCAGTTCTCATTCCACCATTTCAGATGGTAATCATACACTGACAACTCAAACTGAAAACCAAGCCACTGAAAATTACTACAATAAACTTCCAAACAAAGCCTTTTCCTGAAACCTAACAATGATAGCTTCAATATTTTTGGTAAAAAGATGTTTTTAACTAACAGCTTGATACTTACACTGGCACAGAGCAGCCTTCTCTGCATACTCTATGGGATACACAATATCATAGTGGTTTCCATTTGAGAAGCACAGCAATACCTATTAAAAAAATCACACAGATATTTCAGGCATCTCAATTATTCATAAGTACTACCTTTAATTTCAATTTAAGGCACCCATGTGCTTTGTTATCTTTCAGGATCTCAATGTGTCAATAAAACAATCAACATGTTTGGTGGATGTCCTTTAAACCAAACAGAATTTGAACAAAAGCCCAAAAAAATTTACAACAGAGATTAGTGTCTGAAAATTGATTTTTACAGAATTTTGTATTAGTAGGAAGATATGCCACACCCTAAATACCTCACATTTATTTAAAAAGAAGATTGACAGCACAACTGCCTTAAACATGTACAAAATAAACTGCTAAAATTGAATTCTCAGAACTTCTCATTGTGTTGAATAATGAAAGTCACACACAACTACTTGCTGTTTATAAAGTAGTCTTACTTCAGCCTGTCACAATAGCCATGACTTTTATTTTTTTTTCCTTTTACCTTATCAGAAAAGCCATTTTCAGTTACACGTGAAGGAGAAGCATTTGGCTCCTGGTATATTATGAAATCTTTCCTGGGAAAAAAAAAAAAGTAACAGTGAAGAATTTATTTTAAAAGTAGTATCAATCAAAATTTGAGCACTGAAGTCAAATTCAAAGGAGATACATAACCAGAGAAAACACCTAGTGGTTTCTCTGCTACAATTAATCTCTATTGTGATTTTTAAACTTAAATATTTTCTCTCTCTCCCTTTCATCCATAATTTTCTCTTAGAATTTGAAGGAGGTGACAGGCTGCTAAGCAAAGAACTCTTTCTCACATAGGCAAAAATGTTATCAGTCATGCAAAATAATTGAGTATATTAACAGTTTCTGGATTAAAAAAACCCATTTTACAACTACTCAGAAAAAAGCAATTCTGAAAGGAAAAGAAGACCCACCCACTTCAGGGAGCAAAGAAAAATTTACTAGATAACCAACCTACATTTGTGAGAGGTCTGAGGAGTGAAAGGGAAATCAAACCTATTTGTACCGAATTTCTAGGCTATGCCTGAAAAGTCTGAAACTCACTTACTGGAACAGAACAGGAAATTCTTACTTCCCTTAAGTCTCCCAGCACACAGGAGAAGGAGCAGCTCTTTCCCCCTACCTCCACCACTATTCCTACTTTCCCTGAGACTCTAAATTGCCTTTTCAATAGAAGCCTGTCTTCCCAAAACAAGCTCAGCAATAACTACTCCAGTGTGCTCACCTCTGCAGTGAAATACTTGATAAGAGCTGCATCTGTGCCACAAAACCCTCCTGATGCTTTCAATGGATATTTTTAAAACCCACTGTTATTAACCAGGATTTGTCTCTTTTCATTTATCAGCTGTGGCCCTGGATACCAGTGTGGCACGACTGCAAAATAAACTGCTCCTGCTTATGAGAATACATTTCTCATGGCCAGAAATACAACAGGTCATGACCATCCAGTTTCTGATCTGATTAAGCATCCAGTTCTGCTGACTTAAATTGAGTTATATCCCTCCACAACCTGGCTCAGTGTAACCATCAGCCCTTCTCACTAAGCCTCTTGAGCCAAGCTTTGCTCTGACTTTCAGCTCAGTCCTCCCCCATCCAGGCAGGACACGCAATTCTGAGCTGGCCCCTTCACCTCACAAATGCAGAGATAGAATTCCATACAGTTTCCCACATGTAGCACTCAAAGTGCCCAAAGGTAATATTTAACTAGTCTGATTCTTTCCTCTTATCAGCTGTCTCATCAATAGACAAAGCCATTAATTTACAGTAAACATTTTGAAATTCTGAATTGTTAATGAGTTTATAAACAGCAGACAGTGAAGATGCTGTGGATTACTCACTCCCTTGCACAATAATTAGAAAGCAGTTATAAATACTCAGCATATTGTTTCTCACTACTTTGTGAAGAAAGATTTAGTATATAGGAAATGGGTACAGCTCACATATGAGCAATAGGGTTAGTACTAAAACCTTGGTGAGTAACAGGAAGAAAAGCAATCTTCACAGAAGAACCAGGATATTGAAATTAACAAAGTAATAACTGTATGAGATTACTCACATCTGGCTGTGCAGGTGAGATACATGGCATTATTGCAAACTCACTTTTCTATTTTTATTTAATCTATTGACAGCTGCAATTCTCAAATATATTTATAATTTTACAGAGTATGGTATAACATAATTCTATCTTTGCTGTTCCAACTGATTTACTAACAAAACAACAGAAATTATCTCAGCAAAACATATTGAAAGGTTTTCTTACTTGTACATAAGAGAAAGGGCACTTATTTCTACTTGTCCAACCCATTCCTGTATTGAAAGCAAAAGAAAATTAAGTTCAAACAAACACACAATTATACCTCCTCATAAGCAGATCAAGAGATGCAAGAAATCATTGTTGAAAATAAATATATGAACATTAAATCTGTTCAGCAAGACATAAAAACACAATTCCTCAAATCATTTTACAGTAGAGAGTACATACATAAAACTATATATTCACGTAATTCAAAGACCTAAGTTCAATCAAAAACACTTCAGAGGAAAAAAAATCCAATTAGCCATCAACTTCAACAAAAGTACTTGCATTCTATCATAAATCAGGTCTAACATACCTGCGGATTTTCCAAACTTTTTAAATAATCTTCAAATGGCCCCTCTATGAACTGCATTAAAAGAAAAGAAAAAACAACCATCAGTATTTAGTGACTTTTAATAGTGCAGCATATGGAATCCCCAACATGTGACCCACTGTACCAATGGGAATGTACCACTGGAAATGGAAGTCTCCCCTGTCCTCACAAAGCTCATAATGTACATATAAAGGGGTGTAGAGATGAAGGAATGAACAGCCAAACACACAGGTCTGCCTTGCAGAAAATAACCACATAAACAGCTGTAAAATAAACCAAACAAAACCCCAAAAAAGAAACTCAAATGGGGAATCTGGAAGAAAGCAGAGATGATGTGATGTAGATGTTTATAGGCAATTCATCTAAGGCATGCAGAGCATCACTGAAGAGAGAATTGTGGACTTGAACTCCAACATCTTGTTAAATAAACAGCAATGGACAACCAGAAACAGGAGTCCCATGTCTGCAGTACAGAAGCAGTGGTAAGACTCTAGTACAGCCACCTCACACAGCACTTTCTCCTCTGTTCTGTATCACCTCAAACTGCTTTTACTTTCAGCAAAGGATGCAAACAATCAGGCTGCACTTCAAGTGCCAGCCCAAGAAAGTGATCCTTCAACTGCACTCCCCACCACACATGAGGAGGCCAAATTCACATCTGCCAAGAGCAGAGACACAAAGATGCTGCAGTAGCTGAGACATCTTAACTGCAAAGTGTTTCAGCCACACAGGCCACAGAGAGGCTGCTTTTAAAAATTGCTCTTTAGTCTCTATCTCCTTGATTTACCTCAAATAAAGATCTGCAGAGGTACAAACCAAGAAGGAAACCTCTCAATGAACTTGAGCTACAAGCTGGATGGCCTCTTTACCCACAGTGATTAAGAAAAAAGATAATAAGGAGAACTGAGTGGAGCGGTGAGATCCAACGTTCTGCTTTAGCCATTTGGAAGTGAGAACAACTAATCAGCCTGGCCCAAAGCTTTAATTTAGATAGAAACAATCAGGTGTGAAGTTAAAAAAGGTGGATCAGCCAAATATGATCACAGACAGCAGTTACTTTTTGTGTCAAAATTAAATGACATGAAGATAATGCACAGAGGAAGAAAGGAAGGACACCAGGAAGTTCCCATGGGAAACTGAAGAGTTAAGAGAATGAATGTAACACAGCAGCAATTCAAGAAACACTGCAAGAAAGGCTGAGGATGGAAATGAAGATGGTGGCTACACTCCTAAAATCTTGGTTATAACAGCATCAGTGGAAAGAAAGACACAAATTTAAGCTGAAATTATAACAACAGGCAGAGAGTAAAGGAACTCCAGGAAGCACCACCATGTCAATAGAGCATAACTACTGAGGAGGCAGCAAGTAAACAGCTAAACCATGAGATTAGGGAAAGAGGCATTTGTTGTTTATGCTGTTTGGGTTTTTTAAAGAGAGATAACTGGTATATTTCAGGCACAAAACACAAAGCAGAGTGAGAGACAGAGGCAGCAAAGGAGATCAGCAGAGCTGAAGCAAGGTACCCGTGGGAGGAAGAACATTGGGAAATGAGAACAAATATGAAACACCTACTCTCACAAGAAACTTTTAAAAAGGAGACTCTTGCAGAAGGACAGCAAAAATGGACAGAGGACACGTCATACCTGGGGATAATGTCTGAGAGGGAAAAAAGAACACTGGGACCAGGAGTTTGGATGAAGAAACCAAAACAATACTAAAACTCTACTAAAACCAGCTAGGGCTAATAAAGCAGTGATGGTCAACAGCAATATGGGTAATAACACATATTTAAGAGTCAAAAAGGGCATGGAATTTCAAAATACTACACAATGGAAAAAGAAAACAGAAGTAGAGAAGCAGATATTGGAATGAGTGGGGTAATTCTGGAAAGAAAGGGATTAAAAAGTCAGCAGTGAAAAAAATGAAGTAAAAAGAGAGACATCCAAGAGTTAGAAACGACCAGGAGTCAAGTCAGAGCAGCATTGTCCCAGAGAGATCTGCTGTATTTTATATCATTAATTTCTGGTAACTTCCACATTTATGTGATCACTCACATGAGAGCTGAGCATACTATGTCAGAAATTACAGCACAAAGACACACCCTTATTCCTACTTTCTTTCTCTTCCCTATTCCAGAGTATACCTAAAACAGTCTTTGCATTTTGGGTCTGGGTAAATTTAGAACAGAAAAATAGAGTAATAATCTTCTAGTAGCAAATCCTTACACATATTCACTCCCCTTCTGTCTGTCCTGGAAATCAGGTAACAGTACATACACTAGAACCCATACAAACAGAAGCATCATTATTGATTAATGATCTTTTAAAAGGAAGGGGAAAACGGGATTTGTAATGTTACACCAACAGCACTGACCAAGTATAATGAATATCAAAACATTTTACATCCATGGTTGATGAAAAGCTTAGTTACAGATGCTTAGGGGAAAAAAAACTACAGTGCCAATGCATAATAAACTGCAGACCCTGAAAAAAAAATTCACTAATCTGATCAGTCAAATCCCTTATATACTGGAAAAGCTATTAATTAGCACAACAAGAACATTTTACAACTTTTATTAAAGTAGGCATTAGACCAAACTAAAATCCCAATTATAGTAGCTTCACTATAGACTATTGAAGATTAAGTTTGCTTCTCTTTCCTCATGAGCATTAAAAACTTCTCCCACACCACATCACTCCAGTCCAAGGAATACATAAGTCTCTCCAGGCTTATGAAAATGAGTTACTACCACACATGTGCTAATTAACTTAAATAGCACCAACTGGCATTTAGCTATGATGAATATTGCCACAAACATAGGGAAGTGCAGAATATACCAAAGTGGAAGGGATAAAGTAACTTTTCTGAAATGCTGGCAAAGAAAACAAAAATACTTACTGCTTCAAATTTCTCCCTATTCTTCCGAAGATAGTCTACACAAGCCATCCTAACATCAATGTGCCGAGACTGAGAGTGCAACACCTACAAAGGGAACAAGACAACAAGGTGACATTGGATCTCAGGAGTTTGGATGACAGGCCACAAATAATTAATGACTGCTGTCTAAATACAGGCTTGGAAATACTCTAGTTTTATTTTTAAGAATATTTAATATGCATACTCATTCAGCAGCAACATCTTCAGGCAAGTCAAATCTCAATTACTTAATAAGAAATTAAATAACTGCAGAATTCACACGTTTGTTAAATTCAAACTTTCAATTTTATGAGGATTTATGAAGCAAATGAATAGCATTTATTGTTAATCTTTAACTGCCTCCTTTGTAAAGGGCTTCAGTTAACTGAAGGAAGTTACAGCAGGAATGGATGAGGAAGCCACCTACCAACATGCATTCATTCAAACGAAATCCAAGCAAGTCTCACAGCACCTGTTTACCTTCCCTTCAAGAGGCCTGTTGGCCAAACACTTTTCTGGAAGCCAGGAATTCAGTTCCCTAAAAATGGCACCTGCCTTCTACCTCCTGTTCAAATCTTTACTGGAAAACTATTACTTTCATCACATTTTACAAGTTATCTCAGTACAGCGTAGGGAAGCCGCAGACAATTTAAGCTGCAGCGTTTCTTGCAGTCCTTACAAACGACCCTCAAATAAAATACTTCCAAATTCAGTTTTTCTGAATGAAGAGTACAAAAATGAGACCAAATCTGCAGATAAACACTTAATAATTCTGAATTAAAGACCTTACTTTCTTAGAGGTCATTTCCAATCTAAATGATTCCATAATAAGAATGGGATGTTAAAAACATAATAGCTGAAAAAAAGTTCTATCCAGCAGTGAAGTGTGAAAGAAACTTTCTATGTATTAATGAAAAAGTCAGAATAGCAATATATATTGTATATATATCTATTCCCTTGAGATAAAAAAAACACCCACTTCCAATACATAGTATTTGCTTGCTTGAAGTTATCAATTCAGTGGGGAAAGGAATTTTATTAAAAAAGTGATCTGTGTATAATTAGCACAGGAATCTGGGTTCCCACAATCAGAAGCACCAGAGCTCCCACTGCTGTTTGCTTGTACTTAAGACAAGATGACGCTGTCGCTTTTTTCCTTTAACACTAACACTGAAATGGGGGAGGGGAATTCAACAGGAAGAACAGAAAATAAATTACTCACTTTCTCTAATTTTACAGTCAAGTAATTAACAAAACTAAGAACGTGGCTTTTCAGCTCTAAATTCCTTTTCCTGGACAATCTCATACCCAGCAGCTGTATTTCGATGTTGAGATCTTACACTGAAAAAAGCTCTGAGGAGGCGGTGGAAGGTCAAAAACAGATAAGGATTTCTTGGTGGCAGGAGGCAGCTGAACACACAGAACTTCCCTCACCTCGCAAGGTGGGAATTATTTTTAAAAAGTCACGTTTTTCACCGGCACACGACCGCATAACCTTAACCTATACCTGTCTGCGTTTTAACACTAATTACCACCCACTAATGAGATCCACTTCCCATGCCTTCGTGAGAAGGAGCTTTGTTTATGTAACCGGTTACCTGTTCGGCCACAGCCCTGAAAAGGCAGGAGCCATCCTTGGCCACCTTCTTCCTGTACAAGCCCTGAGATCGCAGGTAGCGGTCCATGGACGAGTCCCCGGAGGCGTCCCTGCCGCTGCCGGGCTGGCTCTGCTCCCCTCCGCCGGCCCTGCCCGCCGCATCCATGTTCACCGAGGAGACCGCCGCACCCCTCCTAGTCCCACATGGCGAGGAGCGGCCGCGGCGCGGCTCCGGGGCCGGGCGCAGGTGCAGCGGCCGGAGCGGGGGGCAGCGCTGCGGGAGCAGCAGCGGGAGCGGCAGGAAGAGCAGCAGCCGGCTTCACGCTGTCCACTCGCATGTGGGGAGCGCGGGCAGAAGCGGCAAAGTTTCCTGCGCAGCCCGGACTCGCAGCTCCGTCACCGCCGCGCAGGGCCGGGGGCAGCTCCGGCGGGTCCCGGGCGCGCAGCCGGCCTGCGGGCGGAAAACAAAAGGGAAAGGAAGGACACGTGCGGCCCGCCGGGAGGGAGGGAACCAGGGAGGGAGGGAGAGAGAGGCGGAGGGCGCAAACAGGAGCGTAACCTGGCGCTTATTTTCACTTTCAGCCCGGGCGCTGCTGGGAGCCGTAGTCCCGGCGGAGGAGGAGGCGGACACAGCGCCCGGGGCCGGGCTGTCAGCCTTGCTCCCGGCCAGGATCATTCCATTGCTTCTTAGCCTAAAACCAGCACCGGCGGGCGGCTGGTGAAAAACAGCATTAACCCGGTAGTGCGCGCTCGCAGCCCACAAAGCCAGATGTATCCTGGGCTGGATCCAGAGCAGCGTGGGCAGCAGGGCAAGCCGGGGGGGGGGGACTGCCTCCTCCTCCATTCCCCTCCGCTGAAACCCCACCTGCAATATTGTGGCCAGCTCTGGTGCCCCCAGCACAAGGAGAACACGGAACTGTTGGAGCAAGTCCAGAGGAGGCCACGAAGTTGATAATGGGACTGGGGCACCTCCCCTACAAAGTCTGGGCTGCTGAGAAGGCTGCATGGAAACAAACCTCCAGTATCTGAAGGAGACCTAACAGGAAGCAGAAAAGGGACTCGGAACTGTATCGATGGGACAAGAAATAACAGGTTCAAACTCACAGGGTGGAAATTTAGGTCAGATATTAGGAAGAAATTCTCCACTGTGAGAATGGTGAGACGCTGGAGCAGGCTGCCCAGAGAAGCTGTGAATGCCCCATCCCTGGAAGTGTTCAGGCCAGGCTGGATAAGGCCTTGGGCATCCTGGTCTAGCGGGAGGTATCCCTGCACCGGGAAGTGGAGCTGGGACTAGATGATCTTTAAGGCCCATGCCAAGCCCTTCATGTTCCATGATTTTGTCAGAAATCTAATCCACAGTATGTGGGGTATGTGTTTAGTTAGGCTTTGTTTGGTTTGGGGTTTCCCCCCAACAGATGAGATTTTTAAGATTATTTTTTAACTCCAAACACTTGCAGGAAGGAAGATGAAAATAAAACAGAGATAGTAAAAGAGGGCTTGATTGAAAATGAGATTTTAAAAAGCCACAGCCATTCAATATGTATTACTTTTCTTGTATGCCACTCCTAGTTGTAAGAAGCCCAAACATTCATATCACAATTGCATGATTAAATTTTGCTTGGCATTGTAAACGGGATTTAGAAGGTTTTGATGCACAAAATGTGACAAAGAAAGGATGCTCTTCAAACTTGTAAGGCAGCTTGAATGGAAACCCTGATTTTTACTTTCAGCTGACAGTAGTAAGCCTAGGGAGGGTGTTGACTTGAGATCCCTAGGTAATAATAATAAGTAACTTATTAAATAAACACAAGTTACAAGGCAGCCTAATTCTAGTGCTCCAGCAGCATCACACCATCTTTCCTAACAGAAGCTCAGGTTTGCCAGAAAACAAGGAACAAGAAACAAATGCCAGTTCCTGATATCTCTGTATCTGTAGACAAGGAGAATAGAAAGTGAAAGAAGTGAAAGCAAAGCTCTACCCGCAGCCAAGCCTCCAAGACAGAGTGAGGCAGCACAGAGATGGATGTTTCAGACAAGGAAGGGGATAAAAATACCAGCAAGGGGCTGGAGGGAAAGCTCCAGCTTCTCCCCAGAAGATGGGAAACATCATCCAGCAAGACTGAACTATAAACAGTTGATGCCACTGACTCAGCTACCACATTCACTCAAGGAACTCAGGGCAGCAGAGTCCTGCACGTGAGAACTGCTTCTTCTGTAGATAAAAGTAATTTGGATGCTTTTGAAACCTATCTTACTGGTGTCCCGTTACAGACTTTCTTAGGAATATCCAATTTTTTACTCACTCAATTTATCATGTTTAGAGGCAGTACTAGGCTCTAATATTTAACAAATCTATCTTCTCATATATTTCAGCCTTTTGTCATTGTGATTCTATGGGCTGGTGAGGGGAAGGGCAAATGCCTTTCATCACATCTGTTAGGCTAAAGAATGCCTATACATACCAGGCCATTCAGTGTGTGACAGGATGTAAATGTGGTTCTGATAAGTGAATACACAGAAAATTAGAGCATTAAAGTCGTCTAGTTGTCAGTGTTCTAAAATCCTGTTCTTCCTGCAATCAGCCCCTGAGGCTGATGAAGTGATGATGACCCACAGAGCTTCTTCCAAGTGCTGCGATACAAGAATCACTCAATTTCTAAAGAGGTTTAGTTCTCAATGAAGGAATCTACTCTGCACACATATTTGCAAAGGCTCAAGGAGAAATGCACCCACCCAAAGGCACCTGAAACACCTCAGCATTAAAATAAATGCTCCATCAAGATAAGAATGACCAAATTATAACTCAAGAGTCATTACAGATGTTGTAACTGGAGTTCCTGCAGATGCTCTAATTAGAATTAATACAGATGTTCTAATTAGCCGGCAGCTCTATTAACACTTTCGACCAGCACTTACACCACGTGCATCAGCTCCAGCCACGAGTTTCTCCTCTCGCTGCCCCTACCCTGAATTAGCCCAGGAAGCTGACTCAAGCTGAAAACATTTTTTCGGGGGGGGGGGGAAATAAAAAATCTATCTTTAAAACAAGATTGCTTTTGTGATCCAGGTCAGGGCCTGCCTGTGCCAACACCTGGGCCAGCAACCTTGGGCAGAGCAGCCCGGCGTTCCCCGCCTCGCGCGCCCTTTCCCGGTTCGCCACGCGCCTTCTCCCACCCGCGGCTCGGCGGGCCAGGCCGGGGACGGACACCCGGGCACCCGGGCCGGACCCTCGGCCTCCCGGAGCCGCGGCCGCTGCCCCGCCGTGCCCTGCCAGCCCCCCCGGCACCGCCGCCGCCGGGGCCGCGCTCCCGCTGCCGCCGGCCCATGGCACTTACCGGCCCCCTCCTCCTATTCTCCTCCCTACGGGCGACGCTGGCAGTGGCGGCAACGCCTCACGCTCCTCGCCCCGCCGCGGCCCCGGCACTTCAATCTCCCGCGGCGGCCGCTCCGCCCGCTTCGCTCCCGGTGATGCGCCCGCTGCCAGCCCCGTCCCGTCCTGTCCCGTCCCGCCCTCCCGCCGCGCCGATCCCCCCCCGGCCGCCGTTGGTTTGTCCCGCCGGCCACACCTGCGGCTCGCACCATTCGCCGCGCGGGGGGGCGCCGGAGGGGGAAAGGAGGCGGGCGGGGAGCGGGCCCGGGCGCCAGGGCGGCGAGCGGTGTGTAGTGCCGGGATGCTGCGCTGGGATCCGGCCCTGGTCGGCTTGGAGGAGCCGGATGGTGCCGAGGCGAGCGGCAGTCGCCACTTGCCGGGCTCACCCGCAAGGCCCACAGTGGTACAGCCGAGGAACCTTTCCTTCCCCTCACCCAGCAGGTCCCAGCGAGGGGCGGGAATTGCCATGTGTCGCGTCTGAGGGAAGCGGTGCGGCCCGGCCGGAGCGCCCCGCTCCACCTGAGGGGAGCGATGTGAAACGTTTCTAAGCGTGTTCCTGGCGGGTCAATGCTTTCCTTAGTGAGGTAGCAGCCCTTACAATAGGTGTGGGGTAGGACAGGGGACACCCCGCGCCACGCTGGCCTCAGGGATCACCCCACAGCCACAGAGAACGGAGGGGACGCCCCACAGCCACACGGGTTTGGAAGGGACGCCCTACAGCCACACAGATTGAAGGGGAGATGCCAAGCCACACAGGTTGGAGGGATCTCGCCACACCAAAAAGCTTGGGGGGGACATCCCTCAGCCACACGGGGGGATCATCCCTCAGCCGTTGGGAACACAGGTTGGGGGACACCCCTCAGCCACACTGGTTGGGGAGATTACGCCACAGCCACACAGATTGGAGGGATCACCCTACGGCCGCACAGGTTGGGAGGATCACCCCACGGCCACGCAGTTTTGGGGGGTCGCCCCTCAGCCACGCAGGTTGGAGGGCACATCCCCCAGCTGGCTGTGCTGCCAGAAGGAGAAGCTGCTGAGCTGTGCCCTTGGTACGTGCGTGCTACAAAGAGTGTGTTCTCCTATCCCATTGCTCTTCCTTGGAAATGCTCTAGCAGACATGAAGAAATATGTGAAGTGCTTGTAAAGAAATAGTGGGAAGGTTGTGAGAAGAGTAAGCAAGTGTGTAGCAAATTCAAATTCGATTTTTTTTCCCCCCTTGACTAAAAAGCTTATTCAGGCTGGGAACTCAAAAGCAACGTGGCCAGCAGGGCAAGGGAGGGAATTCTGCCCCTCTGCTCTGGTGAGAACCCACCTGCAGTGCTGCACCAGCTCGGGGTCCCCAGCATTAAAAGGGTGTGGGACTGTTGGAGCGAGTCCAGGGGAGGACCATGGACAAGCTCAGAGGATTGGAGCACGTCTCCTATCAAGACAGGCTCAGAGGATTGAGTTTTTCAGCCTGGAGAAGGTTCTGGGGAGACCTTACCTGCAGTCATTCAGTACCTAAAAGGGGCCGCAAGAGAGCTGCACAGAGATTTTTTTTTTACAGGGGCCTGTAGCAATAGAACAAGGAGGCATGGTTTTAAACTAAAAGAGGGTAGGTTTATATTAGAAACTAGGAAGAAATTCTTTACTCTGGGATGGTGAGGCACTGGCACAAGTTCCCCAGAGAAGGTGTGGATGCCCCATCCCTGGAATTGTTCAAGGCCGTGTTTGATGGGACTCTGAGCAACCTGATCCAGTGGGAGGTGTCCCTGCCTGTGGCAGAGGTGCTGGAACTAGAACCTTTCCAACCCAAACTGTTCTATGATTCTGTGAGTCAGCTGTCCTGGCCAAGCTCCCTCCCAGCTTTTTGTGCACTTCCTCACTGGCAGAGCATGAGGCACTGAAAAGTCCTTGACTAAGGGTAAGCACTACTTAGCAACAACCAAAACATCAGAGTATTTTTCTCATGCTGTATCCAAAACAGAGCACTGTACCAACTACTTTAAAAAAAAAATGAACTCTATCCCAGCCAAATGCAGGACATCATGGCAGAGGTGTTGGAACTAGGTGATCTTCAAGGTCACTTTCAACCCAAACCATTCCATGATTCTGTAATTCTCTGATCAGCACTCAAACACATGATCAAGCCAAAGAGTTTAGGGGGCATTAATAAATAAATACTTCAAGCTAGCTAGCATGAATATTAATAGTGGTGATAAAGCCTGATGCTTAAGGGAACACAGTTAACAAAAGAAAAGAGGGTGATCTGGTTATAAAAAAATATTTTAAGTTGCCTATTTGCTTAGTGATCCATGATGAGATTTGTGTCTTGTCAAACCTCAGCCTGAGAGACAAAGAATGTCAGAGTTTGAGTTGTCCCAACCCCTTCTGAACTGAATCTGAACAGCCTCTTAAAAGTTTTAGTTTAATTCTTGCATGATACCATTTTATTTATGGATGTCTGTTGTTGCTGTCTCGGCTGTTTTAATGACCTGGAAAGGCTCGGGATGGCCTTGGGACAGCCCGCGCTCCAAAGGACAAAAAGAGTCTTCAGGTTTTTTCTCGGTCTTCAGTGTTTATTGGTTTTTATCTACAAGATTTTCTCTCGCCCGGCAGAGGTCTGCACAGCAGCCAGCCATGAGCACACTGAGAGCCCTCGGGGCGGTCACTGATCTTTATACCCAAAACTACGTATAAGATATTTACCTATTTTCCCCAATACCTTTCACCCTTATTGACCAGTGCACTTTTAGTAAGGACCAATCCCAAAGTGCCACCACCACCACAGAAGATGGAGGCCAAGAAGAAGAAGAAGAAGGACAGGACACACCCCAATTCCTCCATCTTACTTCTCTAGACCCCCCGTACAGAAATTCTAAACCCTGTGTCTTACACTCTAATTAACCTATCCCTTCACCATTTATCCCAGTGAGATCCTCCCATCCTCATACAGGTGTCATCTCCCATGCAGGATCAAAGTCCAGCCACCAGACACTTCTGGCAACATTCCAGGACCTCCGAGCCCCCCAAGGGTGGTCTCGGTGACTCTGCGCATCAGGACTGCTGTGCTGAGATCCCACAGTCTGTGTGTGGACAAACTTGGATTTAATTCTGCTGATGAAGACTAGGCCTGGATTTCGTGTCCCTCAGGCAGAACAGAAGTTCAGTTATAGCAGAATATAGTAATGGTTGCATTATTTCTACATGCTATTTATAGCTGCCTGCATCTTTGTGCTTCATGTGTGAGCCAAAGGTTGTACACTCCCAGCATCTGCCAGCAATTCCTTCAGTGCATCTCAGGGAATTACAAAAAAATGCAGTCTGCTTGACTTTGAAATTTACAAAAATTTAGTAATCATATAACATTTTCCTTCAGGAGAGCTTTGGTCAAGGCCAGAGTTTTAAAAGATTTAATGCCACATTGGATTCAAGGCGCTCAACATTCAGGTGGACAGCAGCCAAAAAATGATGGGCTGATGGCACAGCAGCAGCTCAGTTTCTCAGCACAACAGAGCAAGCAAAAGAAGGGTTTGTGGAATGAATTCCTGTGGGAACAACAAATTAATGCTGTCCCACATAGCATGAAAAAGACAGGATAAAAGGGCTGCGTGTGACATGAGGGTCACCCTTCTGAGTTATACCAGAAGTATTATTTATGCTGCTGTGAAAGGTGTTTCTTCAGATTCTGGGCAGAATATCCCATTGCAGGCTCTAATTTGGGGAGGAATATTTTCCTTGGTTGGATTTTTTTTTTTTTTTTTTTTAGACAAATGGTTACCATTCAGGATAACACAAATGACAAAAAGCATGTTGTGGTAAAAGCTGTTCCTTCCACCCTTGAGGAACACTTCTTCATAAACTGTCTTGAAGATGTTCTTCTGAAGATTTGTAAAGTCAAGAACTGCTGAGAGTTGAGGCAAGAAGGTATTTGAGGTAAATGGATGCTCTAAAAGCTTTCAGAACTCCTGCATGGTGGTACTACAAGCACAGGAGGAAGATGGCAGAACCATAGCAATTGAAAGCAGCATTTTTAGTGGTGTAAGGGTAGAACACGAGTAATTGGCTGTGAATTGGGGGCTCTCACTTTAGGTAATGTGAATGGCTAGGTACATTGTACTAAAGAAGTCTCTTTTCACAGTTTCTTTATGCTACCAGAGCTTTGTACAGGGTTTGTGTGGCAAGGTTTTGGCAGAGGAGGCCCCCAGGGGTGGCTTCTGCAGGAGGCTGCCAGGAGCTTCCCACACTTCCGAGGGAGCCAATGCCGTAATCCTGTTTACAGAAGTAACTGTGTGACTGCAGCTAGAAAAAGCCAGGAGTCTGGCAGCAGTGTTTGCAGAAAAAATATTTCCTGCAGCTTGGAATGAGTAAACAGTCACACTTTGAAGGAGTGCTTTAAATCAGTCGTCATGAAAATTAGTCCTAAGGCAGTGAACAGAAAAGTTTGATTGAAATTATTGTTTATATTAAATTACAGTTGTATTGTGTCTCAAAGACTGATTTTTCACTGTTTGGTAACCATTAAAATGTGCTGGTTATGGTCTTCATGCATAATTTACCATTTCTTTTTGCTAGCAAAGAGGATGTGGTACAGTTACATACACCTGAGACATTTCAGACTTTAACATAACATCTTAATTTGTACATACATTTCACTGTTTGGAAAAATGAGAACTGTTTAAGTCCTTTTTTTTTTGCCCTAGGTAGTTGTTACACTTTTAGTTGTGGCTTATACCAAACTTCTAGTGGATAAATATAGGAATTGAATCTAGATTATAAAATATAGAATATAAAAAATATAGAATATAAAAAATATAGAATATAAAAATAATCTAGAATATAAAAAAGAAAATAATGAGGAAAATAAACCCTCATTATAGTTGCTTTTAGTTGAATAAGATAAATGTATTTGATCCTTCTTCTTAAGGAGATTCTCTAAATATGTTTTGCATTGAAAAAGCTTTTATTAAAAATGGAAGTATATTTGCAGGAAGACAATGTGACTGGTTGGATCTCTCAGTCATTCTAGTGTGTAGAACTAGTAGAGATCATGCTGTAATCTTCACCTCTTCTTTATTTATGGATGGAAAGAATGGTAAAAAAATCAGCAGAGGCTATCCATTTCAGTGAGCTGGTTGAATGAACAGAAATGAAGGAAATACTGCCACCTTGCTTGCAGAAAAAGATGCTTGTCAGAAACTGGTTCAACCAAGATTAATCCTTCAGCAGTTTGAGCAGAAAGTCCATACTGTTTAATAATGCTACTTCTGTAGTGTTAGTATTATTATTTTGTTTTGCAAAGCAAGCATGTTTAAATTAAGTTTTAAATCAACTAACCTGATTGATTTTATTCTTATTATTTTATTTTAGAGACCCAGAGAAGTTACCAGGGGAAGAACCATTTTTTTGCCTTACATTTAAATCAGGCACAAAATCAGAGTCTTCCAGAATCGAGGTACTTTTCTTCATGCGTATGGAGGCTGTATGTGATTGGGGGAGCCTGTCTTTTAACAAGGCAGGAAAAAATATCATTCAAATATATAAATCTCTAATATTGCAGCTGAATATTTATTCTTTGAAGTGTGTTGGAAGGGGCAGCAATTCGTAGCACTATCAATTTTGTTTAAAGTAAGTGCAAGTGCATGAAATTATATTCATTAATAAAATCAGAATGAGTCAGGTTAGTAATGGACGTCTAATGTAAACAGAAAAAAATACAAAGAGATGGACTTTGTAGGAGCCAATCTCTCTGAGTAATAAGAATTATTTTTGTATTTTGGCATTCAGGCTGTAGCCTTGTGTCGCCTGTGCCGTCTGAGCCCCAGAACAAGTGACGATCCGTGGCGTTTGGGGGCAGTGGTTTTCCCGCGGCTGCCAGGGCCGGGCCGTGGGTTGCAGTTCCGCTTTCGGTCGTTAGATGCCGGTAGCTGCCCGCGCATCTCGGCTCTGCGTTTTCTGACGTGTCTCAGCGCAGGGACTTCAGACTGGTGTTTTGGTAGTGGAACACAGGCAGCGCATTCCATACACGCTGTCCGACTCCAAAAAAACCCAAACACAATCTCCCTCCCCAAAAATCCCCAATAAAACAAACCAAAACTACCTCCACAACAGAAAAAGAGGTTTTTGACTGAAAGTGAAGGGTGCAGCCCAGCTCCAGAACACAGGGCTACATGATGTCCATTTCTCTGAGCTCAGTCTGTCCCCAGCCATTGTGCTCCAACAGCTCTGAGGTGTAAATAAAGCAGCAGGGGATTGCCAGGTTGTTCTCCCATTTGTTGTGCCCTGCCAGCTGAGCACAGGCACAGAAATGCATCTCGTGTTGGCCTGATGCCATCAGAGGCTCTTTGTATGCATTAGTGGCTCCCTGTGCTGGGGCAAGGTCAAGTCCTGCTGTTGATGTGTGCAGGGACAGAATTGCAGTGTCTGCTTGTGATTGGGATTGTGCAGAGAGGAGTGCCACTGACACCACTGCTTTGCTGAAAATACCACTGTGATCCTGGGTTCTGTCAGGGCCTGCAAGCAATGCTCTTTAAACTGTAGATTTCCCTCATGCTGTTTTGCATTTCAGTGGGATGCAGGCCTTCTGCACGTTTTCAAGTGTAACATTCATGTGCATTTTGTGTAAGAGTTAGTATTAATTCAGCTGATGGGGACACTTTGGGGCATTTAAAGTGTGTATGCCTCTACTGCAGAATGGTTTCAGTGATAAGCCAAATTAACTGAAAAGGAAAAAAATGAAGTAAGGCTGCCATAGTTAACAATGTTCAGTTCCTCCTTAACTGCAGACCTTTTCAGCCTTTTTTCATCTCAGTCTCAAAACACAGAACCTCTTGAACAAGAGCTTGCCTGTCCATTTTGTACATGAGGAAACTGGAGGACCAAAGTTGGATGATAGGTACATGATCATGCAGGAAGTGTCTGATCCATCTGGAAATGAAGCCTGGGTGGGTTCCTGATCTCTGTTCTTGTGCCTTCACTGCCACATTAATTTTTCCATTTGCTGTACAGCTTTATATGGTAACAGTGGTGCTGCTGTTTTTCACAAGACAGTCTGAGCTGGTGTCCAGATTAGAACAATGGCCATGACTACTGTTTTCTCTTTGATAAAGTACCATAAAAATGCTCAGTGCTTTCAGACAAGCACATGTGTCAACAAAGAATGCAATGCCTGTTCCTTGACTTAAAAGTTTCTTTTGTGAGCATGGAGTTCAGACTTCACAGGATGCTACTCCATGGACTGCCTCTGCTTTTTCTGAAGTCAGTGAGGCTGCAGCTATACAAGTGAAGTCTGATTTTTGCCTTCTAGTTTCAAAGTAAGCATTTAATAATCAAGGAGACATCAGAGTGTATTTTATGCTGGCTTTTAACCCAATGATATGCAGCACTGCAGCTGAGAAGGCTTTCATTGCAGCTATGTCTCAGCTTGACTTGTAAGGTTGCTAAAGGAATGTCTTGTTCTGATGCCATATTTGTCTTGCTCTTTTTTTTTTTTTGCAATTTGTTTGCTTTAGAGAACAGAACCAGACGTAAGCATCTGTTTCTGAATGAGGTTGGGTACTTTGGGGGGGATTTGGGGGTGTTTCCACCCAGTGTTACAGATGGTTTCACTAAAGAACGTAACAGTTACCTGAGTAGCCCAAGGTGATTCAGTGAACTGATCAAACTCCCTGAAAATGTTAAACTCTTCTGGCTCCTTGTCTTTTAAACTTGTCTAGCCACTAAATCATGCTGGCTCCCAAATGAAACAAAACTTTGGGAACTGGAAGTCACTTTTCATACTGTTTAATTGCCATTCTTATGTGGGAAAATTAGTATAAAAATCCTGCCTGGGAATGCACCAAAATTGTTTTAATGATGTTAAGCAAACTCTTTGCATCAAATAATTTATTATCTGTTGACAGTAATTCACACAGAGTATATGTAGGAGAAGCTGAGCATGTTTTACTGGGCCAAAGCAGGAGCGTGTGAGGTGATGTTGTATTGATCTGCCCAGCAGCAAACAGATGCTGCTTTAGAAAAAGACAACAGTTTCTGCCAGTGTGAAAACAAAGGGGAAGAATTATCTCAGAAAACATCTTTTTTTGTATAATGATTTTAAAAGACAAATATTTCCAGTTACTCTAAATTTTTCTTTCCAAGTATTATTCAAAGACTTTCTTCTCTCTATGCCTTTTCCTTTCCCATTCCTTCTGTTTCAGTTTGGAAAGTGTTATGATGACCATGACAATTTGAGGCAGTAAGTGAGGAAAGGTTTGTGAGGAGAATTGGTTATTAGACTGACAGAGTAGTAAAAAATGACCACACTTTAAGGCACAGGTGTGATCTGAGGAAAGATTTGTTTGTTCAGTACCTTATCTGTGTTCATTACCATGTCACCTGATGTAATACCAGGAAAAAATCCCAAAACCTTGACTTTTATTTTCCATTTGTCTGTCCAATTTCTCTGCTCGTCCTCTGTTTTCAACTCTGAGAACAAATGGTGAAAACAAATGGAGACAAAATATGGAGAAAGTTAAATAGAAAGGGAATGCTAAAACTTTTTTCTTATTTATTCATGGTGTGGGGAGGGGCTTGTTTGCTTTTGGGAGAGGGAGATGGCTTCTAATAGCAAAACATTACTTAAAAACAAATGAAAAAAATGCTATTGCATAAATAAATTTTGCATATAAATTTATGTTAAACAAAACCCATTAACTGAAAATATATACCTCAGGTTAAAGCTGAGCTCACACCTTTGTGTCTTTTGAAAAATACAATTTTATTTTGCACACCAATTTTTAAAACAAATTATGTGTCTGTCAGTTATGTGGCTTACAATTTAGCTACTGATGTAAAGGTATTTTACCCACATTACTTCATATTTCTTTTCACTTTCTTAAAATACAAACTGGTTTATGTAAATGCTTCTCTAAAATGCTCTAAATGCTTCTTCTCTATAAAAATCTTTCCTGATTTCCTAATAAAGGAAAGATAAAGATTTATACTCCAAGATAGATTGACATAGCTGTTGCATAATCAGCTATTCCAGGATAACAATTCTTGCTTGGATAGGCTTTTCCAGAACAAAAAATTGGTTTACTCCAAAATAATGAATTTTTTTCCAAAGCAGAATTACTCTTCACCGATTGGGTTGTTGTGTGCTGAAATACAGCACTTACCTGAGAATAGGTGTATACAAATAACCCCTTTGTAACAAATATTTTAGTTTGCTTTTCTAGGGCAGCTCAGGTAAGGTGTTGGCATCCCAAGGTTTTCAAACAAGGGGAGATTATGTAAGTTTTGACTGAAACAAGTACCTACCCAGCTCATTGTATCACTCCTAACTCACTGACACATGCAGTTTGGAACTTCAGAAGAACAGTAATTGGGAGATATTTCTCTACAACAAAATGTTATGCTTCAGGTGGAGATTGCTTGACTTCTTGCTCAGTAACATTCACATTCCATTCTCTTCCACATTATCTTATTTACTCTAGCAACAAACTCAGCTGATGGGTTTGGCTGGCACTGTTCACTTCTACTCTGAGTCTTGGCCACTGGAATTTTTAACATTTCCAAAGGGGTTTCCAGGGGTCACAGACTCAGAGCCCTTCCTGCTGGCCAGCAGACCATCATCTCATCCAGATATTAGTCCAGTGCTCAGGCAGCAGAGTGGTGACGGAGGGAGACAGATAGTGTCTTCTCCTGCTACATTAATCACATCATTGTCTGTCAAATTACTCAACTTTCCTCCACTGGCACAGGAACTGAGACTGTCTCTATTCCTGCCAAACAGTATTCCCCTATCTTTGGCTGTATTTTAAGCTTTTCCAACTTGTGCAGGCTATCTCTGCCTATTATTTTTCTGACATCATACATTTTGCTGTCAGTAATCCTGCAACACACAAATAATTTGTTTTTTATGTCTGTAATTTATGCTCCAGAGTTGAGTAAATTGCTGCACTTCAGACCCAATCCAAAGTCTAATTAAGTCATTGGAAACATTCCAGTTGACTTCACTAGGGTTTACATCAGGCCCATAAGTAGTACTTGCCTGCCACTGAGTCAGAACTTATAAAAGACAAACAAAGCAGAACACTTTTTTACCATTCTTAGTCAGAAAATGCCAAGGTAAGAAAAAACAGTAAAAAAGAATCAGACTATAGTTTAAATTGCAACTCTTTCAGCTGCTAGTCCTAAACAGTGCTTCATTCAATTAAAAAGAAATTTAAAAGCTATTTAAGCATCACTACATTAAAGGATTTATGAAGAAGTTTCTTTTATTTATTTCTGGGTTTTTTCTTGTATTTTAATTGTCTATTTAGTGGATTCTACATCATGCTAACATGAGTAGAGCTCTCGTGATTGCTAAATGTTACTTTTATTTTCCAAGCCTCACTTTATATGTTATGGGCATCAAAGTGCTGCAGGTAAAACCTATTGTGTGACTCAATTGATGAACAAGAAAGATTGAATAGATAAGAAAAAAACCCAGTATTTATTATTTCTTCTACTGAATCCAGGTTGCAGTGTGAGAAACAGGCACTCTTACTCCTCCTAGTAATGCTAACAATTGTGCAAACTGTTAAACCTCTTTTGAAAAAGCTCAATTTGAGATGTTTAAAAGAAAATGCCCACCACACTGATTTTTTCCCCAGGGGTGCAGCAGACTCTGTAAGGTAAACAAGCTGTAACACTGTGCTGTGGGTGCAGGTGGCTAATTAGTGCTCATCCCTATCTTTAATCCCAGGAGAAAGGAAAAAACCTTTTAAATCTCTCTATCAAAAATGGATGTAGTCAAGCTTGAAAAGAGACCGTGACAGGCTGACTGTAGAAGCTGTGTGAACAGTTAATTCAATTAGATCTTTAATGCAAATATCTTTGGAATACAGTTACATTTGCATATCCCTCAGCTAGGACTTAAGCCAACATTTTTAATACATTTTTCAGCGTCCATTGAAATTAAATTAGTGAAATATTTGTGAAATGTAACTGCAGCATCTAGAAAACAACAGATTAAAATACCATTTATGGAATAAATGAAAAAGAAGATTAACTGAGTTTTAGTGTGTCAGGGAAGAATCTGAAGAACCTGCCAGAATCCAAAGAGCTGGATTCTCACAATTCTAAATAGGTCATATAAAGTCAGATTCACTGATTTAATTAGGTATCTCATTTCCTTTGGGCATCTTAGTGATGTTATGACGATCTGGTTCCTAGATCCTTATAACAGAACATTTGCAGCTCGTGGTTCTGTGAATGTTTCTCTCAACAGCATGCCCTCAAAAGTAGGAAAAAATGGGGAGGAGAGGGGGAGAGCTTTAATGTTGGCTCAGCTCTCTGCTCTGGTTTGTTACTCAGCTCCACGGACAATCGCAGGGCGTGGGCACAGGCGTGCAAGTGATCAGGGATGAGGAAAGGGGCCTGGAAGCACTTAGCTCTGCCCCTGTGAGAAGTGGCCTTGGAGCCAGAGAGCCTCATTTCCTCAGCCCTCAGCTGCACCACAAAGTTTTCCAAGCACAGTTGCCTCGTGTTCCCACACGAGTTTGTAAGCTGGCAAAACAAAACCATTACTGTGGGTGAAACTTCCCATACCACAGCAGCCCTCAGCCACCCACCACTCTGCTCGTGACAACAGCAGTGGCATCCAGCAGCTCCTGCCCCAGCTCATTGCAAACATTTTAAAACAGTCTTTTTTTATAGGGGTGCAAATCTAACAGGTCTTCTGTTCTGGTTATGTAGATAATACCTATTTTGTTCAATTTTTCTATGGAAGTGAGCATTTTTCAGTCAGATTGTTAGTGGTAATACACTGTAATAATCTTTAAAAGCTTTCTATCAGGAAAATCTTCCATTTAAAGACAACTTGTAAATCATAGTTATCAAGTATTAAATCAAGTTTAAAAAAAGAGAAAACATTTTCTATTCCATTCACATCTGGGAATGAGAGAAACGAGAGAAAAAAAGGAATTTTCTCTCTGTGAGCAGGTTTCCAGGATTTAATTTCACTTCATTTGGGAGACTTGTCTGTTGGTGTTGTAGCACTTCCACTGTGTGGTGACTGATACTGCATTGCTTGGTAACTGTTTGGACAGGAAAAACAATATAGTACAGAAGCAGAAACACCTGCAGTTAACCAGCTTTGTCCACACAACAGCAGGAAATCCTTGTGAATGCAACAAGTGCACGAGGTAGATACCATGGCAAACAAGCCAAAACCAGGGTAAATATTTTGTGCTGATTTCCTTGAGCAAGGTACTTGGATCAGTTGCACTCTCCTGTATTTAAGCCAACAACATGTTTCTTTTCTATGAGCACTGACAGTGGCATGTGGTTATGCAAAGAGGTCCTCACCAGGGAAAGCATTGGGACTGATTGAAAAGTCTGTTCCTGTTTCTCACCTCAGTGTTCACTCAAATACAATAAATGGAGAGAATGGGTTTTGCTTTTAAAACTTTATTAGTTGTCTGAAGAATGTCTGCTGCACAAATAGGACAACTGTTTGCACTTTGAAAGTGGTATTTTTTTACTACATCAGTTCTAGAAATGCTTACTAAGATTTGCACAGGGGCATTCTAAGTCCTCACAATGTCCTTATTTAGTGGAAACTTGAAAAACCACAACATACAAATGTATATTCCTGTACTAATATAGGCTAGGCTAAGGCTTTTACAAACTTTTGATAGTAATTCTTATTCTGATGGCAGGTGCTGAGAACTGTGTGGAACAACAGTCCAATTTGGAAAAATAAGACCAAATTACGCATAATTTCAAAATATGCATAATTTCTGCTCTTGATTTACCTTATTACTCTTCTTTATGCAGTAGTATCAGTAAACACTATCATGGCAAATTTTATCTCAATCATAATGAATGTAGCTCTCTCCTCAACCTTGCCTATAGCTATATAAACCATTATTATCAAAAGCACAGAAAAAGCAAAGAAATCTTTTCATATTTCTTTACTCACTCCATCCTCACCAAAATGTGTGATTGCTGCAATCAGAACATAATTTTCCCTGAGATAGTAATTTCTGGCAATTTTGAGTTTAAGACCTCTTTTACACATTGGTCAGATTGGCCCTTTATTTCAACTAAAAGCCCCTCTGTGATTCTGTGATCATATAGATTTAAAAACCTTTTTCTTAATAACATTCTAAAAATCCTTTACAAATTACAATAGCTACAGTTGATAGACATGGGATTTAACACTATGGAATAACTATTTTATATGAAAAAAAGAGAAACAATGAACAAGCAATTCAACCCTGCAGCACTAGCCCTTCTTTACTATCAAATAAATCTTTACATATACTTTCAAACACCACTTCTATCTAGACTCTGCAAAATTTGAAAATAATGTAACTTTAGACTGAGAAATGTTGTCCCTGTCAGCTGTAGTGAGAATAATGTACAGGAAAAGGTGATGTAATGATCATATCACTTACATTATTCTCTCCCTAATGAATAATCTTCCACACTAAGGATGAGCTCACTTACTATTATTGGAGCCACATCTGTAGGCCACAGCACACTGCTGAATGCAGCAGAGCTTGGATGCTCTATAGTCTGCCTGTAGCTAACACTTTCCATTAGAATTGCAAAACCATTCTATGTACTACATATGGAGTAAATTTTTCTCATGAGGAATCAGAGAGAATCAAAGAAACAAAGCTTTTATTCACAGCAGTTGTACTTGGGATTCACACACTTCCTAAGCACAGCTATGCCTTTCTTTGAAAATCAGTCTCAGACTATTATTAGTTTGAAACATCTAAAACATGTGATGAATGTTTTCTCTTCTTATTTCAGCCAGAGCTCACATGATTAGTACAGTAGTCTGAGTTTGATTTCAGACTAAGGATAGAAAATCTGCTCTATTTCCATTCCTATTCCTGTTTGTACCTTCAATGCAGACAGTCTGTGTGCTCAGTTGTGCAACTGTGTAACTGACTTATGTAATGTGCTTTCTGTAAATGATGAATCATATTCTTATTTATACCTGGTAATATGAGTACAGCTGGGAGTCAATTTGGAACTCAAGAAATAACATAATTAGAGCCACTGAGTAATGTAATTCAGTATTACAAATGTCTTGAATACACAAGCTTTTATTAATATTAATGAAGCAGGAATGGACAAGGAAGAATACAGTGTGCGTACAAAGTCTAAAATAAATAGTCTGTCCCATAGAATAGGCACATTCCCTTGTGTTGTTCTCCTCATGTATCTCATCCAGTAATTGTACTGGGCTGGAGGGAATACTGGGAACATTTTAGGCTTCAATTCAGGAAAGGGTTAAGCTTGTGCTTAAACTGACATGTGTTTCTATGTGTTTTGCTGAGTGCAGTACTAAGAGCAGAACATAACAGACCAGATTCCCTTCTTGTACTGGCAGTGTGTGTGTCTGTGAGAGCAGTGTTTCTATGGGTAACTATTAATTTCTCATTTAAGTAGGAATAACATTTTCTCATTTTAGTGTTTTGGCTCTGTACTCATAAAATCAGTTAGAGAAGTCAATTTTCATAAAAATTTTTGAACTAAAAATATATCAAGGATTTCAAAGGAAACTTATAAACCATTTCTCTTCCAAATATGGTCCTAACACTGGGATCTCCCCCCTTAGCTACACCACCTGCCATCACAAATCCCAAACTAGACTTACATGTGTGTGCCTCCGTGTCCACAGGCACACCCTTGTGTAAGCACTAGTTACACCGTTTCAGATTTGAGAAGTCGACCTCCAGGGGTAGTGATGGCCCCCTCAGGCTGCCCCCTGCTGACACTGATGTCCCCATTGTCACAGGCACTGACCCAGCTCCCAGCCCACCTCGGCTCCTCTGTAGCTCTCTGGCTCCCGGTGTCCCCCCTCAGAATGAGCCTGTGCTGTCCCTGTGTGTTCAGGTGAGGTCAGTGAGCTGCTGGACTGGTCTGTGGGCCAGATATGCTGCTCTGTGGAGAGCTCTTCCCAGCTGACTCCTGCTGCAAGCACATTTGTGCTGAGGCCTGCTCCAGCCTCAGGACTTGCGCAGCTGGACTGTGCTAGCAGAAAAGTTCCCAGTTTGGATTCAGCCTGGGAGGTACCACAGCTCCTTGAGGATTGCCTGTCATCTGTCCCTGTGGTTATCTGTGGGAAGGAAGCACCAACAATTGGCATTAGTGGAATCTGGGCCGCTCACTGTGAGAAAGACATTGAGGGGCTGGAGCGAGTTCAGGGAGGGGCAATGGAGCTGGGAAGGGTCTGGAGCACAGCTCTGATGGGGAGCAGCTGAGGGAGCTGAGGATGTTTAGCCTGGAGAAGAGGAGGCTCAGGATGACCTTCTCACTCTGTGCTAGTTCCTGAGAGGAGTTTGGGGCCAGGTGGGATTTGGCCTTGTCTCCCAGGTAACAAATGATGAGACAGCCTCAGGTTGTGCCAGAGGAGGCTGAGATTGGACTTCAGGAAAAATTTCTTTCCCAGAAGGGTGGTGGCAGTGGTTCCAGGCAGCGGAACAGGCTGCCCAGGGAAGTAGTGGAAGTGTCCCTAGAAGTGTTCAAAAAACATATGGTTGTGCCACTTAGGGTCATGGTTTAGTGGTGGACTTGGCAGTTCTGGCTTAGCAGTGGGACTCCATGATCTTAGAGGCCTTTTCCAGCATTATCAATTCTGTGATTCTATAGTCATATGTGTAGATATTCTTATTTGCTTACTAAAATTTGAACTGGACTCATTGCAATGCAGTGACGTTTTGTCTTCCTCTCTTATGCTTGACTGGACATCTTTCTTCTATCACTTCCATCACAAAACATTTTAAAGTTTAATTTTTGGGATATGGATGTTTCTTCTAGATTTACTAATTGGAGCCCACAGTGCTTGCCTTGACACATTTCATAAACATTTTTTATGTTCTGTTTCTATTAACTCTCTTTCTCCTAGCTGTCTCCTCACCATTTCCTTTGAGAGGCATCAAGATTGTTCTTCTGCCCTATTTCAAGACCTGAATAATTCTACAAAATTAATGCATGATGTCAAGTATGGGTAGAAATAAGCCATTATGTCCCTCATCACTATATTAGTCATTGATTTATTCAGCTCACTCTCAACCTTCATACAAATATATCACATCTTATAACATTTCTGTCTGTTTCTATTTTTAGTGGATAAACATCAGCCAACAAAATAAACATTTCCATGCCATAGTATAAGATAGAATGGAGGAAAATATATTTGGTTCCTCCTATTAATTTCAGTTGTCCAAGTGTTTTATTTCTCACTGTTTGTGTCTAGTCTTTGCCTGTGTAGACATATTTCTATAAATTCTGGAACAGGTCAGTTTTATTCTGTGCAGTGCAATAACAAGTGAAAGCATCAGCCCCTACACTGAGAAGCCAGTGAGTAATTTTGCCCTCTCTCAGCCTGCAAAATATTCACAAGTGTATATGTTTATATGTGCATTTTTTGATTACAATATATTTTTTCAGAGAATGTGAAATTTCTATAAGTGCAGCAATGGCAAGAGTAGAGATGATTATAATTTGCACAGAGTGAATGGAAGTTTGTTTCCCATAGTGCAGCAGGTAAGGAAAAGACATAAAACCTCTTTGTTGAAAAGAGATGATGTTTCCACATCTCTTACAAAAAGCACTTGTTTTGTAGATTTTCTTAGTTCCACTAAAAAAATCAGGCCCAAGAAGGGTGAATTGAATGCAAAATAGAAATAAAACTCTTTACTGTAAGGAAAATAGAATGGGGGTAGAAGTAGAGTGTTCTGAGACACTGGTCAGGCTGCTTTTGTACCCCTCAGTCCTGCTTCAGCATTTTCTGCCATGCCTCATTTCCTTTCTCAAAGCTGCAGCAATCCTTGAAAGGGATTTTTTTTCCTCTTTGATTTGAAGTTTTTGAGTCAATGCTTAATCAACTGGTGAACGACTTGCAAGAAGTGTGTGATGAGGACATGCTTCTTTAGGAGCATCTGACATAGAAGTATCTGCCATGCAACCTGGAGTTAGTTCTGTTTAGGAGACAAATTGCTCACTGCCTCTTATACTACATAGTAAATGACAGTCCAAAAAAAGCATGTAAGTCACTGGAATTCTGGTGTTGCTATAAAAAGAGAAGTTCTTTCAAGCATAAAAATTATGTGTTCAACTGGATTTTTTTCCCCTGTAAGAATCCAGATTAAATTGGTTTCTGAAGTAAATCTAAACAGTTTCATTTGAAAATCAGATTGAAAACCTCAACATCTTGAATAACTTAAGTGCTTTCTTGTTTCTTTTGTGCCCAACATACCACAAGAGTCAGACACTTTTGTGTTCATGTTTCAGTGAACACAGTACTCAGGATAAATCAGTATTTACACATGAAGCGTCTTTCACAGTTAATGTTAAAAGGCAGCGACTTCTGAGCTTGATCGTGGTTAGTGGGTGTCAGTGCAGAGCAAACCATGGGACAGCTAGGAGAGAAGTGAGGTTCAGCTCAATGGAATCCAGTTACCCAGGCCAGATTGGCCCTATTCATCTTCCTTCCAATCACAGCTGACTCTTTTCCTGGTAGGGAACCAGCTGTATCCTGCTTGCATACATGGAATCCACCAGGCCAGGACACAAGGGATGCAGTGTCCAGCTCAGTCATGCAATGGTATTCACCCTAAGGAAACTGAAACTCAGAGACACTAACACCATTTTCTAACCATCTCTCTAGGGCACCTGAGAACCATTCCAAATCATCCCACCATGTTTTCTCTGTCTAATATGGGCTTCTCAACCCAATGCCACTGTTAGGAATATACAAGAAGATAGAGTCTCAGAAGCAAAATAGCAAACACTTAATGAGATATTTCACAACAACCAAACAACACACTGCATACCATTCTACAAGCTGAAAATTATCACATTTCAATTCAATTCAATTCAATTTCAATACTTGTTTTTCAAATTGTGCAATAATACAAAGTAGATTTGATTTCCAAATGAAGTAGCTTATTAGAACAGCTGGTTTCACACACAAAAGCTGTGAATATTAGCTTTGAGTGAATATTAGCTTTGAGTTCTACTTTTTCCAATGCTTTGAGATTAATGACTAATGTATGAATTGTAGAGAGGATGTTTTATAGATTTTATTTAGCCTAATGTATAAATTTGTGATTGATTCTTAAGTTCACTACTGGTAAACATCAATTTGCCATCTTTGAGAAGAAACGTTTCAAGTATCAGAAAATTAGCTGTAATTTTAGCTGTATGATACATGGCTAAACCAAATACACCAAAAATACAAATATTGTAGCTACTGTTAAAATTCCCTGCATTACAGATAAGTAATCTGGTGTGCTTTTCTATTTATATTATATATTCTGATAATTGGAAACTTAAATATATACATTTCATTTTTTTCATTTCACGCTCCCTTGTTGTAACTCTACTTCTGACTGAGAAAGGATTTTTGAAGCCAAGAGCACTAAAATCCATGCAGCTACTGAAAATATTCTCCTCTCTTCAGCTGCAAAGCTTGCTGCCTAGTGCCAGAGAATTAATAAATCATGTCAAAGGGACAGTTAAGGAACAAGCTGACAGCTTGGGAAGCACAGTCAGCCCCTCTGCCCATGGGTTCCCTGTTGATGTCTCCTCCAGTGGCCCAGCTCTCACCAGATGCGCTCGGCCGCATTTCCCACTCGGGGCAGTGGGGACACAGAGAGCCCATTCATCCCTCTGCACCGTGCATGGGCAACTCCCACCCCCCAGGCAGATCCCCAGGCAGCTCAGAGCCCCATCTGGTAGCCATTCAGATCATACGAACCCAAATATTATTTGAAACTGCTTCTTTCTTCTTTCACTAGGCCCCATTGTTGTGATGAGACATCACAGCTGATGTGAAGCCCAGAACTTATTTCATGTTACAGCATTAGCAGCAAACAGTATTATGAACTTCTTCCAGCCTGCTCAGAAGCTTGGAGGATGCTTCAACGTGGAAACTGCCAAATTTCATCAAAAGTTTAAATAAAAGGATAGATTTAAGTATCTGTAATATAATTTATTTCAAAATCAGCTAGGAAAGGAACTGGATAATTATTAACCACTTTGGTTACTATCATCAAACATAGCTGGCAGTGAAAAGCATCTAAATTGTAGTTCTCTCCTGGTGTTTAATGGGTTACACCACAATAGGAACAGAAGAAATATTTCCATCCCTGGGCAGCAGTATCTTTCACCTCTCATTTTACATGTTGGCACTGGATTATAGATTACAATAAATGGGAGGAGCTGAGCAGATTTTCCAGATACTTCTCTGACTGTCACTGCCTGTAAATTATGGTACATTATGTAGTATTTAAACTTACTTACGTAATACCAAGTTCCCCCTAATTTTACTCAATTTGTCAATGAGATTGCTGTAGAAATAGATCTGAAAACAGGAAAAAGTATGATATAATCAGAAGAGAAATGAGTCATATTTGCTGCCCTGAGGTCTAGCCTGACCTATTGACACCATACACTCAAAGATCTTAATTAGCTGATCAATTGTAAAATGCACCTCTTGGTACATGTGGAGTCTTCAGCTGTGCACAAAAAAAGGATTACATCAGCCTGATTTGGTTATGAAATCAAAGGGTAGGATTTTTAAGTAAGAATTTTAACTAAAGTTTATCTAGAATTACTTGGATTTAAAAAATGAGACTTTGTAAATACGGAGATAATTATAGTAGTCTTATGTGAAGTCTGAGAAACAAATGCCTTCTTTAAAAACAGGTGAAGTGAGGAGCAAAAATTAAGGTTTACCAATTCAGAATTTATCTACCTTAGATCTTGCATCTAAACACAGGAAAACCTTCAACTCTCCAAGTCCACTATGGGTAATAGTAATCTCCTTATAGACAAGGAAAGCCCTACTCTACTTTCATAAATACCAAGAAGAAAGTCCTGAAATGTGTAACGTGAAATCAGAGGTGCCACCACCAAGTTTCTTCAGGAAAACACCTGACTTTAATTAATTCCCTGAATACAAACTTGACAAGTCTGCTTTTCACTGAGGCAGATCTTGAGCTAGAAGTATCCTGTTATCAGATGCAGCTCAATGCAATAGAAAGCCAGTAAAAAGGCCCAGGGTTTGCATCAAAACTAAAGCAAAAGCTCTTAGGATGGTATTCCAATATAGCTAACTCCCCATCTCAATTTTGATGTCAAATTTGGCTAATTTAACCCTATCCCAATCCTAAAGTGTATGTGCTTTCCCCTGGTGCCTCAGTATATGACACAGTCTTGCATATTTCAAGACTTTAAAGGCAGGATTGAGAGCTGGTTGGCTCTTAGACCTTTAAATAGAAAAGTGTTTCAGAGCGCTCTACTGAACTGCTGTGAAACTTCAAGCACAACAAAATCCTGTGACACTTCACTACTGCTGGTGCACTTTAATAGCAGATATCCACACCAGAATGCTCAAGTGTGATGCCAGGATCACTTGCACTAATCTAAACTCAGGGCTGGTGCCAAAAGGAAAGATCCTTCTCTGCCCTGAGGTGTGCATTTCCACAGCCCCCCTCAGGCTTGACATGGGCATCAGAGCAGCCAGGAAACAGGCCAGATGACAGAATGGATGTGGCTTAAAACTGGCTCACTAGAAGAGAAGAATCCATCACCAAAGTGAGCTGGAGTAGAATCTTTTCTGTATCATATAATGATCATATGGGCTTTTTAAGATACAGGCTGGAAATCCTCCTGGCAAAAGGACCTGTGGGTGCTCAAGAGCCCCTGACCATGAACCAAGAAGGCCAGTGGCATCCTGGCCTGGATGCGGTGGTGTGGCCAGCAGGACCAGGGCAGGGATTATCCCCCTGGACTGGCCCTACTGTACTCTGCCCTGTTCTGGGCTCCTCACTAAAGAAAGTCACTGGGGGGCTGGAGCCCAGAGAAGGGCAGTGGAGCTGGGGAGCGGTCTGGAGCACCAGTCTGATAAGGAGGGAAGTCACAGAAGTCCCCTAACTCTGTGGAACAATGAGCAATGGCATGTGAGTACATTCTTTTTTTTTTTTTTTGAGAATGTTGTTGCAACATAAATTTGTTTTGAAAGGCACTGTAAATAAAAGAATATTATTGCAGAGGCCTACAAAAGTATAATTCACAGGACAAATGTTTCAATTGAGTTAATGTAAGAAGTAATCTGCAATATTAGGTCATAAATGAAATGAAATGAACATATAGGCACTTTTGTCTCCAGCTATTCCCAACACCAGAATAGGAGACACTTTGGCAGAGGCTTGTGCAAAGAATAATCTCTCCTCCAAAAATCTCAAGCTAGTGATAGTGGGAATCCTACAAGCCAACAATGGGAACAGGCTCATCAGTATTTGTATGGGCACGCACAAAGTCTGTCTGTGCTAAGCTTGGCTGAAGCCACTGCTATGAGTCACTCACAAATTTAAACAAAAAGTGTTGTGGAAGATTAAACAGAGACTGAATAAGGAGTTCACAGTCTTCACCATGTGTATTTAAGATCCTGGTCATTTTACTACAGATTGACAACATGAACAAAACAAGGGGGCATTTAACAAGTGTTGAAGACAAATGCCTTCAGTGTTCCAGGTTTTGCCTCATTCTCCCTTCTAATCATTGCAGCAAAATGAAGGCACCCAAAATTATTTGTTTAAAATAAGTGTTCTCTCATTAAAAACTCTCTTCATATTTCAGCGTGGCTAGATATGTTTGTAGAGAACAAAAATTGTGGTGTTTGGAATGCTTGTTGACAAATATATTGAAAATTTAGGTCTCTTGCTATCTTTCTTCCTTACTGAGGAAAGCAGAATGTTGAGAAGGGATATCTCCAGGTTTGTGGGTGGAAAGACAGTAAGATGGGACATTTCTGTCAGCTTTATATAAAGCAAAGAGGTAGAAAGCAGTAACAAGTGATACAATAGCTGTTATTCTGTTACTTTACCAGTAAGTGCTAGTAGTTTCAGAAGGTTGCAGAAAAAAAGGGATTGATTCTTCACCCTTCCTGTTCTGGTTTTATAGATCTCTGATGTTCAAGGCCTGGTATTCATTTTTCATAAATGGAGGCTTTCTAGGTATCTAGAATAGATAAAAAATAAATACAATTTAATATACTGGAAAAAGGATCCCATCTTCTTTGCCTTTTAGGTGACTGTCTAGTTAAGTTTGTACTTACACTCGGATGTTTGTCAGTTGCCCCTCTGGAAGTAACAAATGCAGGATATCGTTCCATTATCTTGTAAATGAAATTACATTCTAGTTAGCTGAGATGTGACACCACCAGTGTACTGCAGCACATAATTCAATCTGATTTCATTTTTCTCATCTTTGTGTGCCACTTGTAAAATCCAGCTGTATTGCCAAGCTCTTCAAACACATTTCCAGCAGCAACATGAGCTGAACAAGAGCCTCTCATTCCTTGACAGACTCCTCAGGCAGCTGCGTGGGTGGCTTTGGAGTTTCTTTGTGGTCTTTCATGTGGTTGAGTTGCTGATGGGCTGTTTTGTCTGCTTTGCCCTCCTGGGTATCAGTTTCCTTTGATTTTGAGGAATTTACACATCTTTATCCATCTGAGAATATAGTTCTGGGTAAAACTCTTCTAAATTATGCAGAATCTACTTCTTTGTTAGAAAAGTGTATCTTCTAAATCCATGACCTGGATTACAGTGGGACTGCATAAAATCTCAAAATCTGACATTGAACATTTGATTTAAATTATTTATTTATCCATTTTTAACAACAGGCATCCTTACGGCACCCTGATTATAGTTAGTTTATTTCTCAACAGAGAAATAGGAAATAAAAATTAAATGTTTTCCTGTGAAGTTTCTCAAGCTAAATTTTATGACTGCTGTATCCAAACAAACCATATGTTTAAGACACGTTGTTGTGTAGAAACCGGATGGCACTGAATTGGGATTTTAAACAAACTGTCAAAATTTTAAGAGTACTCTTGTATTTTTTTGTATTTTTTTTACCAACTCCTGTCTATGATCCCAAGAGTTTAGGGACACTGTTCTTACTGTTCTTCTCTACCTGACTACAAAATAGTACCATATGTAATCACATTCCCTCTTATATTTACTATTTCCCTACACATAATAGATAACACAGAATTAAATCATGTCATTAATATGCCAATAAAGATTTTTAAAAATAGTTAAGATTAGTCCTGGGCTCCTGAAAATCTTTGCTTTGAACTGCTGAAGTGTGACAAACTGTTAGATGTAAAATCTTGGAGTGTTTGTCACCACCTGATAGCCTGTTACCACTTGTTACTGAGCTGGGCACGGGTTTTTTCCCTGAGGGTGGCTGTTTGTCAGGGAAGTTTTATCACAGCAGGGCTCCTGACACAACAATGTTTACCGTGGAGCAGGAACAAATAAGTGCTCCTGGCATCTGCAGATAAATATGGAGAATGTGAACAGCGATGACAGAAGGAGAATGTATTTATGATAGCTCAGCTAATTAGTATGATTAAATTAGAAACAGATGGGATAAACTGCAGCATACAGTCTAGTATTTTTTCTTGAGTTATTTTAGTTCACAAGATATTCTGAGTGAAATGGAAGAAGCCTCTAGACTGAACAAAGCACACTGTTGTAGTAAGTAGGATGACATAGTAAATCTTTTTGCCACTAACTCCTGGGCTATATTGTTCTATGTCTTTATGATCAAGGGATACAGGAAGCTCTCTGACAATAGAAATGGTAGCAGTGAGCATGAGAATATGTTTATTTCTCCCTAATAGACTTACTCTTTTCCATTGGCAAAACTTAATTTTGGAGCTCTCTTAAAGTTACGATCCCATAAAGTGGTTTATATTCCAAGCATAAACTTTCAATATACTGGTTTTTAAAAAGAAAAACTCACAGTAAAATAAAAAGCGCTACAGGACTGATATTGTAAATGACCACATAACACATCTCTGTCATATCAATGACAGAGCTGGTTCTGTCCATCCATTAACCGCATAAACTGAAATTTATTGAAAGGATTACAGCAAAAAAGGTGGGCTGCAGGTGTGCTTTGATGTGCCAGTGAAGCCAAGGCTTATCCCTCTCCATTTCCCACCATGGAAAAGTTTGTCTGGTTAAGGAGAGTACAGGTGAGAGCTACCTAGAGATAAGTCTGGGGCAATGCTGGCCCGCGGGAAGCAGGCAAAGCTAAGGTGAGAATTGTGTCTGTTTCTGTCACAGGTGATACAGAGCTGCCACCTTTGTTCTCCACGGGAGTAGTTTGACCTTTTGACCAAATCTATCAACCAAATCCATGATAAAACACTGTTGAGCTGAGCATGGTTATCATAATTTACTGTTTTGTAGGCATGGTCTCTTTTCCTTTCATAGAGCAGTGAGGAGAGCAGGGAGGAAAAATGGGATCCAGAACTCATTTCGCTGTGTGAAAGTGCCCCTCAGTGCTTCATCTGATAAATAAATCAGTTTGTACTCTGGCCATCCACCTTGTAAAAGGGAAGTGCTTTGAGCTCAAAAGAAGTGAGTCGTGGATGACAATAACAGACTCATCAGCTGCTACATCAAAAATTGGAAAGGAATTAGCAGAAATTTTATGCTGCAGTAGTTCTGTCTGTATTGATAATAATTTCACCATCTACCATACAGACTTCAAAAATTATGATTTTCAGTAATGCTTTTCAGTAATGGTACAAGGGAATTGGATTTGGATCTGTCAAATCATGGCTACATGAGATATTCAAACATACCATCTGAGTCTGCATTTTTCAATCTGTTGTGGTATTTTTTCAGGCAGATGTTGTAAATTATCCATAAAAATATTAAAGACAGGCAAAAAAATCCCTTCTGGTAGTTTTAGTGTGATGTGGAATCCACGCAGACTTGCTCACACAGACACTGAAACTGATATGACTCAGCAAAGATCCTGAAGTAACTTGAAATGATTTTCTGCTGCCATTTGCCCACTTCTTGGCTTGCAGCCTCAGCTACACATCTTATTAGCTTCCCAGAAATCTGTGAAGTATCGAGCTCTGATGCTTTCCCTCAGCCACAACGAGACGTGAGTGCTTTAACCGTTAGTCTCCTTTAGCACACCAAATAAATAAGGTCTAGTGAATTTGAATTAGGAGACTTGTCAATATAGAGCTGCAGCACCTTGGCAGTTTAGAAGTAAAATTCCTTTAATGCTCATAAAGGAACTTCAAGGAAGCCAAAATTTTGCTCTGTCTTTTAAATAAACTCGTCTATATCACGGGTCAGTTATCAAGTGTTGCTTATTGAATGCATAAAATACTGTCTCCAGTTATGTTAAAACATGCACACTATTTTAATCAATATTGAAAGTGGTTATCGAGAGGATTTTGACTGTATCTGCTGACAGATAAATGTGCATGAATAATGTACACAGATATGCTTTTACTGGTCTACCAACTTTCTCTGGTGCATAGATGCAGCTAATACCAAGTAGCTGTACAGAAAGCAGGTTTTTGCTCCTATTGTCCTGAATTCCTTGTATATAAAAATCTAATAAGCACAGTCCCAATCATGGTCTTCTACTCAGCAGCTACATCAGTGGGGCCATATTGTTAAGGAACTGAGTTTGAGTTCTATTTGAGATAAAATAACATTAATTTGTTTCCAGCCTGCTACCTGCCGGCACATAAAGTGTGTGTGATGGCTGGTGATAAATAATCTGCTATGAAAAATCAAATTCTCTTCCCCTCTGTCCTCACAGTGAATTGCTGACAGGCTTTCTTGATGCTCTCCTTCAAGTAAAAAAGCTGCAAGTATTTAAAAAAACACTTATTCTTGAGGGCAAATAGGTTCTGTAAAGCAGGGAGTCCGTGAGCACAAGGCTGCTATTTGGAAGCACTTTGCCTCACCGTCTGTGTGCGTCCCTGCAGTGTGAGGAGGGAGGGAGGAAGGGAGGGAGAGCTGCTGTGTGTCAGCAGTTTACCTCATCAGGAACCCAATCCCAGGGGCTATTTATTGGCCTCACTCTCAGAGCAGTGGTCAGAACACGAGTCTCAGCACTTTTTATAGTTTTGGGTGGAAGGACAGAGCTGCTGCTGTGAGGGAAGCCCAGTAAGTATCTCTTTAGCAATCTCTTATCTCTATAAAGTGTCTCTTGAAGCTGAACTGTTAAGGAAGCTCCAAGAGACACTTGAGCACATGAGCACAAGGTAATTTTTTTTTCTCACATCGGGAGACAGATTATGTTAGAGGAGAGATGTAGCTGGAGCCTAGGAAAGTGCAAAGTGCTTTCATCTTTCTGATTGAGGCCTACTGGTTAGGAGAAAGGAGGTTGTGGTAGTGCTGCTTACTAAATATGGCCCCCTCAAGGATATCTGTCTAATCTTTTTCTTCAAAATTTGCTTTTTGATTTTTTATTTATGACAGACCTTCCAGGTGTCCTTAACAAAATAGACGATTTCCTTGCGTTCTCTTCTTGTTTCTGTGATGGTGACTACATCATAGCTGTTGTGTGATAATTACTGAGATTTGAACATGAAGTTTATTCATGTGCTTGGAGTAGATTATCCTTCGGGAAAATGACAATATTTGAGCTGACTGGCAAGTATATTATTGTTGCTTGTAACACACCTGGTAAACTAAATATACTTCATTCAGGATTAGAGGACATAGTCTCAAGCTGCACCAGCTTGAGGAGATTCAGGTTGGACACCAGGAGGAATTTCTTCACAGGAAAGGTGATTAAACATTGGAATAAACTGCCCAGGGACATGGTGCAATAGAAGAAGGTGCCATAGTCTGGTTGACACGGTGGTGTTCAAAGATTGAACTCGATGATTTTGGAGATCAAGTTCAACCTAATACAAGATCTTGAGTTGATACAAGTTCAACTCAAGATCGAGTTCAACCTAATAGATTCTGAAATTCTGATTCCTTATTGTAGGTTGCTACTCTGAAAAAAGACTACGCAAATATATCTTGTATTTTCAAGAATTCTGTGATAAAGCAACTATCTTGCCAGTCAGTCTTGGCTAACAGGAGAAAATCAAGAGCTTACTTTAGAGATTGAGACAAATAACTGGAATTCACACCAGAAGGAGCACTTGGGTTAAGCCAGACTTGCTGTATATACAAGTCACTCAGAAAAGATGCATCCATACACTTCCTTTCTTGTAACTGATGCCAAACAGTCTGTTGTGTACTACAGGATGTCTACTTAGCCATGAAGGCCTAGCTCAGCCTTTCCAACACCTCGAAAGCAGAAGTGGTTATCCCATCAGGATGCCTGTGTTAGCTACCCACACCCTGGCTGGTGTCACCTTGGTGACCGTGTGAGTGGAACCTGTGTGATGGGGGGCATCACAGCCCCCTGCTTAACACCACTGCTGCTGTGCCAGGTCTTAGAGAGACCACAAGCCCCACACATTCTGGCTAGCAATACCATTTCCATTTTTTGTTTTTTGTACTTAGTCTACATTGCTTAGAAACTGAATTTTCCATGGAGCTTCTCTATCTCGCAAACATAATGTTTGTTGCACCTGCAACAAATGTTTAGATGTATCATAAATCTGGGTGTATGCTATCTGTGGTTGTAAAACTTCCTTTGCCTAGGTGCTACAATGTCTTGGGGTTTTTTTCCCATCTGAATACAGTAATACATCATTCTTCAGCTTATGTGCTCTCTATATGCCATGTACATATGTTCTCAGTTTTCTTCACAGGGACTGTGTTTTCCAGGGCTCTGCATGTCAAGAGATAGAGGGATAAGTGGAGACTGGTGAGTTACACAAGATGCAATAACATTTCTTTGTAACTCTTCTTTCAGTGGCTTCCAGCTCTACTCAGATAATCGATGTATAACAAATCTTAGTTAGTAATTACATTAGTAATTAGTCTGGTAATTACATTACCAGTGTTAGTAAAAATACTAACACTGGTAATGTAATTTTTGACATTTAGAGCCAATCCTCAGCCTAAGGTAGCTTGAGGCAGTAGTACATAGGTCCTTAGGTATGCTTCCTTTCTTAATGTTAATTTTTACATAATTGCTAAAGAATAGCAATATATTTGCCATAAAATAAAGATCTGAAGTGTTTATTAGAAAAAGAACTACACTGAGGAGAGAGCTAAATTGACAAGTCTGGAAACAACCAGAAATACAGACTTTTGTTTCATATGGCAGGTATTTTCTTTAAACCAGAATATCTAAGAGTTTTTTTTTTAAACAGTATCTAAGTCCTGTATAGACTGAAATACCACAAAGTGGCTGCAAGGAAGATTTTAGTAGAATAGATTATTAGCAATTGCTATTCCTATGGCTGCATGAAACTGGAAACAAAGTCTAGTGACTTTCTAAATTGTTTGGAATCAGAAGGGCCAAGGTCTCCCCTTATCCTCCAAACAAGCAGTTTCAAAAAATATTTATCATTATGAAAAAAAAAGAGATATATATGTATGGATAGGAGTTCTGCATGACACAGCTAAATGACTTGACAGCTATTTCTGTCTCTAGATGTGTGTTTCTGATACCACTGCTCACTTTCAATAAAATAAGGTTTGGGTTATTCTGCACCTTATCCAGCTCAAGTGAAAGATAAGCTGCAGACAGGATTTGCATCCATAAACATTATAGGGTTTATTTCTCTCCCTTTTAACAAATTCCCCTGCTATCAATGATACCAATTCAGAAAACAATATGAATCTGAGTATAAACGTAAGCATTATAAATTTAAGGTCATTACCTCCAGTTGATCTCAGATAGGTTTTTTGAATGATTTGCTCAATAGGAGACAGAGTTCTTAGCCACATTAGGATTAATATGCTTTTCACTCTGAGCCTTTCTAAGCAGTTAATCCTGTGCAAAATCCACTTTCACACTCCTGATAGCTCTTTTTGTTGTTATTGTTGTTTTGGGGGGTTGTGGGGGGGTTTTGGGTTGTTTTATTTTCCTTTTTTTTTTTTTTTTGCTTGTTTGTAAGAAATTTTTGAGGTTATTTTTATTTCATTTGTGCATCTTAAAGTATTGGAATGCCTGGTTGTCTATCACAGGTTTAACCTTACTGCTGAGGTTTGGTTATGTGCCACAGGTAATGGAAACAATATAACCATTCTAGTGTTTTAGAGTTAAAGCTTAGCACCTTTGGAAATGTTCCCAAGTACAGAGGAGTTTATTCCTAGCTGTGACATTGGCATCTGCTACTACCTTTTCTCTTTATCTCATTTTTTCAAAACCAGTGAATGCAAATATTTTGAAAGGGATGAAACTTGTTTGATAGTCACAGAAATTCTGGTATAAATGCATCTGTGGCCTCTGAGAAGAACATATATGTATATATATATAGAATAACTTGAGCATGTAAGTTTTTTATGGCAGGTATTTTTCTGTTTGCTTTATCTCTTAAACCCTTAACTTAATCATGTGGCTTTTAAAACTCATTGTCTATATGGTGTTAGAACTTGTAAAGAATAAACCCTGGAAGTTAAAGTCCAAAATGTTCCCTTTCCTGAATAAGCAGTAGAAAATTTGGTTATGTCCCAGCTAAAACTGATAACTGCAGTAGTGATAAGCTCTCTAATAATATTGATATTTTAATTGATACTGAGAGGATTCAAGGCCAACACACAACAATGACTTTGCAAACTTTTCCAGATATTTCTGTACATGGACCTTGTACAAGCACAGATGGTTCCTCTTTAATTGTTGATAACAGTCTAGATCAGCCTCCCTGTTTGCAGATTCACAAAACGTTCCTTATGGCACTGCAGCTATCTGCCCAGCAAACTTTCATTTGCTGGTTTTAATTCCTTATCTTTCCATGACCCTCTGGAAGCCACCCAGAGACATCTTGAATTCCTCAAGTTCCAGCATTTTTGTGGCTCAGCAGCTGAAAATTGTTCAAGGTTCTAGGCCTATTCAGGGACCTGCTGAAAAGAACTGTCAGAAAAATTAGGTGATCTTGAAAATCTGTACTCTTTCACACATGCACAAACACAATTACTTTTATTTTCAGTATAAAACATTAATGGAAGTTTATAAAAATTTTATTAATTCTTTAGCTGGTTAAAATATGAAGAGAAAAATTTGTGAATGTTTTCCATCTTATGTTCTCTTGGTTTTAATCTGCATTTAAAACCAATAGGTTTTTAGAACAGCTTTTATGTTTTTAAAGAAGTTGAAATAAATTCTGCTAACGTAAATGAAAATACTTTACACTGCTCTGGCTTGAGTTGGGATTTGAGAGGCTGAAGCCATGATTTTCCCACAGATTTTGAAGTGACCCGGACAGCAATAAAACTGCCTATGGCTCTGAAAATCCTGCTTCATTGGCCAGAATAGCTCTTCAGAATAATTGTGCATATGTAAACTGTCATCCAAAATAAATCAATGATTTTGTGGAATAAAAATGTCACAGTAGGGAGTCATTCCAGGCTGACACTACCATTCCAGAATAGCTGCACTATTTGCTTTTCCTGTACAGTCCTGCAGTGTTGTCCATCCTTTGCCCATGTTTTATTGCCTTGCCTGATTAAAAGCTTCTACTTGCTTGCATAAAGTAAATTTTAAAAGGAAGAAACATATTAATGGAAAGTCCCAATCTCTTTATGCTAGCAACAAATATTAGCTCAAAGCCTGGATCATTTAAAAACAGTGACATTCTGGGAAGGTGCTTCTCTCTTCACTGCCACCATCACATACAGTGACAGTATTTTTTATGAAGCACGTATCAATCATGGGTAGAATGGTTTGGGGAGAAGGGACTTGAAGATTTTCCAGTTCCACCCACCCCTGTCATGGGCAGGGAGGCCACCCATTAGATTTGGTTTCTCAGGGCCCCCATCTGACACCTGAACACTTCCAGGGATGGGGCATCCACAATTCTCTGGGCAACCTGTTCCAGTGACACAGCACCCTCTGTGTAAGGAATTTCCTCCTACATCCAATCTAAATCTCTGCTCTTCTAGTGTCAAACCCTTCCCCTGTCTGATCACTATCACGTAAAAAGTTGCTCTCCATCTGTTTTATAAGCCCCTTTTTGTATACTGGAAGGCTGCAATGAGATCATCCTGGAGTCTTCTCCATGCTGAACAGCCCCAGCTTTCAGCCTGTCTTCACAAGAGAGGTGCTCCAGCCCTCTGATAATTCTCCTCACCTTCCTCTGGACTCACTCCAAGAGGTTCATGGCCTTCTGGTGTTGGGGGACCCAGAGCTGTCCACAGCTTATGACACAGAGTCTGGACAGTGTTGCTAAAACTAGAGGTTGAGAAAGAGCTAGGAAGTAATTTAGAACACAGTTAGAATACCTGAACACAAGAACTGCTCACATGAATCTGTGTAGCCTAACTTCCATTTTGGAGTAGCAGTGGGCAGTCAGAAACACTTAGGATAAAGACAATAAGCCAACACACAGTACTGCCTGCTTGTTAATTGTCTGAGCTTGTGTGCCATCACATTCTAAAGGAGCTGGGAATTCAGGTGACCCTTGCATCAGTGTACTAGAGCGTGCTAAACAGTTCACCCCCATTGCCCCATTCAGATGTTAGGTCAGGCTCTGATGTGCCAGGACAAACAGAGTCATTGGGGGCTGGATTTGGAAGTTCTTTCAGACAGCTGGTGTGCCAAGGCCAAACGGAACCCTGTGAGATAAACCTGACTGCTCAAGGTCAAAACCCAGGAAAACAAGGACTCT